>NC_081523.1:13642257-14265590 GCF_030273125.1 Centropristis striata
TTGTTCTCTCTGTCTCTGTTCTGTCTTGCTTTTTTTTTCTCTTTGTGGTGAGGACCAAATTGAAAGAGTGAGGCGCCAGTTTAAAGGGCAGACCCAGGTCCCTGCCTCCAGGGCTTTTACATCAGCGCTGACAGAAAGCCGTGTGAACCATTGGGAAATGTTTCATCGGTCACGACACATTATGCAGCCGAGTGAGAGCCACATTAAACTTTTCACTTACTCCATCATTGCTTCACTTTTATTGTCCAGCACGCCTGCTGACAAATCTGCAACCCCGGGTCCACTGGAGAGTTTAACAACTCAGAATGTTTCCTTCAATTATTGTAATTCCTTGGGTCTTTGAAATATGAAAATAAATGTTGCCGTGTTCCTGTGGTTAAGACACGTACACAGGGAGTTTATGCTGCCTCTGGGACCGTTACCCCTCATTGCATTTGATGAGAAAAAACAAACACCTGATTGATTTAGATTCTTTTTATGAAACTAAACATTGTGTCAACAGTTCATATGACATGCACATTCAAGTCCCTGTTGTACCGATTTGGTGATGGATATCTTTATAACCGGTGTCCAAAGACATTTGAATCCAAGATAAGCACAGAAATGCAGTTATGAAAACATTTTGATTCATAAAATGCTTTGTCTTCTTTTCCATGCAACAATGTCAAAAGATAGATCAGTTTTACCTTATTTTATAATTTGCTTTAGAATATCACCCTTTATGATTTTTGAAACATACATCCCCTCTTCTTTTTTCTTCTTCTTTCTTCTCTGTAACTGTCACTCCATCCTTTACAGGCTTATGAGAAGCAACCGCTTTTCCTTCTATCCCGTAGTTTCAAAAGCTGAATGGTGACGCACGCTACTTTCTTTATGCATGTCTAATCACTTCATCCATTAGGCAAAGACTGATTTGATGCTGTAGTGAAAGCTTGCTGGAGATATAACCAAGGAGTGTTGAGATCCCCATTGTTGCACGCTCTGTTTGCTGGGAGGAATGGAGAGGATGGCGAGAGCAAACTACAAGGCTTTGGGAGTCTTCTAGTTTGGGATTGAATCATTTGGATTTGGCTGTGGAACTGATGGATTTAATAGTGACTAGAGGATGTAGGTCTGACTGCAGAGGGTGAGCATCCCCTGTGCCCACTGGATTGGTCACCCCATGAAGATGGCACTGCTGTGGTGCTCATGGTCAGCACCATAAAGCATTACTGGAGCACATGCATTACAAGGATTTTCATCAGGATTATGTTTGTATGGAGCCACCATATTTAATCTTGTGAGAAAAGATACAACCATGCAGGCGGACAGCAGGATAAACACTGTTCTTAAATGTCTGCTTCAAATTATCAACGCAATTTTTTGTTAAGGATTTTAAAGCTATTAAAGAATTGTATTTTTTTTGGGATCCAGACCGGATTTCAGAAACAGGAACCTGGCAGGTTTTTTTCCTCTTTAGCTACATCACGGTATTTTTTGTGTTTGTGCATTACTTTCAGTACTTCAGAAGCAGTTGTATTTCAATGTGTGGCACATTGTCAGCATGCAAAACAATACAGGGATACCTCCCACACCTAGTGAAGATGGCTGGCTTTGTCAGTCGGCCTAAACCACCCTTGATCATACCATCAACCACCTTGTTACGTGTGAAACCCACAATGGGCATTATATTTGGTATCAATCTGAATTTCTCTCTTGCGTTTCAAGGGGAAAATGTTCACAGGGGTCAGCCAAGGGACATAGAGAGAGAGAGAGAGAGACAGAGAGGTGGTGAGAAGAGGGAGAGGGCAGAGAAAAGTGGAAGAGAAGGAGATTAGGGGGAAAATAAATGTAACACGGACAAGAGAGCTTTATTAATAGGATTATGGGCTCATAGATTTCGATATATCATTGGTTCGAAAAGGGAGTGAAAATGTCAGGGAATACAGAAAAGAAGGGGAGAGGAGAGCAAGAATTTGTTAAGAGTAATTTGTTGAATCTGTATCACCAAGAGGTGAGAAGGTGATTTGGCCAAAAAGATAAGTTTTTCTATGGCAGAATTGGGTTGACTCAAGGCAGTTAACTTTTTTCTAAAAGACATTCAGGAAGAAAGGATGCCAACCCCAATACATCATCAGCATTTCATCCCTGTAAATAAACTCCAAAATGGTTTTCTTTTCAAAATTTATTAGTAATTTAGTGTTTTTATATCATAGGGCTACAGACAAAATCACTTTAATCGCCGAACCTGCTATTGCTTGTATGCTACTTCATAAAATTATGTTTATTGATGCTATATAGCCAGTGCCAAGCTGTGACGATTCACTAAAGCTAGACAATAAAAGAGGCCGCCACCTTTAATGGGAGGAGCAGCATTTGCTTGTTACTAAACACAGCAGTTAACCTCTTTCGCACACATTAGCAGGACCCAGTGTTAAATCTTATTTCTATTACTTTCCCACTCACTTTATGATAGCTATAGCACTCTCAAAAAATTGATATTGCTATTTTGTAATGACCTTTTTCTTGGTTCATTAAGCACAAACATAGACTCAATGTTGAGAAGATCTAAGCCATTACCGAATGACAGACTATTCTACAAAATAATGCAAAGGCAACTGTTTCTTGCTTTTCAATTATTTGTTACTTATATTTACACAATTTCAGAGCCACCGCCTACACATTTACAGCACAATATTTCCATTTTTGGCTGCAGAGGGAAACAAAGAAACTAAGTAAGGCAAACACCGAATAGTATTGGTGATTATCACAGTAGGATTTAGAGGAAACGAACAAATTTAGATAAAATAGTCAAAGAAAAATAGTTACAGGTATTTCATAAATGACAGTTATAAACAGATACACATGCATACACAGCACGTCGGAGAGAAAGAAAACCAACACATGTTCACAAACAATCTGTTTGTTGTGCGGCTTTAAATGTGGATTTACGTTGTGGCAGAATGCACCCTACAAACCAGGAGCTGTTATTTTCAGTATGTGCAATTGTCTCATTTTGTTTTTAGCTCCAGGAGGTTGACTATCTGTTACTGAAGTTCGCTCATGTCTGGTTCTGTTTTTACTTCCAGAATTGTAGCATGCCAACAATCCTTAAACATCAATAATCCTGCAGTAGCTATGTGTTGTTGCCGATTTTTCTCTAGCTTCTCACATGGCAAAGCCTTTATGTTCCTTCATATAAGAATTTAGTTACAGTTGTCTGCTGTCATTTATTATCTCAGTGTCATATTATATTTCCCACAGAAGAGACCAGTGGAGATGTGTTCAACAGCTTTCTTGCCCTCTCTTGTGTGATTTGGAATAGTTCCAAAGACTCTTAACACAGTAAAGTACAACTTTCTGAGGCTGCTGTTAAGACGGATTGCTTTCAGAATCATTTCAAACATGAGGAATCACTCCAAAATGTTTCACTGTATCTGACTTGAGTTCTAATAGCAGGGCAGGGTCTATTTTAAGCACAAAGACAGGAAATCAGCTATCGTTTAGTGCACATCTTTTCTAGTGGGTGAGGGGGTGGAGAAAGGTTGAGGTTTTAAATGCCTCATTTTGATGAGCTTTGACAGTAATGCAGCCACATTGGCAAATGTAGCAGATTTCTATGACACCCATGTCATAGGGCTGTGGTTATGCTTCTGCTCGATCATTAGAGGAGACTTCTAAGAGAGACAAGTGAGAATGAGTAATGGTGCTGAAGCGAGCTTGTATAAACATGTCAGGGAGCAGAAAAGTTCTCATGTCATCTAGGTATTTTACTCTCAAAGAGTGACAAACTAAATAGCTAAAATCCCCCGGGCTAAAATCTGCACGCTCTACCACATTACGGTATTGGCTTCTAATGCCTTAAGAATGTGACAATCGCATTTTGAAGCATTTTACATATCCTTTTTCAAGCAGCCACCTTATTAGCCAACTATGTTTGTTTTTCCTTCCTCTTCCCCCTCTGTGTTTCTCTGCAGGCATGGCTTTGGAAGTGGTGATGAATGAGTGGAAGTTGACTCATTATTAAAGGTGGGAGATGATTAATAAGGACCATGTGTGTTTTCCTCTATAGTGTAAATAAAATATATCATTCACGTAATGCAGGGCTGTGCTGGGAGAGTGATTTATGGTGTGTTAAAATGCACAGAGAGCCAAAGGCTGAAGCCCTCTCAGACACACAGCCATGACAGTGCCCTACCCCACCGCTTTAACATGGCTTAAAGATCTCACACTCCTGCTCTCGCTATCGCTCTCTGTTTCCTTATCTCGATTTCCGCCACGCTGGATTTATTTGTCTCGGACTTTCAGGAGAGTTCCCAAGATTGTTCTGAGGTCATTCAGAACTAATGATATGACATGAGACCTCCAAAACCTTTCATTTCAGAGTCTGGCCAAATTACATTTGTGTATTTTCTGTCATGGATGAGATAGTGGAATTTGTAACCAAAAATTCAGAATGTTTTTTTTCTGATTGGCAAGAGAAGAGCAACAGAAGAATGTGTGTTCTTTATGTACAAAAATAAAGGACAGGGTACCATGGCCCAGATTTAGAGGGCAAGTACTATCAGGAATCCTCTGCTTTAAAGGGGACCCACTACTCATCCTTGATGTCCAAAAGAAGACACATTGGATATGCCAGTCTCTTTGGCAGGTGGCCGCCACTCCACAGCCAAGATATTGATTCACTTTAGACCTCACCTTATTTCTCAACTTCAAACCCTGATGGAGTATCTCTGTTTAAGTGTCCGAGGGTAGACTTCCAACAAGACACATCTTACATGGATTATCTCCTCATCAATCTTAGTGTGCGTTTGTGAAGTGCACAATTAGGAAGAATAGGTTTGCACCCCTTTTTATTTGTCTGTAACGGCACATACCGTAAGATACATGTATGAAATTCAATATGTGAGTCTCAACTGTTCAGTACACCACAATTGTGCAGCCTTTGTGTGACCATGAGGGAGGATGAAACTTGAACAAAGCAGTCATTCAGTCAGTTTTTTTTCTCTTTCCAAAGAAGACCCATGTAAAAATTGCTGTGTAGTCAACCGCTCTTTTTCTCTTGTTCTGATAACTCTGGTTTCACTTAGCGTTTTGGTATTCCTGGTTTATAATATTTCCCCAGCTTTCAGGCAGTAATATTGTCCTCTACTTCAACCGTGTTACTGAGCAGTGTCCATCGTTTTGCCTGTAACAACACAGAAAAGCAGATGGCTATATGCTAGTTTTACAGCTGTGAATAATCCTCCCACAAAGTCGTGAAGAGAAAAAGGAGCTTGCAGAGATGCGTTGGTTTTCACTTTTTTTTTTTTTTTTCAACTTTGCTTTCCCTGCTGGAGATTACCTCATGTCTATTTCCTTAATACATTCCCTGTATATTTCTTTAGAGAGTACCGCTGTTTGTTTTCTTTATTCAGCCATTTTCACAATGTACAGTGGAAGTGGAACAAATGTGTGTATTTAATTACAAATTAGAGACCTATTCCTGTCATAGGCGGTAAGCCGTGTGCTACATCAGCTGTACGTCAATCGACTGGAACTTAAGAAATCTGGAAATTCTATTCCATAAAGTGTGTGTGTGTTTGAGGGAACTTGTGCATGCAGAGTATGTGCATAAACACAGAACATGTGTATGAAAATGTGTGTTTTTGACATCAAAAAAGACTGACAATGGAACCTTGAGTAGCCCCATGATTCAGTATCCTGCCCATTCCCCATGGTTCCTGACCTGGGGGAAGGATCTGTCTGTCTTTTGGCAGGCTCCATAACCGCTGCCCTCCCTCACTGCAGTTATCATCACTTCATCTCAAATAGGAAAATAGGGGCACCGATGGAGGCTTGCGGCTCACTGAGGCTGTTTTTGGGTTAAAGCTATTTCTCCGAATTTCTTTTTAAGTCAGGCCCTTCCAGGCCCACTGGTGGCAGCTGCCTATTCCGATGTTCACTGGGGGCATGCCCTGGTTTCATGTGTGCTGTTGTGGAGGGAGAGAGGGGAAGCGGCAGAGAAAGATGGAGGAGGGGAATAGAAATGCTCCCGTTGTGCCACTGTGCCCCAACCTCAGCCAGGGTGACACACTTACCAGCCAACATTCTGCCACCTTGCCCCGGCGCCGCAGGAAAGCCGCACTCTGCCTCTGAATGGGGGCACTGGGTGCAGAGGGAACCTGTTGGAGAAGACTCCTAAATCAGGCTGCCGGGGGAGACGGATGTTAATGTGCCGTCTCGAGGTCTTAAAGTACAGAGTTGGAGCCACAGACTCTTGCTGAGTGGTGCTACAAGGCAGCGGCTCCCTCATATCCTTTGTTTACACAGCCAGTGGAGTGGGACTACTTTACCTGGACCCACTGAGTTCGCTCACACAAATCCTCCAATATGTACAAGTGAACATAAGGAGCTTAGCCCAGAGAAGGCAATTCAGTCTGCTCTCCCGGCCGTCCCCTGGAAATGACAAATTAGAGATGTTAAACAGTCTGGTGTGGGTATTACAACTAAAGAAGCATTTTAGGGAGAGTTATGTACAAAGAGTTATTACTACAAGCAGCCATGCCATAAGCTCAGGCTTAGGCTTAAGTTCAAGTATTAACTACATCTAATATGCTCAAGTGGAATTGATAACATTGAAAAACATACATTGGTTGCCAGTCTTTAGAAATGTATATATATTTATATATATAATTTCTAGACCTAATTTGGTATGAGATGAGTGACAGTGGTATATTTTAGACTAGATCAAACAGCTCTGTACTTACATGATGACAGTCCTCCCCCCTGCCCGAAAGTTGCCCCTCCTTTTACCAAAGCTGGTACCCAAATTACAGAAGCACAGTAAGAGCCGTGTTTAAGCTAATATACAGCATTTCCGTGGTGGGTGTAACTGACACCAATCCCGGTGGGGCAATTACAGGAAATTAATTACCAGGCATTCCTGTATTAATGGTTTATTCCAAAATAAAGCAAGCTAATTTATTCATTTTGACACAGAAAATTGATTCAATGAGGATTATAAAAAGCTATTTGCTAAACAAAACAGGGGAAATGAAGTAGGGGTTAAAAAAAGAAAACATGAAAAAATCCTTCAAAATGTGGTAATTAGTGGGTGATAATGCCAGTGCTCGCAGTGTGCTTTTCCGTTTGTAGGTATTCGTCTGTGGTGCTACAGCCATTTCCCAGTGTCTGCTCAGGTTTCCCTTCCTGTTTACCCTATACTGGAATCTCCTACCGCCAGAAAAGGAGTGGAATCTCTGCAGCGAGAGAGAGGACGATGAGGAGGGGTGAGGTCCTGTGGGCCTGGGGCCTAAGGGTGAGAAGAGAAAATGGGTGGAGTTGTCAGGAGAAAAAGAGTGTGAGTGGGGGAGACATGGGGTGACAACAAGAGTTGGGTTAGGGAGTGAAGCGGCGTGGTGGGAAGTAAAGGGGGAGAGAGAGAGAGAGAGAGAGAGAGAGAGAGAGAGAGAGAGTGTGTGTGTGCTCTTGACAGCCTGAGAAACCTTGAGGTGCCATCTGGCGTGAGGGGGCCAAAGGACAGGGTCTACTGACCTTTGACCCAGATCCCCCTTTTAGCAAACATCTCAGTGCTGCAGATTTATGGGCTGCTGAGGAACAATAACTGTCAGAGACCAGAGGCGAAAGCAGGCAGTGTTCCACTATCTTCAGGTGACTAGAGACTGGAAATGAGTCCAAACACGGATGTCCAGGATGTGGGGTCTCACTTGTGAGTTTGACCTCACAGCAGCTCAGACAACACAGAGCAAGGGAGGGGGGGTTACACATTCAACCTGCATACAAATACAGGACTTTTTTTGTTTGCTTCTTTTTGTTTTTTGGGGGGGAGTTCTGTCTTATTTATTTCTTGACAGAGGGCTCATTAAGTAAGAAACGTGAGTGATGATGTTAAGACAATCTCTTCAGTCAGTGTTTTGTTTTTAGTTGAAGGTGAAAAAAATCATTACCAAGGAACAGGGGTGAGGGTCATGTCAAAGGCCACAAGTTAGGGGGCACAGTTGAGCCTAGTTTGTTTATAGAGAGAGAATAGAAAAGGGTGCTGTGTAGAGCCGAGGGCTGTGATTGACTCATAAATGAACAAATAATTATATAATTGTGTGTGATATTAGTAGAAAAATAGGAAAAAATGGTCTGTTTTTAAATGATTAGTTTGTTTTTGAACATTCAGGGTTTTTGTCTCTGTGAAACTTTCTGTTTCCACTTAACTCAGCAGCAGCATCACAACAATAATGGTAACTGCTCTGGGACCACTGTGATGAGGATCAATACTGCGTGTGGAGCCCATCAAGACACCCTGTGGCAAAGCAGGGCAAACAACTAATGTACCCCCCCCCCATCACACAACCATCACACACAAACACATGCCTCTTTACTCAGCAACAGAGAAATAAAAAAGTACCTTAGAACAAAAGATGAAGGAGAACACAACACTCGTGACAGCCAGCTGTCATTCACCATCCCATTTGATTGGTGCAGTGGTGACCAATAAATCCTCTCGCTTTTCTTCCATTCATTTTGTTACTCCCTCAATTTCGTTACCCTTCTTTTTCCCTCTTTTTTGCATCCTAAGAGGGGGATGGGCATGTCTATACATGGGCCAAAGCCTGAAAAGACTTTTGTTTTGCTCATTTTTCCTGGTTCTGACTGTGTCAGTAGCAAGGTCCCCCTGGTAAAGGCCCTCTCAGCCTCAGATGCAGGCAGGCCGTCTAGTAGCTAGTTAGCATTCAGAACAGCCAAGCTAGCACCCAGCAGACAAGTCTGCCATTGGGGCCGGTACAGGACTGGCTTTCTTTGACAAGCTCTATTAGTGTGGCCAAACAGACTTGAGCTAATCCACTGAATGAGGGAAACATATTTTTTTATTTCTCTCTCTCCTAGGCACACTCCTATTTCTCTCTTAATTTACGTTTCTAACACACATTGAAACGAAATAATTGGGTCTTAAGAATATCCACCTGTTGGGAAAAAAGGATGTACTCTGATATTCATTCATGTCAATTCTTTATTTAGACACAAAAAGACATATTAAGGAGAAAGACCCCTTTTGTAATTGTGCCAGTTTTACAAAATAAAAGTGAGCAATGTCACAGTACAGTATGTTTGTGCTATAATCTAATAATATTAAATATGTAGAGATTCCTTTGTAATTTATTTCTTGATTATACTTAGCCCAATTAGCTCTGTGTTACTGTATGACTCTGACGTGAAGGATTCCTATAGATCACCCAAATAACTGTCCAGAGTGCCTCTCTTGTTCATGCTTTCTCTGCCTCCCTTTGTGCAGTGCGGTGACATCACAGATGCTAATATCTGCTGGCTAGCGTGGCATCTCTTAGTAGGCGGCCAGGAATTCCAGACATTTACTCCTATCGGGAAGTGGCAGGATCAGTAATGCTAACTATGTGGATCATCCTTAGAAGATTGGACCACAGCCGGCATGCCCTGCTAATAATGCTGTGCATTTCAGCAGTACGTCTCAATCGAGGGCTGCAACAACCCAATGCCTCCATTGTTCCTGTCCTCCTTTGTGATGCAGTCAGGAAAAAAAAAGTAGCAAGCGGGCATTCAGATTTCATTTCTTTTCTAATGGCATGAAAAGATTTCATTGAAGTGCAGATTGAGTGTGTGCCGCCGCGGGTTGTGGAGCGAGGCCAAAAGCTCACTGCCCGCGAAAATGCCCTGGCTGGGCAGCATCATTCCAGCACCAGACTGCTGTTCTTCATTGAGACTGGGCAACGTCATAGCAACCCAGAGAGATGCATAAAAGATGACAGCAGAGACGCCAATTTGACGTGCACTTCCACAACAAGGCGCGCGATGGGCTGGTTTCAACCTTACTGAGGTCAAATGAGGCAGTCTTAACCAAGCAATAGATGCTGTCTTATTCTTTCTTTGTCAAAACAAAACATGTGATTTCATTCAAATTATGTATCCTTGTTTCTGCAAGACAGGATCACATTTGCGTGAAATGTAACAAGTATGCATTCCCATTCTCCTCACATGTCTTTGTAAATGCATGGATTGTACTGCAGTGGGGCTGTCAGTCTGCCTAATTGCTGTCTACTCTGTACATGCACACATACCAGAGAAGATATGCTTTGCTCTGGTGATTCTTGTTGGGAGCATATGCTCATGTAAAGCACAGGCGATTGCCTACTAGTCCATCATCTCACATATCTCTTTGACCAGTAGACACATTTCTCTATGAGCTGGAGGGGCACAGAGAGACTGACTTCTCTTTAACCCGACTACCCTCTTCAGCATTTCTTCCCGCTGGGTCATATTTTTTTATATGACTTCATCCTCTGCAGGTGAATTTGTTGTGGGCTGTAATGGTGAGGAGGATAGACAGGCCTCCTTGCCAAAGTGCTGGGTAATAATGGTGAAAATTGCTTGATGTCTTTAGCTGAAGATTCAGCACCAGTCCAAATAGAAACCACAAACACATCTCTGGAATTTCCTTCCCCTGCTCTCCTTGGCTTTCTTTGCTTTCAGCACACTCTAACCTCTTCCTAGTAAAAAAAGAAAGTGAGAAATGTGTATCACTAACTAAATTCAGAAAGAAAAGAAGGCGAGCATGTGGGTATGTGTGTATCGACAGGAAAATGTGTTTACAGTATATACGGTAAATGTGTGTATCAGCGTGAGACGACAATCCGGTGAGAATGGAATGGGTGAAAGAAAAAGCAATATTGTCCTGTAGGGCTCAGACAGTCATGAAATTAATCTATTATCTTCCCATGCAGCTGCCATGTACGATACAAGGTGCTTGACAATTCCCTGTGCCATTGTGACTCCGTGACATTTGCCCATTCACCAAGCTCGCTGACACCAACAGGATCTGGCCTTGCCGCCAAATTAAGGCGACGAGTGGGGAAATGAGAGCGGTGGCATCGGCCAGGAGGAGCCCGAGAGGCGGGATAGATTTCCCCTTGTGTTTAAAGACCTGACCTAAGCACCTTGCCCAGGGGCTTTTTATCAGCTGGAGCTGAAAAACACCTTCAGGAGGGAGACGGCGATATAGCCACAGCCGGTTGTAATGGTGTGACAAGGCTGAGCTGTCCTTGCACACCTCTTGACTCCCCTCCCTCCCCCTCCTTCACTACTATCCCTACTCTTCCTTCCCTCCTTCTCTACTAGACTGGGTCCTCTATCTAAAGCTCCATCCAGTTGGGAACGGGCAGGCTTTAAATGCCTGTCGCCCAGTGTCATAGAAGCGGCTACACACGGGGTGTCCAGTGTCACAACACAGGCTGGGCCCTGTCAAGGGCAAAATGAATTTGTTGGAGGGAGAAAGGTAGAGGGGGAGAGAAAGAGAGCAGAGAAGGGATATATTACGGCGAATGATGAATAACCCGAAGGTGCACAGATACTACACACAAACGATGAAGAAAGGTGAGGTGATGGGAGGAAGCGCTAGAAGAGCAGTAGAGGGGGGTCTGGCCTGGCTGTTGCTGGCTCAGGCTTACGGATAGCGGCTGTCAAAGGAGCAAGGTTTTATTTATTTATTGTTGGTCTGCTTAAGAGATGGTGAAGGTCAGGCTATGTGTCTGCTCCCCAGCTTTGTTATGTGAGCTGGATCAATTTATGAAATATGTCTGTTAACAATGCTGCAGATGTAATCTCTCTCTCTTTCCCCCATGTGCATTCTTTCCACACTCTCCTTTTCTACCATTTCTACTCATGCTGCTGCCACTACTCCTGTAGTGACCATGGTAACCTCCTCTCTATAGTTGCTGTTGTTGCAACAGTGTTGTAGGATGAAGAGGTCACCATATTATTTCCTTGAAGAAGTAAACATGACAAATGTAATTCTCTTCAAGAGAAGCTCTGTCAGAGATGATTGCGGTATCTCTGTGTTTAAGGGTTTATGTCTTTGAAGCAGAAGGTTATTTATTGTTTAATAGCACGAAGAGAGGCGAGTTTCTTTTGTAACCCAATGAAAGTGGTGCATTATATGTCAATTCTGTGTCACAGGCTTACCCATTATATTCATTCTCTATTGCTGTACTGCAGAATGTGATTGACTACCACCTTTTAAACTAATGTGTTACCGTGCATACACTACTGTGCATTGTATTTATGCAATATGCATATTGTATAATTCATGTAATTTATGTGCGTGCTATTTGTGTTTGCTTTTAGTATGACAGGTCATTGGTTTAGAGTCAATTTCACATAACATGATGAACCAAATCACAGTTTATAGATGTTAAGGAGCTTCATGATTTGATGGATCAGTTAGGCAGTCTCCAGTGTGGTTTGTTTGTTTGTGTATCAACACTGTATACAGTATTTTTTTTTCTTTTCTTTTAAATGCATCATCAGTTTAAAAAAAAAAAAAAATCCCTTGACTGTCCCTGGCAGGTCCTCAGATAACCCTGCACCATAACCAACATAACCACACCACACTGTCAATTGGTGTATGTTAAATTTGCCCTGAGCCGGAGCCTAATTCATGCTACGGTTTATAAATATACTCCACAATGTATGTTTTCCGTTGTATATTACATGCTTTCCATAGACAGTGCTTTTGCTCAGTCTCGTCTCATTCTGACTGTCTGGCAGGCCAGACAGATTGTGGCCTGGATCACTGCAGCGCCACCAGGCCCTGCGGCCCTTTCCTTGGTCAGCAAACCAGAGCAGGATCAGTGGGCCATCTATCTCTCCATCTCTCCATCGTCATGTTGGGAAGCTCACACAGTTTGGGTCAAACCCCAAAGCATGTCTGATCAGTCTGAAGATACCATTGTGTGTGAGTGGATCCTTTTTTACCCCGTGGTTCAACCAGAGCGAAAGAGGATAAAAGCATGTTGTTTGGAATGTGGTCGCACATCTGAGTTTAATAAGGCGCTTTGGTGGAGATGGGTCACATTGTGTGTCTTTCCTTAAGTGAACCGAAGGTAATCTGGGACAACCAGGGCTCAGGGCAGCAGGCTTGTGCATGTATTTGTGCGTGTGTATGTGTGTTTTACATACGATGCTGTGAAGAGGTTTTTGGGGGAGTAGGAGGGTGACAGGGGTGAGTAAACAGTTTGCGAAAGACCAACCAGGGGAAGTGCAGGGCGGCCAGTTTGTTTTGGTTTGCTCGGGGCCCAACAATTTATAGACATAAATATAAACAGAGAGCGGGAACAACTAATCCGCCCAAATGCAAGATTAAGAAATGAAATGATTCCAAGATGACCCTTGATTACAGAGTGAGGGTGAGTTTGATGGAAAGGGCATAAGACATGGGTACTTAGCAGTGGGCAAGGGAAACCAAACGCGGAGAGGAAAAACTGGGCCATGGAAGGTCCAACTGTTAATTTGCATTTTTTGAGTGACGTAAATAAGGGCTTTGGAGATTTCTAACCCGAGAGCCATGACCATGTAATTATCACAACTTAAGGATCAATATCCGCTCATTTGCAGAACAAAGCTACAATCTAACCATCACTCCTCCTCGCTGCCTTTTACTTGCAAGTGACTGAGTGACTTTGACAACTAAACTGTATGTGTGCAGTTTTTTAAAATAGCTTGTCTTTCTTGCTCTCATGTGGCAGCATATTGAGCTCTCCCACGCACACATTATTTTTTTAAGAAATAGTTAAGTGTCGAGCATGTGCTCCTTGGCCCTGAGTATCAAGAAACTGACACTGATAGAGAATTTATTTGATCCATGCAGTCGTATCCCTTCACCCTTATTCAAACTGTGGATTCATCTAAATTCTATGGAATCTACACCAACACATTTCTCTTTTTCTCTTTCTCTCTTTTTTCGCCCTCAGAGTTCAGAAGCTTGTAGGTCTTTAATTATGTATAATATTCTTTTGCCCTGTTTTATGGAAACTCCAGACTGGATTCGCTCAAGTCATCGACTTGAAAGTTTGAAAACCTCCAGTGACAAGAATATTAATGTGCCAGCAGTGTCATATCTGTTTCAGCTCATGCATATTCAATGTCCCCCCAGCTCTCCAAGATTTATGTCAGACTTTGCCGGAGTGTAGTTTTCCACCATTGGAGATAATAGCATGCTAAATTGATGTTATCGGGGGCAGGTTTTTTCCTCTCTACTCCTCTCCAGGTCGGGGGGTTGGGAGAGGGGAGAGTGGAGCAACCCACTTGCCTGGCTGCTATTCAGACTGTTGGCGGCTTTAGTGCTCACCTCCACCCACCGGTCTGTTCTGTAGTAGCAGCGGACTGAAAACCTCCGTCATGGGGGGAGAGGAGAGCATATTTTGGAAGGAGATTAGGGGGCGATCCTGTGGATTATCTTTTAATTAAGGACGGTTGAGTTGTGCCCACTCTGGTGGAGCAAACGCCCAGCTGCTAATGAAGTTTAAACAGACATACTTTATTTAATTACTGCTAATCGCTGGGGCCCAAAGTCCGGCCCTCTTTGATCTGCCTGTCGCACTGTAATCTTCCTGGCAGATACCATCTCCCGTTCTACCCGGATCCCTTTTAGAAGTTGCTACGGGAGGTCCAAGATTAACCATGGGTTAATTGAGACAGCCAGGGTGGAAGTGTGTGTGTGTGTGTGTGTGTGTGTGTGTGTGTGTGTGTGTGTGTGTGTGTGTGTGTGTGTGTGTGTGTGTGTGTGTGTGTGTGTGTGTGTGTGTGTGTGTGTGTGTGTGTGTGTGTGTGTGTGTGTGTGTGTGTGTGTGTGTGTGTGTGTGTGTGACAGAGAGAGATAGAGGGCTAGAGAGGGAGAGTGGTAGAGGGAGAGAAGGAGGGAGGACGGGCAGTAGGTTGATTGATGTGTTTGTGGCCTTAGAAGTCATCCTGTTTTTTCGGCCTCTGCTCTCTCGCTTTCTCTCTCCCCCTCTTGCTCCCTCTCTCTCTTTCGTGGTCATTTGCTGCACCAGGATGTTTTGGTCACACATTGCCTGGCTGTTTGATTTAAGGACACTAGGGGGCAGGGATTATACCTGACTATGTAAAAAAAGAAAAAAAAAATGTGGGTTTTCTTTCTTTCCAGTTATTGGCAAAGATTTCTGGACATTTGTCAAAAAAAAATCCCTCAAGTAGAATGTAATATTTAGTGAAATATTTTGAATTATATATTATATTTCGAATTTCTATGGAGTTACATAAGCAGACCTTAGCTATAAAAAGCCATTCATATCTCTTAGTCAGATAGATTTCATTCTTTGTGTTCACCAAGGAGGTCACTGTGTGTACCTACACACACCTTTATCACCCAGTTATCGGTTACTATTGTTTTACCAAGGCCATTGTCTCAATGTAAGTGGATGGTGAACAGCTGTTATCTTTGTAGGCTTCAGAGAGGTCAGCAGGGGCAGCAGAGAGCAGTGTGTGTTTGTGTGTGTGTGTGTGTGTGTTTGTGTGTGTGTGTGTGTGTGTATGTGTGTGTGCGTGCGTGTGCGTGTATGTGCGTGCGTGTGCGTGTGCGTGTGTGAAGAGGAGGGGGTGTCTTTATCTGACCTGGGGGAGCCATGGGCTTCCTGTTAATTGGGTTAGTGCAGCGACCAGGAGCAAACCGTGTGACTGGAGAAAATACTGTGAGAAAAACCCTAAGAGGCACTTTTGTCTCAGCTGAGACATATGGCAGAGGAGCTGTGAGCACACTGAGTCTTCATCTGGAGGGAGTGAACGAAGAGGGTGTGAGAACGAGAGAGGCAGAGAGAGAGATGCATGTTTCCCCAAATTAATGTGGTATCCCCAAATCGAGTGAAAAAGAGCCAGAGGACACGCTTGCTGTGGTAAACTGATCTCCCTATCCGTATCTCTATCTAACATGCACACACACACACACACACATACACACACACTCAACATCCTTTGTCTTTCCAACTCTCTCACACCCACCCTCTCCAACATTTCTCTTCAATCCTCACCCTTTCAATATGTTTCTAGTTCTTTCCTTCACCCCGTATTCTTGCCTGCCCGTTCCCATCCTCCACAGCTGAAAGATTGCCAATAAATGAGTGATTTATATTCCGATAAGAGATGTTAACTAAACCGCTGCATGCATATTCATACCTGAAGCTGTTGATTAATGCCGGCTTCACCATAACAGAAAATGTGTATTGTTTTCTTTTTCATTGTAACATGAACCATAGAGTCAGTAAAGGCCGTTACGTGCCTCACAAAGAGATTTACTGCTTTAATTATCCAAAGTAAAATGGCAAAAATTATTCATAGCCCTGCTTAAAACATGGTTGATGGAATTATGCATTGCAATTTGTGAATAATTGAATCTTTCCTTCAGATTGTGACAGAATAGTTAATTTATTAATAGACGTACACAAAGTCGAGTCAAAGCCTCGGCTGGTCCTGCGGGTAGAACTGCTTTCAAGAGAATGAACCCTTGTTAAATAAGTTACAGAACACAGTCCTGCGCAGACATCTGAGTTGCAAACAAACCCAAAAGACAGAAAGGGGAGAGGGAGAGACGGAAAGAGAGAGAAAGTGCAAGCAGTTTTGCAGACACCGGGTGTTAAACACAGTGACGTCTCAGAGGCCCGTCGGTAGAGGAGATGAAATATTAAATGCTTTAGTGTTTATTAACGGGATGAAACAAAGGGCTGCTTCCCTTTGACTTGTGCACATTGACACTTGGCACAGAACAAACAAAATCAAATATGGTATTGATCCATAATGGATGAAAAAGGCAACTTTGAATGAGCAGCATTATTTAAGAATTAGGAAAGGGAAGAAACGCAGAACAGGGAGACACACTGTTATTAAACATCAACATTTTGTCGGCTGCCTCACTGATACACAAGTCTGGTTTAATGTCATATATGAGTTTAAGTGTATGTCGTGACCAAAATATCATGAAATCAGCATAGTTTGTAGGAACAATATATTTTATTCAGAATATTAAATTGTTGCAAAATATTATTTCATGAAAAATTGAGCAGTTTGAATGCAAATGCACTGAATGTGTACAACTAAAACAGAGTGCAGAAGTTTTTGAGGGGGGAGTTGAGTAAGGAAGTGTAATATATCATGTAACCTTGGTGACAGTGCTTGATGTAAGCCACTTTGCATGTCTTTCATAGTAAAGCAGGGCCAGGGTGACATTTAATGTTGTTAGCAGTTTAACCCCTCGCCCCTGTCCTTGGGGCCCTGTCATGTCCGAGTGGCACCCCAAATAAGCACTTTTGACACGGGGGCTCCAGGCTTGCGGCCCCTGCCTCCGTTGACAGTTCCTAACAAAGGGCCCCTCTTCCATTGATTGCCCTTTGCTGTTATGCAAATTCAGAGTCTCGCTGCTCCCCAACCTGTGGAGGAAGGTTTGGGGGTTACAGCGAGTAGCGAAGTTTGTTTTCTTTTTTTGTCAAGCATCTCTGTGTTGTGTCGCTAGAAGTTAAATGTCCTATCTCAGGAGTTCCAGACCCCCTTCCTCGATTCTGTTTCAACTTCTTATTCCTTTTCTTCTGCCTTTTTCATCTGCACTTCCCAGAACTGTGATCCCCCTCTTGCTCATGTTTCATGGGACAGGATAAAGCAGGCCGACTGTGTATACAGAGATACATTTACAGATGAGTACATGGAGGAGAACATGCACATGTACATATCTTCACACACACACACACACACACACACACACACCAATATGCACTACTTGTGCTCTCTCACTCACCCACATATTTAGTCTCACTAGCACACACTTGACACGCAGGAGAAAATCCCCTGTAGCCTATTCCTTCTGGTTGTGGTTCATATTCAGTGCCCTAATGCTTTCCCCAGCTGTGTGTTTGTGTGTCCCCGGGGAGTCCAGGCATAGCTGCTGTAGTGACCTGATAACATCTGGGAGTAACTGATGGTTTTGCCCACATGCTCCGGAGCCTCAGGACCCCACGGGCGTCCTCGCAAAGGCCCGTCTCCCTTAGACCCTTTCAACACCTCCTCGACACCCGCTTAATACAAATTCCACCAGTGAAAATCCAAACATGCTCTGTGTTTTATTAAAAAGTATGCCTCTAGGACTATTTCTCATGATCTTTGAAGTAGAAGTTCTTGTCATTGTGTGTGAAAGGCAGACAAGGCAAGGTGAAAAAGCGGTGAACCCTAGAAGACCACTTTCCATGTTGATGCGTTTTGTCTGCATCATCCCTCATCAAGCTACTTGCAAATGGAAGGAAAGCTTGCTTTAAAAATTTCCCACAGTAAAAAATGAGTCAGCTTTCACTTGAGTTCTCTCACATAATTAGGAGATACAGTGAGATTTTAACACATTTGTTAAGTCAGAACTTGTGTCAACATTTAATAAATTACAAGCCTAGTTATTTAATCATTTTTTACCTGTCATCCTGGCTTTAAAATTGTAAAAATAAGGATCTAGAGGATAAGAGAGGGGAGTGCGGTACTGTTAAAACACAACATTGGACGCTGTTGCTTTTGAGATATTTTATGACTGCCTTGACCTCCAAATGACTCAAGGTTATCAAGGCATCAGAGCAGCCTGTCCTGGGATTCCAAGAGACGACATAAAACTAAGACGAGAACGTGTTTATCCAAGGCTGATGTGATGATGAAGTTTTCTCTTCCCTCCAAATTCACAGGAACCTCCTTTGCAGAACATTTACATATTGTTACATAAACTGCTGAGAGAGTCGCAGTGAGAACGAGAGGGGGCGAGGAAGGACATGAAGTTTAAGAGTGTGTCTGTTTTATTGCATGGAGCTGTGATTGCAGCCCTCGTCCATAAGCAAATCACATCAGCCTTAAACATTTAAGCTGTACTATTTAAACGCCTGGAACCATAACCCCATAGAAGTGCGGATGTAGTATGTCTGTTGTGTCATCTCCCTCACATTTCACATGAAACTTGTGTGTGAGTGTGTTTTGCGTGATGGCCAACAAGGGGATGTATATGACCCTCTCCGTAGGAGGATAAATAAACAAAAACGGAATGAAAAGGAGGAGGAAGAACAGAGGAGGCGGAGGAATAATAAAAACAGAAAAGAAGTGTTTCCATGCTTTCTCCAGCTGTTTTCCCATGGAAAGGCACCGGTTATCCTACACAGCTTGTTACAATAGAGTGAACGAGCCTGGTGGGATCTGGAATTGACAACTTGTGTCTGCTTAGTTACACTAGTTAATGACCCTAATTATCTTCCTTCTTGCTGTGAACAGTCAATAAACAATTAGCGTGGCATATGGACCCCCTAAACTCTGTGTTTTCTATCACCAAGACAATGGGGTGTCCTTCTCCGGCAGTGGTAGAGTGTCAGTGCAGGCTGATTAAAGTACGTGGGAAACAGTAATCAATGGCTTATCCCTAAGACCCTTGAACACTCTCCTTTCCTTGTAGCCTTTGCCTCTCAGCCTCACAAGCACTGACAAATGGTGAGACACCCTTCTTAGTGTCCATCCCTGTACTTTTATATTCTTTCCTCTTACATCAGTAGTTAAGAACGAAAAGAGACCAGGTGCTGATTAATTTGATTTCACCGGGGCAGCAGAGCCCTCAGGCCTCTGGCTAGCTTGTCCAGGGTAAGCCTGCTTTACTAGCCATCTTCCAGGAAGCCAGGACCTTGAACAGCTCTGTCATGTGTTTATGAGTTCTACCTTTGAATAAGGCTGTTTCTCCTCAGTAGCAATAGCTAGACAGGAAAAGCTAGCTAGAGGGAAAAAGAGAAGAGGCAGTACACTTTGAATATGGATGGAGTTCAGGTGAACTACACCTGAACCCTGCCTGTGATGTCTTTATAGAGAGGTGTTTCTGACTTTCTTTTGCTTTTCAGCCACCATCAAAAGTTCAAGAGGCAGTAGTGTTTTGTATTCAGGGAGAGGAGAACCTTTGAAACCTTTGGGATAAAAGAGCTGCATGGTGTCAGTTTGGAAGGTAAAGGAGAAGGAGGGAGGAGGGCTAAGAGGGTGCAGGAGAGGGGAAGAAAAGGGTGCACTTTGTTGTACCGTTTCACAAGGCTAATCTGAAATAAGCACTAACCTCCATGGGGAGGAATAATTGATAAATGTTAACAACGCTGGGGACAACTTCTGCACATTCGCGATGACCTTTGGACTGATATTTAAGTTTTTTTAAGACCTGTCAAATCATGGATAAGAATGAAAGATGAAATAAGATTTTGTTAGGATCCTATTTTAACATGAATTAATTACAAGAATCATACATTTTATACAGAGAAGACATGGTTCCGCTTTCTAAAAAGTGAGAGAAATCTCAATGTGTTGAACAGGAAAATATAGAGGAAAAAGTAACTGCCAGTCAATCTAATAGCATCCTTTTATTCTTGATAATTTCCCTTTCTTTCCATTTCAATATTATTTCGTTTACAGTCTGAAGTGGTAGCTGATGTGAGGGGGGAGGAGAGCACTTTAGGAATGCGACACTGTTGTTTTTGGAATAAGGAGGTGCTACCATAGAAAGTTGTATTTTATATTGTGATCATTTCCTTGCAGACTAAGTTCAGACCACACTTGGGTTTCGGGACATTTCTGCAATAAATTTAGGCTTCTTTAAAATTGAAAAAAGCCCAGTAGCACTGTTTTGAATATTTCCCTTTGGCGAGAGAAGAAGCGTTGTGATCTCTTGGTACGAACTATATCCCTGCTGGCAGAGGTTCTGATGCCTCATAATGGCCCTCCATGGATTTGATAAGATTATTGCTTTTCTAACTGTAATGTTTTCCCCTTACTTCTCTCTTACTATGGATACTGTTTCAGTATTCATAATAAAGTACTGCAGCTACATTTCTAAGGAAAATATTATGCCATATAGTGTGTTCATATATAGCCAACTAAATATGAATTTTTATAAATTGGAAATACATTTCAACACATTTTCAATTATAGAGAACATATGTAGAAGTACAGTCAATTTAAGTTATTTTTTCATGCACATTTTACTGCCAGGTTTCACCAGTTTATATTGGAAAACAGGTTTGCATGTTTTTTCCCATGAGGAACTACTTCTTCTGAGTAACTTTGCAATTACAAATCGTAGCAGTAACAACATTGTACTTAAGTGTCGCTCCATTACTGGTTGGCTGCTACTTGAAACATGCCTTTTTCTTTGTACGCAATTAAGCTAACTCAGTGCTTCAGTATTAATGGTAAGACTGTCTGCTCAGGGGATTAACTTAGTCGTGTTGGAGGGTTAGTGAAGGGGTCTGCCTGTGAGAGGGCCTATTGTCCCACCAGGTCACTGATCTAGGGGTTCATACCCACTCAAGGCCAGGACTTTACCCTCCTTCTCTCTCCACTTCAGCAGGCAACAGAATTGGCTGCATTGTGTGATATGAGGTGGAAAAGAGTCCACTGCCCCACCCATCCACTTGGGTCTTGGAGTGTGTTTTGAACAGTGCTCATCACAACACTGGTTGTGCACATGCACACACACAAGCGCGCAGTAGCGTCCTATCCACATTCAATAACCCAAGGGAAACTCCAGCTGGGAGAGCCATTGATGGCTTCGTAACAGGCTGATTGTTTCCTTTAGGAGAGGGAGGAGCGGGGAGGAGAGAGTGGGCAGGTCACTAACTCCACCCCTAGGCTTTGAGTGGGGCCTAGCAGGTGTAAACATCCACTACTTCTCCCTTTATGAGTGGGCAGTGGGAGAGGGACCCCCAGGTAGTCACGCAGCGCTGCCCTGGAGGAATTGAGAAATTAAAAGCGAAGAGAAAAGGGACAGAGATCCCAGAAGGATCACAGGCCAGGCTGGATACATGTTAGACTCGGGCCAGGTGTTCTGCTCTTATGATATGAGTTGCCTCAGCCCTGCTGTGAGAGGCAGATAACCTCTCTATTGACCACCAAGTCTGAGATCACTCTCCTATAGCAGGACAGCTGTAACACAACACAACTTAAAGCAGCAGCTGAAATGGGGATAAATAATGGCATTTTCTGGCTTGGCAACACTTGTCAGGATGGGGAAGCTCCTGTGGTGATTCTAGGGCCCATTCAGATGATGGAAATTCAGCCCTCAATGATTCATCTCCATTTACTTAGCTATGAGTATCCTATCCCTGCCAGTTTGGAAAGCGATATAGCACAGGAGCTTAGCTTGTCCCTGAATGGGGCTCTGTGAGAGAAGTTAGTATATGTTTGAGACGCTTCTGATGCTTATAATGCATACTCTTTGGGTAACGCTGTTGGGATTATAGAGTAGAAGGAGGCAAATATATCGACCAGCATTCTGTTTATCCGCTGGCTCCACACCCTCCAAACAGAACCCCATTACATAGGCCAGTTTGGAGAGGCTTAACACCTGTTTTTTTTTCCCCAGCCCGTATAAACTCATTCTCTCCCTCCCTCTCGCTTACTTTTTGTCTTCCAATGCAAAGAGGATGAAGCCAGGGGAATGAGAAGAGCTCCATTATTGCTGTATTTTCTTTCCAGAGAAACGTTATTTACTAGAAAGATATCATCCTAGCTTTTAATCCTCTTAGCGGTGGATTGCGGTTGTACTTACAGCGCCATGCACCTGCTAAACTGCCTTCTCTTAAAGCTGTATAAACACAGCCGCAGGAGCCATTGCCTTCCCAAGCCGAACCCATCAGCTTTTTTTATGAGAGTTTGAGAGAGGGAGAGAGCTCAGAAGAAGTTTAGAGGACACCGTATTGATGGGATGATGCTCAAGGCCCCTCTTGCTCTCCCGTCGGATGTGGTCAGACCCCACCTGAAGCCTGTGGTTGTTGGTTGGCTGCTTGGGGAGGAACCTCAAGACCACTAAACAGAGAAGGGCCTGTGTGTAGGAGTGTTTACACAAGGGCTGTGAGCATGCTCACATATCCTCACAGTGTAAGTTCAGCTTGACTTCATCTGTATTACAGAGAACTCAAGGAGGTCCTATACTGGTTTATTTTTTTCTCAGTGTTTTTGTATACTAACATCTGCGTGGTTACATAGAAACTCACACATTTGTGTTTTGTGTTAATTCTCCGCCATAATAAAGTTAAAAAATAAAATGACTGCATGTGTGTTTGCATGTAGAAAGTTGAGCTTTTTTTCTTCTTTTTTTTTGTGAGTAATACCAATTCCTCCTCTAAGTAAAGAACATTCTGTTTAATGCGGTAAAGCACGGTGTTAATACTATCCTCTCCCTTTCTTGCAGACACCACTCATCCACACACTACCTCATGGGCAAGATATACAGATTGAAAGACAGGGAGAGGGAGAATGAGCATCAGAAATGGAGAAAGACACCTTTACGTGTGTTTGTGTAGTGTGTGTAGTGTGTGTGCATGTGTACATAGGCTGGAGGGAGGGAACTTCGACCGCAGGCAAACAATATGGAATTTGAAATATTAGCTAGCATAGTGATTGAACATGGCTCCCTTATCACTGGGTTGCCAGGTTGGCCAGCTATAACGATGACTTATCACAGGGCTGAGGAACATGGAGTATATAACAAGATTCTCCGACATGACAAACACTGCCCTGAGGAGACACATACCACACTGTCGACGGCCCCAAACCAGGCCATCCAGGACTGGAAATGGAGGATTCTCCCAGGACTGTAACACAGGTGGAGGTGCATCTGAGAATGCAGAAGAGGGAGGATGTTTTCTTCGTGTCATGAGATGAGATGCCAAGTAGTATGCACACTGATAAATGTTATAAGTGCAATGACATTTTACTGTCCAATAGTGTAACAGGAGCATAATATATCATCAAAGTTTTGATAGGGTTGTTTGTCACTGTCAGTGCTTCTACAATTACTTTACCAGGTGCTGACATTTCTGGCTTTCATGCTCACATTCTGACCTATACTCTCTCTTTCGGAACAATACCCAAACGCCTTACTTTCATGTATTTTCAACTGCTTAAAACGGAGAATGGTGCTGTGTGGAACGAAACATGTAGTTCTCAAGCCAAAAAATCAAATGCCAGTGCAGTATAATTATACATGTTATAGTTTTATAATAACGTATAATATTCTGCCCCCGTAAGCAAATGATGTGTGACACGTTCCTTATATCTTGGTTACATCTTGAATTGAAAAAGGCAAAAGCAACAATATCAGTACACATTAACTCCGATACAGGAAAGGGGAAATAATTTACAGAAAAGTGTGTCTTTTGCAGGAGGACGGATCAGGATTAGGATTTTTTCCTTACTTGCAAGATTGTGCTGCAGGTCAAAGATAAGCTGTGGACAGCACTCTGTGCCTTATGACCCTTCCGTTAGATGCTGATTCTTCTTTCTGCCTCCCTCAGTGGGTGATAGAGAAGGGGGAGAGTCGAGGTCAAGCCTTAAGGGATATGTGGAAACTTTGAGGCACAGAGAGTGCTGGTCAGTAGGAGAATTCGGAGTAGAATTAATAGTAGGTTTGCTTCTTAACTCAGATACATTTTTGCTTTGGTGATTTCCTAACTGTACACTCCAGAGCTAACCCTAACCCTAACCCAGTCTATAGCTTGTTTCCACCTTTATGACAACTGTAGAGGTGGGAAGTTTTGATATAACTCACCATTTCAAAGTTTTAATTGCTTAAAGTTATGCTTAAAGTTATGTATAATTAAGGGCATGGCTCCTTTTAAGTGACAGGCAAGTGTCGCTACAGGTTGCTAGCCTGCAGTTAGGAGGAGTCAGGCAGTGCCAAGACACCTCTGTGTGGCATCACAAATACTAAGCCTGTGGTGAAACAGAACAAGACTATATTCTATATATTTGGAGTATTTTCTCTGTTCAGACTGGGGTTAAGTAAAATTATGTAAAAGCTATTGAGGTCATGCAAGGTATAACTGTAATAATAACGTTCATAAGGTTCCTTGGTGTGCTAGGTGAAAGCCTGGCTGCTCAAAAACTAAGAGCCATGACCTTTGGCCTTTTGGGCTAAAACAAAAACAGATGCCAGGTGAGGTGACTCACATCCGGCTTTAAATACACTGGTGAGGAATTTTTCACCCTGTTCTCTGCAGTGTTATTGCTTCATCTCCTCCTCCTCCTGTGTTTCTCCACCAGTCATACTCCTTAGCCATGTGAAGACCACCCCCTCTTATCTTCAATTTTTTTTTCTTTTCCCACTGTCTGTATCCTTCTCTCTCTCTCTCTCGTTCACATTCTCTCTCTGGAGTTTTCATTAATTATGTTCCTTTGCCAGGAACTTGTTTGCTTTCTCTCTATGTGTATGTATTGCTGGCATTGGAATGGATTTGTTTATAGTTGTGACCCTTGCTGCTTGAAGTCTTAAAGCAGCTCTGCTGTCAAGAGCCCAAACTCTGGCAAGGTCAGCTCATTTCTGTTTACTTTTAGAGCACTATTTACCCTCTGGGGCTTTTAAAAGCACTTCTGCAAAACATCACTTCCAAGAAAGAGAGAGAGGGAGGGAGAGAGAGAAAGGAAGGACAGTTGGAGAGAGAGAAAAGATTTGATAGGATTCTGGTATTCCATCTGTGACACTGTCATGTTATATGGAACCAGAAAATTTGCTATCCTTCTCATATTGTATTGAAAATTGCAGATTGCAGTTTGGTTCAGGTAACTGCACTAATATATTGATATGAATATGGTGCATTAACCATAATGGGCCTAATTTTCCCACTGCAGCCTTACTACTCTGCATATTACCAACATATCCTAATGCCTTAATACGAAAGCGATAAAAAAAATTTAGCATGATAGACCCTGAGGCTGTTGCCTGAATGCAAAGCCATGGAGTTGGGATTAACCCATCAATAATCACTATCTGCCGTGCCATGCATTTGCCCCTGCAGAGCTAATGATTAATCTCCCCTATATGGGACTGATCACTATCAGGTTGATGAATGCACCGACCAATCATGTTCCTGCAAACCCCCGGCATGTACATACACCAATAAGTGATGATGAACAGCCTGTGTTGTTGGTTATTTATGCTGGCGGTACAGGGGAGTCCCTGCGGTTTCCTATAAGGATGCAGTCATATGGTTTTCAATGTTCATGTGTACTTTTTTGTGTGTGTGTGTGTGTGTGTGTGTGTGTGTGTATAGGTTTTGGTGTGTAGCATGAAGTGTATTGGTCTATCCCCTGTAGACCAAAGAAAAAGTAGTGTCTGGTTAACCTCTTGTTATGGCTCAGATCTCAGGAACATGCAGTAGGATCCGGATACCTCCTACTCTGAAATCCCAGTGCAAACATCCTTTCTTTAACGTGTGAGGGCAAGTGAGGGAAAGTTATTAAGTGTGTGTGTGTGTGTGTGTGTGTGTGTGCGCTTAAAACGTGTGTGAATGCAAACCTATATGGACAAATTGTGCTCCTCCATGTAAGACGCACTGTATCTGCCCTTGAATGATGGATGTAGATTTTGTCCTTGTTGCTTGTTGTTGTTACTCAGGCTGGGCCTCCGTGTGTTCCATGCTGATGTCCTTGTATAGTCAGGCTTGGGTTTATTTTCTCTGGATCGACAGAGACACCTCCTCTTGAACTTTTATAGCTCCTCTTAGTGATGTGTATCTGAGAGAGTTGACCCCGGTCACCAGGCTTTACGGGCTTCCGCCTGCTTCTCATCCCCACTGTTTGTTTTTCCTTCGCTTTTTGCTTTTTCATATCATTGCTTTTCACACGTTTACACATGAACAGAATGACAATGGCAGAACATCAACTTGACATTTCTGAATATGGCTACAGAAACATAGGGGAACAAATCTAAACCTAAAAACTTAATCCATGATACAGTATGTACTTAGATGCACCCTCCCTCAGCCATGCAGATAATTAAATAGCTTCCATACACTACATGCTCCAGTGTTTTTGTTACTGTTATTTTTTCCCTTCCTGTCAAAAATGTGCAGTTGAATTAATTTTATTCAGTTTCTTGAAGAATTTATTATTTTGTGTTTTCATAATGTATCATTATAACCTACATGCATATACTTATTTCACTGAATAAACAGTAGAAAGAGTTAAAGAGCAAGGGAACAGTATTTTGTTTCCCAGGGCTGATATTCAGTCTGGGTCAGTTCATAGTGCAAATCCCTATAAAGATTAAGTGCACAGCATAAAGCCTAATAAATGCCAAAACCAGTAAAGAGAGCTAGAAAAAGCTGAGGGACATGACACCCCACAAACCTAACCCACCCTTTACCTTCCACTGAAAACCCAAAGCGACTCTTAGAATACCTCATACTCCCAATCTCATGCACCTCTTACCTCTCTCTCACACTCACACAGGTGCCTTTCAGAATCGCAGGGTGGGGCTCTTAAGAGACCTCACATTCGAGCCCCAGACCAGGTTTGGAATGATTTTATCCATATCGAAAAACAGTATTTTAATACAGAGGTCTCCCTCTACATATTACTGACCAGACACAGGGAGTTGAGAGTCTGTAGGCCTAAACTAAAGTGACATTTATTGGCCCCTTTAGCCCAGAAGAAAAATCTGTTAAGCCATTTCCTGTTGTGTCACATTTCTTGGTGGGGAATGTATTCCCATGCATTTGATACGGCTGCATTTAACCATGCACTTGTGAGCCCAGTCCATAACTTTTCTGTGGCGGAAATTTATAGCATATAGCTGCATTATGAGATACTCGTGTATACAAGCCACAGAGTACTCCCTTCTCTGTTTTTGACATGCCATAAACTGTGACACAAACCCCAAAGAGTTGTCCTTTATATAGTTTATGTCATTGCCTCTTTTGTGCCCTGAGAAGGGTAAAAGAGACAAATCTCTTTATGTCTGTTTATGAGCAATGGAGTGTGGCTTGAGGAAAAAAACAACCATCCACCAAGTTAAAATCAGTTTTGTCATATTATCATTTATCAGATTGTAGATTTGAACATGTCTCCATACAATGTAATCTTCTGATGCATTTACATTTTAATGATCAAGGGACCTTCTAAGCCTCATGAGGAGCATCCCATGTCTTGGCCTTGGCCTCATCTAGCCACAGCCCACTACTTTCCTGTTTGTGGCTAACTCCTCCATCACTCCTAACACATTCAGAATTCCCTGTTCAGTCAAAAAGCTTCCCCTCAGTCTGCAGAAAAAAACATATCTTCAGTGTATATTTTAGTTCTAAACACATCCAACCATTTCTGATAATCTTCCCCTAATCCTGAAGCCCATGGTCCAGGTCAATTGTACATTCAAGCACAGTCTTGTTCAAACTTGGTGGTCAAATTAAATAAACGACCTGCAAAATATCACTTTTAAGTAACAAGTTGTATTGCTAGATGGTGGTTTAATGTTTACTTTATCATTTCTTGTGTGTGCTACATATCTGAGCAACATTTTTTACAAACAGCTGGGAAACATCTTCTGTCCGTATGCAAACATAATATGATACGCAAACACAGACACAGCACATTGATGCCAAAGCAGGCATGCACTTTAGAAAAACAAACACAACAACTATACCCAAATGGTAGCACATCAAATCTGTAATAGAAAGCACATGCTTTTTAAAATACTTCAAACTTCATGCTGAGCATTGTGCAAGCATTGTTTACCCAGTTTAATATTTAGTCTGTTTGGTCCATTCTATCATGCTTGGTTGTTTACCTAACAAGGGATTTATTTGTCCTTTTGGTTTTGTGTTTAGGTTTTAATGCATTGCAGCTTCACTGGCACCACGATGTGTAAACTTATTATGGATCCAACTAATCTCTTGCAGCAATTCCAACAAAAACAGCTAATTGTGTTTAGCTTCTCTGTAACTCAATGAGGTGTATTTGTTTTATTAATTATGCTTGTGTGGACGATAGGCTCTGTTTGGATCACTTCAGGAGAGAGGGAGATTTGGGAGGGTGAGAAGTTTCATGGTACTTGGTGTGAGAAAGATGCTCAGGAAAGAGGAAAAAAAACACAACCTTGTACATAACACCCTCTGTGCTGTGGGTTGTTTGGGGAAAATTGTTTGATAGAAAAGAAGCCATTATAGGTAATATAATAGTGTATTTATTTTGTCTTCTATTTCCATGTATGCAGGTAAGCTGCTATGCTGTGATATACGTATCACAAAGTCATTTAGTGCCATACGCAGTACCAATACCGCACTGAATTAGTTAGGTTTCAGAGTTTCAGTATAGGTAAGCACATGTTGCACACCTTGTCCTCTGGTTTATTTCATTGAATAAGGAATATATTTCTCTTACAAGCAATAACATGCTAGCAATCACAAAGCACTCTCAATTTACTGTTCCATCCTTGCTGAGTTTTCCCAATTTGACTGGGGACACCATTGTTGTTGCCGCAGCGGGCCACAGGCAGATAAAGACATGTGAGTGAGGGTGGTTAATGTCATTGTGTTATCTTGTTGTTGTTTTTTCGTCAAATAAGAAAAACAGACAATGTACAACTCTGCAAAGGTTTAACCTCTTCATCTGAAGAATTTAAATTCTAAATCCACAGTTTTATGCCATACAGGCATTTATGAAGATTTAAGTATTTTTAAATGTTGTATTAACTTAATGAAGTATTGTTTACACTGACCTCTACAAATCTAACAGCTGGTAAGTGTAAATAGTTATTCTGATGGAAAATCGCTGGAAAATTGGCCAAGCCACTTCAGGAAAAACTAAAATAAACAAGATTATCAGAGACTTAGAATTAATCAGTTTCCTATTGCCCATCCACTGTGTGCGTGCATTGCAGAGCTAGACCCTCACCACCTCTCTACTGGTTTGTACACATTAGTGCCTGTCGGTGGACAACCCACCACTTGCTAAACAGGGAACACACATACATGCACACACACTGCAATTAGATCACATCTGAGGAGCATTACCCGTTCCTCCAGTGTTTACATAAGGTCACTCCTGACGAGAGAAAGTGGGAGGTTCAGATATTATTCTGACACTCACTGTAATGCCTTTCTCTGCACACTGGCCAACCATGTGTTTTCCCTGGGGTTAAGTGTGGTATTACTTGATGTTTAGTTTAATGAATGTCAGTGCAAACTGATGGCTCATGTGAATCACGTATGGATGGGAATGTTGGTTTAAAGATTTGTTGTATTTCCAATTTGCTTTTTTTGGGCGTAGTTGTACCTTAGTGGTGGTATACCAAATCACATTGGCCACTTACTCATAGTAAATGGTGCATAGAAGAATGTTTCTTTCAATGGACCTGTTGTGTCATTCCATGTGTCCCTGTGCTCATTAACACGTACACCCACTCTTAACATATGGAATGCCTGGCAATGTCTGTCATAGCCATTTGAAACATACTATTCATTGGCTAAATGCTATGTGTGAGTGTATAGACACAGGTGTCGCCAATGTCGTTACCCGTCTGTCTCTGTGTCTCATTATCTCACACAACTGGAGGATGAGTCTTTTTCAAAGACAAGTTAAGTATGTAGGGGTGAAAATAATGTGCTGCTTCTTCCCTTTTTACCCCCTTGTGGAATAACTTACCTGTATTTTGTAATACGATAATGGAGGAAGGTGAAGGAGAGGAATTGAAAAGTGAAAAAACGGCATTGATTGAACATGAAAGCTGTTGGTGAATCTATATCAAAACCTTTCTTAATGTTGAGCAATTTAGAAAAAGACAAAATCAATGACCATTCATTGTTTTCTTTTTTTTTTATGTCTAAATGTCGTCTGTTTGCAGTGTTTGCTCCATTATTTCGTGTGTTCAACACATTTGTATGGGGGTATGCTGTACGATTATGCTAATTGCAAGGCAGAAAGCCATAGTGTGTGAGACCTGTATTATACTTGGAGATTAGTGAACCATAATTGTTGTGTAGGGGCTTCCAACTCGGGCTGTGAAATATGCTGCTCTACATCCCCCATCCATTTTCATTTTTTTCTGTCTTTCTGTCTGCCATTCCGCCCTCTTCTCTCTCATCGTGTCCCCCCCCCCCCCACCTATCCTCGACCTGGTTCTTGATCCCTACACTCGGAGCAGATACTTCTGGTAGGATTAATATTTCTCCCACTTTGATGCAAGAACTGTGTTTCACAAAGACAGAGTTAGGATGAGGGGGCGATGGGCAGAGAAAGGATAAGACAGAGGGAATGAAAGAAAGAGAGGGATAAAGAGACAGAGAAAAGGAAAGTGAAAAGGTGGCAGAGATGTGAGGGATCCTCACTTGGCAGCCAGATGTATAATCTCATACTGTGTGTGTGTGCGTGCGTGCGTGAGAGAGCAATTCTATGTGATTTTTGCACGTGACTGGTTGTACATTAGTTTGTGTGTATGTGTGTGGGGGACCCCTGTTGGCAGCATCCCGGTGCTCCTACCCCAGGCTGTGTTTGCAGAGGCGTGTCGCCGTTGCTGTGGGCTAGCGGAGGTCAACAAGGGGGTACAGGCCAGGCTGCTGTTTCTCATTGGCTCCCAGGCAGAGGCTTTGGCCTTGCCCATTAAGCCAATCACTCACAGCCAGCTGACCCCTGACAGCGTATCAGCTTACTTGGCCTGGAGGCTGAGAGCAAATAGACAAAGGCAGAGGCGTCGGGGAGGGTTATGTTATTGGAAGAGAGCTTGGAATAAGATGGAGTTAGAGACAGAAGGAGAATGAGCAAGACTGTTTAGCATGGTTTCAGCTGAGGAGCCAAAGGTGAGAGCAAGTGGTGGGCGAGAGCGCCCTTAATCTGTGGCTGGCGAGGGCACCAGGAGCCTCCGTACAATAATTACATTAGAGTCAAATGGATCCCTGTATCTGAAAGCAACACATTTATGCCCTGCAGGAGAATCCCTGGCTAATTGTAATCCACCAAGACGAAGCAAATGCAAAAAGTGCCTACCTTTAAAGTGAGGAGGTTTAGGAGAATGCTTTTGTGTGAATTATTGTGTGTATTAAGTGTGTGTGTGTGTGTGTGTGTGTGTGTGTGTGTGTGTGTGTGTGTGTCTAGTTTTATGACTTCTATATGTCTAATGGTTACACAAATAAAAAGAGGCATCTGAAAGGAAAATATGAGTATTGTTTCCATGTGAATGAATTCATCCTGAGTGCGGATATCTGTGCGCATCAATATGCGTTATATTTCGTATTTACATGCGTTATGGCTCTTGGCTGCAGTATGTGTTGGCAGCATTGCTTTTAGCATCGCTTAAGGGATAGGTGGATGGTGGAATGGCAGGATGGAGAGATAGACTACAGGAGGAATGGATGGATGGAATGAGAGGAGGGGGGGTTAGTATATCTAGTGAGCAGAGCCAGGCGCAGCCGGAGGGGAGGAGAGGTTGATCTGTTTAGTGTCCGTCTCCTGCCAGCTTTCACTGGTCATTAAAAGTAGGCTGTTATCAGACAGTGCAGGGAGGACTACCCAACCAGCCAGCACAGTGCTGCGTCTTCAGGTAACAGCTCCTTATCTGTTCGCTGATTGCCTTCACGCTCCCAATCCGTCTGACGTTGGCGTCTCAATCAGTCTTTAAATAATCTGCCTCCTCACGGAGCAGCAGCGCAAGGAGGTCCGCCTCCATACCTCCATCTCTCTCTCTCTCTTTCTTTCTCTCTCTCGTGCTCTCTATCTTTTCCTTTCCTTGTTGTGTATGAGTTGATGCTGAATATTAATGCGGGAAAGCATTCTGTCTCGCACACTTAGAGGAAATAAACAAACAAGACTCTAAATCTGCCTGGTTGTGCTGTGCTCCCTCGGAGCATGTGTACCGTGCACAGCCCAATCCCACAGATCTGAACGCTCGGCTTTGAGCTAAAGAGCCAGCGATTCACACAGCAATGCTGACATTACATTCTGGGCCTTGCCTTCTGAGAGGTTACTAACAAATGCAGAATAACAGTCTGAATAAAAAGAATTATTTGAAACTATTTGTTTAACAAGCTTTTTTTGTAGTAGCTCACATGTTGCTATTAGAAGAAAAAAAAGTGTTTTCTTTGCCAGTAATTTAAAAATGAATATATATAACAGTATGTTCCTTACACTCATCCCAACACTGTAGTATGAATATTCGAAAAATTAATGAGTAAAAAGCTAAATTGCATGCAGCCATTCTTGGCTCGGAGCCATTGTATGACTGAAGAGTGAAAATCAACTTTTACCTCAAAGTTGTTGGAGTTGTTTAGCGCAACTCCAGGGCAGTGCTAAGTTGAGCTGGCAAGTCCCGCTGCCAACAGCATGGCTGACATGCTACACCAAGCCTCCCACTCACCTCCCACCCCGGGCCATCAGCACAGGACCACTACCGCTGTCAACTCCACAGTAGTTATCGCTCCTACACTCAGAGAGGGGGGAGAAGCAAGTTGGAGGTAGAGATTCAGTGAGGGATAAGTTATTCAGTAACTAAAACTGTAAAGAGGGAATGAAGGGAAGAGTGAGATAATGAGGGAGCAAGTGAGTGAGTGAGTGGGTGAGTGAGCTATGAGCAAGAATTCACATTCCACTCTTCTTTATTTTGACTTTATAAGTGGAATTGGCTTTCCAGACTTAATACAGCATATTGATGAATCTGTCGATTTTTACATTATCCTGTTTGACTCCCTACCACTGTTACTCATATCACCTTTTTTCTTCTCCGCATGTTTATTATGGGAACTCGTCAGTTAAAGGCTGTGGAGAAAAAGCGATATGAAAGCTGACTGGGTGAGACTGACTGTAAGAAAGCACTCCTTTGTTTCTTCACCAGCACAGAGATGTCTCCTCCTTTCTCTAAAATTCTCCCATCATTATGAGCTGACTCTTTGAGGCAGGACTTGGGTTCAAGGCGCAGTCATTTCCATAACATTAAAATCTCAACCATTAGGAACATAGAAGAATGTGATTCCCAATGATGTGTGTTGCTTGTTTTCCCTTCTTAAAAAAAATAAGTCTGCATCACATTTTTAGCAATAAACAGAGCTGCAATTTAGTTAAAGTTTAATATGCACCATTATTCCAGTATTTCTGAAACCAGTATCAACAAGTACAAAAACAGAAAGAAAATCCTTATTGTTCTGCCCTCTAGCATAGTGTTATAGTCACTCTGCTGTCTACTTTGGCCCCACACCGACTTGAGATGCCACAGTACCTCTTTACCAGGTGCTGTTATGTCAAGATGTAAGAGTGAGCTATCAAAGGAATGTGCCCAGTCTTGTCTCCTCAATGATACTACGGGGACAAATGTGATGAAAAGGTGCTACACTTGTCTTTCAGAGGGGAATAAAGTAAGCTATCTCTGAATCAGAAAGGAGTGTAGTGTGACTGTTTCATCAGAAGCATTGCATTCTAGGTTTAAATTCTAGCACAGTAGATTACATTCACATTCTAAAGACATTGTTAGGTTTAGGTTTTAAATATATACGTATAGTATTATTTGGTACAGACGGTCAAGTTTAATAATTATGTATGGGTTTTGCCCTACAGATTCTTATTTTTAGTGGTGGTGATGTTTATGTAGAAGGATAGAAATATATGTGTAAGCACTAAGTTATATATTGATTTGGTGGTTAAGTTAAGGTTAAGTTGAAACAAAACTGTCTAATCATTTAAGTAAATGTTTAAAGAAAAAAGGCACAAAATAAATAAATGATTCTGGCTTTTCAAATATCTGCTGGTTTTAGTTTTAGTTTTTAGTTTAGATGTATTTTGTTTTCTGTGAACTTGGAAATTTAGTTTGGCTTCCACTCTTTTTTTAATACACCAAACTATCACAAAGAAAAAAATCATATTGAAAATAGAATCAATATGCACCCTGTCTTATGGTTAGCTTTTATAAATAATGTGATTTCGATCATATTTCTTCTTCCTTGTTTAGTAATTACACCTCTTTCACTTCAGTTCAGCTCATTTCAAACAGTCTGAAAAAGTAAGCTTAATTACACTTTAAATTCAAACTTTTGCTTATAGACAAACCAGTATATTAACACTGCAATTGTATATTATTAATGCAAGTGTTATGCTTCAGATTAGGGTATCTATGACTGACAAATACTTACACATTTACTTGTAGTACTTTGGTCAGTGGACAGTGATGGAAAGCTATTTGTTTCAGCAGCTGGTAGAAGCTCCAGTAGATGGTGTAATAGTGACTGTACTTATCGACTGTACTCATACCTCAGAGTGAGTCAGATAAATGAACGTTCCACCTCCGTCACCACTTCACTGCTGATGTCATATGGGATTTTAGACTGTAGGTGACAACCAAGTAATAACTCCTCTATCTCTCCACCTCGATCTCTCTCTTTATTTTCGCTCGCTTGCTCTCTCCCTTCCACCTCTACCTAGAAAGCATACTTCCATTCCTCAGTTATCTGTCTCTCTCTGTCTGCCTCTCCAGTCCCTCTCTGTCTCTCCTTCCTCGCCCCTGCTCTCATCCATGTGATGTGTGATATGTATCATTGGTTAAGACTACTCCAGGCCGGCATGTTGACATTCCCCCGTGCCTCTTCATCTCTCCCCGCAGAGCTGAGTGCTGTTGAGTTGTGTTGATTAATGATATTGATCGCTCCACACACTGCTTGACTTTCAGTGAACGAGGGAGGGAGAGAGAGACGGAGCAGAAGAGTGAGAGAGAGAGAGAGAGAAATTGGAAGAAAAAAAATAACTCACTCACTCTTGATACAGTATTTTTTTTCCCCCCACAATCTCTGTTTCCATGGAAACCATACCATAGGGAAAGAGATGGAGAGAGTATAGATGCATTGAAAAAGAAACACAACAGGTCTGGTTTACAGGTGATGAGGGTGCATGTGAGTTCACTTAACTGTGGCTGTCTGCTGCCAGGTTGGATGTATGTCTGCAGTGAACGATGAGGAAAAGTAGGTGTCGTCAGCATATGCGACATCAATGGGACTAAAAGCAGGATGTCAATATCCTCTCAGGATGGTCTCCTTGACGCCTGATAAGTTGCGTCAATAGCAATGAGGAAGTGTCGATACTTTTTTAGCATTGGAGGATCTCACTCTGATAGAGTCAGTCACATGGATAGATGATATGGATGAGGATGATTAGGTGCGCTATCAGGAGAAATTCACCGACTCTCTACCACCAGTGTGCAGTCACCGATGTAAATATCTTTTTAATGTTTTAAGTCATCATTAGTGAGATCATTAATGGTATCAGTATCTGTGTGGCCAGTTAAAGGTTATTTCTGATGAAACGATATGGCATGTGATGTTAGCAAGGGGAATTTCCACCACGATGCTAACTAATGGAGCTTCCTCTCTCCCAGGCCTGACAGGACACATGGGGAGAGTCATACCACAACTATGGTGGGGTTTGCAAGCTCCCATGAAAGCTTAAATCCCAGGGAAATGTATTAAAGCACTGGTATGAAGCCTGTGTGTGTGCATGTTTATGATAGTGTGTCAGTGCAGGACAGGATGTGGAGTGTGTGAACCAGGGTCTGTCCCACTGAATCAGCTGGCCTAGAGGAAGAGGGGAAACATAATAAGTTAGAGAGGATATTTGAGTATGCAATATTTTGTCACTGTTCTGTGTGACTAAGTTGTTTTTCTTGTGTGTGTGGGGGGTGAAGGAAGAAGAAGCAATCTGAGGTGCACTTTTTTCCTCACATACCCACGGGCATTCCCACGCACCCCCTATGCAAACAAACATAAGTAAGTGCCCACGTTCATTCTGCTGAGTTAAGTGTAATGGAGCAGGGCATAACCTTCCTATGGTGTGTCACCAGAGCCATTATGCCTTCAACACCACTTCAAAATGAAACAGGAAAAGGTGATAGTGACGCCACGCCATCAAATGCCCACATAACCACGGCTAAGTGCCTATAGGTGCCTGTGAATATTCATGAAGCTGAAATTGCTCATTTATTTCAGTATGCACACCTGAAAGAGTGCGTGCATAAGATAAAGTCTGCACATGTTTATGTTTGTGCATGTTTTTACTCGTGTGCAAGTGCCTTTTTTCGCATGTGTATGCCGTTTTGGCTGTGCATGTGCTGTCCAGCCTATGTGCACTCATGCTCTCTACTGTCTGGCCTTTTCTTGTTCTCCCAGCTGTCCTAACACTGGTCTGTGTTGACAGTAAACACAGCTGCAGGTCACAGAGGCCCCGCTCTGGTCGGACACGGGGCTCTGAAGGCCAGTGGGGGAGAGAGCATACAGGGAGCATGAATGCAGGAAGGGGAAGGTGGAAGTAAAAAGCCCTGAAGGGGACTATGATATGGTTAGGAAGGAGAGGAGACTCTTCTTTAGTACACATGTCCCTCCGTTGGGTGGCAGGAAGAGGGCACAGGTAGTGAAAAGTTTCTTAGGTCAAACATGTTGCTCCAAGGCCATGAGAGGGATGAAGACAGAGGTGGAGAAAAGTAGAATAGGTTGAAAGAGAACAGACTTCCATCACTGATTAGAAAAAAGAGGTTGAAATTAAAATATAGATTGAAATGGCGTCTACATCCTAGGGGTCAGAATCAAAACACAGCTAATAACAGCAGACACTAAGTGACCTGTACCCATGTGCCTCATTAAATGTCATAGCCATCAGACATCTCCAGTTCTAAGACTTTCTCCATAATTGTAGATTGGATGTGTCTTTACGAATCAATACATTGCGATAAATCATCTATGAGTATAACTTTTTAACAGATGACATTAGCATTGCTTACAGACACACCGCCATTAGGGTTCCATGACCTTTGTATGCGTGATTGATAGATTGTCTGACCCCGTCTACATGTCGCGGCCCTGGCTGTAAGAGACACGTTGTTTTGGTAACCCACCTATCTCTGTGTATACACTCCCCTGTGAGGGTCCTTGCAGAGGGAAGAGACGAAGATATGTGAGGATATACAGACACATACACAACCACGGTCACACACCCGCACCCCACTCCCATCCGTATACATCACTGACACATGCACACCCGCACACACTAGCACCAAAACCCCCCCATTTGACGTGTTCCTTTCCGGCCCCTAAGGACAGATCAGGCACAGCTGTGACTTGGGAGGTCATGAGGCTCGGAGGGGTCAGACTGAGCAGACTCTGAGAGAGCCAAACGCAGGGTCACAGGTCACTCCCAGCAGCCCTGGCGGTGTGAAAGGTCATGGGTCATAGTCTCACCACGATGCGTCGGCAGGGTAGGGTTTCAAAAGGCGGCTGGGGCCAGTGAGAGGCACAGATTTATAGATACTGAGCCGAGCCCCGGTCCTCAGCCCGAGGTAATTACACAGAATATGAGCATGCCCGTTGAGGCTTGGCCGCCATATTTCATTTCCACCCTGAGCCCCTGTAGACTGAAATAATACATGAGATAGCCAGGGAGAGACGAGAGGCGAGACCAGGGGGCAGAGAGGCAGAGAAAGGAAGATCCATTGATGCAAGGGAAGACGAGATAGAAAGTGACGGATAGAGAGAAAAAGGGAGAGAAAATGAGGGAAAAGTGTGAGTGAATAAGCAAGTTATAAAGTCAGAGTGAGAGAAAGAGTGAGCACAAGACAGAGTAGAAGCAAAGGCAAAGGGTCATATTTGTTACTAAACAAAACTCCATTCTTAGCAACAAGACCTTTGACGTCAAATTCCAGTAAGACAGGGAGAAGGTCACAGGGATCATCCCCGGGGAACGCCGGGAGCCGGAATGACACGAAGCATGGACAGCAGGGAGTGACAGCCTCGCGAGAGGAGAGGAGCGTAGGAACAGATGGAGCGAGGGAGGGGAGTGAAAGAAAAGAAGAGCCCAGAAATTAGATTAGTTTAGAAAGTGAAGTTGTGATGCAGCAGGCTTGATATCCTGCTCGGAGCAGTTTCCCGTGAGAACCTGATCGGGCCACCGCGGGCTCAGCGAGACAGTTCAAACATATTTACCCCTCGTTGGAAGGTACAAATTAAATTAGGCTCTTCCACAAAGAGGAGATGCTTTCCCCTTCTGTTCTGATGTCATGGTAGTGGGGCGGTATAGAGTGGGGGTCGGCCCTCTCTGGCCTGCATGCATTTATCTTAGAGGCCATTCATCTTCCAATAACCCCCCACCTCCCCTCTCCTTTTCTAGATCCTTCTGTCCCGTAAACACTGTATCAAAGTCCCTCTCTGTCTAGTTACTCACACGCATACACAAACACAGATGACAACGGACAAAATTCAAGAAGAGGTCGCAGTTCTGTCCTCTTCTCGGCACTAACTCTATCATCCCCTGTTCAGTCCCTCTATTTCTCTCATCTTCCCTCCCCCCCCTGCCTCCCCCTTCTTCTTATCCTGTGTAATTTGAAAAGAGTACATTCTGTGGAACAATTGGGAGTGCCCATCCTTTTGTTCCTGCTTTAACAATGCCATAGCAGGTTTCATTGGAGATCATTACAGTAATTGCTTCATAATTGCATCGACTTTAGCCTTGGCTGCGGCCCATTTTCTGAGTACATCCAGGCCCTGTCATGGACTCTGTGCTGCACAGCAGCGTGTGACCTTAGACCAGGAACCAGGAGGGTCGCTGTCACTTAGCCTTTGGCCGACCTGGCAGCACTACAGCATTCCTGTACTGGGGAGAAAAACATAATTCCCCCTTTCTCTGCCTCTGTTTTTATACAACTTTTATACTTTTCTCTTGCTTTCTCTCTCACTTCCTGTTCATTTTCTCTTTCTTACATTTTTTTAATTCTCATTTCTTCACTCTGTTTCTATCTAGTGATGGCAGATCATAAATGTTTCCAGATAGTATTCAGAAGGACAGTACTGGGAGGTCTTCACCCTCCACTCTCTGGTCCAGTATTTATAGAAAACAGCATCTGCTTCCAATGCTGCTGATTTTTTTTTTTTTTTTTTTTTCGGAAACAGAGAAACAGTTTGATGACTCAACCAAGCATTTCAATGGTTCATAGAAAATGCTTCAAGAGTTAGAAAACTTGTTGAATTCATGAATCAATTCCATCAGGTTTCTTTATCATATGCGTCATCACACATGTGTGCGTGTATGATACATACACACTTAAAGCAGCCCCTTGCCCTTGCTCTGGGCGCTTATCTAGCCTTAACTTAACTCTCCCTCGGAGACAAACTAAACCACCACTGTGACACTCTGAAAAAAAAAATCCTTGCGAGTTGTACAGACACACAATAAATCAATCCATTATTTACGAGTGAACTCATTCAGAAAGGAAGCATATGTAATCTACTCATCCATGCTGAGAGGATGCTGAGCGAGAGAGGAGGAGAGGAAGAGAAGGAGAAGTGGGGTGTGTTCAGGGACGAGGCAGGCGGCCAGCTGAGAGCGAATTCTGTTTCTGTTCCTAACTCCCTGAAGAGAGGTGGGAACCAGTAAACAAACAAGCCGAGTGAGAAAGTGTTTCCTTTTTTAATGACAAAGGGAGAGGCTGAGAGAGAGAATCAGGGAAGGAGGGAAGCATGGCTAGAAGCTGGCCCAGTGTGTCAGCTGTCAGCCTTTCTGTGTGTGTGTGTGTGTGTGTGTGTGTGTGTGTGTGTGTGTGTGTGTGTGTGTGTATGTGTGTGTGTGCCCTCTGCCCTGTTCATATGCAGGCCAGCGGCCTACACAAAGGCACAGAGGGGGCATACACACAGATGGGTAAACAAAGCCATTGTTTACTGTTTTGTTTTTTATTATGTTGGGAGAGATTAGCAGTTATTGATTTTTCTCAGCCAGGGCCAGGAAGAGTGGAGGCAAGTGGTAAACGTTCCCATCAGTCGCCATCTTCACACACACTCAGAAACACACTCATACAGAGTCTCGCCCCTCCACCGTACCCCACTACCATTGAGTCAGTCACGCCCCTGTCAGTTCCTATCACAGTGTGTCTACCTGAAATATGGAGATGAGGCCTTTGTGGTCCCCTGTCCCAGCCTGGATGCCCATTCTTTGGGCTCAGGTCTATTATGGCCTGAGCCCGGGGCGGATCACCAGCACTCTACGCACACTCACACACACACACACACACAGCACTCCTGGGGTCATAGCCTTTCAACCTCAGGGGCTCGACTTCTGCCACCACAGCCTGACAAATCACCCCGCGACACACAAAAAAAGCGCCAGGGCCCCAGCGTGAGAGGGGCCCCGTTCCAAACAGCTCCTCCAATCTCTGCTCTGTTACAAGCAACGCCAGCGAACTGCTATTACCCTACTCCCACTGGATTTGGACAAAGGGGAGGAAAGAAGATGAGGGGAAGGAGAGTGGAAAAAAAGAGAGAAGGCAGAGGAAAGGGAGAGATGGGAAGAGAGAAAAAGATGGGAGGAAGAAAGAGACATTTGGGTTCTTTCATTTGGCGGACTATGATAAATGGCCTGGCCTTTAGCTTGTCTGTGCTCCCCCAGCGCTCTCTCTGGGCCTCCCCTGACAAGAGGGTCTTTGAGGGAGAATGGACCCCACAAATATTGCTCTTTGTCCCAGACAGAGCACAGCCAAGACCCCAATGCTCCGACTTTAATCAAGTAAAACCAGCAAAGCAAGGGTTTGCTTTTATGTGTGAGAGTCAATCACTTTGTGTGTGCGTTATATTACTAAGTACTGTGTGTGTGAGAAGAGGAGACAGAGAAGAGACAGGAGGGGGAGAAGTCTAGGAGGACTGAAGAAAAGTCAGAACACTACATTACACTGGCACGTTTCCCCATTACTCTTTTAAAGACATTCAGAGCTTTGCCTTAGGGGTACGTGGGTAGATTTGGGGGAAGGCTGAATTCAGATACACCCCAAAGGTACATTACAAACTGACTCAGCAATCAAAACAACTTGTGAAGTTCACCTCTAACAAGGGGAGGTCTTAGCGAGACAAAAGTGTCTGGGAGAAAAACATTTTTTCATACTTAATGTTAAATTAAGTGCACATCTGTTTCACATAGCTACATTTGCTAATTATCGATCTCAGAACACAGTATTCAGCTATAGAGTAGTTATCGTGCAAATGTGTTTTTTGCATTTCCATGCTTATGTTCACTGTGACTATGTGTCCAACTAGTAATTACACAGTGTGTCAGGTGCATCACAATAAGCCCACAAAGGCAATTTATCCGATTCAGAGCGTTACAATAAAGTTAATGGATTGCAAAAGCTGATTAGCAAGGTTGACAAAAAAATGTCTAAAAAGGCGAGAGTGAACGCCCTTAGTGCCATAGATGGAAGTGTACGGTAGATTAATTGTTTATGTGGAAGGCCAACTGGCAGTGAGCGTTTACAGGGTAGAATTACACTGTAAAATTATTGGTCAGGTTTTGTTTTCACAACAGTAGTATGATACTGCTTTATGGGCCTGTGACTGTGTCTGTAATGGTGTGTTTAGAAGATTGTGTAAGAGGGAGTTTGTGTGTCAGATTGTGTTTTTGGGGTTGTATGGAGTCGTGGGTGGAGAGTGGAGGTTATGGAGCTTTTTGCCTTTTGTCAACCCTTAACATTCATTTCTAAGCCCTCCTTTGCCTTTTCCACTTCCTCTTCCTTCAATGTCACAGTCGCCTAGTGTCTTCCTTTTGCCTGTGGCTATTCTGGAGAGATGGATCAGGGTTTAAACTTTGATCACCTCCTTGGTTATTGATTCAAAGCAGCACATACTGTTTCTTCATATGTGCGCACACGCATTCCTGTTTGCACATGAATAGGTTCATCTGTGCATTTTCATACACACTTCCACGTGTGTGTGGTGAGGGCAAACCTCAGTGCCACGGTGCCATAATCCCCGCCCTTGCCCAGTGGCCCAGATTAAATCCAGGCTTTGATCCACCCCCTAATCTGAGTTTACAGGCTCTGGGATGAGGGTGGGTGCTCTACTCTGCCTGCCAGCTAGATTCTGCTTGCTTCTTTCCTTCCTCCCTTGTCTGTCTGCTTCCTTGCTGCCCCCCCACTGAGGAGCTGGCAATTGAAATCAGCTTTAGAGTTGCTTAATACAGAAGCAGGCTGAATTAGGCCCTTTAATGCCTGTCATGGTCGAAGATTATATCAATGGCTCTTTTTGTCACCGCTACATTGGTGTCAATGGAAAAGCAGCAAGACTTCCAGCACGAGACAAAGGATACATTTTTAGATTCAGTTGTAGTTTATCTCGTCTCTCCCTGCACTCAAAACATGCACGCACACGCACATACATCTGTAAGGATGCAGACACACACACCCCTACACACACACACACACACACACACAAACATTCATGCAAATAAAGAGCCTAACATGTGTTGCTTGTTTGAGTTAAACTGTAGCTTTGCCATGGTATCGAGTGATGTACATTTTGTGATTGTAAAATCAACTTCAGTGGCAACCTCTTTTGAAGTGGAGTTTGGTTCATTCGTTCAGGGTCAAAAGCATACATAGTCTCAATTGGAAACAAAAGTCAGAGTCTTGGCTGCGCTTTAATGCTACAGTGAGTTTGATTTACTGCCCATCTGCAACTGCACAAACACTCTTTGACTAGGCCCGGACAAAATGAATAAGAGAGCAAGAGACTCACTGTTGTTAACCAATTTACCAGTTTATATAAACAAGCCCATGGGTGATTGGAACAAGGTCTTCCTAAAGTAATAGTTTACAACACAGCGCATTAAAAATAATTAGCCCTAACACAATAAAGTTGGAGGAATTTCAAGCCGCAAGACTGGGCTGAGTTAGAGTATCAGGCCTCATGCTTCATGTGCTGCTGTGTTAGCTGCTAACATTTCGGGTTAACCAAGCTGAGAAAATATCCACACTTACGAAGATAATTGACAGAATGACAGTATTACATGCATTGTTACACAGTGTGGTGCAATTACATGTTGTTGTTGCATCTGAAGAGGCGAATAAAAATTGTGGGAATGTGCAATATATTAGCTGATGATATACTTTTAAATTAGCATGGTGCACTTACCCACTTACAAACACATGCCCACACACACTGTTCATCTTAGCAGAGTACAGAAGGTCACATTTCCTCACCTGGCGTGAAATTATTTCTCCTTGTTTATGTTAACTGTAATGAAAATGGACACGGCAGATAGAGAGAGGGTGGGAAGCTGAGAGAGGTGGAAAACAACATGTGGAAACAAGTCAAGTTTTATTTTAGAAAAAGTCTCTTGTTCTTGTACTTGTACGAACCAAAGTGAGTCCACCGCTCGGTGTAGAGAACACTGCACAGCACAGTGTATCTGTGGTATCAGCCTGACACACTCCTCATGTCAGTGCAGAGCTTTAAACACCACTCTTACTTTTCCCTCTGCTCCTCTGAATACAACCACATCCCACACATGTACACTTCAGTGTGAAACACAGGCAGGTGTAGGAACAAGCTGACTGACCAACACACACACAGAGACAGCACTCTACTCTTTTCGTTCAAATATGAATCTAATTCAGCCCCAGGGGATGGGAACATGGCAGTGGTAATACCTGAAACACTCCACTTCTCATTTCCTGATAGTTTGGAAATCTCCCCCACCTGCCGGCTGGAGTGTGTTCACATACAAGTACACACAAGTAACACACATCCACTGGCAAATGCAAGCCTTTAGAAATGAGGGATGTCATCTACAGTACCTCTGGAAAGCCCAGGCAGTCACGAGTTATTTGTCTTGCTTATTGGCAGAGGTTGACCAATTAACGCCCCAGTGCTAGGTCCAGATCACTGGCTCTCTGCATGGTGGTGGAGTGTGAAATGTGCCATAAATCCAGGGCACGGCCCACAGCACATAAGGGTGGCAGAAAGGCCTGGCAAAGGGTTCCTCTCACTTGGGTGAATGGCAAAGCAGGGTTCACAGGGCCCGGATGGCTGATCCAATTAAGTGCTGCCTCCCAATATTCATTGCTTTTTGGAAGAGACTTTATGTTGAAAGTGTGAACAGCACTGTACTGTTGGTTAACACGTAATAACAGATAGCTTAATATCAAGAGCAAAAAACATTATAGTAGTAGTTTTGCAACTTAAAGTCATCAAATCAGAACAGTATGATTCCTGAGGGTATATCTACCCCTGTGTCATCTCACATGAGTGACGAGCTTTAGATCCTTGAATGTATTCTCAGACAAGTGCCCTCAAGCAATCACTTACAAGATATCTGAGGCAGGTCAAAGGGTTGCTGGCCCCTCTTGTTGCTCCCTGATAAGAGAATCATTAGGATTATCTACAGGTAGGTGCAGAATGGAGAGTTCAAGAGGTTAAAGAGGAGTGAAAGGTCACTTCGAGAAAAAGTAGACAGACTTTTGTATTGACATCTACTTTGTGTCATGTTGCATTTGTTTTGTGGCAAGTTTTGGTGTAATCTTGGCCTATATTGACTGATTTCTTGAAAATTAAATGGGACATGGACACAGTCTTTAATATTGATGATTTACCTCTGTCAGTTAGCGTGGTCATCCACCAATTGACATGTCAGCTGCTCACCCTTGACCTAGATCACAACAGTTGTATGACCTCCAAGCCTGTTTAAGAGCAGATAGATCATGGTCTAATAAGCTGGGCATCTCCCCAACGTACATGGCAGTAAAAATAGGGGGCCTAGACTCTCCTCACTAACACCTCTAAGCATCCCATCATTGACACTTAGTAATATGACTCTGAATGTGAATGTGTCAGTCTGCCCAAAAGGACTCTGAGGGGTGTGAAGGTTGTCTATAATGCCAACAGCACCTCATTCTAAGCCACGCCTCTGAACTTGGCTGACTGGTGGAGGTCTTTTAGAAGGGGTTGACCTGAGGTTCCCTCCTCTTCCTCCTCCTTTTCACTGGAATAAGAATTGTGTCTAAATGACTTGGCATGGAAAGGATGTAAATGAACGCTGGGGGTTGTTGTGCTCACATCCAGCCAAGGTCAGGCATCCAGCTGTCAGCTCATGTTTGGGACTAATCGTTTATGTGCCTGCACCACTCTGCGCCCGTTCCCTCATTCTCTCTGTGTCTGTCACACACCTCTCCCTCTCTCTTTAACTCAATGTCCTGCCTTTTATCACTCCACTCTTTTTTGCATCTGTCCTATGCATCCTTCACATTTCACATGCTTTTATTCAGTCCTTTCACCAAAGACACTAGTGTCATTACCTCTGTTATCCCACAGCTAATGACTTGTGCTACTACAGGGGGGTGGTTTAAAATATGATCTTGTAGTCACCTTGGAATAACTCCAGACATGTTAACATGCATCAACATGAACATAGCTGGGTTAGTTGAGTAGTTTTTTCGAAAATAACACAACCACAAACATCAAAAATGAATAGTAATCGGAGTAATAATGTAGTGTCCCCGTAATTTGTAATTTTGCCTTCTTTATTCATTGTCTATTTACATATAAGGGCAATATGCCAAGCAACATATTTACAAGCTATAATGCAGAGTTATTTTTGTCCGTAGGCTGAGATTAATGAATGGCTTTCCATTATTTAAAATAAACAAACACATAGAACACTCCCTACATACATTTTGTTATATCTCTTGGATCATGTCCATGACCCACGACTCTACCATCTTGGCCTTAGACTACCGCTACCACTGCCATGGCCGCCGTCTTTCCACGTTAAAATGTGGCAGGTTGCAGAGTTCAAGTCCTTCGAAATGTGAATCGAAACAGCTGCCCCTAATCACTAGCACAAGCTGGGCTTAAGGGCCTCTCGGTTTCACCTCTCATCTGCCTGGAATTTTGAATTTCCTGAGTGGAGATCAAATGGCAGCCCGAGTCAGTGAGACCTTTGATATATGGACACCCATCTCGCGAGGGCCTTCTGCAATGGGATTTACGCTTGACAACACACTCGGTGTCACCTCCGCTCCCGGCGGACACTCTGCGACCCCTGGAAACATTGGGCCTCTTTGACGGGACAGCAGAGCCCCCCCTAAACCCCCCTGGAGTGCCCAGCAGTTATTTATTAAATTTGTTGTGCCCACCGTGGTATGGTTTCAGAAGGCCACTTAGTTTTGGATTGCACTCTGGATTTTTCAATTATGTGGTTCATTTCACCTGCCTGTGTTCCTTTACCCACCAGGATCAAGGGCACAAGAGATCACATTTAATTCTTTCAAAACATGGAGTCTCAACCGGACCTCGCAGATCCATAACATCATGCTTCCCTATCTATTGCTCCATCGCCACTACTTTAAATAAACGGTATTTGGTCTGTTAAAAAAAGAAACTAAGTATATCCTTCCCCTGCCTCCGATCACCACATTACTCATGTCAATAAGGAAATTTGTCTGCCTATCAGGAGGGTAAATAAAAGGGCAGAATATGGGATTTCCAGAGTTCCCCGCTTGTTGGGTCTCATATGGAGCACATTAGTGGCCACTTTGATTGACAGGTGCTCCTGTGTGTAGCCAGAGGGAGAGGCAAAGAGAAATGGGAGATGATTATATCCCAGGTAATAAGTATGGGCTGTCCACAGCAGGCATGAAGATGCTATCTGGAGTGGCTGTGGCCTATGGATTAGAGGATGTTAGTGGGGCAGCCACTCCACTGAACTGCATCTGTGTGCACATTCACACAGTCTTATCTTTATGAATGTGGACATATGCATTGACGCATGTGTGTGGCAGAGCTCCTTTGGTTCTTCCCTTCATAGACATATTTTTAAATGTGAACCATAATAGCATCCGGGCCGGCCTTAGTCAGCATCTAGTTTGTAGCCAGTGCAATAGGAAATGTGTAAACTATCAAAGAGACACCTGGTCTCCTGAAAATTATGTTCCCTGTGTTTACAAAGAACCTGCATTGTCACTTATGTTTTATCCGGGTTTGTTTGTTTTTTGTGCCCTGTGTAAAAAACTAAATTCAATGCTGACGTATTTACAAAACAAGCATACTTATTTTTACCCACACCATGATCTTTTACTGAATCTAACCAAATGGATGAAACTGTGACCATTTAACAAAGTGTTCAAATGTGTTTTAAACTGCAACCATTGTCCAGGAGAAAATATGCTTCCCTCAAAACATAATTGAGAATGCAGTTTCGTTATATGGGAACGTTATTTTTAGACATGGCTGGTTATGGTTATAGCTTAGTATGTATCTTATAAAATATGTTATGGTACACTGGTTTGGCTACGAGCCTGTGTTTCTATTCGTTGAATGACAATCTAATGAAACCAACTGAATGAGTGATTTCCTAAAGGTAGCTACGGATTATTTGCCTGGCTGAGACTCCAAACTCCTTTTGAGCCTCTTTAACTCACACACGTGTCCTTGTAAAGTTTGTTATGCTTAGTTAGCTATGGGAATTTTTAAAACTGTACTTGAATCACCGCTCACAAAATGACATTGAAGGTTTTTCATTTTGAAATCCAGGTATAGAATTCTCATTTTCAACTTTGTAAAAAAACTAAAATAATCCCCTGTATTTGTTAGCTTTTAAAATGTGGTTAATAATTTAAAACCTGTTTGTTCTACAACAAAAGCTTTTGCAATGGTTATATTTTCTATTTTCCTTTTGTCTACGGCGGTTTGGTTCATGGGAGCCAAATGGTGCTTTGAAAAGGATGAAAATGGCCCTTCACAATGTCTTGAGTAGCTTTGTGATTTAAGAGCTTTGTTTTTTTGTAAGTCTCCCGTCATTAAAATAATTCATTGCCAATGCACATTGGATGCTTCACAATGAATCAGCTGGCTTTTTTTGCATTCTTCTAAAGACCAAAAGAGGTGTGGGGTTGAGTGAAAAAATGTGTGAGCGAGAGACTTTAAAAAGCTAAATGACTTCATGGTTGAAATCACAGGGGAGACAGGAATGCTGGGACCCCACTGGATTATCAGAATTTATTCTCTGTAGCGTACTGGGAGTATGTTTGTGTTGTCAGGGCGTGGCAGAAGTGATAGAAATGCCATAGAGAAAACTAGGGAGAAAGCCAAGCTGTGTTTTGCCAGCAGAGCTTCTTTTTAAAGTTCTGCTTTCCTCAACTTGCGGATTACATAAACCAGGGTGATAAAGAGGATTGGTATTGAGACGAAACTGTTGGAGTGGGGGGTGGGGGGGGGGGGGGGGGGGGGTGTTCAATGACCACTCCCTGACCCTGGAGTGTGGGACCCCACCTGACCTCGAGACTTGGGTTCAAACGGTCAATTGCAGGTCACTGGCAGAGCGGGGGGGTCTTAGTGTGTGAGGGTGTGCCAAAGGGTGTAGATTGTAAAGCTTGTGTATGTGTGAAGGCTAGAGGGGACGTAGCCTCTGATCCCTAATTAATGCCCAGAACGAATGACTTACAGGTCCCCCATTGGCAAAGAGTGCTATCTTACCTCCCATCTCTGCAAACATGCTTATACACACATTCCTTGTCAGAAATATATACATAATTTCACACTTTGCACATAGCAGGTGACAGTGGGTTTACATGTACCACATCCACTGACTGTCCCTACTCCTACTGTATGCTTATCTGTCCGTCTCTCTCCTCCTTCTCTTTTATCTCTGTTATCATCCTATCTTTCTTGCCATTCATTCGTCTCTCCTGTCCTAGCCACCAGGCCGGCTATCTATCCTTCTAATGAGCTCCACGGACTCTTCTAAACAGTTGTCAAACAATTCACAAACAGCCATCACTTTTACTGGGCATAAACCGCAGCACCCTCGTGGCAACCTGCTGGAAGGGGGAGAGCTGGAGAAACTGTGTCTTAACACTGTTAGCAATGAAATGTGTTTTGGGTGACCAGACCACAAGTGGGATACAGGTGCTATTCAATCCAAAAGTAATGGGCACTGAGTTCTAGCAAGTCAAGCCACAAGTCCTCTTTTTAAATTATAAGTCAAGTCAAAAAACCCTGTATAATAAATAGACATAGTAACCCTCTTTTCTTATATAACAGAAATGTGAACAGACAACATAAATCTAAGCATACGTGGTTACTCAAGATGCATTTCAGATTTATACCGATGCCAGGTATTAATTCTAGTCTATCTCATCTGTATCTAGATCTGTATCTGGATTTCTTTTCTTTTTTATTCCAATACAAGAATCTAGTTGTGAACTGAGAGGGCAGATACTGACAGATGTTATAAGTCATCAATCATCAAGGTGTAAGAAGGACAGAGGGAGAATTTAACCGCAAGCTGTGGGTGAGAAACTACAGAGAGCTGTTCCTTGCGCCATCACCTCTGTCTAATTTCCCCAACCTCGTCCTTCTTGAGGCCAACATGTGAACATCACTCACAGTGTCTGTACAAGCCAAGCACCCAGTTCATCAGAAACACCTTCTCTGGCCCCAAACCTGACCCGTTCTCTCCCTGGGGTCAGGATAACAGGCTGCAGGGCTAACACACTGGATGAGAAATGGACCAGGGACTGTGGCGTATGTGTGTGTCTGTGTGTGCGTGCTTGGGCTGCCTGCTCAGCTGCATTTGGAATATATGTTTCAGTGTGTATAATGTGTATGACTAGCCTGTCAGAGGGGGCCTGTGGAGGTTACACAAACACAGAGGAGGGTTATTTATACTTCCAGGAAATTATAGTGGTTTCTGTCAGATCTGGCCCACTCTAGCCTGATCTGGCTTGGTCTTGGTCTAGTCTTAACCTATTTCTAGCCCACACAGAGCCAGTGATACACAGAGAAGAGCAATTGTGCTAATATGGCTGTCACTGACAACCCCAGTGGCCAAACTCTGTCAGTCTACAGCTCTGAGCCCACCTCCACAGATGGTCCAGCAGTACTTAAGAATTCACCCCCAGGGTTTTACTGCTCTGTTGTATGGAGGACTGTCACAGCACAAGGAGCATGTGGTTTAGATATGGGAACAGCATCCTCCAAGAGCTCTCATGGCCTGGCACAATGAGATGTCTCCACCCACAGTAAAAGACAAGACAACTGGGCATGCCCTCTTTTATGACAGGACACAGCATACCAGCTGAGGATGTTGAAGATGCTGATACACGCTATCCATTACATTTTGCATATCATAACATGATTGAATAATGTTCATTTAAGCTTTTCATTATTTTTTTAAAGACGGAACTTTAATTCACTTTGTCTTACTGGCTCTGTGGTTGTATAACATGCTAATGAGACTTCATTTTCCCTGTACTTAGTCAGTCAGCTAGTCAACCTGTCAGGCAACCAGCCAGTCAGAGGATGGAGATTTACTGTCTTGCATCCGGAGAAAGGAAACCTGCTGTTACCTCTCGTTCAGCCGGCCACCCTTTTACTTTAAATGAGGCAAAAAAGGCACAAATCCACAAATCAGCCTGTACTAATTTGTTTATTGCCCTCGTTCTGGCTGCTGCTCCTCCTCTCTCACCCACCCTCCCACCACCCCTCCATACGCTCTCTCTCTCTCTTTTATTGATCTCCCAGCTAGAAAGTGAAAGTGTTACAGGGTGTGTTAGGTCTTCAGAAAGAGGCTGTCATGTGCATTAATGCATATATAGGGAGTGGGTGTAAAAAGTCCCTGAGGCATGGCGCCCATCTGAGAAAATTGAACATATCCAGTGACAGTCTTGTTTTGCCTTGTTTTACACCAGTGACGCAGAAGCAACAACAGTTGAGTTGTACTAGTCCTCGAGGTCAAAGCATGCACTCGCTCTGCACACGTGCCTTCTACGCGTGCACATGTGGTAGCATGTCTCACACATCCCGCTGTGTGTGTATGTAATGTATATCAGTGAAGTAAGTGATAAACTTGGGCTGATGGCATCTGGATAGGTGCCAGGTTGAGTCATAAACAAGCAGGGGGTTGAATTTAGGGGTGAGGGGGCGAGGGGAGGGGAAGGAGGGGTGCACCATTGAGTGTGTCTGTCCTGGCAGGTCCCCTGCTCAAATTCCACTGATACGACTTTAATCAGGCCTAATCTGCTTATCGGCCTCCTGGGGCACTGATCAGCCTAAAGTGCTTAACGGAATGCAGGGACCCATAAGATGCTGCCACTCGAAAGCATAAAGTGGGTTGTTGCTGAGGGTTTGTTACTTCTAATCTGATTAATTAAAACAAACTATACCAAAAGGAGTTCCTTTACCTCTGCGCCTTTCCCAACGCCTTCACCATCCTCTTATCTTCTTTTCTGTCCTACTTGCTTGTGACCAATCCAATGACTTTATGAGGCACACACTAACCTAGTTGGTCTCTTATTTAGAGTGTTTCAGAAATGTATTTCGTACTGTCTCAGCACCTTTTACTGTGTGTGTGTGTGTGTGTGTGTGTGTGTGTGTGTATATATATATATATATATATATATTTGCTCATCTGTCTACATTGATATGACATCAACTTAAAAAGGAGAAAGATAGCACCTAACTCTCAATACGGTAACACCTCATGACTCCAGACTGCAGAAGTTCACTCTGCAGAGCATTTGAGAGACAAGATAGGCCTTTCCTGTTGTTTGCTGTAATTGTGAAGACTAATAGAATAATTGACTTGATCTTGTAATGGGGGTTAAGAGACATAACCCCAGCTAATGAAAGACGGAGACAAATTTGTTCACGATAATGAATTTCGTTCAAACAAAGCATGTAAGGGAGCATTGTCTGTGCTGTGAAAGAAAGGGAAGGGCTGAAAGAATTGTGCTTTGTCTGTATCTTATTCTTCTTAATACACCTGACACTGTGTGATAAGGTGAATGTGATGCTAGATGAGTTCACGGGCCGTGTCAGGGCACTTGTCACCTGTGCCACCTTGTGATCATAGATTATCAGATTAATGCTGATGCTTCACGTTGGCTATCCTCAATTTCATTTGATTCAGAAGATCAGTGAGGTCGCTACTGAGGTGGAAGTGCTCTGACCTCCACAATGTTTGATTCATTTACACACAATAAAACTGGATTGGCTCTGGCTGCTGCCATTTCTCTGAGTTCATATTTTCCTGTACCTCTGCAACCCACTCAGTTTCTGTTGTTGCCTCGCCTTGTCCCAGTCTGTCCTCTGCCAATCTATTTTCTGCTCCCATTGACCTTTCATTCCCCTCATACATGTCTCCTCTCAGAGGACAGGCCCTTGCATGGAAGTCCTCCTCATGTTCAATGTGATCAATACAAAGGGCAGGGACCTTGCACACAAACTCCCCCGCTGACTAAACGAGAAGGATTAAAGGCTGGAGAGACTGTGTGTTGGGTGCAAGTACGTGGCCGTGCATGTTTGTGAGTGTGTGCATGCTCATGTCATTGTGTGTCCACAGCTCATGTGCGTCAGTGTCTGTGTGCTTGAGAGAGAACACCACGTTCTTAAACTTGTAAATAAATGGTGTTGTGATCTTTGTGGGGTGGGCCAAATAAGCTCAGAGTTCATGACCCCTGTCTGTGTAACAGCAAAAGGTCCATGCAGATCACACAGGCACACACTGCCATTTAACCCAAGGATAGGAGAGGGAGGAACTGAGTGGAAAAGGGAGAGAGAGGGATTAACAAAGATAGGCAGTGCTAGCAGCTGGTTGACCATTTAGAGATTCCTATTATCCGGATGGTGAGGTATTAATAGAAACTTGCACTGAGCCAGCACTGTCCTCCAAAATAGATGCTTATTTCCCTGACCCTGACTGCCTCTGATGGCTGGATGGAGGAACAACTCATGAGGGCAAAGTGGTAGACAAAGGTCAACAGGTGCAGAGGTGAAAATCAAATCTGAGACCTTGTGCAATTTTTGTCTGTCTCCTTTTGAAGTATAGGTGACAGCTGTGGTGCTCGTCAAGAGTGTATTGTTGTTTAGCTTTCATTTGAACATCTAATGCACTTGATATTGCTTATGAGAAATATATTTTATCTCAATCAAATCATGTTCTGTTACATGCATTTTCAACAATAACAAAAATACTGTGGTCCCACAACATTAGGTGTCTCCAGAACTGCATTTTGCAGTGAAGTTGCACACACAACATGAAAATACTAGCCAAATGCTGTTGTTGCTGGTTAAAAAAGTTTTATTTGCCAAATTCTGCATTGACAAGCTCCCACTCATACACACTGATTGGCCTGTCCTCACACAAACATCCAGACACAATTCTTTGTGAATAAAAAAAATAGGTTACTCACGTACAGTTTAGCACTAGACCTTTTAGGAAAAGTTATCAAAACACTACAGTAATATAATTTATTTTCTCCACTTCCACCACTTCTTCCCAAGCTCCTTCACCTCAGGGCCCATTAAGGGGCAGTGAATCGGCCCCCTCTGCCCTTTGCCTGCCCTCTCTGGTTGTCACTGAGCGGGGGTCCAGCCCTCTCCACTGGGCTTATCACAGGTCAACGTGCTGCAAGGGCCACACACTTACACACACACGCGGACCGCAAGCTGGACACTTCTTAGCATAACTCCTCGGTGCTATAGCACAGACCTTGCCACAGGGGGTCTGGTGTGTCACCGTGTGCATTTACAAACAGATAAAGCACAAACACACTGAAACACACGCACACACTGACAAACATTCTTTTCCTATCTCTCCGCAACACAAACACACACACATTTCCCCTTTCCCTTGCCCTCCGTAACCCAACATACACTCTCCCAACTCCCACCTCTCTTGTCACCTCCCATCTCCCAGACCAAGGTCAGCTGTCCAGGCCTGCGGCTCTTGATGTAGAGGCTTTGACCCAACATGGCCACCTCTGTCTCTCCAGAGAGATTAACACAAGGCAGGGACAGAGAAACTGAGCTCCGCGTGGCTCCATGTTATCCCAGCCGCACTCTCTGTCTCTACTCTCACTTCTCATTCTGTCTCAGATAACTCCTCACGTCTGTAGACTGGGGACCAGAAAGAGCTGCAAATTGAATATGTCTGGCAGGCAGATCTGTGAAGACTCATGGGGGATGTTAGCGAGAGAAAGCAGACTGTAAGTGTCCACGTTGTGTCACTCAGGCAACATACATAAAGGGATGTGTAGAGGAAGATAAGAGGGGTTTATTATCCTGCTTTTGACTTGTGTTTCCGTCACGCATTTAAAAAAAATGAAATTTACATTTGTTGTGAGATAGTGTAGCAAAGGAACACTGCGGCATCTTTCAACAAGGCGAACACAACATCCAGTGACATCACTGAGATGGTGTTGCTTGTAGTGGTACTCCTGAGGATCTTAAACACTTCCATGTTGTCTTTGTTTTCCCATTGCCCATCCCATTCCTTTGCTTGATTCCCCCTCATTATTTCTTCTGTTGGATGGGGCTGAGGGGTGGCTGCCCTGGCAGTCGAAAGGTTAAACAAAGTGCTGCGACTGTCAGGCTGAGTGAAACCAACTGGCGCTCGGCTATCAGAAGATAATCAAGGCTAATAGGTACATAATGGCTAACAGTGGGGCCGCACTCGCTGGCAGATGCATCATGGGGGACGGAACGCAGACAGCATGACCTTGCATTCCCTCCACAGCTCTCACCGCTTCAGAGTCATCAGGCGGAAAGAGCCAGACACCAGGAATTTTACCCTTGCTTTGCCCTGGGATTACTCACAGAGTAGCATTGATTGTAATATGCTCATAGTTTGCCGTGTTTTACATTATTCTGTTAATCTTTTTATTGTTGATGTGAAGTTTTAGCTTTACAGAGTCAATTAATGGGGCGTAAAGTGAACTGCCATTGGGAATGATGTCACCACACAGGACTGTGAACAGTAAAAGCATTATTCAGCATTAGTTTATTCTGCAGGGATTTGTGTGGATCTCAGTGAGTTATAGGTCCTGTAGCATATGCTTTCACTTTTGTCTAAACCAACAAACAGAATGTTTGTGTAACTGATGGTCAAAGTGCCCAAGGTCCTAAAGGACACTTTGTTCTGAACATTGAAGATTTATGAGCCTGTGAAGCAAAGAGGATGAAGGGAAACGTTGTGAGCCAGTATACTGTGGTTATGTCAATAGGAGAAAAAAAACGATCCACTGTCTTCAACTGCAAATTAAAAACCACATCTAGAGACACATTTTGAATTCAGCTTAGATTTAGCAAATATAAATAACAATGCAGCCTTCCAAGCCTCGACATGTTGACCGCACATTCTCCATGAATACGTTTTATAAAAAAGACATTCACACAAGCGTGACATTTTGACCTACCCAGCAAAGAGTTAACATGTTCTAAATTGATGCAATTGAGCAGAAAGGGTCACAGGATCATGTGTTAACGAATGTACACATGCTTGGTTCTCAGCGCTCTGCGAAGCATCCAGCCAACACTTCCCCTCTGACAGCACTCGGTTGCCCTGGACTCCTCTCCAAAGACTCTCTCTGTAAACAAAGCCTGCTTTTGTTGAGGCCCAGTGCGTCAGAACCATCATCTCCAGAGGGAAAGAGGGATATGGAGGAGAGATGCAGGGGTGGGTGGAGAGAGTCAGACTCAGAGAGAGAGAGAGAGAGAGAGAGAGAGAAGGAAAGCGTTTAGGTGGGGGTGAAGGGCAGGGGAACTGAGACAGAGGTCTGGGTAATTGCAGCACAATGGAGATTGTGTTTGATCTCTGAGGTGTCCAGGCCTATTTAGTGGGGAATGTGCCAGGCTGAGGAATGTTGTAGCTCTGAAAGGCTGAGTTTATCAGGAGTTCAGCAAGTGAGAACAAGAGGGGAGGAGGGGGGCTTGTAGTTGGAGAGAGATAGAGAGAGAAGAGAGAGAGGGACAGAGAGTTTAACCAGGCTGCCTTTTCATTATTGGCTAATTATGTCTTTAAAGCCTCTGAGATCTTGACTGTACACACTGTTCACACATGTTGTATGTATTCTATCATGCGTCTCCTTCTCTATTTGAACTGAAGTGAGAAAGGCCAGTCTGATCTGTGGTGCAGTGCAGCAGCAGCAGCCTCCTGATAGCAGGGCTAAACTGCTGGAGAGCAGAGAGTGCCCGCACAGAGCAGAAGGCTCTTTGAACTCTGTCTGTACTCGCTGCTGCAGAGCTTGAACTGGGTTAATCGCTATTAATATTTAACATGCTGCCAAAGTTCCAGCCCAGAAACTATATCAAAGCCAAGAGCTCCATCCAGCAGAGCCCTTTCAGTACTCCTCTGTAGCAAGCTGGCTGGCATAAACACACTGAAGCTGCCGACATGAGACTTGATAAAGTTATTTAATTCTTTTCTTAAATAAAGGAGGGGATTCTTTGCGAGCGCAATCCACTTCCATTGTGCTTGATACTGTATTGTTTTTTTAAATTGTTAGCTTTTTGTTCATATAGCGCACCACATCAAAATCGAGATTGCGCTCATATGTTTTGTTTTTTTCTCTCGCATCTTTGAGTTGTTAATTTGTGATGCTGCAAAAATCTAATCTAAAAATATCATCCAATAGCATGTAACATTATGAAATACAATATGTTGATACATAAGATATGGTGTCAATTGACAAGGATGAAAAATGAGAAGCTAGAGAGGTTTATTTTGTAATCAAAGTGTAGGGAGGATAGGGTCGGTTATGAAACAACTTGAGGTCGCCAGGGGGCTGCTGTTCTGTTGCTGCTGCTCATCTCTCTGTCTGTCTGTTCTGTCAGCTCACAAACTGGATTATTTCATCAGAGTTCAAGCCTCTATTGCCTCTGCCACTGCAGTCTTTTTCACTTTCTGCCCTCCCCTTTACATCTATCTCTCTATCTCTATCTCTCTCTCCCCTCTTCTCTCTCTCTCTCTGCTCCCAGCGCCAGGACCTCAAACAGCATGGTTAAATACCCAGGCCAATGTGTCGCTCTTCAAAGAGACTCAGGTAGTAGATATGCTGGCAATGGGCCAAGATCAAAATGAAGAGTTATTGTAGAGCATTGTGGCTGCACTTCACGTGGACCTCAGTCGAACCATATTAAGGGGCCCCACCTGGGCCAAAACCTTCCCACAAGGCAGCTGAAATATAGGCCCTAAGTCCCATTTCGCTCCCTCTGAAAAACCCACTAATACCACACAGGGACCCATTTTTATTTCACTTCATAAATCAGGCCAGCAGGACGAGGAAGTTCATTTGGCGTAGAAGAGCTTATGTTAGCTTTAGCCCCTGTCGTAAAGTTCCTTCTCTCGGCACATCTGCCTCCGTTGTTCACCTACAGCAAAAACAACAGAAACCAAGAGCGCCTTTAAATGGTCAGAATTAGCTTTGATTACTTAAGATTTAGAAAATGAGTGGCTGTTTGTTGCCACAAGTCCTGCATGATAAAATATTAAAGCACAGCTGAAGGGGGAGCTTTGTGGAAGACAAAAGCTGGAAGCAATTTGTGTAGCTACCAAATTAAAGTTATTCAGCACCAAGGGTAATTTAATTACCATTCTTTAAATGTTTGAATGACTTTGACCTTTGGAGTACTCTGAGGTCATGCAGGTGTATTTACTTAAGCTAATTCAGAATCAGTAACATGAAACAAGGTCCCAAATCAAACAGGCCTCCTCCCTGAATATCTGGTTACCAAGCACCAGCCCTGTGTTTGGAAATTAAATTAATATCTATCCACCATGTCATTAGGCCTGTTTTCTCAAAACCTTGAAATCTCTCTTAGGCCCCTACATATTCCCCAGAGCAAACATCTCAGTGATGAGCTTGACAAGAGGAAGACAAAAAAGGAGAAATCTAGACAATGAAAATCAGGGAGAAAGACATAAACAACAGATGAAAAAAGCTGACAGCGTTTCCCAGGATGCATCTCTCCCAGCATGGCTCATGAATGGAAACAGGTGTGTGTGTGATTGTGCGGTGGGTCTTGAAGATTCTGGCCTATGTGGCATGTCTACTGCCTAGGTGATTTGGGTCAATGGAGCACATCTGGTACTAGTCACAACAGAGTGCACACGTCCACGGCCCTCAGACACCCCACCAGGCGAGTAGGGAGAGAGAGGAAGGCAAGGGCAAGGAAACATCTGGGTTCTCTCTTTCTCTTTCACACACACATACACTCATGTATTTGGGATTCTGTGCTTTTTGGGGCTGCTTGGATTCCTCCAGGTGCATCTGGACTCGGATAGAGAAGAACAGGAGTGTGTGTATGTGTGTGTTTAAGGTGGTGGAGGGGGGTAGTTGATTGACAGCCTTGAACCAGAATGTTCCTGTGCCGGGTGAGTAACTCTTCCATCATGCCCACTCTCTCTTTTTTCTCTTTTGTTTCTTCCAAGGGTTCTTCCCCCACTTTGTGTCTGCTTCATAATCTTCCCTTATTTGCTGGCGTTGTGGAACAGACTCATTCCTGTATTGGGAAAAAGCAGCATATATTTTCTGGTGAACTAAACAAGCCAAGGCATTTTTTTTGTGTTTGATATGCATGTAAATTAAAATAACAACCCACTACATTTGTTGTGTCGAATGCTGGAACCTCATGAGTCATGCAGTCATACAGAGCAGGAGATACACCAATGGACAGAAAGGACACATGCGCCTACACACACATGCACACCCAGCTAGACAGTGAGTCTTATTTTTTGGCACAACTCCAGAAGTGAAGTGGACTTGATACACCGTGGTAATGATAGGGTAAAACTGTATATGAGACACCGTATCGAATTCTGATGCTGAGATTTTTCAGCACTGACAGCTCTCTTAGTCTCTCTCTTTCTCTCTCTGTCTCTCCCTCTTCCCCTCTTTCTAGCCCACTTACCTCACTTCACCCGCTACCTCACCACATGCCCAAGGCAACAACAATAAACATGATTGGCCCTTCACACAAAAGGAGGCGGGCCATCATCTGGACAGGCATGACAAGGGGCAAGTGAAATTGATTTCAAGTGTATCCGTTTGTGTGGGTATATGTTTGTGTGCCTGTGTTTGTGTGTGTGTGCTTGTGTGTGTGTGTGTGTTAACATAAGGTACGGATTCTTTCACTAAGTTTGAGCAGTGTGACGAATATGGGAAGTGATGGCATGTAGAACAGAGTGTTTCCTTCCTTCACTTGTAACAGTGGCGAAGGAAACAAATGCAGGTCCCTGTCTTTTGCTCACACAATCCAAACAAAGAGCCATGTGTCATAGATGTAAATGTGTTTGCTGGTGACTGTGTGTCTCCATGATAGCTTTAGTGTCTGTTTATAGAGCACAGAACATTACATATGACACTTGGACAGTGTAACAAGAGGGACTTGTCTAAAAAACCCAGCCATATAATTCAAACTACTTGATACAGATAAAACAAAAACCTGAAACTAATTTTAATCTTGTAAAGACTGGAAACTGGAAATCTGCATGGTCAGGCTGTCCTCATGAATGGTTTGTGATTTCCTATAAAAAGTAATGCACAGAAGAAGTGTTTTTTTAAGCCAACACTGTTCAATTTCATAGTGATCTGACACACAGTACAGTGGCGTAGAGGTCACCAATTTACATTCATTTTCCTCATGGATTAATCTCCTGATTATTTTCTTAATTCTTTGGTCTTTTAAATGTAGGAAATCAGGAAAAACAAAAATTTGGATTGCCCATAGTAATTTCCCAAAGTCCAGGTTGGCATATTTAAATGTCTAAGCAATAGTCCAAAGCCCAAAGGTATTTGATAAACGACCATAGAAAAAGAAAACCAACAAATCCTTACATTTGAGAAGATGATATATCGCTGAATTTTTGCATAAAGAATTCCTTGAAAAATCATTCATTTATCATAATTCTTGCTGTTTGATTTTCAGTTGATAAACTGATCAGTTATTCCCATAATTATTGCTGCTTAACTCAATTGGCTGTCATCATTAATGAAAACCTGCTCTATATAATATACCTATACATCTAAATGGTACACGTGTATATTTGAAACAATAAATATTCGTGTAGGATTTAAAGTGCAAATATGGTCAATGCTTTTGATGGTGCTGATGGCAAATACTGTTGTGCATTTGTTCGTGTGTGTACACGTGTGAGACAACGAGACAGACAGAGGGAGGGAGATTAAGCGAGTGTCCTCAGGTGCCCATCTGGCCTGTGTGTGTATGCGTGTGTGTTTGTTTGTTTGTATGTGTGTGTGATAATTTCATGCTGTAATGTCACCGGGTGAAATGAGGTAACGACGTACGACCCTGGGTTCTTAATCTGGTTAACTAGAGCTGAACGGGTCAGAGTAATGGCTGTAATCCTCACTTCTAAGCACAGAAACCAGACCGAACTAAAAACCGCTGCACTGTTTTTATAGTGTTCCAAATGTACCGTTAACTCAAAAGCCATCTGCACCAATTTAAACGGTCAGACATGCATTATACCAGGATTTAAAACCTTCATCCTCCATTCTAAATTTAATCCTAATTCTTGCAAACTATAACCGGAACCATTCCAAAAAAGGAAAAGTTTAAAGGCTATAATTCCCATTAATTCCCTTAATGGCTTGCTTCTTCTTGTTTTCTGTTTTCAGTCATCAGGCTGTGTTTCTAGGTTAGGGTGATCTAACTTTGTGTGTGGTTGCTGTGTGTAGGGGTAGCCTTGTGACCAGAGTTACATTGTTCATCCACAGCTATGGACCGTGGCCCAGAAAGAAAGCCCACACACAGTCAGCGAGCTATGATCCCACTTGGAAACAAACCAAATAATCGTACATACAAGTCAGCCTGATTTGTGCCGCAATACCAACCGCGCTTGTGAATTCCTACATCCTTCAGGGCTGCTCAGTTTGTTCAAATGAGCTATAGACATTATAAAACACTACCACAGTGTATGAAAAATGCTAAATTGATAAACATGTTTCTATAGAACCATAGCCTCTTTAATTTACAGTTTTAAAATATTCCTCTTTCACGATGCATAGTTCAACTGCTTCTTTTTGTTCCTCAGTCATCCGAGGGGATTGCGTGCAGTCACAGATGATGCTGCTGTTGTGAGTTGTTGATTTCTCTGGGAAGCCATTAGTGTTGTTTGTCTACTCAGAGCAGTGCTGGGTTACTGGACCCCTTCTTCCTAACAGTTGGTTCATATTGGCAGACAGTCAGGGCACTTAACTATGAACAGGAAAATGACTTGCCCTCCATGGATTCCATACAAATTACAGAACATGTTTTGCTTTTACTTTTTCACTCTTGTAAAAGTTTGCAATTAAATGTGTCTTTCGAGACTCAATTTGTTCATGTTTTGTCGTTCTATTCAGCCTCGCATCATTTTTTTTAACCCTACCCGTCATCTGACCCTGTAAAGTGAGTTCTAAAAAATGAAACATTAAGAGCTACCCTGATTAAATATTTCAACTTTATAAAAAGAGTTGGATATTCCTCAGAGTGATGGCAAAGTTCTAACAACAAACAAATAGGAGAATCCTGTTGAGATAAGTAAAAAAGAAGGTGGAGGAGTGTGAGGAATTTTGGATTCTCTAGCTTGCCCCTGCTGTGCCAACTCTGGAGCAATGAAGCTTGGAATCGGGAGGGGAAGCAGCCAGGAAAAGAGAGAGGTGCATAAATCCTTCTTTTCCTCACAGCTGCTAAAAAGGGTCTAATATACAGTAGGTGCTGTCCAAACACAACACTTTCCATAATCCCCAGACACTTGAGCACATCTCAGAGGGAGTGAATAGTTTACACAACAGGCATTAGCTGTGGTCAACTGTATTTGCCTTCTTATGCTCCTAATAATGGTAAAGCAAAAGGTACATTTTTGCATCATAAGGCATTTTATAGGAATCCAATATGCAATAACAGTATTGCCACAAATCCCATAATTAGTTGCCAGTGATCCTCATTGCTGGCCGGTCCTGATTGTCTCATAAGCAGTCAGCATGGCGAGTGATGAAGCATTATGCATGTCTGCTGCTTGGATATTTTGTCACACCTAAATGAGACTGCACTAATGTTACAGATTGGCGTGTGGTGCTTAATCATCTTTAATCAGAGGTGTGTGTGTGTGTGTGTGTGTGTGTGTGTGTGTGTGTGTGTGTGTGTGTGTGTGTGTGTTGAACTTGTGTATGAATATTGTCTCTGTCTGTGTGCGTTTGTTGTGTTGAGCGTGTGTTTGCTCACATCTATTAATTTCGTTGTAGATGTGTTCTTGTTCTACGTTCCTGTTTCTAATTCCGAATGAGTGTGTCTGTCTGTCTGTCTGTCTGTGTGTGTGTGTGTGTGTGTGTGTGTGTGTGTGTGTGTGTGTGTGTGTGTGTGTGTGTGTGTGTGTGTGTGTGTGTGTGTGTGTGTGTGTGTGTGTGTGTGTGTGTGTGTGTGCGCGCTTGTCCTTGTTCAGAATGTGTGAACAAGCCCTGACCTTAGAGCTAAGGATACAGATAGTGTCCCCGAATGTTCTCCCATCAAAAGTCCGTCCCACCTCAAAGTAATCCTCCTTACTTTCAAAGTATGCTTATCATTTAAGAAAATGCACACATCATTAAAATATGCACAAAAATCCACTCAACAAACAACACGTACACACACACATGCCTACACAAAGATTTGCCCACCATCCCTCCTACTGTAATTACTAGTAAAGGAAGGTTATTGGACTCCACTGACATGTTTACTGACTGTTGTCACTGTACAACATGGTTTTGGCCAGAAGGACCTCGCTGTGAACTTTTGAACCCCTTCCATAAAAACAGCAATACTACTTTGCTGTAATGCTTTTCAATGTTACCTTTAAGCCCTCAGTAAGTGGGATTTTAGAAAATAATGCCCTTATGCAGGCTGTTTACACAAGATCCCTGCCATACCAGCCACACTCTTGCCGCCTCAGCCCCCCTCCTGCCTCAAATCACATTTAATAGGGCTAGTTTGATCCCACGCCAGCATAAGCATACACTTGCTATGACCTTGGTTGAATTTAATGGGGGTTAAAGAAGTTTTCACATTGGCAGTGTGCACATTAATAGTTTGTCTGGCGGATTTGGTAAATTGGAAGAGACGGAAGTGGAGTCAAAGTGTCCGATTAATTGGGTCTACAACCCCCCACTACCCCCTCCAATGCTTGCACAAACATGCACATATCCTTAGCATCGTGTCCAGGTTCACCTTGGGGTACTCTGTGACATTCTGTTAGGGTCAGGACTTCTGTGTTTGTTGTATGTGCGTGCGTCTGTGTAGTTGTGTGTGCATGTGAACTGTATGTTCAACATGTACGTTTGGGAAAAATATGCCGAGACTGAGGGGGAAATAAAGCATGAAGTGGGAGGTGGACGAGAGGTGAATGAACATTGGTGGAATGAGGGGGCGTAAAGAAAGTGTGAAGTAACCAGAAGTGCACTGAATCAATAAAGGTCTGTAAAGTTAGAGTGAACTGCAAAAAGTTTGAATCTGTAAAAATGTGGGAAAGAGTGGGATGGTCATTAAACTACTCTGTTCTGCTGGGGGAAAAAAAAATCTCACCCTAAAATTCCAGCATGTGTTGATTTATATTTAAGCATATTTCCGTGCATTGCCTTCTTTCTCGTCATTTATTTATGAATTTATTGTTTTGTTCCACATTTCACTAGATTTTATTGGATAAGCACCGCTCAAAGTCTATTAAACCTTTTCCAGATATGGTGGTGCCAGCTTCTATAATGTTATTTGTGTCTTTACAGCCACCAGACTGTAATATATGTGATAATAGCATGAGATGTAGCATCATAGTGTGAGCCAAACAAGTCTAGTAATCCACTGTAATTGGTTGGATTTTTGCAGTGAGTCAACCTCTCTGTCTGCCTGCCTCTGTGCCTTTGATAATCCAATTTACATTTCTTTAATCTTTACCCTCTGCGTTTAGCAAATTAATTAAATATTGACAAGGAATCCAGCGAAACCACAGAAAAACAGAATGTCACAGCTAAACTGATTACTTCCATGACAGCGGTAAGAGAGAGACAGAGAGAGATGTATGGTCCACCTCATGCACTATAAATGATTAAAGAACATAGACAATGGCTGAATCCTGCAACCAGATGAACAAGTGTGCCGATTGAATCCCGTCTTTGCCAAGACTCCCTTTCATACGGCATCAGTCTGTGGCCAGTTGTCAATCTTTTCCCCACAAACCCAACATGAAAATGATAACAATGTCTTTCTGAGTGTTTTCCTCCAAGACAGAATCCCATTTCCCTTCTTGAAAGCCAACGCACCATCTGTCACCAGGACGCTGATAATGAAACGCTAAGAAAAACATTCATGGGATCATACACGCACAGGAAAGCTTAACATGTTGTAGGAGATGATTTGACCAGCAAGCTGATGATGTTTCATCCCCCATGGTAACCTTACTTTGACCCTTGTCCTTTTTTCCACAAGGGTAATTGGCCAGTCTGGTAGACACGCACACAGTACATTGTGGAAACGAGCCAAAAATATTCTGGATGGTGCATGTGTGTTGTGGGGGGCAATGCATGTATCTTCACTTACAGTATTTATATTTCTACCAGTGTGTTTGGACCATGCACATGCTTTTGTCTGTGCACAAGCATGCCTGGGATTGTGTTTATGTCTGTCTATTTGGGAGAATCAACAGACACAGTGACGATGGAGTTGATTTTATTAGGGATGAGATTAGGGTCATCTTGCAATACGCTTACTGTGGTGTTATTATTCTGATCTGTCCCTTGGAGTTTCCTACTTCAGAGAGACAGCTGGCCCAGTAACATGATCCAGACCACCAACTACCCTCATACTACTTCACAGCCAAGTCAAAGCTCAGGCCAAGGACTGTAGCTGATTTAAAATGACTAGAGAGACACACTCAAAAACAATTCTTCTTAGTTACAGTAAGTATGTGCATTAATAATAACAAAAACCCTAAACTACCCAAACCACATAGGGTAGTCTGCAGATCTTCCTTCAATGGAGAGCAAAAGAAACAAGTTTTTTTTTCTTTCCAAAACGATGAAGAAAGAAAGGAATGGATAGCTGAGAATGAGTGTGGAGGTGTAAGGAAAAGCCCTCTGGCTTGGAGAGGTAGGAGAGCTGTGAGTGGTGGGGAGCGAGGAGGCTGATTCTCACTACCATCATGTGGCTGAACCAAATCCCCACTCTCCTCTCCACTCCTCTCCTGCTCTGTGTGAGGAGTGAGTTTGGCCCGGGGCACCTGTTCAGATATGGGTGCTAGTGATTGGTTTGCTGCCAACAGTGGCAAAGGTCAAGCTGCTCTGTGCTCTTTGTTGTTGTTTCCTCAGAGTCACTGTTGTATTCTGTTCTCCACTGCAATCCCATGTTTCATTATTACCACTGGAGGTGGGAACGGCAGTGTGAGATGCATCTGGTAGTTGGTTGTTTATTTCCATTTTTAAGCTTGTTTTTAGTTGCTTTATTATATTTGTTTTGCTTATATAACATTCTACTTTCTTCGCTCTCTTCACAGTGGGAGGTTGTTTGAATTGTATCTTAATAGCTATATTCAGAAATAACATCATTTCACAGAGCCTTACAGCAGGTGTGTTCAGATAAAGGCGTTATCAGTTTGCTGCCAAAAAGAGCAAAACATGGCTTTGCTGATTAAAAATTAGGGGGAACTAATTAGTCTTAAGGAAAGTCCCAAGCGAAACAATGAGCAATAAAAAAAGATATTATTAGGCGTATGTCATCAATTATTAACTTTATGGAAAAAGAAGACAAAGGGAAAAAATCCCCAAAGTTGCTTTCTTCAGAGAGAATAAATGTTCACCCCAATGGATCACAAGCACAAAAGTGTTCAGTAGCTTGACCTAATTCAGTCCTTGATGTCATGTGACTTTAAAATATTTATGCTGTGATGCCAAGTAAGGTAGCTCGTTTTCATCAAGGATAATAGTGTGAATGATTGTATCTCATCTAATCTCAGAATGACTAATTGGGCTTTTTGGTTTGTTTGCTTTCAGTGGAAAATGAGACCCAAGAAACTGATTGTACAGCTTAAGGTAATGATGAGATGTTTTACTAGTGATGGGCATTTCAAGCAAAAATACGAACCCTAACCCGTTTGACACTTATTTGAAGATCGGGCAAGTAAAAAGGAAATGTAATGTGTAATCAAACTATTTGAAAATAAGCCGTGTAATGTGTACTGAATCACTGAAGCTGAGCTTTTCTTTCTTTCTTCGCTAAGATGTGTGCGTGAGTCTCTCACCACCAACTGTTGAACAGAACTGATGAGAAAAGAGACAAAGACATGAGTTACAAAGACTATTCTGTTTTACAGTTTAATGACTATTTGAAAAATTTGAAAATTGTGGCACATCCCTATGTTTTACAATACTACTTACCCACTGTGGTCAGTCACGACCCTTGTTAGGAATTACTGTGTCTTGTACATTGTAGAAAACACATTGTAACTAGAAAGGCGCTAGGAGAGTGCAGACCTCTGCCAAGACATGTCCTATCTAGCAACGTTAATTAATAACGAATAATTTATGTATCCAGCCCGTGATTCGGATCCCCTTACAGATTTAATTGGTTCCTCCTTGGCCCATGCTACACCTTTCCACCAAGTTTCATGACAAACAAACCGAAACATAACCTCCTTGATGAAGGCACTGAGTAGCACACTGCACGATGAATAAATGTTAGTGCTGTTTAATTGAGCTGGAAATAGGGGATGCTAACTGTGGAAAGGATCGCTTCTGTTTTGACGGTGGTGAACATATTGTAAGTGTAACAAGTATTCCCAGCGCTAACAAATTGGTGCTGTGGCTGTTTTTTATGTGAACAGCTGCCTGAAACAATTTAATGAAAAGTGATCACTATCAATTAATTATGAACCTGTAGATTATACAAGCACTGCTAAATGCTGAATAAATACACTTCATATAGACATGTTTGAAAATGCACAGACTTAACATATATTCTTAATAATAATATTTGGTAAACCATTTAAACCATCCTCTTGCCTGAACAGGATCATTGTTGTATAACATAATTTGATGGAGTGTTATTTTGACCGTGTTTAGTTGGTTGCCTCTCCAACTTTGTCCGAGTTGTTTTACAGTCTAGCACTATTTGTGAACTGTTTTGCAGTCTGCAGTGTGTATGTCCTTATTTTAGCCCTGAGGTGTGTGCTTTTCATCCCCTGCCCTCTTACTCCTGAGAGGTGAACCAAGCACTCTTAAGACTGATGTGTGTCAACAGTATAGACAGAGATACTCCAGCCTGCAGGACTTTTCATTTTCCATCATGTTTTGCACAGCACAATTTTGTGTGTGCTTCAATGTATGGTTGAGCTATAAGACGGTGGTTAAAGTGAGAAAGGTTATGAGGTGTACAGAACCATGGCAACCATTATTCATTAGTGTAACAGTTCCATTATAATTACTAATTTTGAATGATCTTAAAAAGCAGATTATTTCAATTTAGGTGTTTGACTTGGCTTTTAAATGTGCATGAAATATAATTTTACCAGGGAGTGAAATTGTGGTATTAAAGCTGTTGTGAACCACATTGCTTCAAGGAAACTTCGCAGCTCTTCGGCTTGTCTTCATCACCAAGAGATTTTGCCCGCTCAGCTGAAAATAAGTTTCCTCAAATTCTTATTTTCCCTGTCTCCTGCCATTCCTCCACCCTACTATACTTTTCCCCTGTACCTCCACTCCTCCCATCTTTCCATCCCATTCTATTATCACCTTCCCATCCTCCCCATTTTCCATATTGGCCTTTTTGGGTCTCACAACCCAGTCGCTTTTCTTCATAGAGCCTGGAAAGGCGCTTGAGCAGTGAATAATTCTGAACATGATAAATCCCACCTTAAATCCAGCCATGAGACTCCAACAGGGTTCCACATGTAATTCTAAGCCCTATTATAGGGCCACTAATGCCGGTTGAGGATGGCGAATCACGGCACAGCCTGCAGCCATGTAAGAATTAGAAATAAATATGCATCGGTACCAGATAAATATAGCAAGCGGCAAATCTGCCGTGAGACTGTGTGTGTGTGTGTGTGTGTGTGTGTGTGTGTGTGTGAGAGAGAGAAGCCACAATTTGCAGGCGATGAGACGAATTCGTAACAGCTCTCTGGGTAATTGATGGATTAAATTCAGTGGCTAAGGGGTTGGAGTTAATGTGCGCCATAATTTAGGAAAAAGAAAGCTCAATAAAAAATTTTGGTCCGTATTCAAGGAAATGTGTTTCGCTGTCATGTCTGAACACCTCATTTCAGGGCTTGCATTAGGGGTCTCAAGGGTGGCAGTTGAGGTCTCTATCGTTGGTGTTTATCTATCTGTTTATTGACTGCGGAATTACTTGAGGACTAAATGAGGGATGTAAGCTAGCCTGGGTAGAGCTCCGACTCTGGATTTTTTTGTGCATATGGCCCCTTTGAAGTCATAAGTATAAGTTTAATATTATTTTATTGAGCCCCGACCAGACAAATTCTTTATGCCTGTTTCGTAGAGCTGCACTAGCTGCTTATATCTGTGGTCCAGGAGCTGATCTCCTCCCACTCTAAGGCAAATAGCAGAGTTACTCAAATTCACTCTATTTCCTGTAGAAAGTCTCTCTATAAATCAGGTAGCCATCCAATCAGAATGGAGGATTAGGAAAGTAGATTCATGATTGAACCCAGTGCTCATTCAGTCTACCACCATAATTTACATGGCTTACACGCCATTGTCTGTCTGTTACACACATTTGATGATATGGTCTTTGAAATCTTTGCACCTCACGTTTTGCATTTTTCGAGGGTAGAAAATGGGCCGAAATGGGATTTACAAGACATCTACTGTAATTAAGTAGCATTTTTAAAATGTAGAAGTCTAGAAGGATATTTCCAGGGGAAGTCTGTGTCTGTTACTTTTGGGCTGGCAAGACAAAATATCAGCATATCAGATACTTTGATGTAGGAGAAGGTTTAGTAAGGACACTTTTGTAGTCATTAGAGATGGTAATGTCATCGTTGACCTCTTTCCTTGAGTGCTTCCAAAGTTTTTGAGTAATGTCACTCACAACTGTAAACCTTTTTGTTTATTGGTGAATTTTTGTTAATGTTAGCCACAACTACTTTATAGGGCTGGAGAAAATAATGGTTCTGTTGCTTAAATTTAGTATGTGAGGAGATGGAAAGAAGTTACCACTTTTATTGTTGCCAAAGCATGAAAGCAGAAAACTGCCGACGGACCAAGGACATGGTTCGTTTGCACCCTGTAGCGACTAGTATTCAGGTAATTTCCATTGTTTCCATATTGTTCCATTGTGTTTTTTTTTTTAACTTTCTTTTTATTGATTTTTCAGTGAAAAACAAAACACAAACATATAATTATACACGCAGAACAGGTACATCAGACAGGGTCATCCATGGCAAAATACAATGGCAGGTTTTATTCTAGTTCCATTGTGTTTTAATGCACTGATGCTATGTGATCATGAGCGATGCATGCTACAGTCTGCTAGATTTCCATAAACCATCAGAGTCTGCAGCACACAAAGTTTGACGGTCTTTGAATGTTTGGATGTCTTTTTTGTTATGAGCCACCAATACTTACCATCCTTGTTAGTCAGTTGCCATAAAAATGTACTTTTTTTCTCTCTTATCTGGACCTGTCCAAAACATTTCTAATTAATTGTAAGAATTCTTCCAGTCATCCTACTTAGAGAGAAAACAGTCTTGAACAAATGTATATAATCAGGTGTAAATCACAGAGTCTCAACTTGCACTTGTTTGGTATCAGATCTCAGACGTTTCATGATATGTCTATTTGCAGCTGTTCTCCCTCGTATAGGCTTTTTTGTGCAGTGATACAGGCTTTACTTTTGGTGTTTTATTGAGGAGAAGATGTTGGAAATACTAACTGTAAGAAGTTGATACATCAAATCAAGGTCACAGCAGGTTACTATAAAAATAGACCTTTTTTTCAAATCGAAAACAAGAAAGAAATAGAGAGCGAAAAAAACCCAGAATGAAATGAGCCATAGAAAAAAGGGCTTTATTGATAGCCATCCTGTCGCTTTAATATCAGTGATCATACCACTCCAGTGTAACTCTCAGTAGACTCATCACTTGTTGCAGTTAACCTGCGGGTGCTTATTACCCCCTACTGGGTGCCATCCCACCATGGCAGTTACATTTTAATTAAGTATTTTGTTGTATTAGAGACCTCAGTTTAAACTTCAAACGTCTTATTAGATCGTTCCCCCCTCTGCGTTTTGACATGAAGAGTGAATGCTGCAGTGTTTCTTTTTTCTTTATCTGAAGGCATATGCTAGTTTTTGTTCTCCTGCAGTGGAGTGTGGCACTATGACATGGTATTTGAAAAACCCTGGTTTTGTTGACTTATTAATTGCTTGTGTCTCTCTAACTGAGAAGTGTGGAGATGACACGGCATGCTGGGATATTCTCTTTAGATGGTTATAGTGGTTGCGGTGGGGGGTGAGAGGCAGTGGGTGGAGGGGTTCTTCTTCACTTCTTCTCTCTTCCTTCGCACTCCTCCCTCAGCTCATCAGTTCATCAGGCTTCTCCGTGGAACACTTAGCCCTGAGGAGAAGCCGTGGGTGGGGGTCTGTAACTTTTGATGAATGAATACATCTCTGACTCACTCCTCTTTTATCTGACTGTTTAATCTTGTCTCTCTCTTTCTTTTTCGCTCTCCATCTCTCGTTTGCTCCCTCTCTGAACCTCGTTCTCTCTCTTTCTGGCCTCTGCTCCTCGCTCAAGACAGTGGTTGCTGATTTAATTGGATTGTGCTGAACTCTGGCTCTCTGTTGCATCTCTTATGATCTTCTCAGAGACTCTTTGACTCAGACTTCCTGTGAAGTACGGCTTTGTAACATTGTATGAACTTTGCTATCAGTCACAAAAGCAACTCTATTCCAGGTTTTTCCAGGTATTCTGTGTAGATGAGTTTATCAATTAACTATAAAGTTTTCTGTTCCACTTGGCAGTCTCGGAAGATTTTTTCTGCTTGTCTCTCGTTTTACTCCTGCTGTTAAAGTGGTGATAAAGAGAACAGAAAATACATACAGGATCACGAGGAGAGACTTTTCCCTGCTTGTAAAATGAAGTGCTTCGTGTTCCGTCTGAGCAGCGTCAGTTGAAAAGGGTTAGAGCCAGTCAGAGTCGATGAGGACAAATTGTGGGAAAAAAAATTAATAAACGTGGTTCCCATCCAGGCATGGAAATAAAAGGAGGAAATAATTGGAGTCTTTCTAGCCGAGGGGGGTTAATAATAATAATCTAAATAGAAAAAAAGAGGTTTATGAAATGTTTTGGTATTTGTTTTTAGTAACATGGAGATAAAACTGAGCTGGGAACATGCTGCCCAAATAGTATTATTATTCCCTGTAAACTGGCTGGAAATGTTTTCCATGTTCACTGGAAATTGGTGCTGATGTCATGGTTAGCACAGGCAGCAGCACAATCATTAATGTTGCTGGGAATACAACCTATGAATAGTCTTTATATGCCTGAGGGACACAAAAGAATATATGCCACCCGAACATGCATGTCAAACACACACACACACAGATGCTACACGGTTAAAACACAAGCAGGCAATACATAAATTCACAAATGACATGTTGGAATCATCCTTAATTAATCTCCACTTATCTGCTCATCGAGGTCTGTGCCACTCTTCATATTGGCGGTGGAGTTACAGTTACCCGCCACTCGGCCATTCAGTTTTAGCCAGTCAACCAGTGAGTCAGGCCCTGGGGCTAAGCTCATTAAGGCAGGAGAGTCCCCTACTATCTGTCCCTCCCGCTATGCACCTAAGGGCCAGCCCCCTCCCTGTCAACTCCCTGCCTTTAATTGAGTTCTCACTTCTCTTTATTTTACTGTCAGCATTATACCCCTCTCATTGTTATCCCCCTCTCCATCCCCTTCCTTGAGCCCATCTCCTCCCTTTCCTTTACTGCTGCTACCACCAACACTTTTTTTTGGTATTTCAGAGAGTAAGCACTTTCTCCATATTAAGATGTGAAATTCATTTTGACACTGGGCTGGAAATAGAGTGGAACCGGCAATATGCCCCTATCTGTTCCTCTCTCTCCTCTCCCTCCCTTTTCTCCTCTCCCTGTCTCTCTCTCTCTCTCTCTCTCTCTCTCTCTCTCTCCCTTTTCCCCACTTCTTTCTATGTTTTTTTTCTCCTTCAATCCATGGATCCACTCTCCCACTTCACTTTCTTAAATCACCTAAAAAGTATCCTGCCAGGTATGGGCCCGCTTGCCCTAAATTATATTTTTGTGAGGATGGCATAGAAAAAAGGACATAATCCTTTGCACCTCTTTCTCAGGATTTGGATCTATTAAGAGGGCAAGAGAAATCAAAAAAGGGATTGCGACAGAGAAAAGGACAGATTAAGAAAGCATAAAAGCCAAAGAGAAAAAAAGTATACAGTCAGAAATAAATGAGAGCTAAAGATGACAAGTGTTAATATAGTGAGAGAATCAGTTATGTCAGTGGTGTACAGCTCAGCTATGCAGCTCAAGTCTTGTATAATGTTTCAGTGAATCTGCTGATAATGTAACCTAATGTAGTGGAGGGGAGAGATACAGTAGATATGTGGATTGCATGAAAACCATTGTATGAATAACTATATCCCTGAGCCAGCAAGTGTCCACGAGTAAAAGTGCAGCAGGGGTAGCGGAGACATGAAGATGATTAGACTGACTGTTACATCTGGCCACTAGCCCAGAGCTAAATCACATAGTTGAATAACTGTGTGACCGCATGGCTGTATTGCCTAGTCTGCCACGCTCTCCCTGAGATGATATGATGCAACCGGATAAAGAGCAGAGCGAGGCTGTGTGAATACGCATAAATGCACTTTAGCCAAGCTGTGGCTTTTCTTACATGATTTTTCATCATGGCTAAATATTTGTTTTCCCCTCAGGGACATTAGCGTTAAGGGATCATAACTATAGCCGTGTTACCAAGGTGGATTTGAGCCTTTAGGGATGCCTTGGCCTTAAAATCACCTCCGTACACACAGCAGATAAACAGGGAATGCACAGCCATGCATGCATATGCAGGGATGCACTGGTGCATACGGATGCAAGCCTACAGATACAGTATGCCTGAATTGAGAGAGGATGCACATGAAGCCTCTACCCTGCATACAGATATTTCATTACTGGACACAGACATGGTTGTGTTCCATTGTAAAACATTGTAATCATGAACATGCATGCGTCCATGTGACATGCAGACTGCTCTGACATCTCTTTGTTTGGGTGACTTGTAAGGTGTTTGTGCAACCCCAATTCCCCAAATATTCAATTGGAAACTATACAGATAATATATTTTAGGTCAAACTGATAAACATAGTTGTTTTTTTTTAAATGTACACTAATTTACGTTTTACACAACATCCTACTTTTATGCAATCAGGGTTGCATTTGTTTCTGCTGTTTTTGTCTTTTTTGTCTTTGATGAGATGTCCGTGATAATGTTTAAGAACAGGAGTGTGCATTCCTCAGTACATTTGTGTATTTAACTCTGCCTTAGAGCGGCTGTCATTACAAGTCTTGACACTCACACATACACACTGATAAGGTCTAATGAGAAACTCCGTTTGTCTGACACATCTGAATCTGGACAAGTCATCCTCAGAACACTGCAACAATGAAGCTTTGCTCACCTGTGGAGGAATGTGGAATACAAAGACATACACATATATAGTCATCTTATAATGTGTTCCTTTGTGTTACAACTGATACATAAAGACACATGCACACACTCTTTTTTTTCCTCACACACATATTCACACATAGACGGCCTCCCGACTACCAGCACGGCACGCCAAGTCCTCCAATTTAATTTGTAATCTAATAAATCTAAAAAAGCAATCAGCGACAGCCAATGGCTATTCAACTTAACCCCCTTGCCCTGTCTGACTAGACTGAGATAATTGTCCTGTAATGTGGTCGAAAGGGCAAGGGGGAGTGGGAGCGAGACGGAGAGCAGAGGGTCAGGGCCCATCTCCTCACCGAAAATAGCCTCTAAATGTGCAAGGCAAGGCTCCCATTATTAGGCCTTCCAAGTTGACAGGGAGGTGGCCAAGGCCTGTTTACATTCACTGGTGATATTTGGAATGAGGGACCGTAGAGAGAGCGGGGAGAGGGAGAGGAAGGCATGGAGGGAGGGGGAAAGGAAATAAATTACCAGTATGGTCCAGGAAGTGCGAGGCAGGTAATTGCAGTTGACAGTCCAGTCTGCCACACAGTTAATTTGAGCCTGAGCCCAGGTCCCCTCCACTATAGCGCACCATACTTATACACAGCACAATCTGTCTGCATAGGTACATTCCCAGACACCATCTCTGTCTCTTTCTTTCTCTCTCTCTCTCTCTCTCTCTCTCTCTCTCTCTCTGGCAGTAGAATTATGTCGTAAGCAAGATATGCAGAAATGTCTCTCCTGGTAGGTGCCCACTCCATGTCCTTATTTTCCCTATAGTTAATTTTCCACTGAGAAATATTGAATTTTGGGCAGGGTGATAGTGTACCTGTCAGTGATAGGGCGTCATCTCTAACTCCCTCTGACAGGTGGACCATTATATCTGCGAGGGAAAATAATCCCTCTCTACTTTAAGACGGGCAAATTTCAACCCTTTGGTTGGTGATTGCAGAAGAGCAGGAAAAGAAAGGCCTCTTACCTAAATCTGCTCAGATCGGTTAATGAAAGACATTATTTAGAAAGCTGATTGCTTTTTCAAAGGGAACATACAGTATGGGTGTTTACCTTCAGTTGCTTTGAGAATCCATTTCTGTGAACCTGACTGTGGGCATACCTGGGTACGTATACACAAACTTGAATCAGTCAGTATTCATTCATTACGTAGAGATTTTAATCTGCCTAACTGAGATTTTAAATATATATGAACGACAACATGACGAGTGTACCTTCCCTTTTTTTGTGCTGTGCATTTATGGACTTTAAACCAGAAACACAGCACTAACAATAACTGACTTACCTAACTAAGTTCATTCATAAGACATCAACATAACTTATGACTTAGACGAAGCCAATGACCTGCTGTTATCTACTCAAACATATGCTTCAGTTGTGGATCTGTCTTGAACCAAGACATCACTCTGCTGTCCTCGGTGTTAAGGTTGGGAATGCCCGGTGGCCCCTCAGTCTACTGTACCACGGATGACATCAACCCCTCTGGTCCCACATCCCTGCAACCACTTGACATTTCTATCGACATTTCCCACAGTGCTTTCACATTAAAGGGCGTGACATTTCATTTGCACACGATGTTGATTAAAATACACCCTTATGGTCTCAAGAAAGAAAGGGGGTGCAGGCCATTTTTGTACCATCTACATTGGGAAATTGAGAAGAGATGAGGGAATAAATAGAACATCGACTGATTGAGAGGTTTATGAAATGGCCCTTTGCTGGTGTCCTGTAAAGACCCAAAGATAAACACGAGACAAAATTACAATTTGCCTTATGAAATCAGACCAAATGATTACCACTAGCTTAGAATAGCGTATTTTGCGTGAAACAATTAACAATGTTTGTTTTATTTAGAAACATACTATTTTGAGCCATTTTTTTCATGAGCATTTGACAGCATTCCTGCTCGCAATGCTTCTTAATGCAAATAAAACCTGATTTGAATCAAGCCGAATTCAGTCAGAGACCATCAATGGCAGGTCACATTTACGTCTGTGTCAGGCCACCTGCACGGTGCTGCTGTCTGCTGATGTGTTAGCCCCAGCTGGACTTGTATGATCTGACTCCAGGCCAGGTCTCACCTGCCAGCTCCTATCGGGTCCTCCACTTGTACACTGGCCCGGGGCCTGTCACTGATGGGCAGCTTGCCGTCCAGTCTAAACGGCTGGCTTCCAAAGACATTCGCTAATGTCTATTCTCCTCTGCCTGAAACAGCTTCTGACAAGACATTGAGATGTGTATTTCTTTTCTTACTTCATGTTTCTCCTTTGTCCAACATAAAGCTTACCTAAGATATTTAAGTAGAGAATGGAAATGTGACAAAAGAATAACTGTATTAGTGACGTACTTGATTTAAATTCAAAATGAAACATTTACATCATGATCCCCAGCTGAGCGAGACTGGTGCTGACCTGTGTTTCCACTCATCTTCACTGCACAACGGTTAAAACGTCATGACACCTGTAACTCAATTATAGTAAATTAGCACAAAGGGAAATGTATAGCCATAAAATAGGCATTTATGGTATACTTTTATCCCCAAGCAGCCAATAGGGATCAAGAAAAGAGTAACATAGTAACCTAATTAAAAGCAGTTGATATAATACCCAATGACCGCACAGTTGTTAAAGTAGGAGAGGTGCAGAGGTTAATCATAGCCTGTGAGCAGCTTCATGTAATAGAACCATAATATGATAATTACTTCACTTTTACGCAAACTTATCTGTGTCAATAAAAAATATAGCCAAGCATACGCACAGAGCACGCCTTGGCATGATCCAATATATCAAACTAGACAAAACAGCCGCTATTCATGTTCCATGCTGACCTGGTTAGCACCAGGAACATGTAAAGGCATTGCAATAATGAGTGTCTACTATTGCTACAAGGTGTTTGATCACTATTATGCCTTGCAGATAAGCTAATTTGGCAACCATTATAAGCAGGTTGCCCTTCCACCTTGGTAGTATTTCTGTAATTACTGTAGTGACAGCATTGTCCCACATGGCTACACTATTATAGCCCAAGAGGTTTTGTTTAAAGAGTGATGCCGTTATTAGCATACCTTTTGTCATAAGCACATTCTGTAACCTACAAAATGGCTCTATTCTCTCACAGTTAAACTAATGATGTGACTGATGTGAAAAGAACTACTTCTAAATGTTCTAAAAATGACCAGAATATATCTTTCTACAGATAACCTCTTGCATTTTTAAAAGGCTTTAGTATAGAAGTTGATCCCAATTTCTTATATTTTCCCTCTCTAATGACCTGCCCCATTTTGCAGCACACCATTGCATCATTTTCAGAAAAGTGTGTGCTCCAGCAGCAATTCTACCAGCAGCCGGCCACAGTTACAGTGCAGATATCATAGACTGCCATCGAGTTATGGAGATGACAGTTATATCATCAACTCCATCAGCCCTCCTCAGTGAAACAATTTGCAGTGTCTACAGGGGCAGACACAAACAAACCGTTTTCCTGATATTCCTTTCCCAAGCAGTCAGGCTGCAAGGGTCTCTCCCAGCAGCAGGCCTGCAGAGAAGTGGATAGAGAGAGAGAGAATAGGAATGCATGGAAGGTATTGAGAGAGAGAGAGATAAAGCAAAAGAGAGAGACAGAAAGGCAAAGGGGGGAAAGAGAGAGAGGAGAAGTGAGCCTAAATTGGGAATCTATTACTGAGGCATGGGTACAGCAGCCCCTCTCTGTCTCCCGTAAACACACAGAAATGTGTTCAAGTGCAAGGGCTTTATAAGTTTCCCCTTCTCCAGAGTAATGTGCTTTGAATGGCTGGTAAAATGGGACTGGGAGAATTTCATTCCCGCTGCCTCCCCAGGCGACTCACCTTTGGCCCACCGATGATATGAGCCCTTTTCTATTTTTTCCACTTTTACTCTCCCTCGTTCCCTCTTTCCATCTAGCCGACTGATGGAGAAGAGGAGAAATAAATGGAGAGCAGAGGCACAGCAGGGGATGGAGGGATGGAAGTGTAGAGGGAGAGGCACAGGGGGAAGAGGATTGGGGTACAGGGCTTATTTATTTAGTGGAATGAGGCAGGTGCGTTATCCACAGCTCAGATTAGCTCATCTGTTTATGCTAAATGCCACACCATGGGAAGCGCGGTCGTGTCACAGGAAGTAGAGAAACCCATTTTTCTCACTGTCTGCTGCTCCCACAGATTGCTGGATCTGTTCTTTTCACCTGTCAGACCTTTACTGGGATCCATGTATCAGATATATATAGTCAACAGATTATTGGCTTTGCTTTTCACTTACCTTTGTAGATCCAGTTACCTAATAATTTAGCTCGCTGATACGTTTGTTTCTTATTTTGCTTGATTCAATTACATGTTAGGGCATTGTTTGTTTTTTTTCCTCATTTGACTTAAAGCAAAATCCAGCTGAGGCAGTGAGCCACTCTTGGTCCCTGTACACCCAAATGAGTTGACTCTGATGAAAGCGTGTTTAAGTCCCGCTTTGGCCCCTACACTAACATGAAGTCATAAAGCACAGGGTGTTAGGTCTCTCAGCACCCACTTAGACATGACTGATGGATTTTAGGGCACGGTAACACTAGACGCTAAAAACATTATAGCAACAGAAAAACATTGGTTGAGTTTTTTATTTCATGTTATGCACACATGCTTGATGAAAGTCATAGCTTGGGGATATGTTATCCTCTGCATGTGTATGTTTTTGCTGCTTTCACCCTTTTATGGTAAAACTGCAGTTAAGAGAATAAGTACACTGTTACATGTTCAACACTAGATCATGTTCACGTCATATTTGACATTTCACCCAGCGTACACTGTGAATGATGCCTGTCATTGTGACTTTTGTGGAAGAGAGAGATGTTGGAGAGGTTTTATATGAAGTGGAATGAACACTGAAGTTACAATTTATTCATATCAATCTTTACTGTGAATTGTTTATATGACTATAAGTGAGGTACTACATTTTTCCATTTAAAAAAATATATCGTACTATATAGGTTAGCAGAAAATGTTTATATTTTTTGTGACCTTTTGCTCTCATCATCATCGGTTTTCAATTTGCCCACAGGTAAAAGCATAAACATAGCAATTGGTGTATTGATTGGCACAAATACTGTGATAAGAACGAGTCTAATATATATTTCAGAGGCTCTTTTCATTATATAGGCGATTTTCATATGTTAGAATGAGCAAAATGAAATAAAAAGCAGTGGTGAAAGAAGTATTACACCTGTTCAAGTTGTGTATTCAATGGTACAAAGAGGTCATATTCTCCTCGATTACGCCTGAACCTGTTCATTACCGCGTGATGTTTCCGCTGCTCTAAACTATGAGGAGAGCGTGGCCAAGCCGCGACCTTTCACCTCTTTGTCCTCATGCGGAAAATCCTCTTGATAAGACATGTAATAGCTGAAGCATTATTGCGTATGTGTGTGTCTTTGTGTATCCACCTTGTGCATAGCATGTGAGAGGGTCACAACCTCACTGCATGTGTGGTTCCCACCTACATCTTCTTTCACTCGCATTTTTTTGATTCACTGAGCTGTGAGACTGATGCTGGGTGTGATGTTTTTCTGCCATTAGAAGATGCTAGGTAATGCCTCCATGATGGCACCATTCACTCCTCCAGTGGCGAGAGTAAATGGAGCAGCCTTTCAAAAACAATAAATCCCTGAGGGACCCTTTCTTTCCTTCTCCCCCTCACCTCTGAGCACTGGCTTTTCATTTGTTTTATTTACATAGCCGACTTTATGAGCTTTCATCAGCAGGTCTGCTTATATAGGAAACTAATGGCTTCTCAGAGCTGTAATTTGAAAGTGTGTGTGTGTATGTGCGCACATTTGTTTGTGTGCATTCATCCATATATTTTATGTTGGTATATCCACCCATAGATTTGCATCTGTGTGGGTGGGCGGGTGTGTGTTCTGTCCTCTATCTTGAGAGAGAAAATCAACATTTTCATGAAGGCATGTGTTTTCTGTCCAATATAACCCTCCACTTTGCTTTTCACTTTCTACTTCCCCCCTCCCTTTTTCCCGACCTTTTCTCTCTGTCCGTGCCTCCATTTTTCATACCTACAGTGCTCATTGATTATCCATCATCACTACAGCACTACTACAAAATATGCTGGATAAATACCAAACATGAGCCCTTGCTTTTTATTTTTTAAGTGTTTTTTTTCTCTTCTAGAGAGAGGCTTGCTACTAAGTACTTAAATGCAACACCACTTTGTGTCCGCGTCTCTGTTTTACTATGTGTAATTACAAGTTTATCCGTTTAACTATTGTGTATAATTGGCTGCCAATTTTCTGACAACTGTCGTCTCATTCGCTACATGATACACTCATGTTACTACATGACACGTCCCCTGAGATAACTAACAAGATTAGCGAACCTATTTTAACCCAAACCATGACCCTTTCCTAAACCTAACCAAGTAGCTTTTCAAGGATGTGTCATGTAGTAGGAGTGTCCAGTTGCACTGTGCACCCGCAGATAGACCTTGCAATTTCTTGAGAACGACCTGGCTGCAGACAATATGACAGACAATAATTATGATGGTGATCCATATACAGGAAATTAAATTGTGACAGGTGGAGGTAGTTCTTCTTCGTGGTTTATGATGACCAAGCATAGGGTGAAGAAGAGGACATCGCTAGAGTTTGCAACTTTAAGAAGAAGTGCTGATTTTAGCGTTTGCTTTCATGACTGCAGGTAAGTACCACTGAAACCAACTTATTAAACTGCCATTCTCTGTTGCTTTGTTAATTTCTGTGGACTAAACTACTAAGTGTCCACATATGACAATGTAGCAAAAGTTAGCTAGAGTTTAGCCTTAGCAGCTAGCCTATTTCTTAGCTACAGTTCATTGAATGCATATTGCAGTGTGCAAGTGGAGTCTGCATTAGTTCACATACAGCTTCAAAAGTGATATAATTAAGGTGTACACACAGGTGTATTCATAAGATATCTTGTCATTGATCATTACTGAGGTAAATGTGACAATTTATCATGATATTGATTTCAGGTGACATCGACCAGCCCTTTATACAACGGTGGGACATAATAATCCATGTTAAAGTAATTATACAAAGGATTTGGCCCAGTGCTAATTAATGCTTTCTGTTTTTCAGAGTTCTGCACACCTGATTTTGGACGCCACAGAGAATGAAGAGATAGCCTACTTATAAAAATACCCAGTGAAATATTTACACAACACAGTTGGGATAACCTTAAAATAGTTACTGATCTTAACAGGAATTTTGATGTGACCTACTGACTAACGGGGTCAACAGCAGCGCTTGCAAAGGTGATTATTGAATAACTGAGAACTATGTCGTCAACTTTTTGTAAGGCGAATAATTTGGGAGTTATGTGTAAAAAATGCAGGTATCCACATACTTTGACCTGTGCAGTGTATGTTCAGCTTATGTCTTGAAAACAATAAATTCTAGTGTAGGTGTTGGATGGTTAGATTTGTAGGTGGTGGTAAGTAATTTAGCTGAACAGTAAGACTGTAATGTTACAACAATTGTAGGTTACTTAGTATGCAATTGTATATGGTCATTGAAACTTTATGAATTGGACAAAGTGGAATAAGAATGTAACTCATAAAATGCTAATTGTCAATTGATGTGTTATACTCTAACATTAAACAAGGTATTTGTGAATAAGGCTCTGGTTATACAACTCTCAATCGGTTACATTTCAATGGGTACAAAATCAAGCACTTTAATTGTCTTTTAAATAAATATAGAAAAAAAACATGTTTCAAGTAAAGATTGAAAATTAAGTAGAGATGATCTAAAAGGCCAAAACAGCCCACAGGCTTCAGTTGTTACTAACACATTTAACCCATTGAGGCCTAAAACGCCTGCAAAACCTCTGGGCTATTTTAAAATAAGCCCCTAAAACCTGAAGTTTTTCTGGAAATTCAACAAAAGCTTCTACTAAATAATAGATTTTTCAGCTGTAGCAGATAGAAATGAAATTCAAAAAGTATTTGAGAGCTTATACAAAAACTACAAAATGACGTATCCGCTTTCCAGGCTTCAATGGGTTAATTAAAGGTTTTAAGTGAATGGAGAAGACTGTTCTAAAGTTTTTTAAAACCCCAAAAACCATTGATGCCACATGACTTCTTATATACACATAACTCTGTTGTGTTCACATCCAGCCTGGTTTTCTTTAAATTCATTGAATGTCAGTTTACCTGTTTTTATATTTTGTTATTCTACAGTTAGATGTAAACTCAGCAAGCAACTCATAAATAAACAGACACATTTATGTTGTGGGAAAAATAACACTTCCACCATGTCTGCTCCCCTCCTCTCCCTGTTTAACACCCTCTATGCCCCCCTTGGGCTAAACAGAAATAGGTCCAGCTTAGGGCCATAATTGGTCTTGATCCTTCGGCTGCAGGCATATTCCAGCGGTGGGTCTGGATGGGGCGCTTGTTATGTGTGAAAATGTGGCAGGGGAATGCCTGGCCAGTAATTAACAGTGTGCAAGGGACTGTGGAGGAGGAAATTTAAAAGTGAATGGGGGGAGGCCAGTTCATTCTGTGGCTCTGCTCTGCCTCTCTCTCCGCCTCCTCTGTTTCTCATCTATTCAGTCTTGCCCGTTATTGGAGCTGATGGGTTTATAGAGATTTTCACACTTTTGGAAGTTGGGCTGGCATTGTGAATTTGTTTTGCGCTTGCTCCCCATTTTGCGCCCCTTTGCCCTAGCCCCGCCACACACAAACATTCTCCTCAGCGTCATTTGTTTTTCACTCAATCATTTGCTAGCTCACTCAGTTCTATTTTATCGCATTTAATGAGAATAAAAAATTTTAAACAGTCTCGCTAAATAAAAGCAAGTAAAATAACTCTAAATATCAGTCATTTGCATCAATACTTTTTAGGGAAAAAAAATAAAAAGTTATTAAACAGTAGTAAGCTAAAGTAACAGGCTTATCTGTTTAAAATGCATGTCATATGCAGTTCTGAGGATATTCTGTCAATCACCTGAACATGTGCAAAACGGTATGTCACAGCTCTCTGGTTAGCCATGTCTTTCTGTGTCATCCTGTTTGTTAATTGGTTGCCGCTGAACCCATAATTAGTCAGGATCCATCCTTGTGTCTTATCTTTGACAGACTGAAGGACTCACTCACCCACTCAATCACTCACAAACTCACTCAGCAAAGAGTTAAGTCTCCATCTTGTATAGATTTAGTCTACACAGTGTTTCCCATGGCCTGAGCTGTCTAAACAAAGAGAGGAATTGAATATACTGTAACACAGAACACATAAATATCATTATAACATTGCGGAATGATGAATGTGATACTTTAGGATACAAACAAGTGTATGAATTAGTGACCGCTTGTGAAAAATAAGCTTATTTTGTTTTTGAAAAGTTGTTGAGTTATGGCTTGAGAGCCGACTGTTCCATAGTGGCCGATGGACAACAGCACCTAAATACACAGAAAGTCCCTCCACACGCACATTTGCCATTCCCTACATTGTTTCTTTTTCACTCATTTTCTTGCAAACATTCATTTTTTAATTCTATAAGCTTTTTCGGCATAAAAATTTGTAAACAAAATTGCAGTACAAGACAGTTAAATATCAGCATGTTATTAATGGATGTTTCCCTAAGCTTACATTATTATACAGTGCATCTGTAAAAACTTAAACAACTCTGTCATTTTGGCTCCTTGTTAAAAATACATTTGGAGGTATTTGTGTGCTTACTCATCAGAAATGTAGAAAAATCAAGATTTGCTGCCTTCAGCTACAGCCAAACTTAATTTATATTCTCTGGTTGCCTTTGACTGAGATGTTAACATAATAATGTGCACACTGGTGTGTGTGTGTGTGTGTGTGTGTGTGTGTGTGTGTGTGTGTGTGTGTGTGTGTGTGTGTGTGTGTGTGTGTGTGTGTGTGTGTGTGTGTGTGTGTGTGTGTGTGTGTGTGTGTGTGTGTGTGTGTGTGTGTGTGTGTGTGTGTGTGTGTGTGTGTGTGTGTGTGTGTGTGTGTGTGTGTGTGTGTGTGTGTGTTTAATCATATTCTGTAAGCCAGGCAGAGCAACAAATTGCTATTTGTGTCTGTTTTTTCCCTCAAGATATGCTAGTGCAATAGTATGCCAGTAATTCCACAACCCCTCTCTTCTCCTGTCAGGCCAGGTCCAGACTAAACATGTTCGTTTGAGAAGACTGTTTACAGTTTTTAGCCAGACAGACAGACAGGAAGTAGGTTAAGCGATGAGTACCTCCCCGACAGCCCCAGAGATAAATGGACATGCTGCTAAATGAAGGAAGGAGAGGCCTCAAATGAGCCATCGCAGGGAAGCACTCAGTATGGGGTTTGAAACACTTTCCCAAGGTGCATGCATGTAGAAGAGTGTGTATGTGCATGTGTTAGTGTTTTTAGGTTTCTGTTCATGTGCAAGCATGTGTCTGCCTGTGTGTGGCTCTGGGGGTAACAGGTGGGAGGTATGCCATGTCCTGGTTAACAAGAGTGTTATTGTGTTGTTCTGTCCTGCATGGCTGACCGTCAGCTGTGCGGGGTCATCCTCCTTCCCCCTTAACCCCGGAACACTAACACGCCAGCTACGCATGCCCGCACACACATAACACACACAGATTTTTCCAGACACACACATACGGCCTCAAGGACACACCCAATCACGCACACACAAACAGATTCTGTTATGCATCAGTTGGTGGCCTGTAATTGAATTGGGACATGATCAGTGATATTTGGTGGCCCGATGCACCCCAGTGAAGAGGCATCTGCTCTCTTTTTCCCTGCCACAGAGCTGTTCAAGGCTGCAGCCAGCGTGAGACATGGCTTGAGAGGTTCACATACACACTACCCCTCCCTGCAGCACACGTACACATAGCTTCCCTAAGTCACTCACACACGGTGCCCTGGGGCTCTCTTGCAGTGCTGTAACACTACCCAACGACAATACTCCCTCAACTGCTTGGCTGTTTACTTTTTGAAAGAGTTAAAGTCTCCCACTTAAAGGATTACCTTACGCTGCCCTGAACCCCCTGCCCTCCTTGCCCTGTGCTCTCACTTCAGCACCACATACACACACAGATGCAGACAGGGCTGCACATCCACAGACACATGAATGAACACACTCATGCACAGAAGTCCAATGCCAGGCTGACAGCCACACAAAGACAGGGATGAAAAACATAGTCCACTGATGCAGATGGCCTTTGTCCCAGCTCTACTTTAATCTCTTCTTCTCTCTACCTGCCACTGACTTTTCACCAGGGCAATAAAGACCTGTCAGGAATCACGCATACCTCTGCTCGGTTCCTCATTAATTTAACCTAGAGGTTGATTTTATTTTTGACCTTTTATGTGCAGTGCCTTTTTCCATTAACTCCCTGTTCTTTCCCTCCCTTTTTTTCACTTTAATAATTATTTTTTCATGCGAAACATATGAGAGTTTTCTAAATTTATTTTGCCTGCAATGTGATCTGAAGTACTTGTGGTAACTTCCAAGTTCAGGGAGCAGAGTCCCACCACTCTCACTCTCTCTCTGCACTCTGAAGTGGAGCTCAAGTGGTCTGACACTCTCCACCTTCTCTTACAAAGCACCCCCTCCTGGGTTGGGCGGGACGATGTAAGAGCAGAGGCGGGGAATGGGAGTCGTAAGTGACGGACTTGTTTACTAACAGACTAATTGTTGCCCTCCCCTGTGCTGCTCCTTGTAAGGCACTGTATGGCTCTCTGTATGAATCATTGTGTTCAAAGCAAAGAGTAAGAAGTGGAGTTAGAGGGAGTGAGAAGGCCAGAGGCGTGCCAGTAACCCCTCGCTAACTCTTAGCATCTTTGTACTGGCAGGTGTGTGCTCTAAACCGTGTCCATCGGCATATTCTCAGAGCCAGTTGCGTGCTAGAATGCCCTTTTATTTCAAGAATTTTTTAACATTTATGAGCTACGTGTATGTCTGTGTTAGTTTTACTCTTTGTCGGGGAGTTGATAATGTTATCTCCTCCTATCCTCTTGTCTACCAGCTGAACAAAAGCCACATAAAGGTCTGGGGGGATTCAGGCTCTTAGGCCGTCCAGCACCCTCTTCATTATGGCTCTCATAGGGCAGGAAATGCCAGGCTTATTGGGGTATCAGGCTCAGCACTGTGGCACGGAGATGTCCGTTTTGCTCTAATCCACCTCCCTGGATAAACATTCAACAGGGATTGAGCCACTTTGCACGTCTATTTGTAGCCACACAGTGGGGACTAGATTGATACGGATGGATGAAGATGCCCTCATATTTGCACTGACAAACATGTCAGTGCAAATACTGACATGTAATTGGATATCAAATTATGAGTCGACTTCTGCATTCCAGCGTTATTTACACAGGTAGTGTGTATTTTATTTTACATTTCTCATGCCATTCTTTAAGCACACATTGGTATACATCAGCTTTTAAACTCACATGCATCTAAGCACTAGCACACACTTGCACAAAGTCACAAAGTTGCTCACACACACCTAGGAGGCCCCCTAAATTAACATAATGTCATGCCTGCCCCTTGGAGAATGCAGTAGACAGCTGACTACTGGAGCTTATGAGAATGCTCAGTTGTCAAGAGGGAAGAATTTACATGAAGGTGCCGCTTCCAGTTTATGTGCTATGCATGACCCCCACATGCCAGCCAGTGCACATGGTATGTGCATGTGTGTGATGGGGGGTTATGTATGTGTGATTGGGGGGTTACATGTGTACATATGCCACTTTTTAACCTATTCAACTGTGTATGAAGGTGTTTATGAGTCCTGTCTCCGTCTATGTTTGTCTGTGTGTGTCTATGTTATATTTATGTATCTGTTGCATATCTGAGCACTTTCATAGTGCCCTTTCAAGTGAGTGAGTGCGTGTGACAAAAGGAAGACAAAAGACAGCCGAAGAAAGCCTGATCCCACAAGGACTCAACAATCTGTTTGATGTTGCTTTTCTGACCTTGTGAGGTGTGTGAACATACAACCTGTTCAGAGTTTAGCTACAGTGGCATGAGGAAATATGGAGCTGAAACATACTTTTCACATGATGGTATCTGTCAAGTAGCTAAGCCATTTCAGTGTCATCTTTAGAGGTCACTGTGTGGGCTGCATAATCCACCCCCTCCACCTCTGCCTTTCTTCCCCTTTGTAACGTACTGGCCTGAGCGACATCTAAAATATTAGTTCTAGGCATTTTAAAACTAGAAGAAGCCTGGAAAATGTCCATACATGTTTGCTTTTGACATTTTATAATGTTTGTTTAAGAGTTAAATCACTGCATCTCATGATCCAGCAAGGCTTGGAATTGATTCAACTGGCCAAGAGTCAATTATTGCAACATATTTCTGAAACAAAATCGTAGGCCAAAAGCTGAAAACAAATACATATTTACTGTCAGTAATTGTTTTTTTAAAAGACAGCTCTAATCCATGGGAGTAAAATATATGTCCAAAGGTCACGCTGTCACGGGCGGTATGTTTTGTTCCAGGGTCACTCATTTTCCAGGAGGTGTGTGAAATAGCACTGACCCTACAAAACCCCTGGCACTGAAGTATGGCATGTCACAGGCCAGCCCTATAACATGGAACACACACACACACACACACACACACACACACACATACACACTGCATATCAACAGGTGGCTTCTGTGTGTGGTGAACATGCTGTGTGAGAGTCACATTCACTCATATTGCAACTATTACAGAAGTCCTGAAAAACTGGACATCCCCTTAAAAATATGAGTCAACAAATTTAGCAACATATATTGAAATTAAACTTTTGAAGATGTGTGTAAATACAGGTTAAACAATAAGTAATTTGCCCGATCCAGGACCTGAAACAACCTGACCCGATTTTGTTAACGCTTTATATTAAGGTCCTTGTAATAACCATTAATTAACAAGTAATAGGACATTGTTCTCGCTTTGGATCCCTTTAGCTGCAAAAAGCATAGTTAACTGTTAACAAGTGCATAGTTAACTTATAAAAGATGAGCAATAAAGTATATTTTAATATCAATAAGCAAACAAAAGATTAATAAAGGCATTGCAAAGACATAATGGGTGGGTTATGGGTGTTTGTAATGCTATTTTGAAGAACTATAAGATACTCATGAGGCTTTTATTAATGTTCTTATTATACATCTCTTATAGCCTGCTATTAGCAGTATTATAATGCCATTATTAAACACACAGTAATGTTAATAAGCATCTTGTAAGGACTTACAAGGACCTTAATATAAAGTGTTACCCCGATTTATTTTGTTTCATAACTCACTGCTGCTATTACTGGTTAATTTGTTGCCTTTGAACCCGTTTTTTGGTCAACCATTTGTAATGATAGCTGCAATTAATCATTATTAGCAATAAATAATTAATTAGGGCTGATACATAGCACAAATAATGCAGTACAGTATTTCAAATCTATTATTTGTATACATTTGAAACTTTCGGATTCAATTTTTGGATTTCAGACTTTAATTCACTAATTTTTTCAGGTTGAATGAAAATAGAATATTTCTTTGTGGATTGTACACCAATTTGACTCGGAAGCTGCTTCCATGAACAAATAACTAATATTTAACATCATTATACATTATACGTACAATGTATTACATTGCCAACTTCTTCTAGAAATGAAAACTGGGAGAAAGAAGATTAATAAAAAATAAAATAAATATTCAAACCATTTCTATATCACTCCAATCATCGCTTACTACATTATATGTAACAATTATATGTCAATCTCTGCTCGAATAGCATCAATATATCAGTCCCAGAAATCTTCCTCACGCCCATCTTCTCATCAATAGATTCTATTTGGGGTCCCGACCCTTAGGATGTCTCAGAGGACAATGTGGCAAGTATCACAGATGAGTGAAATCACCTTTCGTAAGTGATGAGTCATTCCTCACACAAAAGCAACCCTCCCATTCCCCCAACCACCTCAGCCGTACCCAGTGACTCAACTTGCCACCTCACTCTGTGTCTCTCACCCTTGCTTCACCCAACTTTTCTCAACCGTGCCTCCCCTCAGACACCAGGCCATTTCCGCTCTCTTCCCCACTCAACAAATATGTTCTTTGGAGCTCTTCCCAGAATACTTTGGCATGCACCCATGCCCACTCCCAATCTGCTCCCTTGCTTGACACAGATCCAGAGGACAGCATGGGGCAGTGAAGGTGGCGGGGGGTACACCCATATAGTTACTGTGCAGTCATGGTGCAGCAAACCCTCGGGAAAGAAAAAAAGATGAGGAAGGGAAGGAGGAAAAAGGGAGGGAGATAGAGAGACTTACCTCATGCCCTCTTCTGTGTAACATGGCATTAACGTTTGGACATGGTTTATTCTCTGTGGAACGGCTGCTCAAAGTGAGCCCCTGCCTAAAAATATCCATTCTTGGTCTCTTTGATGGAAACTGTGACTCTGCCTAACCACCGCTGCGAAGTTATGAACAAGTGATGAGAGGCTGGACGAGAGAGAGATGAGAGAAAGATGGGAAAGGGTGAGAGAGGAATGGGAAAAGGGTAAGAGAGGGATGAGAGACAGATGGGTGGGGGAGGTAGCTGTGGAGGGTGAGACAAGGAGGGAGTAATGGGGTGAAGATGGGACATTATGGGTCAGCATGTGACTCATCTTTATTCTTTCCCCCATGAACCCACAAACAGTGATGTTTTCAAAGGGAAATACATTTGGAGTCATGGGACTCTCTCTGGGATTGTTTAAACATGTTGTGCTCATGCTCTTAACAAAAGACATCAGTTTGAAAGATGAAAACAGATCTTTTGTAACCAGACAAAGTAGCTAACAATTCACTCTACATGTTTCAGTATCGTCAAAATTTGCTGTTTCAGTGTAGCTTACCTCAGAGAATGACTCAACACAAGGGCCATTGTTTCTTCTCACCTGTGCACATCTGCAGAATCATGTAGTTGTCACTCATTATTATCATTCAAGTGTCAACTGCCAAATGCCTCAAATTAGAAGTGTACTCTATAGTGCCATCAGTACCTTCCTTAGCAAACCTCCTTTTGTAGCCCCCTACTCCATATTTTCAGCCCTCTCTCAGTTTGTCAAAACCCCTGTTTGTCCTCTCATCCTCTCTCACACACGCCACTTCAGAATTGCTTTCTAAGGCTTGAGCAATCTCCCGGTAATGGTGTTTTTAAGTGGCCTGTTTGCATAGAGGGTCTATGGAGAGAGAGCCTGTGATAGAGCCAGTGACTAAGTGGGGCTTGTTACAGTGACTGAGCTCATATTCAGAGCCCAGTCATCCACTGGGGGACTGGCTGCTACTGTAGTCTGGCTGTGGTCTCCAAGCTATCACCAGCCAACACAGTTTTAGCAGTCTACTGTAATGCGACACTTGGGGATTTTTCAAAGCGTGACAGCTATGTAGCATACTTGTACCATGTGTACTATATTCAGCAGTTAATGCCTTTTATATGTATGTCTGTCCATGTGTGTGTGCTTTTCTGTGTGTGCATTCTTCTTTGTGTGTGTGTGTGTGTGTGTGTGTGTGTGTGTGTGTGTGTGTGTGTGTGTGTGTGTGTGAGAGAGAGAGACATAGCCCTTGTATTTGTGTGTGTTGAATGTGTGAATGCACAGTTATGGACGCATAGTAAACATCCTTTCTCTGATTTGATTGTTACCACAAAAAGTCCACCTGAGTGCCCCTAAAGAATTACTAGTCCTCTCCCTTCATCTCTGCTTTAGATTTCTTTTTATGGTTTCTTTCAAATTTTCAGTGAAGTTATTTGCTTTTACTTGGCCATTGATAAAAGCTACATTAAAGCAGAGTGACTTTGATGCAGGGGAGAGGAACCTTTGGCAATGAGCCTTGATGAGACAGCCAGCCGGCCAGCCAGCCAGGTTTTCATTAGATGAATGCTGTGTGGGACTGAAGCCAGATAAGATGGGCGCCAACATACTGGAGCCAACCAATATAGTTATAGCAAGGTGCTCTCTATTTCACTTCCTCTACGTCACTGTCTGTCTTTGTGGAAGTCACTGTCTGTCTCCCCATCTCCATCTCTTGCTGTATAACCTAAGAGAGGGTAAGGCTAGCTGAACAGCTTCCATGCCCTTTGCAAATCAACACACCCAGAGCAGCGATTTCCATAAAGATGTCTTGGCCCAGCTTTGCTTAAGAATAGGTCGACTGAAATAGGTAGCTTAGTGGTAAATGTCAGAGAGAGATCCAAGAGGCGGAGAGACATAGAGAGACACAGGATGAGAGAGGAGAGTAGAAAGAGAGAAAAGGTGCAAAGATATGGCACGCAGAAATATGAAAAATTTAAAGGTTCATGGCAAAATTGCAGCTGTTGACATAACGATATGATTTGTAGTACACACTTGCACTAAACAGCTATTCCTTAACAGATATTGGATTTTAATAATTATCTGCAACACAAAATACTTAATATCCACATTTATACTATAAGCTGGATTGTCACAGGTTCAGTTTTGTAAGAGCTGATGTTTTTCCTCACTAGGTTGTCATGGCTGGTAATAGTAACATTTGTACATCAAGCCCCTTAAATGACAAATTAAAATAATAACAAGCTCCTATTGTAATACAAAGTCAGACTTGCGAGAATTTCTGATGTACATGCTTGTGCATCAGCGAAGGTCAGTGGACAGCCTGCATCAAGGGCAGCTGTGTTTTTCCAGGGCCAGTCTTTTGCTGGTAGTCACTATTTTGCCCCCAGACTATGTAGGATGCCCAGCATTCCCACAGATAATAATAGCTGCAGCGATATGTGTTGAAGTGTACAGCTGGGGCACGACTTTTTCCCTCTGTCTGGTGACCACACACCATTTAAAATGACATCCTAACACTTTTTTTGCAGAGACATCCATTTGAGTGGATTGAAAACATTAAAAATTATCTTTGTAATAAATTCATGTGTTACAAAAAGCAATAATTGTCATTTGGCATCATGGGGCAGGAATAAATTAATTCCTTTTTTTTAATCTGGCAGAAATACTGTGATTAAAAATCCTCAAAATCTGCAATGTTAGTTAATGACATATTGATTGACAGCATTGTGATAATACTGCAAGGACATTCAGTTAAAAAAAAGTGCCATTTACAGGTCACTCTTGTCTGCCTATTAGGCTCTACTGAAAACTTTTCCCTGTTACGTTCAGCTATTTGGGATCTTGCATTCTTTCGCTGGGGCCCCTTGTCCTTACCTTGTCAAAGGCATGACCCCAAGAACTGAATGACCCATAAACAGTAGCATCCATTCACCCGTTTGGTTTCTACCGTGTATGCAAGTGTGTTCATAGCTGTGGGAATGCACACACTTACAGTATGTGTGCAAGCTGTTGATTGGACAAATGCATGCCTATAGATTCCTTTGAGTTTACAGGTGTGATGAACAGTTTGACTTGCTATCTTTATTGTACTGTATATTGAGTGGGCCTGTTTGTGTGTGTCTGTGCATTCATACATGGCATGACAAATCCTCTCACTGATTGTTTGAACTTCTGAGAGCCTGTGTGCAATGCGTGTGTGTGTGTGTGTGTGTGTGTGTGTGTGTGTGTGTGTGTGTGTGTGTGTGTGTGTGTGTGTGTGTGTGTGTGTGTGCATGCGATGCGACAGATAGCTGATATCTATCTGGGCGTTAAGCTGATTAGTGTGAACTGTGGCCAGGTTCATTTGCATACGTTTCTTATCTCATTAGATTGGTATCAGCCTCTGTCACCATGCAAGGCCTCGACCGGGATGTCTTCTTACCTTGCTCTGTAAGCACACGCTCATACACACAAACACAATCACCCTTGATGCCCCTGGCTAACAACAACACTAATGTGTAACACCAGCCAAGAAGTGCAGGCTCCTCGTCTCCCCTTGTCACCAGCACTACTACACCACTGTCACGGCAACACATCACGTCTTCTCCTCGGGCTCTCCGTGTCCCTGGTCTTATCAAGGTCATTAACTCGCATCTCTTACTGGCATCTCTACACTGACATCCTTTTTTCTCTTTTTTTCCTTTGTTTATCTTTGATTCTTTTTTATTACCGAGGTAAAATATTGTATCTCGGTGTAATATCAGAGGAAGTTGAACTATAGTGGCTTAAATTTGTGTTTGTGGGACATTTCAAGCATGGCGTGCTCAATACAAAGGGATTTTGTGGAGTAAATAGTCAAAAGATGTCTGCAAAAGCTTGCTGCCCAGATGTATCAAGACTGTTCATAGATGATTATTGGTTTGCTAAATGAATCCAGTCAAATTCAATTCTGATCATTCCAAATAATGATTGCTTTCATGTGAGTCATAAAATAAAGTCTGACTTGATTTAGTCAGTCATCTCACTCATTAGCTTTGCATGCTAGTCTGTTGGAACAAATAGTGACCGTATCATTTACTTTCTCGTAATTCCACTTCCACCCTTGCCCTTGTGTTTTGGAAAACAGACATGTTAATCTTGTCAATTGAATCCCCATGGACATTTATGGAAGAATTAACATGCTGACCATGAGACCATTAGACTATCAAGAACTCCTGTATCAGGATGACCCTTTATTTATGAGTGCTGCACTCTTGGCATGTTTATTGACAAATAAAACAACACATCTGTTTGTTTGACACAGAGAAAACTGTAATTTGTCATCCTTTCACAAGAACAAGAATAACACAGCCACTACTTCTTGTGAGATTAATAGTTTCACATTTCGACCTGGAAAAATTATTTAGCTTGTGTTACAGTGGCAGCCTTGTTATTTTGAATCATTTGAGGTGACTCCAATTGGAGCTTTCACAAGCTACCACTTGTGTGGTTTTATCAGGCAGTGCTGATGTCTCTTACTGCTACTAGATAACTTTTTATTTACTATCATGCCTTCCATACCAAGGACAGCATTAATACTTTGTTTTATAAGTTCTGTCAATGATGCCACGCCTGTGGACAAACCAATACAATGTTCTCATTTATCTATCAAGTGCTTGCCCGCCTTGAACGCTAGTTTCAGCACTGCTCGGTTATCTCCTGTACATATTTCAAGTTTCAGGCTGGACCATGGATGCTGATGGAAGCATACTTTAATCATTGCCTGGCTGGCCAGTGCAAATGGAGAGAGGTCATATGCATTTTTAGTTAGAGCCAATATTGTGCTGAGGTTAGCATATTTCTTCCTATAGACATTTTTAGTTTAGCTGCATTCATAAACAGGGCAAGATTGGAGCAGTCTGAAAGCACAATAAAACTATGATGAGTGGAAGGAGATCTTTGCTTACTATCAACAGATACAAAAGAGGAAGAAAATATCCTCATCACTTATCTTTTCTTATCTCCAGTCAAATAATAGGTGTGTATTTGAAATGGTTAGTGACAGGTTTAGGCACGTACACCTTGAGAATGGGAAGAGAAGCGCATGAGATAAGAGTATTAGTGGGGGAGCAGAATAGTTAATTGGCTTAAAGCAATTTTCACAATATCCCTAGTATAGTATTGCTAATCAGTTTCATGTCATTGTTTGCACCAGGATTTGTGTGGACAATAATGAGAGCATATGATCAAATAGGATCTGGATTTCATATACATAGTCTGATTATTAGAACAATGTATATTCTTATTTCCAACCAGCATGTCTGCTAACACAATAAACTGTCAAGCTAATTTATTTTTCAGTTCACTTAACAGTCTGACTTTAAACAATGTAATTATCACAAACCTGACCTTGAGCTCTGATGGTTGAGGTGCTCTGAGGTCCCTCAGCCAAACAGACCAACAAACACAGCGCTGTTTAAGGTCAGACAGCTGGTATCTGGTGCCCAGATTTTGACACAAGACAGTCCCACAGTTTACCTCTTAGTGATTTTTTTGTACTGTTACATGTACCTCTTCAGCGATGAAAGGGGTACATGTACATGCCTGCAGGTTAACTGTTAGTAGGAGTTAGTGGGGAAAAGAGAGCTGCAGAGACAGCCCTCACATCTCTGTTCCCTTCAAGAGGCTAATGCTTTATTTATAACACTGCACCCCCCAGGTGCACACCTCAGGTCCCTGCACAGCCCCTTCTCTTCCCCACAGGTATACTCTACGCCTCTGCCTCGTACTGCGCTACCTAGCACACCTTCACATGCCGTTCCTTTCAACATCCCACTCCTGCGGCTGCATAAGAGGAGGAAGTTGAGGAGATAGATACAAAGACTTGGTGTGACGCACATACAATCTGCAGACTGAAGCGGTTTCACAGCCATGGTCTCCGATGTCTCGCTGCAGTTCTCTCGTGTGTTGGAGAGAAAGAACTGAATCCCCTATCCTCCAGCCCTGCTCACTCCCACCGAGCTGAAGAAACGCCACAGAGGAAAAAAAGAGAGCGAGAGCTGGAGAAAAAGAAATGTGGAGGAACACTAAAGGAATGGAGAAGTGGAATCGAAGGGGAGGTGAATGGAGAAGACAAAGGCGTGGGAGGGGGGTGAAAGGAGAAAGGAGAGATTGAAGAAAGCATGATAAAGAGGAAAAGAAATGGTGTCTCGCTCTTTTTAAACTTGGAGATGCTCAATCCCTTCTTCTCACTCCAACCTGCATTTCTGGGTCACTAGAGACATTTAAACTGCACTTATAATTAACAGCTATTTTTAAACAGGGAGGGAGAAGTGGAGCGGTGGCGAGGTACAAAAGCATTAAAATTGCCCCAGATTCGCTATTGAATAGGACACATCAAGGCAATATGCTGGCAGATCAAAGTGAGCGAGGAGAAAGGAGACAGGGCCGATCAGTGGGGATAAATTGTTCCCTTTATAATGGCATAAGAATAGACCTCTTTGCAGCTGAAACAATTTAATAACTGCATTCATTACCTCTGTCCAGCCTGTCTCTCTGTCTGTCTGCTGCACAATGTGCAACCGCCTTAGCCATGTGCTACCTCTCTTTGTCTCTCTTTCCCTCTTTCTTTTTGTCTTCCAAACTTATCACCTCATTCCTTTTCTTTCTTTACATCTTTCATTCCTCATTTCTCCCTCTGCACACCCTCCATCAAGTGTAGCATCCTCCACCTTTTCTCCAGCTGCTTGTCCCCATCGTCTCCACTCTGCTCCTGCATGCTCCAGCAGTAGCTACAGCAGCAGAGGTTCCACTGAGCCGATGTGCTGCAGGCCCCACAATGAAGATGTGCAATGTCTGACACTCTTGGAATGAGAGCCCTAATAGAAGGGGAAGCGGTTATCACAGAGCTCCCCCAGGACCAGCCTCTGTGTGCCTGACGCTAATTATGGCGCATGCAAATGAATGTGCAGCATTAAAGTCAGGAGGACTGCCTGACTCTGTGTGTGGAGGGGTTTGTGTCAGTGTGTGCATGTGGCTTTTGCGTGAGTATTAGTGTATGTGTGTGCGTGTGCACAGGCTATGTTGTGTGTGTGTGTGTGTGTGTGTGTGTGTGTGTGCATGTGTGCGTGCATGTGTCTGAACAAACCACCAGGCCAATCCCCTTTTACCTTTTCACTCCTGCAAAGGTTTAGATACTTACACCGATTCATTCTTTATTCTTTTATTCATTAGTATAGACTCAAGGATTAGGATGAAGAAAAAAGGCAATAACACAACCTCTCTCTCTCTCTCTCTCTCTCTCTCTCTCTCTCATGCACAAATGTGCACAAATGTGAGGAGAGAGGATTTCACAGGAGGATTCCTATAAATACATCTCCCTCACATTCACAAGCAACCTCTCCAAGAGGGCGTCTTTATTAAAACCATTTTGTCTTCCCTTTGTGCCCTTTGTATGCTTGTGTTGTGTGTGTGCACCCGTGTGTGTGTATGCCCATGTATTTTGCCATTTGTGTGTGTGCACATGCATCTGTTTATATGTGCATATCAGCGTAAATGCTGTGTTTCTGACTGTGTTGGTACATGTGCACATTGTGTTTGTATTTATTTATTTGTGAGAGTTTGTACACATTTAATTGTATTTTCCCATTTCAGAATGTGTTTGTGTCGGCACCTACATGTGACAACCCCTATCTGTTTTCCCATCATTTTGTGTGTGTGTGTGTGTGTGTGTGTGTGTGTGTGTGTGTTTGTGTAGTCTATATGTTGGCCATCTTATCTCCCCATTAGCCTCTTGTGCCCTGACCAGTATTCCCTCTCTCCCCTTCCTGCTTTCTCTAATGGGTAATTTAGCCATGCTCGCCTGACATCTAGCCTATTCCTTGTTTAGTTGCCATGGCTACGCAGGCCTATGGATTGCTCCCTTGCTCCCTTGGCCTTGCTGTGGATGCTATAGATGTCTCAACTATTAGAGGGCAGAACTGCTAAACACAGAGCACACACAACCCCCCATACCCACATACACACTGTGTAGACAACACAGATAAACAATTAAGCACTCTGGCCTCATGAAGGTGACAGTGATGGCGTTTTGATGACAGGTTAACAACATAATACATGTAATTTTATGTTTCTATTATTTTCAAACACCATTGCATTGGACCAGAATAATCGTCTCAGTTATAAGTGAAGTAAGTGATTTAATTTTGTATGTAATAATCTGACACAGTGGAATAAATCATGTCTGTTAATTGCAGGTCATGTTTAAAACCTCCAAGACAACCACATTGTACTGACCCAGGCAAAAATGTTTCTGCAAGATGATAAAACAATACTATAAATTTAAGAGGTCTACTGATTTTCCTTTATTGTCATCGAAGGTAACTGTTGGCATTATAGTTTTTTTACTGCACTGTATTTTTAATACAGTTTTATTGTCTTTATTTTCCTGTTATGACAGATCCGGGATGGCTGGAGGCAGCAACCTGCTGATAGATGAAGCACTTTTGTACTTCCCAAAAAGAAATCAGAACTCCAGTCTTCAACCCAGACACCTACAGAGGCCAAGCTAGATGAGTCAGTGTGGAAGCATAAACGTGTGCGCGTGTTCAGTGTGTGTGTGTGCACGCACATTTGTGTGGTATTGATTTTCATTTTCATTTTCTTAGTGGAATATTTGAATGTATTTGAAAAGTTTGTACTCCTCTGCCTTACAAGAAACTTATTGTACTCTGTCATCAGTTTTGTGAGGTCATCGTATTGGATGCGGTGCCATATGCCAGAGCTGCTTTCTACAAAAGTTACACAACAGTAGCTCGTGGAAGATTGAGGGTTGCAGGCAGACAGGGAGGGAAAACAGCAGCTCTGGATTTGGTCTCTCTCCCTCATGTATTTTGCAGGACTTGCAAGTTGGAGGTGGAGGGTTGTAGCAAGGGGCTTCAGGGTCAAAACAAACAAACGTGCTTGAAGTTTCATGCTTTTGCAGAAGATATTGTTGCCTTTGAAGTTTTCACTATCGAGAGCAAAGGAGAGAGGAAGAGGCAAACGGGTAGAGAGAGTTAGGATAGGGAGAGCAGCGAGGGAAGGAGAACAAGTTATAGAAGTGTGAAGCCCTTGAGTTGAAACTGTGCCTGCCTGGGCCTACAGAGAGCAGATGACAGTAGCTTTGGTTTCTTTTGCGGAGCTCACAGTACTTTTGCCTTACATAACCCCTCCCATTGTGCTTTTTCAATTATTTGGGGAGAAATCTTAAGTATGCACTTTAAAAGTTAATGCTTTCATGTGTTCCAAAGTAGGGGGAAGAGAGGGGGCGCATCACAGATCACACATAAAGGCGACGGCTCTGACAAGTTTTCAGAATATCGACAATTATAATATTCTATAAGGTATATCAACGGAGTTTAACTGTGTGCAGCAGTGTTTTGGGAAAGAGAGAGAGAAGTTAGATGCTGAGAGAGACATATAGCATTGTAAGAGCAGTTGCAAGCAGTGCAAACTCAGACATTCTTATTTTTTACCCCTCCCCCCATCCCAGATTCCCTCAAGGTGCCCCTTACCCCCCCTTCTCCCCGCCTCTTGCTTCTCTGTGAGGTTAAAGCGCACCTTCCCACTAAAGGGCTCTGGGGTCACGCATCTGCATGTGAAATGTGAACCCGCTGACATTCCAGGGCAGCCCTAAGCCGTGCAGTCCTTTTGTTCACTAGGGTGCCAGTGTCAGGCCTAACAAGCCCGGGAAGGGTCTCTGAGAGAGAAAGACGGGGAGAGAGGGTGGTGTGTTATTGATGCCCTCTGCAACCATCCGTTTTCCCAAATGCCAAAGTAGGAGAAAAGAAAAGTTTTGTTGCCTGAAATAGTTTTTTTTTTGCTGAACAATCACCAAATGTTACCATGAGCTGGCTGCGACATCAAATGACGTTGCTTTGGGTATGTTAAAGTATGGAGGGGTGAGGGGGTCTATATATTGAATAAGGTCATGGCAACCATGAAAAAACAGTCAGGTTTCCTTGACAACAGTGCAGACGTTAGTGACTGCGAGACCAGTGTTGGCACTAGAGTTGTTTGTATTCAGCTTAGTGTAAAAAAGGAAATTAAATTTACAATCTGGAATGCTGGTTCCATACTGGTCAGCCAGATGATTTTTTAATCCTCAAAACTTGACTAAACCTGGTGTGTTTAACCTTTAAGGGAAATCTTTCAGGCAGACTTCAGTGGACATGCAAGCTCTTTTAAATCAGGCACCGCACAGAGGTGCTATGGCAGGGCTGGGGTCCTTTCAGCCTGTGAATTAAGTCCTGAGGCACAAAGGGCAGCTATTCACCAGGCAGTGATGGACTTCACACTGGCCTTTATGTCCTCCCTGGCAGGCAGACAGAGAGAGAGAGGGAAAAGTTGTGAGGAATAAGTGAAAAACAGAGACATTGCTCAGGAGGTAGTGGTATGGATTGACAAACATTTTAGAGCAGAAAGTAGTAAATAATTTGATCAATGTGACCACAGGACATGCTTCCATTGTTTTGTATTTTGAAACTGGGTGTCGCATGTAACGGTTAAAGATAATGGCTCTTCAGCAGATAATATGATACACGTCATTTCGAAAAGACTATTAGTCAACAGGTATCAGCAGGTGTTTGGGAACACACACTTTACAGCATATAAACAAAAAAAGTAATACTCAGAAGTGTTTTAAAAAATTACACAACTAATCTACTTATACTTAATCTATCTTAATATATCTATCTCTGAGCAATAAGGAAAATATCACAAACATATATAAAGTTCAGAGTACAAAATGTTTATTAAGCCAAAATTTTCTTTTTTAATATATTTTAGCAATAACCTGTCCTCCTGTCTCTGGAGTCGTGATGCTGGTGTACTTGTTAGAGGTCACAATGTGTCACATTTTAAATGTGAAATGCATTGCCACTTGGCAACTATAAATGAGTCCAAAAAGCAGTAAATGCAAAACATCTAAGAGGTCATACCCACACACACATATGACACCACACCAAAACACTCGGAGCCCTTTTCACCATACACTTTTACTTACACTAACATATTATAAGTGGGGCCTTACACTCCCAGCCCACATTCCTTCCCCTGGGGAGCCCGGTGCTGTGTGAGTGATTCAGTTAGCGCTACTACATTAGAGCTGTCCATCCATCCGGTCTGCTTTTCCAAACACATCCATCCCAGTCCTAGTTAAAACACTGGGGGATCTCCGCCACTCCACCTCCACCCCCCCAAAGTCTTTTATGATGTCCATAAAATGGAAGAGTGCAGCTTTACTTGAACTAATAATATCTGAGCTTACAGGGCCGTGATTGATGATCTTTAAAGCCAGCCCGATCGGTCTCATCTTTCTTCAGATTTTTATCACTGACTTGTTTGCAGTCATGTGCAATCACAGGCACCGGGAGAGGTAACAAGTGCTTGATGTATGATGCTTGAGCCACTTTTGTCAGCTGCGCATTTCCCTTCTCTCCCTCCACTTTTGTTTTTTTCTTTTTCTTTTCTATTTTAACCCCAGGCTTCTATTTGTTGCCTCTCTTGAATTGTTTGCAGACTGTTGGTTTTACTCTGTTCTCTCTGTCTTTCTCTCTCTCACCCTCTCTCTCTTTCTTTCTTTTTTTTCAGATGGTGGGAATGTCTTCTCCTGGGGGATGGGGCAAGAGGTGAGCCAAACATTTTTCCACTTTTTGCCCTGCCAGGAGAGGCAGACTTAGAACAACACTGGACTCCAGGCTTTTTCATATCACACAAGTCTTCTCTCTGGTTCTCTGTCTTGCTCTCTCACATACACAAACATCTCCTGTTTTTTTGAAACATTTTGAGAAGATTTTTTTTTTCTTCCAGCGTTGAGATTAAAAGGTTTTCAGGGGAGATCTGTGTCCGAGCCCTCCTCTGGAGCACTTAATATCCTTCATGGTGTGTGCCAAGTACGCACATCTTTTTTAAATTCTATAAATCACCTTTATGGGATCTGCTGTTTGTCCATTGCAACTCCTCTGCTTCACATGGACAGAGCAGGAAATCCTCTACTGTAGTTTATGTGTGCATGCCCCTTTGAATGTGCATAGCCAAAAGTATGTGCACGTGAGGCTGTGTGTGTGTGTGTGTGTGTTTGTTGGCCTGTCCTGTTTCTCCTCTGTTAGATAAAGAATCCCACCTGTCACCAAGGATTGTTCTGGCCTTTCATTTAAGACGTCCTTTAAAGAGCCGCATCATTACACAGCCCACAGACAGAGCCCGGAGAGTGTAAAACCTAGGCCCACCTCAACCCCTCTGTTCTTCTCGCTCTCTGATTCTTTTTCCTCCCGGCTTTGGTGTTTATCTGCGAGGTCGTTTGAAACCACGGCCAAAATGTGATCACTTTTACAACATGACAGTGAGGATGACGCTTTGCCAGGACAGTGAAACAAACATGTAGGTGAAGGTTAGAGAGACAGGGGGAGCAATGAAAATGTTAGACATCAGTTGTTATGGGCTTTGACGTGGCCTTGGCTTCCACACTGCGTTCTTACAGGGTGGCTTGTTGTCTAACTAGACTCATTGGATTTTCATAGGCGTTCTTGCATCTATATAACCCTATGTTAGTCTCTGCAAGGGCACTGTCTCTTTCTCTCTCTCCCCTCATCATGTTCTCTCTTTCTCCTCTTCCTCCATCTCTCCTATCTTCCTGCCCTCTCTCTCTCCTCTGTCTTGGAGCCGTTCTGATGATTGATTGTTTCTCCGTGCAGTCTGACAGGATGTAGCACACTCTCGGCCCCAAGGGCCCCGAGCAGACTGCACCACCTGATTAAGACTCCTCCTGTAATCAGCCGCACAGTGCCACACCGAAACTACTCCCGTCAACATGTAAAAAAAAAAATAAGAAAGGTTCCACCTCCTGAAAGATAACACTTTGTTTGTCGCTTGAGAAGAAGTGAGACTAGGGGCCATCTTGAACTTTTTTTTGTACTAAGCTGATACCTTTCTCTCAAGGGCTTAAAGGCTCTTATGTATCAGTAGCAGCAGAAAAAGTAGAAAAGCAAAAGGTCTTAAACCTAATAAAGTTTTCCGCTGCCTTACCAAGGTAAACCCAGGCAGCTCTAACCCTATTACGGCTGGTAATAGTATTACAGATAGAAATCTCATTGTTTTCCTCCTATTGAGACTAAAAGACGGACGGCCTGCGCTGTATCACATGATTGAGGTGAGAAGGAATTTGAATGATGTCAGAGAGCGCGTGCCACAGCCAGAATCAATATGGTAACAGCATAACGGGGTAGCAAGTAAACAAACAGGAGAACTAAAAGTGGTACATAAGACATATTTTGGAGTAAACAATTGCTTTCGTGTTAACCCTTTTTTAATAAATAACAATAAAATGTCAAATGCTTATCACTACCATAATGCTCTATTGAATTAACCAGTGAGCCAATTTAACTGATGCCGTCAAACCAATTACAGACAAATATATCCACAGTCTAGAGTCATGTCTCGATTTCTAATGTCAGCTGTGTGATAACAGGGTCAACTGTCTGCTAAAGTTGTGTCAGGGAGTTCAACTGGCCAGAGACCTGAATTGACATAACATCCAATAGACCTCTAATGCGGGCTCTAAGCAGCCTAAATAATGAGGTAGACGGCAAGGAAAGAAAACTGCTCTCTCATACAAAGCAGATGATGGCAGAGTGGAAATGAGTTACAGATTACAGTATATCTGCTTTGCCAAAAACAAACCTCTTTCTGGAAAATAATTTGGTAGTCAAGTAGTCCATCTGATTGTCTTTTAACAATAGGGGAGCCAAACATATGTGCCTGAAACAACAAATGATAATATTAAAACATAAAACCAGCAAGATAAAAACAGATTACACATAAAACTAAAGTACAAACACTTGCCTATTGCCTGCTCACACTTGTGTGAAATGCATTGTTATAAACTACTGTGGGCAGTGATAGTGTACACCATGTGTTTATGTAAAGTATGGCTGAGGTATGGCTTTAGATCGCTGTGGCTATTCAGTCTGTCGATTGCAATCCTGTCTGTAATGTAATGATGAGGGGGACTCATCAGGCATGGTAAATAAGAAGTGAGCCGGCCTGGTGGTGGTGGAAACCCCCGGGCCTGGTTCCAACACAGTTCAGGCCTCATCGAACCCTGGGCCCGTTCCAAATTGATGCTAATATGGTCTGGGCTGCTACAGTAGAGTAAAAAGAGTATTACCATGGATCTACAGTTATTTCTCTATGTGAAAGAAGAGAATAAATGCTTGTGCATGTGCGTAAGGGCATGTGCATGAGTGGATTTGTATATATGTGCGTGTCTATGCATGGTCATAGACACGCATGTGTCTATGACAATGTATGTGTGTAGTGTAAGCTTCGTTGCCTGTGGGTGTATTTGGTATTTTGCCATGCTCACATTTATATCTGTCTATGTATTCCCTTTCCCTTCCTGCTGATGCCATCAGTACACACGTTGTGACTGATGACAGTCGTTGCCACAGTCTGATGCTCTGCTGCTTAATGTCCTTTTTGTTTATTAATTAACTGCAGGACATATATGCTGAGAGACACCTATTGATTCTACTGCTGCATTAATTGATTTTGTGCTTCACTAATCATATTGTTGCTGCGAGATCATTACTAGGCCTCTGTGCTCTCTCTGTGGTGGAGGATTGTGTGTTGATATACAGTGTTGTTCTTAGTTGCGTGGGCGAAGTGTTGAGTTCAGTTGTCATTTTGAACGGATGTCTTTCTATTTTTATGATGTGTGTATTGAGAATATGAGGGTGTCAGAGGGGGAATTCACAAATAAGTCCTGGCACTCAAGGCCCCAGTCTAAACCTCACATTTCAAGTCGCTCAGTACTCATAATGCATTCTTTATCCAAATAAATGTCAATTCTACATGTAAACGCCACAAGAATAGTTTATGTAGTACATGTTTTTTTTGTTTTGAAAGCAGGTGCCACTGAAGTTATGAATTCATAGCCAAAGACTGAAACTTAACACATACATTCTAGACACATGGAAAAAAAGTAAGTCTGGATAACATTGTAGAAAATAGGCAGCAGAACTCTGACAGCTAAGAAAAGGTGAGTGTGTCCTCTGATATAAAACACGACTCTTCTATCATTGAAACAAACAGATTCCTGTGTTTGTGTGTATCTGACTGCCAGAGGTTCCCTAGTGAGTCTGACCGGGGGTTACAGTGTAACCAAAGCGTCTGTCTCCTGCTCACCACCCAGATCAGCCGGTTCAGCTTGACTGGGCCCAGTTGTCTTGGTTTCATACTGACGACTGTCTGGGAAAGGTCTGTCTGGGGTTCAAGTACATTAAAGTCATCCGCTCCCCTCCCACTGAGCACCAACACAGATGGCTCCAGATGCAGCTGGCACAGCATGGAGCAGCACCTGACAGTGCTCATTCACTCAGACACACACAAAAATACACACATACAAGTATAAACACATGCAGGCGCACAGGCATGCGCACAAAACTCAGGTATGCACACATCTGCTCACTTACTGTACCTAAATACAAGAAAATTTACACAGACACTGATGGAAGCACATCTACCCACACCTATAAATACATAAACACACACACTCACAGCAGGAACATATGCTGCCACGCATCTACAAATCCTCACAGTAGCGCACATACGAATGAGCAATTAAAGACCCAGATTACTGCGTGAAGCACACACACACTTGAATGTAAACCCACACATATTGTGCTCACTTTCAAACATATGCCAGGGCATGCCGGTGTGCACATGAGCACAGTGCAGAAAGCCCTTTATCTCTGCAGGAGCGAGCAGGAAAAAGAGGAGCAGGACAGCTGAGAGAAGTCAAATTGAGCAGCCAATTCACCATTTGTTAGACAGAGAAAGAGATGTAAATTGAGGACAACGCATTCTATTGTACTGCTCGAGACGCTATGGTTATTAAGCCTTTGTGTTTGAATAGAGTTTATACACAGACCCACTCACCGATGAGGGATCGCATTGCCAGGCAGTTGTACCTGATGGTAAATGAAACATGAAACACACTAGATTTTTGGCAGGGGAAAAAAACAAAACAGTGTGCCTTTTTTAACAGTATTTCCTCCTCAGTGACAGCCATTTCAGCCAAGATAAATTGCCAGATGCCGGTGTCATATATAACCTTACACAGCAGATATTATAACGGAGCTTTACAGAGATGCACTTAAATTATGATGCTCCAGAGGTGATATACAAGTCGTCTTTGACAAATTTAACAACCCTGTTTACATTTAGGAATGGCAGAGCAGCATGAATTAAGATGGGATGATGGATCTGAGTCACTTGCTTGAGCCACACCAAATTAGAAAATTGTCTTTCCCCAAAATTGAAATACCACTCAGGCATGGGTCTTTATTTAACTCTTCTGTCTATCAGCAATGAAATAATTGGGATTAAACTTTTATTTAATCCTGTGACTGACACTGTATCATTATTTTGCTTCCAGGGACAGCTTGGACTCGGAGAAGACTTGATTCATATCTCTACTCCTTGTCTTCTCAGCTGTTCTCAGTTAACTGAGGTCACACATATAGAAGCAGGGGACAGCTACAGCACGGCCGTCACAGGTGAGTCAAGCATGCAGCCTGCTGGGGTAGCCCGTAGCTCACCTTCCATTCAGTTGTTTTATTTTTTTTTGCTGTGTTTCTTATGTCTGTATGTCAGCAGGATTATGAAAAAAACTACTGGCCCGTTTTTTTTTTAAGCGTGGTGGAAAGGTGTAGTTCGGTCCGAGGAAGGACCCAATACATTTTGGGGCAGATCTGAATCGTGGTGCAAAAACACAGAGTATTTTTTCACATTCATAACCATTGCGAGACAGGGTATTTGTGTCAAAATGATGAGAAATGTGCTCCCGATCATATTTCATGGCTCACCTGATCTGTTTCCTTTGCTCTTTGTTGTCACGTAAATACTTGAAACAGCTATCAACATGTTGTTTAAACCCTTTGAGCAATAAAAAATATGATGGACTAAAAATAAAATAAAACTTATCATCTCTGAAAATTGGACCATCTGAGGTAGAGGTTGACTGTCATTCTAGTTTTAGCCTAAAACTATTTAAGTATAATTACATAACACAATTTAACTCAAAATTAAACTGCAAATTGTCACTGCAGAAATCTCTCATTGTGATCTTTTTAAAGGAACCATAAAAGTTGTATTCACTCTACATAATATAATAACAACTTATTAACTTGAAACCCTTATTTTCCCAGCAGTATCCCTCACTGTGGCTTTCAGCCATGCTAATTTTTCATCTACATCATTTCATTGAGTTTTAATTAACACTACAAGGATTCAGTGTCCTCAAATGACATCACTCGGAGCACAAATTCAACCTCATTAGCTCTCAATATCTCTTAACCAAGCAAAATTGTGCAATACTGCACCCGGATTTAGTGTTATATGATAGATGATGTACATAATGAATTGATTTGTTGTGCAGCCAGCTATCCCCTAAACTACGCTGCTAAGATCTCTGACTATCCCTGTAGCTACTTTGTTATTAATAAAACTGAGAGATAAGGAGGCACAGCATCCCTTTACATCAGTTTTTCCACTGGCTTGGCTGTCTTTCCTGCAATTCCTAAAAAGCCATACTCAGAGCTCTCTTTGCTGACTACATTTAAAAACAGGTAGCATTAGATTGCTCCTTTTTTTTTTTTTTTTTACCTTCCTCTCTCTTTATCCTCTAACTTGTATGATATTCAGCAATCTGATTCATCTCCCCTCTGCTCCATAGAGAGTCACTGAACTGCCACGAAACTAGTTCTAATACATTTACACCATTACAAAGTGCCAGGCAACTACTTCTCCTTCAATTGCTGCTTGCCTTCTGCCAGACAGCTGGAATTAAAGTGGTAATGCTACAAATGTAACATCAGCCACTTAAAGAGAAAAGGCATTGTACTTATTTCAAGACCAGGGCGCATTTACAGCCTACTGCTGTTCTGCAATATTCCGTTAAAAGAATTGCCTTTTGTTGAACAGAGACGTCTGCTGGCTCTGTGTGCGTGGTTTAGCTGGAAATGCCACTGGTTCATTAAACGAACTGCAGCCAACATATTAAGTTTGGTCCCATTTGAATTCTTGGCGCAATGAAGATTATTTGGAGGCCCTACCTGCCCATGTTACAGTTATGTCTTTAGGTGATCTATAAAATCTTATTATTTAAAACAAGCTCTTTATGGATTGCTTACGAGGCATGCTTAGCACATGATTGATCTGACCTTTCACAGACCGTCGTTCTTTGGGAAAACATCAGCCTTAACCTTTTTTAGCTGGATTACCCTGCCAGCGTCTCTGAATGTGTGTGTGTGTGTCAGTCTCTGTGTGTGTTGTCAAGTCTGTGTGTGTACGCATGTGTTAGTAGTGTAAGCATACGAATTTGTGTTTGTGATAAAATGCCTTCCAGCAACGCCTGCCTCATATGCTTTTATAAGGTTTGCGACGCTGAGATGAAAATAATACATTACTGATTGATTGATCAATCATGTCTGAAAGGGTATCAGCGTCTGCGTGTGTTTCCGTGTGTGTGCGCGTGTGTGTGCATGCCATGGCTTGATGCAGAATAGAGATTGATGGAGGCTTGCCGTGAGGAGGATACTCAGTTATCTCCTTGTAATTAAAATCCACCTCATAAAGATTATTGACTCCCCCACCACACAAACCAGCATGCTCCCTCGCTTGGCAGGGTTTGCAAAGCGCTTCTTAAAAAATGAAAAATAGCATATTAAGCAGCACATATTTCCCATTTATGCGGAACATTTAGATGTGGTTAAGTTATCGTAATGTGCAATAAAACCTGGATGTGAAATTTGTAATCCACTTTGGAAAATTGCTTACTATATTGCTTTAACATCCCCTGAAAGAGCTTTTGAGATGTGTGTGCCAGGTTTATTGTACGCTATAATTTAAAAGTCCTCATTGCAGGCAGTAAATATAAATTTATTAGTGGCAGGTTTAAATAGGCAGACTGAGGTAGCATGAGTGAGTGGATGCTTGAGTGTTTGCTGTATGTGAGTACATACAGTGTGTGTGTGTGTGTGTGTGTGTGTTTGATAAGTGCCAACAGAGGATGTGAGAATGTTTCTCTGCTCGGAGCGCCACAAAGACAGGTGAGTGGGTGTGTGGTGTGGGCGGGGTTACTGTTTTAACACAGTGCGTTACATCAACTCACTGCTCTAAACTAAACCAAACTGACAGGATGTAAATCTTAGTTCTTTTTGACAGGTTGTAATTGGAGGTCACTGTTTCTTTTTTCAGTTGGAAGAAAGCTAACTTGTAAGGTTCATAATCAAGCTGAACTGTGACAAACTGGGTTTAAATAAAAAGAACCACCTCTGTTACTTGTGTGTATGTATGTTTTGGTTTAACAGTCCCATGTAAATATGATGAAGGTCCTCCTACTATCAGAATTGGGGAATACACAGGAGAGAGTCAGAAAGATATCAGTATCATGCCAGCACATCCTCATTCGGCTCCTTTAACTTCTCATAGTTGAGATAAAAAGTTTTGACGTAAAATATGGGGCAAGGTGACATTGTATGTATTTCTGATGTATCTGTCTGAACATTTTGCCCTTTTGTTCATATCTCCAGCAGATGGAGAGCTGCTTCTCTGGGGTCAGATCCCCTGTGTGTCCCGCGTCAGTGATCATTCAGGCCTTAAAAACCTCTGGACCCCACAGCCTGTTCCACTTGCAGGAGGAAAGGTGTGTATGAGAAAGACTGGACAAATTAGGTTTTCAGGCTCCTTAAGTCTCAGGTAGATGAAAGCCCCAGGATTTTCTGGGTATATGAGTTTTAGCTGGATATACATAAATAATTAAAGGGTCCACACTGTATCACACAGGGCTGAAAGCTGAGTCTGCACTGCTTTCTATGGCTTTGAAGTTTAAAGTATGTAGCGCTCCTGAACACAGCCCAATTGATGATTTCGCAGGAGATGTTTAGAATTTCACAGCTGATGAAAACGTCACAGAAGCTGAGATTTTAACTTTGTACAAACCTGGAAAACAGTGAATCTTAAAAGTTCACCCCACTATTAATATTGCACATTTTACCTGTAGTGCTTTTTTTTTCATCTCAATTGTTTTACTGTGAGTTTGCAGAGTATTGGAGATATCGGCTGTTTTAGCCTAATTTAATTAATTCCCTAATTACAGTTGCATCAGATTCTGCATAATATAAAAAATCAATTTGCAGGGGAATCTTCGGAAAAGTCAGCTGGTACCTCATATGTGTGTGAAATCTTGCACTGCTTTGAAGTCTAAAATCTATTTCCATTTTACGCAGGTGTGTGATGTGGCCTGTGGTACCTGGCATATGATGGCCCTCACCACAAGTGAGTAATCCATCCCTAAATGCTCAAATCTCTCTAGTTAATTGTTTTTCGGGCAATGACACTGCGTCACTGAAGGTAAACCAATGAAATTCAGGTTTTGCATGTTATTACTCGCCCCTTTCTTCTCCACACTCATTTCTCTTCCCCCTTCTCCAAATGATGTCTTGCTCCTCCTCAGAGCTCCTCCTCACTCACTTTCTCACTCATCAAACCATAATTCACTTCAGAGGGAAGCATCATTAATGCACAGTAGGACACAGCAGCTTGATGTGTGCTAATTATATTGTGTGTTTTACACGCTGGATGACTTTTGCTTAGTCAGTGATGAGCTCAGTCTCTGGTAATTGTTTTTTGGATGTGATGAGTTTATAAAAGCCTGTCTGTGCGTGCATGCGTGTGTGGGTCTGTGTGTGTATGTGTTAGTGGGCGTAAAATATATGTGTGTGTGTTTGTCCGTGCATGAACTTGTGGATGGTGAGAGCATGCAGATCCTCACATTTATATGTGCTTATGCATGTGTAGTCTTGCATTAAGGCTGTTTATACAACATACACTGTTTTTATAAGTAGCCAGAAAGACAAGATTATTCCACAGCTCCACACATCACACGCTTCTGTGAACTTAATAATGATTACCAAACAGTCAAAATCTCCACATCATTCTGACACATTAAAACTGCATGCAACTTTAAACTCCATCAATCCCACACAAAACTTTGACATGCACCGTCAACCATGGCACTGCACTCCATGACTTGCTTGGATTCTCCACAACCCATGTGATCCTTTTAGCACTGTGCATCACTCAGTGCTGTTGCTGGAAGTGCTGCTTAGCCTTTGGCTAATCACGCTGATTGGAGGTGTCCTTTGGCTCACCTGGGGGCTTCCAATCCTATTAGGCCAACCGTCCTGAGCCTAGCGCAACCAGCAGCCGCTCGTGTTTGATCACTGGTGCTTAGAGCCCACACTTGTCCTCTTATGTTGGTATTAAGGCATGGAGGAGAGGAGCGGCAGGGTGGGGTTTGGTGGAGGGGGGTTAAAATGTGATCTCCTTAACTCTCTAGGGGGGCAGAGGGGAGTTTGGTGCCTCACCTCCTTTACTGACACTCTTCTGCTCCTCCAACTGGAGTTGGTCTTTAAACTTCTGATGTCAGTTGAAAGGCGGAACACTGCAAGTTGTCTCCAAGCAAAAAGGGAAAGAAATGGAGGGAATAGAGAATGAAAGATTGAGATAGGGGGGCTAAGAAGAGAAGTTTGAGGGTGTTTTTTTTTAGTTTTCACCTTTGAAGAATCTTTTTGAGAGTTTAAGTTGTTTAGAGAAACACTCAAATTTGTCACATCCCTGTCCTTTTCATTTCTCCTTCCTAAATGTTTCTTTTTCTCACTCTGTGGGAGCTTGGAAGGTCTGTCATCTCTTTGGAAGTCCATGCACCTGACCTGATCCCACCAGGCCGGTCACCTCTTTCTACCCTCTTCCAGCCTCTACCACATACTCTCCCTCCCCCCCATCACTCCCTCTCCCAACCTTCCTCCTGGCTGCTCTTCTCCCTCACTTCACACCCATCAGTATGTCTCTCTTGTGGCTCTCCTTCTTCCTCCCCTCCTCCCCTTTTGCCCCCCGCTCCTCCTCCTTTCTCTCCTTCTTCTTCTTCTTCCTCGGGCCAAGAGCGGCCAGGAAGAGCCATGTGTTTCCAAAGTGGACTGGATGGGAAATCGAAGCAGGGCTTCTGTGTTTATCAAGCCACAGCTCCGTCACCTTGCTCCTACTCCCGTCTGGAGGCCCCGGCAAATTGGTGACAGCAGCAACAACCCTGCAGCACACATGCCCTTTTTTTCCCCCTTGAGTGCACGTCCACACACACACACACACACACACACACACACACACACACACTCACACAGCATAGCACCTTGGCCTGTTTAGTTTTATTGCTGGTGTCAGGTGAGGAGGTGGAGGTAGGAGTGCTGTCTAATGTTCACCTCATACACATACACACTCTCTCTCACACACACACACACACACACACACACACACACACACAGTCATTTCCACCCCTGCCGACACCTTGGCTAACAAGACCTGTGAACCGCAGTGACAGAACTCCGAGACTTGTCAGAGTCCCAGTCATTTAATGCCAAGACCCGGCCCCAGCTCTAACCCAACAGGGTTTCAGTATGCACACCAAGCCACAAAAAGCTACACAGTGATATACTGAACATGAGTCTACTGAATAGGACTGCTCCTCCAGGTTCATATTGTTTAAGTAATACCTTTACCGTAGTCGTCTAGAGTAATTCTTTCAATAAAATACTTCATTACTTGCATAGAGTAATATTAGAGTTATCGGAGGTAGAAGAGAAGATAATGTCTGATGTGACATGGTTCATTTTAACTTTACCCTCATTATGTTGATCTGCACCATCACACATAACTTCATCTATAAATATTTGAATGTGTGCCATTACTCTCGTCTTTCGCCTTGTCTGTGAAACAGTATAGTTATGTGTCTGTATACCTGCTGCACCCACAGGCATCTTTATCTGGAACATCTAATAGTCGTGAGTCACTACAAGTAGTTTTGCATGGACCACTGCCTCTTTTGTTGCATGCGTACAGGATGCTCTCTTCTCTCCGCTTTCAGCTCCCTCTCTTTTTACTTTGCCTTGATCACATAAGTAGAGGAGAAAGGAGAGTTGACTCAGGTTAGAGCCCTGCACGGCCTTGCTACCTCGGAAATGAACTGCACAAACAACGCCTGGCCATTGTGCCTAAGCGCTTACAATGATGCCATTTAAGAGAATATTGATCCACCCAGTGCAGGGTCAATCATTGGATCAATGGTGTGTGGGTTGGTCGGCTGGAAGGCTGGTTGACTGCATGAATGGATGGATGGTTGGATAACGGATGAATGGACGGTTAGATAATGGATGGATGGATATATGGATTGACTCATGGATGGATATGAAAACTGATGCATGGGAAGACAGCAGTTTCAGGTCAGACCAAACATTAACTTGTGTGGCTTTGAAGGTTTCAGTTGTTTGCGCTCTTGTGTGTGTCCAGTCTGTCTCATATTCCTCTTAAAGATTGTCACATTCACCATAAGATTGACCTACCTTCAAGTATATTTGATGTTTGTTCTCTACAAAGAAACATCTCTTTACATGAAGTAAATTTTACTCAACAACAACCAACAAACTTTGCATTATTTATTTAGACATTTTCTGAAGTTGTTACTGAGGAAGACTTAGACTTCCTTTTATGGTCATTCACCAAATTACACAACAGTGCACTTGAGAATCAAATTCCGTTGCTGTGGCTCACGATTAATGGATAACAGTGTATAAAGTGCTGCATATGTACAATTAAGTACAGAAAAAAAAATATATATATACACAATAAATATGAGAAAACTGTTAAGTGGCTGACAGGTATAAAGTGACACTGTTGCATATAAACATGATATGTACATTAACTATTGCACCAAGCAGTAAATTTGAATATTGCACTTCAAGTGACATTATTGAATATAGATAAGGTATGTACATGAAAGGCATACAGCACTTAAGTACATCCAATATGTATGGAACCTAACTACCTATTGTTTAATGTAGTCATGGCTAAAGTTTTCCATAGATATACCCAAACTTAAGTTGAGGTCCCTCAAGGAGTTTCACTGTATATATAAATCTTAATTGTGGTGGAGAAGAGTAGGTAAAGTAGAGAGCTATAAATTAAAAAAGAGTCATTGTCATTAGCATGTTCTTGGTGGATTCTTGTGATGTGTTTACACCAGGGTTGATTGACCTAGTTACCCAGCCCCTGGCAGCACAACACGGAGAAGTGTAACACAATGCAACACAAGGGAGAGGTCTAGATTCCTTTATTATTCTTACATATGAGACACATGTGAGTGAACACACACATGCAATCATACACACACAGAGAGCAGCGATCATCAGGGGCCCTCAGAGGTCGTGCCTCGTGACGAAATGAAAAAAGAGAGAGGGCTTATTTAAAATTCTGTAAGAGATGTCAATTGTGCCCTCTGCATATTTCTATGGAAAATTTGTAAATAGATCCTTTGTAAATAGCTTCTCTCTTGCCAATCACCCTGTCTGCTCTCTGCACAGCAGCATTAAAAATTGATCCTTAGCCGCACCAGGGTGAAATGCTAACATTGCTGCCAAATGACTGATTAAAAAGAAAAACCTTTAATCTTTGCTTAAAAGTGTCTACTGCCTTGGCATGCCTTTCCCCTGTGCTCCTCTATCTTCCAAGGCTGTGAAGGGAAGGAGGGGGTCGCCGAGGGGGAAACGGGGTCATGCTTCATGTAGAGTCAGCGCTGTACAGTGTTATAGCTCTAGAGGTGAGGGATTTCACTAAGAGCAGATCTAGGAATCGACATGCATTGCTGTCTTCAGAATTTAACCTTAAGCCAAAGGTTAAAAACACATTTGAGCTTTCCACAAGAGGGGCCGAATGTGTTGGCACTCCTTCTAATGGCTTGCAAAACAACAACAAAAAGCAACTTTTTATCAAACATAACCACGCAAGTAAAGAACAATCAGCATTAGACATAGCAGTCTGAGATTACTTCAGCAGCTGCACAACAATGAAAATCGAACACACTGTCTGTTTAAATGATGTTTTAATCGTGCCATGGCAGCTGAAAAGTCATGAAATAAAGAACCATGAGCAAAAGATTTGATTAAAGAAGACAAAGAAGTCCATCAGGGTGTTGATTGGAGATGCTGAGAGGTGTGTTTGTGTTTCAGGGAGCAAAGAGAAGAACAGACAATATCCTCGCTCAGAGACTGAAACTCGTTTCAGAGACCTTGTCAGCGATCCCCTACCGACGGAGCACACAGAGAAAGAAAACACAGTGCAAGTAAGATAAACATACCTCCTCTTTCTTGCTCTATAGCCCTTTTATTGACTTACTTGCATACTGTATAGCTCAATCTGTAACTCACTTACTAACTCAACAGCTCCCTAACTCTTGCAGTGGATCTCTCCTGATTGATATTTTCCTCTTCCACACTCCCTGTCTGCCTTGTTGACATCCTCATTCCCACGCATTCATTGTTTGCTTCTCAAATCCTCTTTTATTCATTGTTTCAGTTTCCTTATACATGCTGTAAATCAACATATCAGTAATAACAGATACACTACAACAAGTTGCACTTGAGTAAACAGCACAGCCCTCAAAGCATTAAGTGGCGTATATATTCACTCACCTCTCCGAATATCATTGAGGACCACTAAACTGTCACCCACAGCCTCACACACACACACACACACACACACACACACACACACACACACACACACACACACACACACAAGCTCCCGCCCCTCCCCGTCTCTCTGTCATTCAGGTGTTTACTGTCATTCATACTCAGGGTTTTTGTATAATCCTCTCACCACACCTGAGTGCTCCCCACTCAGTGTCACTGGATTTACTCTCTCGCTCTCTCTCTCTCTCTTTCTCTCTCTCTCTCTCTCTCTCTCTCTCTCTCTCTCTCTCTCTCTCTCTCTCTCTCTCTCACTTCCCCTTTTCTCCAGTGCATAGCCTTTTTCATTTTGCATCACAGCCATTCTTTTACACACGTTGTCATTTCTTATGTAAATAACCATAGATAAAAAGACAGTAACAGACATTTTAAGATTTACACACACCGCTCGGCGCGTATGTTTTCAGTCATCCCCTCTCATCAGCCAGTTTGTTTGTAGAAGTGTCTTTGCCTGTAGCCATAAATTAGGGGTTGTGATTTAACTCATTGAGACAACAGAGAAAGACATCGAAACATGAATAAAACAAATGATGTAGAGAAGGTGAGGGAGCTAGAGAGAGAGTGAGGAGAGGAGGGTGAACTGAAGGCAGAAATGGGCCAGTATGTATTTCTGCTCTACTTTCACTTGGGGAAGGCTTCATTAAGAAGTCTGTTTCCAGAGCATGGTGGAGTCTATGCGTGTGCACGTACGTGTGCATGCATGCTCAGGAGTGTGCGTGTATGTTCATAGGTTAATGAGTGAGATCGTGTCGATGCACATGCACGTTCATGCATACATGTGTGCATGCCCGTAAAAATTATTTGTGTGTGTTCAGTGAGAGAGGTCTCTTAAATTATTTACTCCCAGAACTCTCTAATTGGTATCAAGTTTTTAAATGGGGTCAAATGTTGCGGTGCAGTTTCATGCAGCTTTTCTCTTGCCTAAAGTCTGTATCATTACATCTGGTGCTACAGCTCTGCTGCTTCATTGGACTTGAACATCTAAAAGCTGTATATGCCTATTGACTGAAGCTCTGCTCTGACTGGAGAAACACACTGTGCCTGTCTGAAGCAGAGGAGGGAATGTAGTTTTTTTCACTGTGTTAGTCTATCTACTCATGTCTGTTACAGAGAAAACATTCTAGGGGAGATCTGGTGAGTCGTAAACATCAAACAGAGGTGCGCACTCACACACACACACACACACACCCACAGAGCCTAAGGCAGCGCAGAGAGCTGGTATTAGATTTAAGCCCCCTAATAAAGCCAATTAGAATTACACTGTGCACTGATGAAGGCAACCTTACCAAGGCATTTCTCTCACCTCCACGCATACACATGCAGGCAAGCAACATGCTTTCTAACTACTGTACCACTGAAAACAGGAGTGGTTTTAATGTGCACCATTGTCAAATGCCTTTTCCTTATTCAGACAATGAAAACAGTGTGTCTAGTTTAGGACTTCCGTACAACTTACTTGAAAAGTAAATACTACTCATGAGCGAGTAATTACTTAACTAATTAGAATGCCACTGAGTGTGCAGACCTCCACCAAGACCAATGGTGCATTCACATGCTCCTCGGTCCCATTTCCCAAGTTGCAAAGTCATTCTTCTGACTTCGGTGTGTTCATGAAATTTAAGTCGTAATATGGAAACAACACTGATGCTACAAAGATGTGTTGTATTTTATTGCTCAGAGTGTTTAAACACGTTGATAGCTGTAACGGAAATGCAGGAAATGGATCAGGTGAGACATTAACACTAATTTCCAGCACCACATGAGTGCAGCACAAATGCCCTATCTCGCAATGTTAATGAAAGTAAAAAATAATTTGTGTGTCCGCCCAGTGATTTGGATCCACTCCAAAATTTAATGGGTTCTTTCTCTGCCCATGTAAACACCATTTCACGAAAATCTAGTCGGTAGTTTTTCCATAATCCTGCTGCCAAGAGAGAGAAAAAACATAATCTCCTTGGCCGAAGCAATGACTCAAAAGCAATAGTAAATAGTTACATTACTGCCGATACTTATCTTTCTCAACACTGCTCTTTCGATGATCCCTTTAAACACCCAAAAATCGCATCTCCTGTATTTGTATGTGGAAGTAGAAAACATGGTTTATAAAACAGTCATTCTTACACATCCTTTGGAGGGATTTACTGATCATCAACAGCTAGAACAACAACATGAAACTCCAGAAGCCCTACAGTCATGAGTCCTCATGCAGTCCTTAACTCTAAACAAAATCTAAATTCGAAAACTTTTGGAGTTACCACAAGGTACATTTCTTGTTACAGAAATTATTTTTATTGCTACCGAGAGGTGTATTTCTCCTCTTTCGGCTAACCGCCTCCCCACACTTCCAGCCACTGCACCAAGCTAACAAGTCCTGGACCAGTTTCTCTTCTGAATGCACAGTGAGGAATCTGAGATCATCCCTCCATCAAACTCCCAGTAAGACAGCAAACAGGCCCACCCTTAAATTTAATATAACTCCCAGTGATGGATACTTCCCCAACTCCAAGTTAGTCACACTGTCTGCCCAGGAATGTACACAATGGCTAAGTCACCGTGAGCATGAATGTTGCATCAATTGTAGTTTAGCTTTTTTTTTTTTTTCCGCAAATAGAGTTTTGGTTCTCTCATTGTCATTTAAAGTGAATGAGTTAAGAGTTCATAAATTAGCACATGGTTTTATCACAAATGGTGTCATTTGATATAGCTAAACGGCCACTCAGTTTTCCTATCAGTTTACTTTGACTGTACATTTAAGCTACTTGTGTCACGACAGGAACAAGCTAAATAGATATTGTGTACCATCCTGACAGGACTCCAGGCAGGATCAACACAAGCTGCTTCACGGTCTGGAGAGACCAGAGGGCTCTGAGGAGCAGAAGAGAGAAGAAGAAAGTGAGAGTGCAGAGGAAGAAGAAAGACCAAACAAAGATGAGGGAGATGGAGCGTTGCAAGATTCAGCATTTCCCATCGCCAGGTCTTCAGCAGGGATGGACAGGAGAGGAAATGGCCACTCATCAATCAAATCCGACCAAGGGGATGAGAGGGAGAGTTGCAGGAAAGCGGGGCCGTGGGAGCTGAGGAAAGACGCGGGCAGAGTCAGAGGAAGCAGAGACGTAGTTTTCACCACTTTGCATCTTTTACCCAGGTCAGAGGGAGAGCAATACAGGCCCTCTGCTAGCACCTTGCCCTTGCTTCTGACAGGACACCAAGCTCATAGCAGAGTTTTAGATGTGGCTCGGCAGGTGAGTGTTAATATGTATGATTCAGGTCTCACATGTTTTCAAAGGGCAACATTCAGCTAGGTTTGCACATATTACATTTCATGTTTTTTTTCCTTCACCTTTCTATCACCTTAAGCACAATCACCCAAAGATGATCTCTTTTTGGTAATTAACAGTAAAGAGTGAATGGAAACATCTGGATGACACAGTGATGCCACAGGGCTGCTGGCCCTCTGCCCCTTATTTGTTATACTAACTATAAATGTTCATACAACAACAGGCCTGAGAGACCTAAGTGGTTTAGTACTTTGAGAGGCAGTATTGAATCACTCCAACTGAGATTAAAGAAGCAAATATACATTAACAGGTTGGCAGGCTTGCGGTGTGACTTCAGTAATGGACTGCTGCAAGAACAGTAATTTACAAACAGTAAGCAGTTAACAATGAAGTAAAATGCCTTTATATTCCCCAGAGACTGATCTAATGAAGAAACGAGAATTGTCTACCAAATGAACATTTATATATTGTGTAATCATGAAGGTGAGGTGTTTATATTTGTATATTTCTACAACAGGTACGATAGGACTTTTCTTCCTGATTCTTTGTGTCAAAGTTTGCCATTATAGTATAGCATCAGATCATTTCCCCAGAAACTTCAAAGCGAATTCTCAGGACAAAGTAGACTCTTTTTGCATGTATTCTTTCTTTCATAATGTCTTTGTCTCCTTAGAAGAGATCTACACATCTGACTGAATTGCTCCAAAAATCTGGAAGTGACAGGAGTGTGTCGCAGAGTCCCAGGCTCAGACCCAGTCCTCCTGGGAGATGCACAGATCCTGCAGCTCAGAGCGCAGCCTCGTTTCACCGATCAAGAATTAGACCACACACTGGACTCAAGTCTCCGATTTACAATTCTTCTCCATGTCTGAGTCCTGGACAGCAAGCTCAGAAGTCATCCCCTTCCTTTCACCAAGGACCACGAATCGGAAGCTCTCTTTCTCCAGCTCGTTCTTTTTCTGAAGTAATCAGGTACTGTCCTATACACAGGAGGGTGGTTTCTTCCTTTGACACTTCTCGAAAGGATCTATAAGACTCCATGTATCGGATTGTGTCAACCAGTGGAATTCATCTGATGTTTTAATGTTTGAATTATGTATATTTCCACTTTTTATATCAGATCAGCTATTCAACCCAGATAATACACATCTCATTCATGAACTAATCAGTTTCAAAAGCATTTTTATAGTCTCCAAAAAATAACTAGCTATGGAGAGAGAGTGTGCTGTACACCACATGGAAAGCTTAATACTTTTGGCACCAAGGTGACTGACAAACAGCCCTTTTTGCTCAGTAAGAGCTCTCCAAAACAGACTCCAGATCAGCATTAATGGGCTCCACTCTACCCCACACTGTGATTTGGCAGATATACTCCCTCTTACAAACCATCTCAGTCAACGACACTCATGAACCTTGACCTCATCTGAAAGCATTAGACTTTGGTCTCAGAGTCGAAGCCACGTGTAGGAGTCCTTGAATCAGCACATTTCAAGAGAACTTGAGAAGGTTAAAGGTTTTTTTTTTTTACATACTACTACGTACTACTGAGTCACATTCATTTTAATACTTACAGTATGTTGTTTATTAAAGACAAAATGCCCTCTCAGATCTTGGCCTCTTGTAAGACATTTCACGGAGTAGTGTTTTCATGGCTGCCTCTGCAGTATGAGTCACATGTGCATGCTACTATGGCTCTTGATGAGTGTGAGGAAAGTGGAGTTGTTGCAGAGATAATACAATATGATGAGGTTTCTCAAAGTAAAGTAGGATTATTACAGGAAATGGGACTTCATTGTGTGTGCTTTCCTCTGTCTTTGCTCTGTTTTTTTTATGTTTCTTAGAGAGGGATTGTTCATTAGTCTTGTACTGTATGTAAACTGGTTCTTTGCCACAGTGTGAACCACAACCACATGGTAATTCCTCTTGTCAGGATTTCATTATAAGCGGTGCACATGATGTTTTTTTCATCATCTACAGTACATTTAACAAAAAGGACCTTTTGTAAATAACTTGGCACTATGTAACACATTGGAAGTGTTGGGTTAGACACATCACTCAATAGTGTCAATAATGAAAGGAGAGTAGTACAAATCACTTTCTAAGCACTGATTTTACATTCACAAATCATGGTATAAAGTTTTCAATTTGTTGAAATATTGAATGTATAGGCTGTTATTTTAGTTTGCTTTTAGTGGTACAAAGAAAACATATGAACATGAAAGCTATTTATTTCTTTGGTCCCACTGTTTAAAAGTAAAAAAGGATGCTAATGTTGATTTTATGAACATAAGCAAAGGTATTGAATTGCTGCTGAGTGATGAGTTAAACGACAAAAGTAATTTTAAATTGAGTCTCAATTTACTTTTGTGAGCACCAAACCCAACACTGACTATATACAGGCATGCAATACTGATGGCATTGAGACATCCGCCCTCACCCCACCTTCCCCTCCACTCCCTATGGTTTGTTTTGGCGTGTGAGTAAGTGTTGGTTGTGTGTATCACGTCTTTGCCCTGCGAGACTCCTGCCAATCGATTCAAGGTGAGACCTGTCGATTAAACACCCTGAGCCGTGCTCTCTACCTAACCCCTGGGTGATTCAATCCCACCCCTTACACACACATGCACACACCCGTACACAAACACACACGCACACATACACACCCACCTCACCTGTCATCCATCAATATCTCCATCTGGGCCACTATCGATCCCCCTTCATCCAGCCTCTTCACCCCATGCAGTACAACATCAGGGCCAAGACGACGTCCGCGCAGGTTTAATTTCTGACAGATTTACAATAAAGCTCAAGTTATTATTTAACTCTTCCGACCGCAGTGTGCTCTTTGATTTAGCACCCTGGGAGAGGATGAGTTACAGCTGACACGGAGAATCTGCCGGGGCTGGAATGGTAGGCACCCGGTTCATAACTCAGCCGCTGAATGTGTAGTTAGTCAATCACTTGATCTGTAATCACAAATGCTGCCAGAAATTACATGAGTGATGAGCTGTAATAAAAGCACTTACTTTTCCTGCTCTGTCTCTTAAGTGTTATTGGCAGACCCCTCTCTCCCAGGAGGCCGTGGCTGTGAAACAAAATCCCGATATAAACTGCCTCATTGGTCCCTGCCTCACGCTCTCTCTCTGGTGTACTGTATGTGTGTGTATGTGACTGTGTGTGTGTGTTAATGCACAGTGCTCCCACTACAGTGTAATACAAAGCTCTTTTTGACAGTCTTTCTTCCACTCTTGGATTGCCTTGCTTCAGGACAAATGATCCTCACTCCAGTAAAGACAGTCATCCGCGTCTCTATTATTTATAATCTCTGATGTCTGCAGAGGTGCAAGGAAATGCAATTTTACCAACAATGACAGTTTTTAAACACACCTGGTAGTATTAATTGGTCAGTAAAGTGCATATAGGTTGAAAAGCGTTGCTTTGCAGTGTTTTGTCACTGCTGTGAAAACTTTCCTTGCCTGACTCTCCTCTCAGCCAAGTTGTCCCAGTGAGTTATGGTACATCCCAGATGTGACCTTATGTACAGGTAATCAAACATCTCAGGGCCATGACACAAACCTTTTTCGACTATCTGTGACTCCCAGCTCCATAGCCTTTGGCAGGAGGTCATGCGTGACAGTTTTATTGATACGGACCTCTGTAATAATTACATAGCGTCTCGCATGCACTATTGATCAGGCCTATTGATAAAATCATATTTTACTGTAAAGGTCTGTTGATTTGATGCATTACAGCATAAATCTCTCCTCACAAGCAGCTGATTTGGAACTCCTACCGCAGAGTGATGGATGCTCCCACAGAAAAACACACATACACACACACAACTGTTTATATCTATTGTTTGAATGGCGTAGTAACAGACACAGGTTAAAGACAGACAGAGATGTAATGATATCCATATCTGTAGTCCATCCATATAAATATACGATCACATAGAGAAGACAAGTGGGATCTGCTATCCAGCCCAGCTCATATGATGTGATATATAAGCAAGGGTGTTTATGGAGTCACTGCTCCATCTTATCATGATTTGTATTGTCAGCAGGGGCTGAATCTGCATGGTGGTAATAGATTCTGATGTGGTTCAAATGCCCCGTGGTGAATGGGAAATAGAGATGAATGTGACAGATCATACAAAACTTGTCCTGTATATAAACGGCCTTTAGAGCTGTTGTTCTCACAGTGCAGGAGGGAAGGATAGATGGAGGAATGGCTGGCATGTAGGGAAATGTCATTGCTGGTATTAAAATGGTAAAAATCTGATCCTCAAAGCTGACCTCTACAGTCGATGCAATGAAATTGATATGATTTCCAGAGGAGAAACATTCTGTACTTTGGCTACTGCAGTTTGTCTGGTGTTAAAGAGGTTTTTGTCATATTGAAGTAGCATGCAATCTGGAATGCAGACTGATGTGGAGCTAAACAGAAAGTGTCAGGTAATATACACTGGTACCTATGGTGTCACGCATTATCACCCTTTGATCTTACTATGGAAAAACATTGTATGTGTAATAAAGGAAAAGAGCAAATTTATTACTATTGGAGGAAAGGAAAATTGGTCTTTATGGTTCAGGTTAAAAAGTAGCTTACTAGACCATGTTTCCGTTTTGGCCGGCAGTTCAAAAGCATGTTTTCTTTTTGGACTTTTCTCTGGCTGGATTCTGAACCACTTGGGGGTAGTTTGCAAAGGCTGTGGTGCACCAGTGACAGGCTGGTTTTCACATTTAAGCAGCCAAAGGGACACAGGGAACATGTCCGTGTTCAAGAGGCCTACAAAAATCTAAAAGCCAGGATATCGAGTTAATCGCTGGCCCAGTCAAGACCCCTCCCTGAGCGGCTGCTCCTGCAAAATGCTGAACAGTCCATCTGGCCGGAGCACAGGAATGTTGTCCTGCAGAGGACAGAAGAGGAGAAATTGATTTTAATCAGCAGTGATGTATTTTATAAGCATAAAACCTGCTCCAACTTAAACTCTTTTAAATGCTGTGGAATTCTGATGCCAGTAACAGCTTAGAGGTTTCTTTTTTTTTATGCAAACCAAATGCATGAAGCCCATTAAAAGAGAATAAAATAGTTTAGCTGTCTCTACAAGTCTAGGCCTAGAAATAAATAGAAGTGGGGGAACATGATATTTTTTAAAGCATTTTGTCAGATAACAGAATAAAAGCATTTTCTTTTCAGTATTTTTGCGATCAATTGAGGGCCTTACTTCTATGGCGTATGATTGATACAGTATGGAATCTATCCATAGCATACCGCTGACTTTGAACATACTCACTACTTTTGTACCACAGCTGTTTGAAATGCAAATATGGAGCTTGTGAAATAGCAACAATACCGCCAGTGTGTTCCCCAGAGCTGGAGGGAGAAGGCAGAGCAAGACAAAGGCAGTTTTTAATCTGAGCAGGAAGCATACAGTGGCGATTCACTGTGACATGGTGATTGATATGAGTGAGTAGTGTATTTACCGAGTCTGACGGGATAGGAGAAAGAGAGTGTTTTCTTTCCATCCGCACGCTTATCTCCCTCCATAAATCACTGCCAATGGGATGCATAAATGTGGATGAGCAAACGTTGTATTGTTCCGACTCAAGCAATTCCACTTTGACCTTTACATTTGGCATTGGTCACTGGTACTAAACGCATGCCATGACCTTCCCTGACTTTGGGCTATTCATATTTAATAGCCATGAAGCCTGATTGTTTGTCACACAACATATAATGTATGAACACACACACAACATAAACACACAAAGTAGTTACTGTAGTCAGGCAAAACACAATTTCATGCCATAATTTGTGTAAATGTCTTTGTCTATTAAAATATCACATAAAGGAAGAGAAGGTATTACCCTTTTTTCCCTACTCATCAGTCTATGTCTTTATAGCTCTGATTCCATTACCCCTTTCCCAGCGGCAAACTATGATGGGCTATGTCCATCCTAACCTTTGACTCTAGCCAGTGCTTTAAAGGTTCTGCACTTTGCCCTTTCCCATTTGACCTGTCTGAAGTATACCTTTATAATTGCCTCTGTCGCTATCAAATGCACATATGAGCGGGTGCAGGGGCAGGGGGCCGAAGTCTTTCCAGTAACCTTTTGGCCTTTTGTTCATCCATTCTACTCAAAGCAAGCACAGCAGGCTTCCTCCCCCTACCCACAAGCCCATACTGTATTAGTCTGCATGTCGGAGTTATTGATGGTGCTCGGGAAATATTTTATTGGTCAGTCATGACCTTTGACTGAGGCAATGCAAACACTAACCCCCCTAAAGCTTCCTATCGACATGGATATATATATATATATATATGATCAGATGGCTAATAGGAGTATAGATTTAGAGCAGCTGAAGACTTAGTCATTTGGATTTTAACAGCTAGCTTTTTCCACTATGTATGTCACTTGGCAACACACTGATTGAGTATGTTATAATATAAATTATCCAAGGATGCACAGAAACAACATTTTGAATATGGACAGTAAATACAAAAAATACAAAATAGTAATACAATGGCATATCCAAATAGTTTCGATTTACATACAAAACACTCAATTACACTTCAAAATGGTAAATCCTTTTCACGTACCATCCTCATATCTTCTCCCTTTATTCCACATACTGTAAGTCTCTTCATCAAAGGCAGTGTAGCTTGCACTGAAGCACCCACAATTAAGATAAGCCCGACCACAGCTGGACAATTACCTGCCAACTAACCTTTTCTGGAGGCACTTAAGAATGTAAGGACCCCTGAGGATAGATGTGCCCTGAGTAGAACAAGCACTTCAACAAGCCAGAGAGAGAGAGAGAGACAGAGAGAGGGAGGATGTAAGGTCTGAGAATGCAGGGGTACAGAAAGGGTGAAAATAAGGGGAAAAAATTGATAGAAAGAGAGAAAAAGACAGTATCATGGTGAGATTACCTAATCCTCTGTCTGAGAGGAGTATTTGAAGGACCTGGTGGTGTCAGACATGAGGGGGCTTTGTGGAGGTTTACCCAGGAGAGGCCAGCTCAGCAGGGGATCTAGTGGAACGCCAGGTGACCAGCGCCCTGTCCCCAAGCACAAACCTCAGCCCATGGCTTTGTAAACACTGTTAAATTGATTGCAGGGAGCTGATGAGATTTCCCTGCAGCCTGGGTCATTATCACATTGTGTACCAGCTCTAACTCACTCGTACTGAGCCCTCTATGGATTGTCACTCTGGTTTATGTCGTCATTTTTAATGTAAGTGACATCGTTTCCTGTCAAAAGTTCATATATCTGTCAGGTTGTGTGTGATAAGACTGGTGGTAGACATGCAGGAATTTGCAAATGTACCATGGATTTTATGACATAAATTGAAAAACACTGACTCATATTTAATTCCCTAATGCTTGTAGCAGCATTTTTAGCACGGGTCAGGGTGTTACAGTCTACCCTGCTGTGCAATGGGGTGAGTTTCAGCACTGTATGATATCTGATCCCAAAAACCCTGCAGGGCAGCCACAGCAAATCAACAATGGATTAATGGATCTGGTTTTGCTCGTAAATCTTTGTGGGATTGGAAAGCGTTCGAGGACAGTCAGCCTGTAGTGGTGTGCTTAATGTTACAGGCAGTTTGGGTTTCCCATCGTTCAAAGCAGTGACAGGGTAGTAAAGATGTGGCAGCATCTTATGTCAGCGTTAAATCAGTGAATGTCAGGAATGTGGGATTGTCAGTCTGCAGTGCTGAGAGCAGTACCAACACTGATTCATTGATACAGATTTGTTTATAAATAACTCCAATGCTTTTCCACAGCTCTCAACGTACAGTAAAATAACTTAATGCAGCACGGCAAAGACAGAAAAAAGATGTGTTGTGCAGACATGCCCTAATTCAGTGATGTCAGTACAACCCTTCAACCTTAGAGTAGTGCGGTAAGGCCTCGCCATAGATCACAGTGGTTAACAGTTAGCTGTTCCTGCAGGTGTATAGGGAATGGCAGTAACTGCTTCCATTACTGGAGAGAATGGCCCAACTCCCACAGCCCCCTCCAGACAGCACTGTCATTACCCATCCATTGTGAGGCCTGAGAGGAAGCTGTAAGTACGGCAGACTTATGGCTTTGTTAGAGTGACTGGATGGTCTCCTCTGTCTCAGCACAGGATAAGGAGGGACACTGGTATGGAAGGATAGCCAGATAGAGTGATAGAGATGGAGGATGAGGATGAATCGAACTCTCTCTGATACCCCACCACCACCACCACCACTCCCCGATGTGCTTGTGAGTGGAGTGCAGGCTTGAGGGTGGGGCGGGTTATTTGGTGCTATTTTTACAAGAAACGGGTTGATTTGTCTTAGGCCATTACCGTCTATTACAGCTGCGAGTCTTGGGGAAAAGGTGGGAAGCGGCAGACGCTGGCATTCTGCCTAAAGAGAAATCAATGAAACAAATTAATCCTTCGCAGGCTGCGGTGACACAGTAATCCATCATTCAGGGGGCGCTTTTACACACTGAATCAGGGAGCGAGGCAGGGAGGTGGAGGGATTGGGGCCGGGGGGAGGCTGTGTTGGTGGGTGCGTGTTGGGTGAGGAGGGGTGGGGGAGAGCAAGACTGAGGCTCTGGGGGACAGGGGCAGACATCCACGCTCCGGTAACACTGGGGCAACGGTGGGTGGTGGCAGGGAATCAAGTGGCTCTGAGCCCTTCCTTTACATCCTCGAGCTGCCTGTGGACATACAGAGCGGGAGGAGGAGGAAAGGGACGTAAACACAATCAGCTGAACTGCACCATGGACATGGCCATCATTACACACATACGCCTACACATATTTTCCTTGTAGCCTGTCGCTTGCTGTCTGCTTTAACTCCACCAAGCTGATGAATGTGATAGGAGGGCTTTATTATTTATTTACACTGGACATACAGGGAGCCAACAGGCCATTAATGCCCGGACATAGCTTGGATGTTATGGAGGCAGACACAGGGGCCATGAGGCGGAGACAGAAAGTGAGATGAATCAGAGCCCTGCAGTAATGTACATAAATATTAAAACCACAAACTTCACACATTGCATTGCATTGTTCAGTTGCTGATCTGATGACATATTATTTTGCATTGTTCATCCTCATGGCAACAACCCTTGGTCCAGGAGCCCCCACCCACAGACGGAACTCACCCTCTTTCCGAGGAAGACAAAACACAACCCACCATTTTACTATTCAAAGCAGAGCTGTATACATGCACCCAGATTCACCACGGTGATGCGCCACTGCACGGCCAATTAGAGCTCAGATCTATCCGTGTGATTGAGTCATGTGATCAGCTGCCCTGTGAGGAAACAGTCCTGTCCAGGCCAAGATCCATGTGAAGCAGCTGTACCCTCCGATGAATCACATAACAGCCGACATCAAATGATATCACAATTCAACTGGGAGTAAAGAGAAAAAAAAGAAGAAAAAAACACATACGCACACATATCGAGATTGATGTGTTTTTATTAAGATCTTTGCTGTGTTGCATTGCCTTTTAGTAATATTACATCATTATGAAAGCAAGTTCAAGAGCATGATCCACTCGGTGTTACTGTATCAGCCGGCTTTGTTGGTCTCCAGGCTCCTTTGTGGCACTGTGGTTGCTCTGCTGACGTTCATCGATGGTGACTGTGTGTGTTTTTACAGCAGTGACTTGTAGCTAGAGCTCTGATGGAGGGTGGTGATGCTTAGGAAGCCGGGGTCATTCCATGGAAAAAAAAGTTAATGCAGAAACACAACAGGCAGAACCATTATTTGCCGTGTCATTGTAATAGAGGGTGCCACTTACCTTAACCAGCTTCCTGAAGAGGAATACCAATAGCCCCCCTTTCCCTCCTAAAGACACAGGTGGTAGCATTCTGTGGAACGGCATGTTAGAAAATCAGAGAAAATAGTGGGTGGAGGAAAAAGGGAGGGGGGGGGTGAATGTGCTGGGAGGAGAGAGAGAGAAGGGAGGGAGAGGCTGAGATTGGGCAGGGTGGTGCAGCAGAGAGGGAGGGTGAAGGGAGCAAGAGTGGTCAGAGAGCGGAGAGAAGGCGAACAGGGAGGGAGGGAGGGAGGGTAGGGGAAGAAGTGAAAGGATGGAAAAATGTGGGGATATTGCAGCAGAGCGGATGGTGTGAGGGAGGCAGAGTGAGAAATGTTGCCGGAAATGCTGGAGCCAGCAGCGTGTGTAAAAAACCACACTGCAACATTTCTCATCCTTGACATCACTGACAAGCTTTCCAAAAACACAGTGTGCTTTCAAAGTGCAGGGTTGTAATATCCAAATCTTTAACACGGCTTCTCCTCAAAGATCATACCCTTTTAGTTTTCTCTCTTTTGTAAACTAAACAGATATTAAATTTAACCCATGCTGTAATTCTTCATTTGAAGGGTGTGTGTTTTCATTTTCTCCACAGCAAATTCAATAAAACACATTGTGTTTGTGTATAATGAGAACTTTCTCTGACTCTCTGGGAGTCGTGGAGGAGATGTACTGAGAGGAGGGAAGGGGTGAGGAATGACGGATATGGGGAGAGGGGAGGAGGACAGAAGATTGTTGTGGAATGTTTGCATTTCTGGCCAGAACTCGACCATCTCATTTGTCAGGGCTTGACCCCAACTGTGGGGTCAAAGGTCAGAGGGAACATCTGAGGGGAAACTGACTCGGCTATCACACAGACAAGTAAACACACAAACGTGTGAGAGTGTCTCTCCTTCAGCAGGCTCACACATAGCTCATGCGCAGTACATGTGTATATATCATCATTAATATCCATCTCCGTCTTATTTGTTTTATTAATACTGAGTGTTATGTTGACCTCTAGCTATGAAAAGATCAGCTGCCAGTTTCCCAAAAAGCATACTATGGTCTTTTTCCAAAACAAATCATTGAGAAAGAATTTGAGTTCCAGGATGCTTGGATTCATTTCTGAGTAGAAAAAGCTTGGGATAGTACTTGATAAACAAACACTCCAGTAATGTACTTAATGAAAAAGCAAATTCTGAACTGAGCAATAAAATTCAGAAGGGCAGCCTCTTGAAATCTATTCTGAGAGTGAATATTATTCTACAGTTAATGCTATATTTACCACATATATGATTCTGTACAATAAGCCTGTCAGTGCACGGCTGTCATGTCAAGTGAGCCCAATGCTCATACTAAGCAGCATCACCGTCACCGTCCTATAATCAAACAGCACAGCATAAATTATATCTCATCCCAGTGTCAGTCCTTGCACCACACCGACACATCCCGCTGTGTGTCCGAACACCGGGCCACCATGTCGCTCTCTGCCTGTGAGGAGAAACAACACAAACTCAGTTACAAAAGGGCAAGGTTAGCTCCACCGAATCACTCAAACTCTCTCTTCAAGTTTCAAATTAAAAGTGAGAATAAAGCAGGCAGTGACGGCGTGGGTGGCCTGCTTCAGTGACAGACATAATCACTGGACACCTGTGAGTCATATGACATTAAGACAGAAGCTACACCTTACATGCTGAAAATGGTAGATTGAGTTCTGGTTCAATTTGATGAATATTTGTGCAAATGGAGATTAAAGATACACTTAATACTGTGTCAATAGTTGGACACTCTCTTTTCAGCCCCCTGGTAGGATTTTTTTTTATTTTTTGTGTTTTAAAATGCAGCCTATCTCCCTCTTTTTCTGCTCTAAAAAAGAAACGGGTCGCACAGCGGCTGATATTCATGGCTTTTGAGATGGATCTTAAATCTTACACCTTTGTCATTCTTTGGCCGGAGACATCAAACAGGTGCTATGAATAATTTATCTTAAGAGTTTCACATTGATAAGGTCACAATCTGCCAGGTCTGGACACTAAACACAGGCCACCTTCACTTCACTGTCTTTTTACACACATGTGCCCACACATGCAAACACCAGACACACACCTTTCAAATGAAAATACACAAAATGTTACGAGGGCTTTGTCCATGTGTGTGGGTGTGTGAGAGAGATGGGTATCTTTTAGTATATCTTTACTTTTTTTATTTTCTGTTAGAAATGTGTGATATTAAAACATACAATTGCTGTTTGGTGTTATATTTTAGCATTATAATAAACAACATTTCACAGTTGTTTAGTACGGTTGAAATTAAAGTTAAACTTTGATTTGCACATTCATGCCCTTATGCATCTATGGCACAAAATATTTTTAAAGTTGCCAATTGTAAAAAATTAAATTAAATTAAAAAAAACCTGTGACACTCATACTGCCTCTGAGAATTTGTAGGGAAATAATTTTCTGTTTTCTCTGTACTGATGTAAACGAGGCTGCACTAGTGTGCTCAGTCATTCTCAGCTCCAGCATGCTGATGGTTCAGCTACACTACATTTCTAATTAAGCCCCTGCTGTGTGTTGGTTTTGGGGGGGAAAATGAGAAAAAAATAATGCAGTGCCGATGTGATGCCACTCATTTAAACCAAGAGTTAAACAACCTAACAAGTTAAACTAAAAAAAGGGGGTGCAAACTCTGACCCAGTGTCAGAAATCATTGTAAGCAACAGTGTAAACAACAATCTGTCAACAAAAGAGAACTCATTTGTTATCCTTGCTCATCTTTACTTAGTTTCATATTGTGTTTGATGTGAATTTACTCACCTTAAATATTTAAACTGTTTTTGGATGGGTCCAATAGCCCATCCACTACACCACTACCACAGTGACAGGACACTTTATGAACGGCGAGCTTTTCTTTTTTTGTCTCCCCCTTTGAAAGCACACAGGGAATCACTCTTCTCGTGTGTTGACCCCCCCTCTCCTCCTCTCTCCTCCTCTGGCTCTCATTGTTCGCTCCTCTAATAATCGCAATACTTCTTAAAAAATTGTTTTGCACTCTTCTGTGTCGGAGGGTAATCTCGCTCTTTTGTCGCTGAGCTATATTTCTACTGTGTGTTGTCGGATAATGTGAGGATGGGATGAAAGGTAATCTGCGTGCAGAATTCCTAAAGCTCCCTTATCCTTGTTGAATTTCTCAAGAATTCCACCTTTGCCCTCCGGTTTCCCTGAAATAAATTACTTTAAGGGTGAGATGCCTTCACGCACCCCTTTTAGGTCCCGGTTTTTGTAAACGCAGTCAAACAGGTATTATGTCTGATTTTAATTCACATTATAGGCTACTATTCCTTTAGGCTGCGTCGCTCCCTGGATATCTAACATGCACATTTGGGAATAAGAATAAATGATTTCCCAAAGTTGCATAAAAATAGAAACCACATTATTAAAAGTGTGTAGTGTTGATCATTTATGATTACAATGCTGCATTAAGTTGACACAGTATTATAAACAAGTCGTGTTTAAAGCTAACCACCGGCCACTGATGAGACAGTTAATTCTCCTTTCTGTTAGTTTACTCTGTGTTGCTGATTGATATACGCTGGGCTTCCCTCCCTAACAAGTACACACGCTGTTGAAAAAATCTGCTTCCCTTCATCTAGGCTTCTGGTACTTAAAGTTTGGGTTTTTTGGTGTACTACAAAATTACAGTGTTTGCACTGTGGAACCACGAGGGTTTGGGTGCTAATGGATTTATAATCTCCGTCTCTGGGACCATCCAAAGTAATTAGCACATGGGCTCTAAAGAAATGATGGTTAGTGAGCAATAAAGCCATTGCCCATAGCTTAAACTGACAGTCCCTCTAACTTAACTCCAACCTCAAGCCTAATTGGGAAAGTCATTGCAGTTATTGTCCTCAATTATAGTCTGGGATGCAAAAACCCTGGAAAGAGACTTTCATTCATCACGTCTGAAACTGAAGGATCTCAAATCTCTGGAGACGCGAGGCCATATTAGAAATAATGAGGAAATACACAATAATATCTACATACAAACTAGGAGGATTCACACTTTGGGATGATGCATTTTTTACAGTTAAACGAAAGTGCTTTTAGGGCAAAAAGATAACTTTAAAAATCATACTAATATGATGAAATAACAGAAATGAACAGAGTAATTGTAATACAAATTAAGTGATATCTGCCCTGAATACACAGACTGCTGTCGCTTTTAAACTGATGTGTAAACTTTCCCTGTTTTGGGGAGACACTTTTTTCAATTCCCAGTAATAATTAATAGCCATGCTATTTAGTGAACTCTTGTTGCCTGTTAAACGCGTCGCTCTTAAATGGCTGTAGCCTATAGGCTCAACGATATTTCCACTATTTCTCACGAATGGCCTTTCCATTAAGAGCGATTAGATTATGTCTATTGAAAGTTGCTGATCCATAGAAAAAAAGCCAGCGGATAAAAGGCGATTTCAAGTGACCTTCTCGTCCCTTTCACACCAATCTGAGCCCCCAGAATAATTTGGGGATCAGATTTGGACAAAAAGAAGCACCCCCCCACCCACCCACTCTCTCTCTCTCTCTCTCTCTCTCATGCACACACACGCACACACACACACACCCCTCAACCCCCTCCTCCCTTTTCAACACACAACCACTCAAAGCAACAAAACCTCCAATTCAAACATGAGTCTGAGTTTGATATTTTTTTAAATAAGGACCTACAAAAATATGACTGTTTGTTTAGTGTTCAGCGCAGTGCGCACGCTGAAAATCCTCCTTTTTTTCTTCTTTTCTTCCTAAGTGCCTCTTTTACATATAAAGGTGTTTAGAAAAGTTAAAGTTAGCTAAAGTTAACTTCCTAGTAGGTCTTCACTTATAAAACCCTGTAACCTCTGTTTCAAAAAGTTTAAAGGATTTTTATATGTAAAAATTTTGCGTAATTAATAAATAAATAAATAAATAAGCCACAACATACATCAATATGCCACTGCAGGGTTACTGCATCTATGTGGAAAGCAAATAAACCGGAAGCACATTTGCAAAAGCAAATTTTACGCAAAATGTATCGTTGAAAGATAAATAAGATACTAATCGTATGTTTTGTCTTATTTAAATTGGACAAATGTTTTGTAAGGTAGTGCATATATTGCCATTGCTTTAATATAATATGTATAACACATTGCCCAGATGTTAGCTCATATACTCGAAAATCGTATAAAACAATAGAAAATATTCTACAAATAAGACTCTCCACTTAATAACAGGTGCAACTGTGTAATGACATTGTCAGCGGCGCCTGTGTGTTTACTCACTAAATCTTAAGTCACTTCATTATTCATTAAAATAACTTTAGTGACAAACTTCTCCTTATTGCAGAGAGGTAATAAGGAGAGTCCAACAAGTGTAAAGTTATTTTAGAGGTGTGGATGTGCATCACATGTTCGATATGACTATTTGTCAGTGTCTATTATTCAAACAAGCAGCCAGGACCCAACATGAAGATGCGTAACGGTGCATGAGGTGTCCATCACTTTATTAGCTTGGTTGTTTAATCGTTTTAATTTTGCACGCAGATGGTTTAAAGTCACAGGGCTCAGCGTGAGCTGGATGTGGCCCTCTAACCGGCGTCCAGGATCATAACACTGGTGTCACGGAAGGTTTTGAGCAGAGGCCCCCTGGAAAAGCGAATCAACCTCTAAGCTCCATACTGTGTCTGTATGGCTATATGCTGTCGTTGTAACCCTGATGTGCGTACACACAATCAATAATAAACAGTCCCTCGACCATTTCTGAATCCCTGCATCAGTTTGCATTGCTTTAAACGCTATTAAACGCGTCCTCACAGTCATGTGTGGTTTTATTGGGGGGGCCTTGCACTTCTGACCTCAGTGTTTTCCCAACTGATTGTGCTGCTTGTTGGTTTCAGCTGCATTGAAGCTGCATTTCGTACTGTATCTGTGTAAAAACAGCATCAGTTATTGATTATCACACATTTGTGCTTTCTAACCCTATAAATGTTTAACCAACAAAGTCCTTTCATAAAACTATCATACAAGTGAAATTAAAATACGTATTAATATTATATTGGTTATGATCTGTGTAATTTTCAGTTTGGGTTGAAATAGAAAAAGTCAGATAGGATTTAAATATTTAAGCATCCCTAATTATCTGATGCAAAGCATTTAGATTAAGACGGCTGTTAGTGTGCAAATGCATCCATTACCTGAAAGACATGTTTAATAATAATAGGACTGTAATTCTTTTCATGTTTCCAATAATTTATTATATTTTGCTGCCACATAAGAAAAGGCATAATACTCAGAGAATTGTAAATTAAAAATAAATGTAACTTGGCTCACGTGAAATGATTAATTAGCATGAACTTTCTGCACCCATGAGAGGCTTAAGTTAAATGTTATTATGTAAGGTTATTTTACAAAGCTGATTGACGTGCAGTTTGTCCTGGCCTACATCTATTATTTTATATCACTTTTCATTACAATCCCTTTACATCAATAATGCTGCTTTGATAAATCCAATTGTATGCCATGTTACATTTCCTCGCTGCAGTCTTTTTTCTCTCACACACAACGTGTTCTTACCGCAGCATGAGATTTTTTTTCCGCCAATCTATAATATTTGCATCTGACAGTATTGTGGCTAAACAAGCTTTGGGGGGAAAGGCGTAAAAGATGGGCAACGGCTGCTCTCCTTGATCAGCCTTTTAATCCGGTGACACTATCGCTGAGACAAACAGCCCGCTATCGATCTTTTCATTATGTGTTCAAACAACAAATAGCCTTGCAGGTGAGGTGCACGGGACGTGCAAAAAAAAAGAAACGCTCCCCTGTCCAGCGGTACAACAAGCAGCCTGCAATAAGCACTATCTGATGTCCAAATGAGTGAGGACAACTGGAAAACGGGAGATCGAGTCTTGTAATGGGCGATAATGTTATGGAAAGATGCGACTGTCCACTAGTTAAAAAGTTGTGACACTGCCCGGGTCGCCTACATGGTTTGAAGTTTAATGGTCATGTGGCTCGACACAGATTTTAGCCTTGCATTCACAGCCATGCGTGCGTAACGTAGAAGAAGTGAGAAATAAATACTGTACTTGCCTTATCCGTGGCTGCCTTTTATCCAGGTAGAAAGCCGCTCCTCTACTGGTTACCGCCGTCGCTGGTGCTTCTTCTTTTAATGTCCTGCTGTCCACTTTCTCCTTTTTCTCTCGCCGTTTCCCAGCTTTCTATTAGAGCCCCTACCCTGCTCCCATTCGCTGTCCCTCTCACTCTCCTCTCCTCTTCTCCTGCGGAGCCCCTTTCCAATCTGTAGAGTTAAATCTTAATGATACACTTACAGAAAAAATTCTTTGTCCGATTTAATCTTATTGGTTTCACCTTTTCAAAGAGCTGGAGATATGGCCGGGGACTTTCAGTGGAGTGTCCGAGACAGGGACGGGAGAGAGAGCTCTCTTGTTGAATACTTAAAAAACAACCCATCCCTCCTATGCGTTTCCAAAGGGGGCACTTGCATATTTACGCTCCATTATATCTGCTAATATCTTTGAGTGGTTAAAGATCTGTATACAACAACTTAGTTTATTTGTATTAAATTATATTTTGATGTATTATGGATGGTTATTCTTTCCCAACATGGTGTATTACCATGTTTTTGGACATGATTTACGCACGACATTTTTACTTTATGTTCCATGTATATCACACGCAATCAAAATACTGGTGCACTTTTGGGGCTATTATTATTTAGTTGTAACATAATTTATATTTCTTATTGTTCTTTGAAAGTTTTTTTTCTTCGTTATTCAACCTAAATATGAAAATATCATACTTTTGAGAAAGTCAAAAAAGACGAAAAGAAAAAGTACGCAAAATTAGGGCTCATTATATTTTTTAAATCAACTTTTAAGTTTTAAAAATTCATGTTTGATGACTTGTGCATGCATTAATATGAGGTTGTAATTGTTCAATGTACGCTAGATGGCAGCGCGATCCAGACATTTTTGAGTTGGAGAGGTAGTAAGCCTGCAGAAACCCTGGTACAAAAAAGCCGGAATCCCCATGCAAATTCCCAGCAACTTCACATGATTTTGAATTACTGTCATTATTAAGACATAATGTGACACCAGCTCAGTGATTGTGGAGACTATAGGACCTCGGTAATTATTGAATATTGCTTATTGCTCCGTCTAATTTTAGAGATTTTCGGCCGCTGGCACGGCATCCCATTCGTATAACACACTGTCTTTTATGCATCATTTTCCCCATTGACATTTTCCTCCTTTTATAAGCTCGTTTTAACTAAATTGTAAGTTTTAATCAGCGAGACTGTGCCGATTACAGGCGAGGATGTACCGCAATGCGCATGCCAAAGACAAAACAACGTGTGAAAATATAAATCCGCTTCAAACCCACAACGACATCCGTTAATTTTATAATAAAGATATGAGTCCAAGACAAACCATTTTGAAACTTTGGGGAATTTCTGAGCCAGTGTCCCCCTTTCGCCGCTGCGCACGGTTTTTGGTTTATTTGTCGTGCGTAAAAGCTTTGTCCCCCCTTGCCTTTACCCCGCTTTTTCTGCTATTCTATTCAGGGTTTCTTCCTCTTTTTGGTGACAATAGACGGCCCATACTAATCAGGTTTCAAAGTAAATAGCAGCGCGGGGCGAGCTCAATGTAAATTGTGCCTGTCAGAGCCCCCCAGCCCCTCCAGCCGTAGATTGCAACACTGCAAAAAATATCCATCCCCAGACATCATTCAGCTCAGTATTGAGTCTGGAAATCTTGGATTAACCAAAATACAGGACTGAATCTTCCATCTAGGTGAAATGCTTCCAATTGTTTCCAATGCCAATCTAGTCATCGCTGTAAGATTGATTGCATCGATTGTTAATTTCTGAGGGAATCTCCCTGCACATTCTGCTTTATTTCATCACATTGTCTCCTAAATATTCTACAAACGACTCGGACTGCGATTTTAAACAAGCGGAGTTCTATAAACTGCAATTGCATTATTTTTTCTACTGTGTTTTCAGAAAAAAATAACATTTCAAGATTGGAACACGAGACCCAACGACTTCTCGAGATGGACATTTTTTGCAGTGAATGAACGGAGGGGGACTCTAACCAATGGAGAGAAAGAGAGGGCTTGGCTATAACCTTAGCCTCCCATTTTCTCTCTCTCCCTGTCTCCCCCCTCTCCTCCTCTCCTCCTCCTCTATGCAGGGCTCTGGCCAGTCAGTCGCCTTTGATTATCAGTCTCCAGCAGCCCCTCTCTTGGCTCCTTGACATGAGCACCATATAAGGCGCAGCGATCTCCATAGAAACGTGTCAGTTTCAATAGTAGTGTCAAAGTTCACTATATACAGACATTCGCGCAGATCCCCCGTTTCGGAAACATTGCTCTGCTGGTCCTCCCGTTTAAGCGCATTCATTTTTGGGTCTCTCCTTCTTCTTGCATATTCTATTAGTTGTTGGTGTTGGTCTTCTTTTTTATCTTTTCTCTTCGTATCTCCATTCCTCCTGCTGGAGAGAGGTGAAACTATACATGGGCACTTCATTCGGCGACGCGGTTTTCTTTCGCTGCTGGGCGAGATGATGAGCTTTATTTAAGAATATAGATGTAAAAATCCGGCTCTTCAGTTTTTCCTCCCCTCCTATACGGCGAAGACGGGAGTGTAAAGGAGCAAGGGGAAGAAAAGAGAAAGGAATTTATCTCCGCAGCACTTTGGATCGCGTGTCTTTCCAGCAAAAGGTTTTTTTACTCGTTCCTGCGTCCATGTGAATCGCTCCTGCCTTTTCTTTGTGGCTATTTTATATCAAACTGCAATTTGTTACGACTGGACTCTGGTTTTCCTACAAGATTAGGGATTCCTGAATGGCTGGCTGCAATTTACCTTGGAACTGGCCTCCCGATACTTGCATATCCTGATCGGGTGCCTATTCAATCGTCCTCCTGTATTTTGAATGTATTGATCGCGTTCTACTCTCCTTCTTACCCCATATGAGATTGCGTGCTCCGATTTGACTTTGCACTGCCCCGTCTTTTGAGAGCTCATTTTTTCTTCTACGCTCCATAAACACCGGCGATCATTTCGCTTTATAGCACTTTCAGGGGCCGAGATATGGCAATGGTAGTTAGCGTGTGGCGAGATCCGCAGGAAGACGTGGCCGGAGGACCTCCGAGCGGCCCCAACCCAGCATCGCAGCCGTCGAGGGAGCAGCAGCAGGCGGCGTCGGCGGCGCCGCACACTCCGCAGACCCCCAGCCAGCCGGGACCCCCGTCCACACCGGGGACCGCCGGGGACAAGGGGAGTCAAAATTCTGGACAGAGTCAGCAGCATATTGAATGTGTGGTTTGCGGAGACAAATCGAGCGGCAAACACTATGGCCAGTTCACCTGCGAGGGATGCAAAAGTTTCTTCAAGAGGAGTGTACGGAGGAACTTAACATACTCATGTCGTGCCAATAGGAACTGTCCCATTGACCAGCACCACAGAAATCAGTGCCAATACTGCCGGCTGAAGAAGTGTTTAAAAGTGGGAATGCGGCGGGAAGGTGAATATATATTTTTAAAGCCACTCATGATTACGCATCCTAGTAGCAGACGAACAGGGCTGCCATGTTGCATTAAGGTCACAGGCATATGGCTGGGCATACTGCAGTCTCCATCCATGTTTTTTCGGGATGTTTGCATGAATGATTAGTCTTTCTGCCTATGTAAGAGAGGGGTAAAAGGCCAGTGCAGCCACAGCAGCTATGCTTGTGAATGCAGGTCGCCTGAACAAAGCGGCTCGTCTAGCTGACCCTTTTATTTACTGTTTATTGCAGTCTAAATTGTACAATTATCAAGCAAAAACATTCGGTCCAACAGGCCCTTTTTACGTATATGTTTTAGAGCAGAAGAGAGGTTGTGTTTATGTGTGTGTGCCTGTTTGTCTGTCTGTCTCTGTCTGTGTGTGTACGTGTGTGTGTATGTGTGTGTACAGTGTCCAAGGCTAATAGTCCCTTCCATAAGTACGTGTAGCTTACTAATTTCTAATAGTATAGTGGGGCTTGTAATCTCTGTGTGTGAATGTAAAATGAACACACTCCAAACCCACGTCTCTCTCGAGCTCCTTATGCTGACTAGACAGCTCAGACACACTGAATAATGCCGCTCAAGTTGTTCATGGCTCATTGTTTTGCCTGGTGCATTACAGGCCGTATAACTTTCCTCTCCGTGTCAAGTGTTTTATTCCAATTCATGCAAACATCCCTCATTTAAAATCTACAATTTTCAGTCTAAACTATTAGCCCATGTATAATATACCCTGAGCAACATTAATATTTTATTTTTAATTATAAACAATAGCTGAAATCCATTTATTCCCAGCTGACCTTTTGATGTGGCCAAAATGTGAAAATGTGATTGCATTTAACTGTAATTATCGATCATATTTGTAATATGTTTGGCCACAATGAGTAATTATTAATATAAACAAAACAGCACGTAAATATAATGCTAAAGTAGTATAAGTAGGCTGCTGTATGTAATCTGCAATTATACGCGTGGAAATAGTGAGAATAGTAAAATAGTTAAATATACTTTTGTATGGCAGAAAATGTGTGTGTTTGGTGTCTAAAAGTGATTTTAATTTTGCATACAGCCCATGTAGCGTTCAGCCCTAAATACACATGCAAACAGTGTGAAGGTTGAGGGACACAGCACATCTGTTTTGATGAGATGTTTATGCTGTCGATATAATAATTTGCTCTTACAAACGGCATACTCTAGTCAATATGTTTTGAAAAGCGTGCTGAATTTAGATTTCAGAGCATGCCGTTCCAGTGAGGTGAAAAACCCTAGCTGTAGCTTGCTTTACGCTTGTACTACTCATGAACACTGTTTATCAGTCCTGGATGCACATTTCCTCTTTTTCTCTATCTTTTTGTCAGCGGTTCAGCGAGGACGAATGCCTCCAACTCAGCCCAACCCAGGCCAGTACGCGCTGACGAACGGGGACCCTCTGAATGGCCATTGCTATCTGTCCGGATACATCTCGTTATTGCTGCGGGCCGAGCCTTATCCGACGTCCCGGTACGGGAGCCAGTGCATGCAGCCTAACAATATCATGGGCATCGAGAACATCTGCGAGCTGGCGGCTCGTTTACTCTTCAGCGCCGTGGAGTGGGCGAGAAACATCCCTTTCTTTCCCGACCTGCAGATCACCGACCAGGTGTCCCTTCTCAGGCTGACGTGGAGCGAGTTGTTTGTGCTTAACGCGGCCCAGTGCTCCATGCCTCTGCATGTGGCCCCTCTGCTCGCCGCGGCGGGCCTCCACGCCTCCCCGATGTCCGCGGACCGAGTGGTGGCTTTCATGGATCACATCCGGATCTTCCAGGAGCAAGTGGAGAAGCTCAAGACCCTGCACGTAGACTCGGCAGAGTACAGCTGCCTCAAGGCCATCGTGCTTTTTACATCAGGTGGGTGTCCGACATGTCACATAGGAACACGTCTGTAATCAAATGAGGCCTAGTTGCAGTAATGTTGCAGAGAGCGAGGCTCGCAGGGCGAAACATTGTGGCATCAAGAATATGGCTGTCAAGTATAGGCTGGTCACAAATCTTAGTTTACGAGATGTTTGTGTTGCCGATGGAATAGCTATTTTGTCAACAGCTTGCTACATATCCACTTACATGCATTCCCATGTCAGTTGTAGCCGCAGCATAAGACGTGTAAACAAATCCAGATTGAGTTAGCGCATCAAGTTTTTTAGTCTCCCCCTCAGTTCAGTGCGCTTTAAACCGGATATAATTGACAATCTCCTATATGTAAATATTTTATCATTGTTGAGTTTAAACTTTTTGAACATGTCAGAGCCGTGAGCGACACTGTAGGTTCGCGTCCATAAATTTTGGAACAGGTGTCAAATAATCGAGCGTAAAGATGAAATAGTCTATCACCGTGTGATATATGACAGCTGATGCATTTATGAGTGTTGGTGCAGGCTTTTATCCTTGTTTTGCGTGCACAAACACATGTCTTGGGGGGCAGGAAATAATCCTTAGCAGGCTGAGATCAAAAAAAGCTGATGGAAGTTGACTCGTGTGTCAGTGCATCGCTTCTGTAGGACTCAGAGCTGCACTGCTCTATAGATTGTTTATAGATTCATCTTAGCTGACCTATTAATTTTCTAACTTACTGAGGATAGTTTCTCTTGTCGCACACACTTTGAAAAGTCATCAGCAGCAATTTCAAAAAGTAACCTACATTGTTGATAGCTTAATTGATGCCTGACTGGGGCAGGGTCCTAAAGGTCCTCATTTACTCTCCGTGCGTAATTTAGATGCTATTTTGGAGTTGCTTGTATACGCTTGGTGCCATTAGGCCTGTTACGCCAGGGGAGTCTGCTGATGATTTGAAGGAAAAAGGGAAGTCTAAACTCACTCACAGGCCCCAAAACTATTTCAGAACTTACCTCAAAGTTGTAACCTCTTTGTCTGATATTTGGCCCATTACAAAATTCTGTAACATACTTTTATATTTCCTATAATTGGACAATTTAGTGATAAAATATTAATTTTTATTGTAGTTTTCCGATTTGGAGTTATTTTTAAATAATCTCCACTTTCAATTTGCCTAGAAAGCGTCATAGCTCCATTTTATATTGAGTGGTTACACTTGTCCTCGAGTATATTTCAATAATTATTGTTTATTATTTACGTAAAGTCACAGGGATGTACAGCTGCATATATACATTACCATCACTCTCTTTACATTATTTTATATATTATTATATACTATATTATTATTTAATTATATATATTATAATATCATATATTATAAAATATTAATAAATTATCCAACACTATATTAAAATGTCATACATTGTGTTGAAATTATTAATTAGCTGTGCATGAGCAGGATCTATATTATCCACACTTTAAGTTTGAGTGCTCACCAAACTTGTAAATAGAAACTCAGAGTGTATTCCCACAAAACTATCTCCAACATTCAATTTTCCTTTTTTCTGATAATTATGACATTATAATATATATTTTCTTACAGTTATAGAACTTACTATTTTTCTATATTTTTAGTTTCAGGAGACATAATAATTACTTTCAGTTTGGGGGTTTGGCAACATGTTTAATTCGACACGCCAAATTCTGAAGGCAAACTGAGAGGTAAATATATGTTGTAACACAAATAAATACGTACTTTGCTTCAGTTGCCGTACTAAAGTAACGTGTCATCCTGTTAGAGCCACTTCACCGTGGGCACTGACATATTTGGACATATTTTCCTATTTCACGGCGTTTCAGTAATTCACCCCAGATTACCCAGAGAAACTTCATACACACATTAACATCCTCCATGTTTTCTAACAGATCATTTAGTTAGGTTGATAGGCTACAACTGGTGTTGGCTATAACAAGTCATATGGCGTTTTGCCAACCCCAGCGTGGATTGTTTGCCTTTAATAACACCAGACTTGTCAGTATTTGATGCATAAATAATGGTGGTCAGGCTACACTATTTCACCACAGTTCAGGATCATTGTCTTACATTAAGTCCTCATCCACATGTGCACGCTGCAGTGCTTGCCTTTGCTAACCTACCACAGAAATAGTCGTTTGCGAATCTGGAAGCTATCTGCTCCCATGTCTCAGTCTATTGAGGTAGTGGGGTGCAGGGTTGCAGGCAGGCCTAATGGAGAACTATGGGGTGTCTTTGACCAGCTTTCTCTTGACATTCAACTGCAGCCCAGTCCCTGCATTACTCCCAACTCTCTATATCGCTGCATTACATCCTTAAAGTATTATATTTCACCAGAAATTTCCAAATGTAATACATTTCAGCCTTATTGATTGCTGTAGATTTTAAAAGGGACACTCAGCGTTAATCCAGAAGGATTTGCATACATGGGGCTTTGACCGGCCGGACTAAGGTCACAGTAAATCACCCCGCGATCTCCGCGTTGCCCCCGGGTTCATAAGGTTATTGTGTCTGGCCATAGTGAGTTATAGCACCGAGGAATCACGAATAGGCTTAAAAGCCTCTGTCCCGTGCTTTAATGTATTGGTGCTTGAAAACTAAAGCTGTCTTCCTCGTGTAGTTTCTACAAAAGCACAGCTCAATCCAGAATCTTTTGAGGACAGCCTAGACTCCATGTGGGACCATATATGCCAGCGGTTATGCTGCCTGCGTTTACAGCAGTTTATAGAACACGCATGCTTGGGTTGTGTGAAAACCCCTTCTCTTTAAAACAGGCTGAAGCATCGTACGACACTAACAAGCCTTATATGCTTTTGTCTATAGTGAAGCGTGGCTGCACAGGACTGCAGCACCAGAACACACGGCTCGCCTGCGTTCTTGCACACGCTCATTTTCTGACATTTTCTGTCGCTTCTGCGTGACTATTGACTTCACCTCCTCTAATAAATTTGATTGCTTCCAGCGGCCTGTCCTATAGGCTCTATCGAAAAACAGGCCAAGAGTGGTCTATGGAGAGAAGAGCGGCGAAATGACTTAACAGCTTACTGCAGAGTAATTAGGTCACATTACATCCAGTGTAATTTCAGATTCATCAGTGCCGTTTATGTTTCCTTATACTTGAATCCCCAGAGTCCAGACATGAAGAGCAGCGGCCTGTAGGCCTGTACCCTACCTTTGCTCCATTGCCCCATCACTTCTCCCCCTGCACGCTAACACTACTGCTTCCATGACATTTAACTCTATATTCTTGTTGATTGTTGTAAGAGCAGGCAGAGATATCCTCCACTGACTTGTGCATCCCTCCTCCAGCAGCAAGCCCCTTGTTTATTCTGTATGACAGTCCCACTCGCTCAGTGTGATGTAGCATGTTTGGCCAGTGTGTTTGTTCATTCTACTTTGTCAATAACACGTAAAGGCTGATGTTGAATGATAACCAGAGTGCTTCTGCAGGACATAAATTGGCTATGGCAAGGTGTGTGCACTTGCCAAAGCCATAAGCCCACGTGAGGCTAAAATTGACCATGTGCTTTTGTGTTCATATTTTGCTAATAAAATATTAAGCGAAATTGCCAGCAGTGTAATTTGAGTTCTAGATATTTACAAATATCTATTCTAAAAAAGTAATATGTGTGTTTAATACCACAGATTCTCTGCAAGCTTGGTGACCTGCCAGTGTGATTTAATAATCTAATATTTTAATAATATATGTGTGGCCAGCAGTTATTGTTACACTTGTTCCCGGCTTGTTGAAGTTTAACAGCAGAAATAATATTAGATTCGGGGACTTTTCTACAACATGTTGTACCTTGGGGTTTTAGACACGTGACGAGCCTAACCACAGTGTTTTTGCTGTGTGTTTCTCAGACGCTTGCGGCCTGTCGGACGCTGCTCACATCGAGAGCCTACAGGAGAAATCCCAGTGCGCCCTGGAGGAGTATGTAAGGAGCCAGTACCCGAACCAGCCCAGCCGCTTTGGGAAGCTCCTGCTGCGGCTGCCCTCTCTGCGCACCGTCTCATCGTCGGTAATCGAGCAGCTGTTCTTCGTCCGCTTGGTAGGTAAAACTCCTATTGAAACCCTCATCAGGGATATGCTATTATCCGGGAGCAGCTTCAACTGGCCTTACATGTCCATCCAATGATCCTTATATGAAAGTGGAAAAAAGAGAGGAAAAAAAGGACCAAAATTCAGCACCCCTCACCCCATCCTCCTCCAAGAAGACTATATATAGGACCTTTTCTGAGAAACTTGGAAGACATTACTTTTTTTCTGTCTTCTGGGACTGAGATGGAATACATTATGTACAGAAAAATATTGGAACTGGACTTTACACCTGTGTAAATCCACCCTCATCGTCAAGAACAATACCCTTCATTTTGTAAAATACTAGTCTTTATTTTCCTTTTTTGTAAAAAATACAAATAAAATGAAAAACATCATATGCGCAGTAAGAAAAAAAGAATCAAGACTTAGCGGGAAAATAATGTTTCCAAGCAATTATAAGAATTGTCCTGTGTCTATGTACCTCTCTGTTTTGTATTTTTTCTGGTTCTAAACCAGGGTTTCTGTGATTCTATACTAATAATTTTTTGATATAACCTTTTGCTTCTTATAATGAGTGCGATATATGTTGTCGAAGCTATGTTCTCCAAGAATTAAAATTGAAGTGAGAATTTAAAAACAGAAAAATAAAGAAATTTAGACAAATAAGAAACAGTCTAATCGCTATGACAATATCACCACTGATGGTTGAACTTTTTTCCCAATTGATACGATGGACCTGCAACAGCAGCAAACTGACCTCCAGGACATTTTTACTGAGAGGACGTCTGGGGCGCCTTTCCCCGGGCCATGAGTGCGTGTGGAGTCGATCATCAGTCAAAGAGGAGAGACATGAAAATCAAAAGCACTTTTAATATATCATTTCAAATACATTTTGTTTGTTTCGTCTTGAAAATTTTCATTGTTTCTTGAATTTTATTGGTTGTTGCCTTCAATTTGCTTACTCCATGATGCAGCTTTTTGCAGAAGGGTCGGTTGATGAAGTTGTGTGATGGTGACTGTACTATTAAAAAAAGAAATAGGCAACAATGTCTCATTCTCAAGCATTTTCCTGGAAGCAAATGTCAAGATTCTCGGTCTTATTTTATATATCATGTGAGGGGAATATCTGTGCGCTCATGGTTCTATAAGAAAAGCGCAGCCTCCAGTTACTGAGTCATGGCTCTGCATCGCCTTCTACTCAAACATAATTCTAAATACACTCTTTGCCTCTATTACACCTATAGCACTGGAAACGAGGTGATACACGGGATTAAGTGTGGTAATTACACAAAGGGTGCATACCTTACATTTTAACAAACCACTGACATAACTGGCAACACAAAGAAGGGGAAGGCTATACGTGAGGAACTACAGCAGTGAGCTCTCTGCCAGCCTGCGAGCGCATTAATGTTTAATATTTTTCCCAGACAGCAAGGAAAGCCTGCGCAGCACACAGAGCCACCTCTATCCTACCTCATGTGGCTTAATCAAGGTGATTCTTCACAAACCAAACAATATTCCCCCTCTCTCCCCTCGTTCTTAAAAACTCTGCCTTGATAGTGCATGCCTCAATATTGATGTGGGCGTCATTTGGCAAAAGGGTTAGGCCCCGCTGCAAAGCTGCTGTGATATGCGTGATCAATCTGGAAAATGTATTTTACAGCATGTAAGCCAGTCGATAGGAACACCGAGTGTGATGCATTGTGTGGGAATAGAGAGGAGGAAGGAGAGGGAGGGAGAGAAAGAAAGAGAGAGAGAGACTGTGGAGCCAGTGCAGAGACAAATGAGAGGGGAAACGTGCGAGAGGGAAGGCAAGTGCATGTGTGTGTGAGAGGGAGACAGAAAGAGATGTGGCCTTGGTTTGCCTGATACATTCACAATGTAATGAGGACATCGATAAGTCCTCAATGTGTTAGATGGGTTACATAGAGTTTCTGTCCTTGCATTGGTCTGTCTCTGTATGTGCGTTTTGTCTCCATATACTCCACACATGACACAGGAAGCCCAGTTATGGACCTGGATCTCCACTCACTGTCATTACAGCGTTACACTCACACCTAGAGTGGTAAAATGTGATAAATTGGAAGGCGTTATGGAGAAGAAAATGGGGTTTCGGTGTGACAATTATTACATTTGCCTGTTAGCCCCCCCTCCCTCCTCTTCTTCTTCATCATCAGACGTGTTGCTTGTGTGCCATATTGCTCACATCTTCATCTGCTGACTGGCACCGATGAGGGACAGGAGGACAGGAGCTGAACTGCATGTAGCAAATGTCTGAATTTGATATCGCCATATTTGTTATCTGCCTTATAGGAATGGGGGGAGGGGCGTTCAGTGGGTTATTTGTTTGTATTGCCTGTCTCGTTCAAAGGCTACGATATTAAGGTATTAATTAGTTCGCGCTCGTGCTGGAATGATGCTATAGGTTGTGCTATAGGTTGTCCTCAAATGCTCTCTCACAGGGTTTTCATTCTCATGATTAATGTGTGTTCGGGCATATTGTACCTATTAGCTCCCAATCGACCTGTCTGTAGCACTGGGTCAGTTGTCAGGCGCCTTGTTGTTCCCTAAGCTACTGTCCAAACATAAATGTGATATTTCTTCAGGATTGTGGGTATGATTCTCGCCGAGCTTTCGGTCAGGTGAAATCTGCAGAATAATGAGCTGATGGGGCCTTTCCTTTCTGCTTCATACTGGAGGGAGAATATGTTGAATATGAACACATTTGAACCTTACGCACTCATAACAAGCAATCACCAAAACACAGCTTTAAAAACAGATAATTACTGAAGCTCTGGAATTATTTAGCGTGTTTGTCTTTAACTGGTGCGTTTTTTATTTTTGGAATAATCCAGAGGATCTTTTACTGGACGGCGAGGAAGGCTGCTTGTGTGAATAAATGTTTGTTCTTCAAAGAGAATGAATATGGCTTCATCATGGCCCCTCACAACAGTCCAGGTCGTTTTTGTTTTATGCAGCTCTGGACTAAATTGTTTGTTGGGTTATTAAACGCAGCTTTCAGCTGGTTGTCTCCACATAATGTATTCTAAATCCCTCTAGAGTAACTATCTTTTATCCTCTTGCTGAGAGCATTCGGTTATACAATTGTTACACTACAGGCTATATAAAGCAATAGTTCAAAAACAGATGAAATGGTGGCATGTGTTGCTAATTAACGTTTCTGTAAAAGCAAAACACATGAGGACTCTAGGAAAAGTGATATTTTCTATTTAGGCTGGGTACCATTTCTAACTCTCTGACAGAAGCACAAATTAGAATATTATGCAACAGCTCAAATATTGAAACAATAAGCCTCAAATATCTGGCTATATTTATCAGACATTTATCATCAAATTTCTTATCCTTTCCTGTGATGACAACATTATTATAACTTCTATTTAATTAAATAAAGGCAAAGAAAAAAAGCACAAGATGCAGTAAGAGAGTAGTAAACGCACTGTCAGATTGCACTGTGGCTGCGGTGGGTAAGGGAGATGGATATGTGGCACACTATGGGCCCCATTTGTGTCTCTGTAATTTCGGAAACTCCGGTTACCAAAGTGTTACTACGAAATGAGTTAAATAACCATTTACCTTTGTCTGGTTTCATTCATCAAACCACAAGTGGAGGACTCCTAACACGGGGGGCTATTTGTTTGCTTTACACAAGCAGCTGGGTGCGATTTCACGTTTGAGATATCTGTCTGAAAGCGAAACATTTATTATCCTAAGTTGTCAGCGAACCTATTTCTCCAAAACCCCTCAATGCAAGCCAATGGTTTTATGCAGCGGTGGAAACGTCCTATTGGCGTCACACGTCACTTCATTTCACTTATAGTAGCCTAGTTTTCCCGGTCACATTTGACAAATACTGTTGTTTGAGACAATAACAATTTCCAAATAGCGGCTCCGTGTATGAATGGGGGGCCCTCTCAAGTATGACACGGCTTATTTCTCATATTGTCTTGTGCGTAAAAATGATGACAACAAGTGCTTCGCCGTGTCTACCACGCACCTCACTCACACGAGCTCTGCAAAATGGCTGGGAACGGCACAGTGAGGACAAATGTCCAAAAATTAAATGGATTCCCGTGAGATGTTTGCGCTATATCTCACCAAACAGCCCGAGTTTTCCTCTTGTATTGACGGTCAATGGAGAGAGGCATATCTTCTGATTACAATGTGCTGTTCTGAGATCTGTCCGCGGACCTCATAGGCAACCTTTAAGCCATGGATCAAATCCAGCCCTACGGGGTATAAAATATCCCTAGTTGTGAATGTAACATAAGGGGACGCCTCCCGGGGACGCCTCCCTGCGCCCGTGTGTGTGTGTGTGTGTGTGTGTGTGTGTGTGTGTGTGTGTGTGTGTGTGTCCATGTGTGTGTTTGTGCACGCAAGTTTGTAATGAATGTCAAAACTGTGTAGGCACTGATAGGATTTTTATATATGTGTGAGGTCTTTCTGAGTATATGTGTGCGGGCGCGTTCTTTGCATGCCCGTGCGTAAAAGCGTGTATCTAGCAGCGTGCGTACGCGTGTGTGCGCGCGCTACTGGCCGAGAGAGAGAGCGAGAGAGAGGTGGTTGTGAGAAAGCCCGGATCGCTGTGTAAGCGGATCCCTTTGTGTTGATTTAGGAAGACGTTTGCTGTATATAACGTTCAAGGCTGATAATATCATTGCCTGGCCAGATAAATAAAGCATTGGCCAAAACCATCGGGTCAGCTATCGATCCGCTTTTTCTCCCTGAGAGAGAGAGGGAGAGGGAGAATGAGAGAGAGGGAGAGAGAGAGAGAGAGAGAGAGAGAGAGAGGGAGGGGTGGACAGGAGGAGGGGGGATTGAGAAAGAGAGGGAGAGAAAAGGAGAGAGAAAGGGAGAGAGACCTCACTCATTAGCATTCCACAGCCATGGACTAAACGCTGACAACTAACAGAGATATCCAGCTCTACACCACTGCATGCATTTTCCCCCCTTTGTCTTCTTCCCCTGGCCCTTCATTTCCAGCGGACAGATCTCTCGTCACAGCCAACACATTTTTATTTATGCCTTCTCCACTCTTTTTGCACGAATGGAGCCCGTGCACAAGAGAGAAAACCTTCCAGTAAAGCAGAGAAAAAAGGGGGGAGAGTGATGTTGTAAAAGCTGTGCAGAAGTGACAGCGCTAAGCACACTCGCTTTACTTGGGAGAGATATACAATTGTGTGAGACTTGACAAAAAAAGACGTTTTAAATTGCAAACTTAACTACTAATATTTATATATTTCAGGATTTAAAAAAAATCCACTGCCTGTATCATCATTATGAGAAGGTAAATGATACTAATTTTGTTTCAACATTAATAGTGGGTGAATATTTTTCACTTGGTGGTGGACGTTTGGTTTTATGTGATGGCACGGTTGGTGAAAATGTTTACCTAATAGTTTGACTTTTAAAGCTGTTATTTAGTAGGTCTAAAACAAAATTTGTAGAATAAAATAAACACACAAACTTTACACCGTAGGAGCAAAAACATTAAATTCAAGATTTCTTGGAAAACTTGAAAAGTTAAAGTTGTGTTTTTCTACAAATAGACATTAACAATTTTGAAAAGTAAAAAAAAACTTGTTTCAATGAATACATTTATTTGAATGAGTGATACAGGGACTACCAATGACATTATTTGGACAAGCTCTTTTTCTCAGATGACTATATCTTAATATGCATTCAAGTCTTGCCCAACAATGACAGCTGTTCATCTGATAGTAACTTCTTTCCAAGTTTTCTCCCCTCCCACCCCGGGGCCCCCGGTCTCTGTCTTGCTTTGTTGTTTTAAAATATGCATGTCTCTCCGGAATGCCAGTCACGGGTCCAAACTTTGTGTGTCCCAACCTCCCACATGATGAAATGATCCCTTTTAAAGCGGGCTCAATATGTCTCAATCTGCACTCCTCTTCCCTCTCTAAAGCTTCGGGGTTTCGGGACACAGCCCAGAAATATATTAATTAAAGCGCACTACAGACTTTTTAGCACTGGGGGAAGAAGAAGTGGCTGGATCAAGTCAAGCTCTGTCAACGACGGATGGATGAAGATTCACGGCAGTTAAAGAAAAAAAAAGTAAGGCTCATTTTGACGCTCTCTCTCTCTCTCTCTCTCTCTCTCTCTCTCTCTCTCTCTCTCTCTCTCTCTCCCCCCAATGTGTGTGTGTGTGTGTGTGTGTGTGTCTTTTGCACAGTGTTCTTGTGTGTTCCTCGTACTGAAACGGATAAAGCCAGGGGGAGTGAGTGAGAGAGAGAGAGAGAGAAGTGTGAGAGAAAAGGGGGAGGAGGGATATATACGTAAAAAGTGAAAGAGGAAGGACATGTGTTTGTGTGTGTGCTTGTCATCACCAAGAAATTAATAAGCACGTGTCGTTAAACTCCAAACTACAACTGTTTCTCGGAGTTTTGCATTAGTATATGGAGCATGTTTACATGTGGAGGTGTTTACTTGTGAGGGCAGTTATATAAATGCCGTGCAGAATAAATCACACTACCTACTGGGAAAAAATAGACCCGGATGGTTGCAAAGGAAATGCTTGGTTTTTAAAGGGGAAAAGTGTGAATCGGATGTAACAGAGCGTTTGCAGCTCAAGAGGAACTCCTAATTCATTCTGTCAAGTTTGAGAGGATGTGTGTATGTTTCTCAGTGATGCTAATATAAAAGACAAAGCGACTTTATCTCTGTGCGTAAAATAATTCGCTGTTAAGTGAATGAAAAGTAAGAGGGAAGTTGGAGTCAGTTAACCTGTTGCTTATGGTCCAAGCATAACAGCAACCTCAATACTGAGAAAACATCCCATGAGCCCTTGCAGCATTTTATCCCATAATAATCCACCCTCTCCAAAAATGTAAACAGACCAACACTGGGAGTCATTGGGAGATCTGCACAAACAAACTGAATTTAATTACTGTGTTCATTTATTAAATTCAGATACGTTTTAATAGACATCCCAACAGTCTGATTATGTCAACATATGGGAGGCCATGCAGCAAGGCCCGGGCTTACATACCTGATAACGCCTGGGCTTTTCAGTAATATTTACGGCTTCTCTTTCTAATACACTCCAGATGGTGTGTGACTGTGCCACCGCAGTCAGCGAGCTCCTCAATTTTTACTCAGCAGCATTTTGTTGCAATTACATCAGTGCTGAGATAGAATTTATTGGTGACCCATTTTCGCTGCATTATATGCAAAAATAAAATAAATAAATAAAAAATAGAAATAGAAAAAAACTTTAGACACTGTTTTTAGCTCTACTTTATGTGATGCGATTTTTTAAAACTGCTCAAAAGTTTACTTTTAAGTTTTTCTTGAGTGCTCAAATAGTCCCCACTTCATGGTTTGATGGATTAATATGTTATGAAGACAAAACACACAGGCCGCATTCATGCCTGACCAATCTTTGTTGTAGCCTGTGCGGTTTTTTTTCAGCCAGTCACTCAGGCAGAATAATGCTTGTAAAGATATAATCCACTGAGCCTATACCCCTCTGTAGTCCTCTGCTATATTATCCACTGACAATGAATTGGCAAGCTTTTTAGCAGGTATCCAACCTCTCCACTAAACACATGTGAATGTCATTTGCCAGGGATTTGGTTAATAGACTCATTCCGTTTATGTTTTATTACTATGTTAGGTTTACTATGACGTGATAAAAGCCTGTGTGTCTGCGGTGGAATAAATGTAGCTATTTTTTTTTCTTTTTGCAGAAAGTCATAAAATTATCTGATGATAAGAGGAAAAAATCGAATCAGTAACGTGATTAGTTTACATCTGCATGAAATAATGCGTGACAAATATTTATTTGTGCTCGAGACTTCTGCAGAATAATAGACTGAAAAGAAATATCTATCTATCTATCTATCTATCTATCTATCTATCTATCTATCTATCTATCTATCTATCTATCTATCTATCTATCTATCTATCTATCTATCTATCTATCTATCTATCTATCTATCTATCTATCTATCTATCTATCTAGTCACTGTTGTATTATGGGCTGTTTTACTGTTTTAAGTTGCTGTCTCTGTTTACCTGGATTGCTCAGAGAGGCTGCTGTAGGTCTATTATGATTGACTGAAACGATGCATTGAAGGGTATTTTTCATCTTTGCCACGGGGAACCGCTCCTTACAGTGGTAAGGTTTCCCATTGACTCCCTTTAGTCTCCATGGTTGGTGCTCTCCCTCTCTCTCCCTCTCTCTCAGCCACCTCAGAGGACATGCGGCATGTTGATAAATACATGTCTTTTTTCCATCTTACTCAGCACCATCCATCAAATTTGTATGTCCATGTTACACTGCTGTGCTTAAGGGAGGGAGGGGGTGCCAGCAGTCGTGCAGAAACACACTCTAAATCGTCAACAAGGGATGCATTGCTCTTTCTACATACTAAATAATGACTTGATCATTCGCGGTGTGTTCTGATCATGTTAACGTCCTGAATTGTTTCAAGTCAGGCGATGCCAGGGTTATGCTGTGTGGACATTTCGAAGTGGTCTTTTTGCTGTGCTCTGTGGGTTAATAACCTCTTCACGCACTATAACCACTGTGTTTTGATCCTAGTAATACGTTGGATAGAGCATTTCTCTGGCTTGCCCACGGCTTGGACCACTCTACAGAAGACCAGTCGCCCTGTGGTTGCAAACTCTTTGTGGCCCCACATACCGCCGCTGTGATTATAGAAGTGCCTCCTCTCCCTTGTTAAAGGAGCAAAGCTCTAATCTAGCCTCTGTGTCGCCCCCAAAGCCAGCGTGCTATAGTGAAAATGAGCGTGCGCGAGTGCGCGTGTGTGGAGAGGAGAGTGAGTGGGGGTCGGTCGGAGCGAGAGAAGAGGGGAAGGGAAGGGTGGGAGAGAGGGAGAGCAAAAAGGAGGGGGGTTATAGCGGAGTGGCCCTTTCCTTCTTTTGAGTGACACGACCCCTCTCTTCTCTTCAAAGGCCATGCAGAAATAAACGCATCTCATTTGAATGGCGATTTTTCTTGGTGGTATTTCACAGCCAATATTTCTGGAATAGGAATTTTTTTCACTGCAATATTGAATTCGGGGATGGTTCTGGTGGTGGGGTATTCAATATTCCCATCTCTCCACATGCAGCATTCTGCAGCCAGTGTGGTATTTTGTCCATGACTACACCACCAACACCACCCCCTCCGCTCCTGCGCCCCCCACCCCGTCCAAATTCATTTGCATCCGCTGATGATATCAGTAAAGAATTGCTGGCACCATATGAGGCAGGGTGGGGGAAGAAGGCTTATTTGGATAAAACTGGACCGCAGAGTGGACACGGCCCTAAAGGTCAGTCGTCCATTCATGTCAAGGTGGCAGGGGGTGTGTGTGTTGGGGGGGTCGGCATGGGATTGCCAAAGAGGCTTATTTGAAAGCGGGCGTATATTTGAGGCAAGGGAATGAAAAGGAGTGGACCACAAAGCTCGTCATACTTCAAATACGCCCCGTCACATCTTCACTCTTTCCTTTCCACGCAGGCGGCTGGTATATGAAGAAGGTGGGCTCTCAGTACTATGGCATGGCCTGGAGAACATGCAGCAGAAAATAAAACATGTGGACGACAAGGTGGATCATAGAGGTTTAGGTGCACAAAAGAAGGGGTTCCCTCTGATTTGTGCAAATAAAATAGTGGATTAATTCAAATAAAGAGGCCAGTGTAGCTGTCAGAAAGTTCCTTTAATGTTGCTCGTGTGGAGTATTTCATGTAATCTCGCGGGGTTGCGTCTAGCATCATAATGCTGAAGAAACAGGCTTTGCCATGGAGCAAGCCTATAATTTTCTGATTACTAGGCTATATACTACAATTTTGGTAATAGTGCAGAATGTCAAGGATTCTAAGGAGGAAAAAAGTATCTGTAATGATACAGTATGCATGCTGTACATTGCAACTGAATGACACTGAGCGCCATGCAGTGTTCTTAGAAAGTTAAAAAAAACAAGAACAACAACAACAAAACAAACACAGGCAGTGTGATTCACTAATATTTGAAATATTTGTTATATATTTATTTAAATTGATTTAAAAAAAATATTTTATATAAATCTAAGATTTTTTAAATGTAATATTTCCCCAGTGAACAGCTGCTGATTACATTCATTACGCTTGTGTCCACACCACAGAATATTAGATATTGTAAACAAAATCACACAATGGCAGAACACTAATAAAACTGAAAAATGTTATTTTCCTATTAATTAATAATTCAATTAATGCACTCTCCTGCCGTGCATATACCCTCATTTACTTCGAGGGCACAGTCACCATGCATCGTGCGCGTCCACACACACACACACACACACACACACACGCACACGCACACGCACACACACACACACACACACACACACACACACACACACTTATCACTTCATCATTATGTATATATAATAAAATTAGGTGAGCTACATTGCAAGTGGAAGGAGTCACAATTTCATTATAATTATTTCTAAAAACTATATTAGTGGCCCAGTTGTGTGCCTATGCAGTGTAAAGTTTATTCTCAGTGTGGAGGCAGTGGGGGATTATTGGATGCCTTAACCGAGCGAAAATTGTCACAAATTGCTGGTTGTCGAGGGACGAATGACAAGATAACGAATATGAGAAATTTTGCCCCTGACACCTCGGTTCATATATCACAGCAAAAACCAACCAATCACTCACGTGTTGTCTTTAGTATTATTACACTTCAATATCCTGTTTAAGTGATGTGTCAAAATTGTAAATTTAGATTTATTTTCCTTCCCAAAGCTAAAAAAAAAACACAAACACAAATATTTTTTGTATTTGCTAATTATATAGTCTAATTATATTATGTAGAATTATACAAGCTTATCACATTTCACCACCTATTGATTTATACTCTATGCATTTTTTTTATTATAATGTGGCTGAACAATAACATGAAGAAGCCGGCGGTTGAGTGAAGCTCAGTGAGGCTCGATCATTTCAGATATATAGCTCTGCATTGATTGCTGCACTAATAGTGCTTGTGCCCCTATACTCGCGACCAGGCTTTTACCACTGCTATCATTATTACTCATCATTATTACTGCTTATACTGTATGTGGCTGTAACTGCTATTGCTGTTATTGCACCATCATTACCAGGGATGATGTTACAGGGACGACGACTTAGTTCTGTCTTTGTATATGAAATAATGGCTGCGGTGCAGGATGAGTAGGGGAGATTACTGCGTGGGTGATGTTGGAAGTGTTGGAAGCATATTACTGACCATTAAAAAAACAACATATTTATAAAACTACATAAAATGAGTTCAATCAGCTGCACACTCTACAGAAGATGTATTGTTTGCTTGTGGTACACATGCCCAGCAAAACACTGCGATGGAGCTTGAAAGTGATAGTAGGCTATCGATTGATTTTGTCAAGTGGGGGAGTCACCTGCCTGTCGCCCTTCCCCTCCCTCACCCACTTTGACATCAAAACTTCTCCTTTTTTTTTTTTTTTTTTTTTTAGCTTGACCAATAATCTGCTGGTTTGCTATTGACCCATCAGATGCTCGTTAAAATTTAATCCGGTAGATTTTTTAAAGCAGAAAACTGGCAGTAATTAATCGATTTTGGCTCGCCTGTGTATTAGTCTTTGCCTTTCATAGCAGGCTCGGCAGGGCAGGGCAGGGCAGGGATCGCGCTATGGCATGCAAGATCCACAAAGTTTTTTAGTGTTTGAGAGCGCTAAACCGCGGCGCTTTGTTGTGGCGTCCCTCTGCGCCCCTGTGTGCCGTACGCGTAAAGACAGCCTCTCCGTCTCAGACCCTCCGTGCTGTTATTGTTTCTACCTTTGTTTGCTAGATGGCGCTCTGCGTTGTGGGACCCTCTGACACAAGAACCGCCTCATACCCTCTCTCTCTCTCCTCAGCTCTGCTCTGAGCCCACAGTCCACCGCGCAGCACACAGCAGCCTTTCCCATTTTCTAACCAGGAAATTTCAGCAGCTGCAAACCGCCTCTAACGCAACCCCACCGCTGCGAATAGTGGGGGACTTTTATAATTGCATTATCCTATGTCGACTGACATTTTTGTTTGTTTTGCTAAGCTGTGGAATCACATCGATTAAAACCAGCGATCAGCAATGCATTTAATTTTAATGCAAACTGATAATAACGCACACTAGCGCGCACTATTTGAGCTTTAGATAATTAATTGTTTGTTTAAGCGATGTAACGTTGCAGAATATATGCACTAATTCAAATTTAAATTATGTTGGAAGGAATAAAAGGACTTTAATTATCCATTTTCAAATAAATAATGTCTTATTAATTTAAGTAAAGACAAGCATACTTAATCTGGCGATGCAACAGAGAATTAAATTCGACTACAAAATCTTTACAGCAGATTTTTTTCTGAAACAAATTACCGTTGCAACACAAAAAAAAATCATCTTTTGAATGTATTGTAACTATAATATCTATAATGAGAACGGCTGCTTTAGGTGTAACCTTGTTCAATCAGTGTATTATCCACGCTAAAAACAATAATAAAATATATAACGAAAAACTTAATATAATTAAGCAATTATTCTGATATTTTTTTAGCAATCCAACGATCATCTGTTCGACTTTATAATCTGTTTTAGATTAGTTGCAACCAAGGAGGAAAAAAGCTCCATTGTATTGTTTGCTGAGTGGCCCACTCTGCTCTAAGATATACTGCTGCAGTTACACTTTCACTAAATAGCGGCTTGTCGGTGTCTGACGTTGATGAATGTGTTGGAGACTTGGAGAGCCTTTTACAGCTGTCTTAAAAACCCCGTGGCCCCAGACCAGCCACAAGCAGATCAGGTGCAGGGGCCTTAATACGGCAGTCAATGACAAAGAAACACGCACTTTACACACATTTGGAAAGAGCCATTTCTACAATGAAAAGTAAAATCTGCAAACGTTTTATTTTGAAATCGAGTCACCATATCAGTGGACTTTTGTTGTGAAAATTGAAAGAAAATCTAATTTAAAATATGGGAAACAAGAGAGCAAGGATTAATCTTTTTTTATAAGGATTTAATTGTTTTTAGTTTATGTTGCTTCATAATGATCACCAACTGCAAACCATATATTTTAACCATCTTAAATTTGCCAATAGATCACTTGACAGATCTAGAAAATAGATTTCTTCTTATGTGGCTGAATATAAACACAGTGCATGTGGGCTGTGTGTGTTGGTTTTGGCTTTTTTTCCTCAGAGTGGCTCCATTTATCCCTCATATCAACACATCTGAAACACAAACCTATTATAATAGTATTATAATATAGAGCCAGTTGAAATATTACATGGGAATTAAGATTATTTTTTTACAGTTGATCATCATGACCAAGAGAGAATAATATATGTTATATGCCATTAGCTGCTCAGAAACTTTTTTATGTTGTTTCAGATGAGGATGGAGAGCTTCAAGAAAAAAAAAACTTCTACAGACGTTTCTCTCTGAAAGCTTCTACTTTACAGAACAATATCTCTCTAACCACAGGCAAGATCTCATTGTTGATTGAGCTGTTTTATCCATTTGTCCTAAACACCCCCTCACAGTCCCACCTCCTCCCCCGGTGGTGGTGTGGCACAGCAGGTCCGCTTGTACTGTATACGGGGCTCCTCCACCTGCAGCCCCCCAGAAGACACAAACCCAGTCAGGCTTCACATTCCCTCCAAACCCACGTCTCCTCTTCCTGCTATTTACATGAGTTGGCCTACACTTTGCTAACACGTTATTAGCGAGAGAGGGAAGCAGCATTTCAATTATTTTTTTTTGAACAATGGGCATTGGCCCCGTCATACATTTTGAGTGTTTGAGTAAGGCTCTCTTGGTATTTGTTTTCCTCGACTTAACAAGCCATCATCTCACACATGCATATAGAATTGGAATTGCTCAGAGATCCCGCAGGCAAAGGGCGGGTTGTGGGTTCAATTAAGGTGGAATAATGCATGGGGACAAAGCGTATGATGACCTCGATTGAAATTGATCAGAAAACGTATTCACTAAGAAAAAAAAAAAAACACACACACACACACACAGTAGCTTCTTTGTTTTGACTTAGTGTTGCCTCTTTGTATCTGCACAGAGGCCTATCTGCCTCCCTGAAATCGCAAGCTACTTTGATTCTGGAAATAATTCCAGCGTCAGAATATAAAGCTAAGAATTTAATACCACCCAACCTATGTCTAGACTAATTCACTCATTTTTTTGACATTTCTTTCTTTCCCTCCTTAATCGAATTTGCCACATTTAAGCCGATGCGTGGATTTTGAGGCATAAGCAGCCATTTGGGCTCCATCCCTGAAATGACAGAGAATACTGAGGTTTGTCATAATTTCTTAAGTAGAAAACAAGATATTTCCGCGCCACAGTGGGATTTTAACGAATTAAAATATCTCACTGCTTGCCTGTGATAAAACGGTATAGGATTGAGGCGCTCGCTTGTTAAGTAACTTGCTGTCAGTATAGTTAGCAGTGCTCTGATATGGACGGTGGCTGCAGAGCCTCATCTCTTGGGGTTTTAATTAACAAGCTGTCTCAAAGCTGTAGAGCTCCATCAAACAGCCTCTCTCTCTTCCTCCCTCTCTCTCTTTCTCCACCACTAAATCCTCCTCCCGTCACTGCCTTGGGCTCTCTCTCAAACTTTAGACATTCTGGTTCCCAAATCAACTTGTTACCACAGTATGTGCACCAGCTGATAGGGTGTAACTACTCTGAGAAGATTTTGCAAAAAAATATATAAATTGCTTGTTTTCTCTATTTTGCTCAGCATCTATTTACACGCACTGCTGCACACGGTTATTCAGCAGACGTCCACATACTGTACGTATTCTGTTGGGTCTGACTTGAAGACTGACTGGTGCATGGAGAGCTGTTGCTTTCCTGTGAAGCTGGTGTGATAGAGATGACTTCTATAATCTGTTTGAAGTGGATGGAATGTTTCAATCTGCTTCGCAAATGTTAGATTGTGGAAATTTAACCTGGAAAACATGTTCTGAATGAACTTTGAGTATACTTTAGAAACTCAATTTAATGAGAAATAGGCAGCAGTGGAATGTAACTGAAGAAATGCAGCTTTTACTCGATTTATCAGCTGTTCAAGTTATTATCCTACTTATGATTTTACATGCAAAACATATACTAGGTTTATAAAATATGATGCACTGTTAAAGATGAACCATCCAACAGTATATTTGATGCTTAAAGTGAGCTCCACCTCATACAATTACACATTAAAGCAGCATCTATAAAGATACAAAAAATACCACTAACAGGTGGCATTTTTTTCTGAATTATAAATACTTTTGATACAATATATATATATATATATATATATATATATATATATATATATATATACTAAATATATATCATTTTCAGTGCAGAACTTTAACTTTCAATGAAGCATTTTTACATTACAGCACTGCTACTTTTACTTAGTAAATGATCTGAATGCTTCCTCCACTACTTGAGGTGGTTTGTTTTATTATAGGTGACCCTCCGGTTTTATTTCTCCAGTCTCCAGGTTAAATATGGTCAGTTTGAAATCCACTTATCAGAATTAAGTGGACTATGTAATATTAGACTAAGGGAAGCCATGCAGGGACTGGCAGGTCCTTTAAGGATAAAAACATAAAATAAAGTCTTTGTGTAAGTGTGACTGAGTATTGTTTACATAGGCGGTTGGCGCAACAGCCAATGTAAACCGCCAACCTCCTCCTGATTTACCACAGTATTACAGAGTGTAAGCAGTGGATTCAGAGGAGATTTGTGTTTGGTAAAAGAAGCAGAAATATCTCTCTCTCTCTCTCTCTCCCTCTCTCTCTCTCTCTCTCTCTCTCTCTCTCTCTCTCTCTCTCTCTCTCTCTCTCTCTCTCTCTCTCTCTCTCTCTCTCTCTCCCTCTCTCCCTCTCTCTCAGCCCTATAGTAAAGTTGGTGCTGGGCTCCCACCGTGGCCCAGACGGGGGTAATTTGATAGCAAGGCAAGGTCAAGACAGTGCGCTGTCCATGGTGCTGCGGCGGGGCAGCCTGGATGTTATCATCAAATTAGACAGGACAAGTTTCAAATCGATGCCACCCCCGGATGTCTGGAGACCGCCAGCAGTCGGAGTTAAAGTCCTAACAAGTCCCCCCTGACAGGTCAACACCTCAACACAAACACACAGCTCTGATGCTGCAGCCTACAGGTCAGCAGCGCTGTGTTGCAGAGATAAGCACCAATCCCATTGAAGGCTCTAAGTGAAATATAGCTTTAGGTCCACTGTTATTCTGCGGGCTCTGCATGAAGCTCGGCCAGCTCAGCCTGGAAGTCGTGTTTTGTACACATTTTTTTTTCCTACACTTGAAGTTCTCCTCGATTTATTCAGCAGTCTTCATTTATCTGTTTGTGATGAATATCACACACACACACACACACACACACACACACACACACACACGCACACGTTGGTTTATAATAAAATCCATACACATACTGCTATGGAAGGTTGAAAGTTTATGTCAACTGTTATTGCAATTCTGTAAATATTCATATTAAATATTGCTATGGACAAAGGGTTGCACAGTAGCATAAACGATGTGCTTTTTTTTATCTTGACAAGATCAAAGAATATGATGTTTTATGGATCTTTTTGATCCATTAAATGCTAAAAAAAACACTTTTATAGGTAATTTCCAGATCAAACGCGATGTCATTATAAACTTATTTGCTTTTGCAACTCAGTTGCCTGAAATGAGGTGAATTTAATTTGTTTCAGATTCTGCGAATACAGAAAGTAGTTTTAATTGGATACCTTTTTATAATCAGACTGAAAAGCTGATTGTAAAGAAAAAGGTAAAAAAAAACAATTTCCCCTTTGTACCTACAATTTATATATTTAGCTTCAAGTTTTCTACATTGGAAATCGTTTTAAAATGCATGTCACTGTAATCCAACTTTTTATTCTTTTTCTTCATTTTTATTTTTAATAATATGTCTACTCATCGCATCCCGTTCGACACTAAATAATTCAACATATGAACAATTTTATCGTTCGAATAGCGAAAAATGAAAAGTTGCACTTTACCTATATGTGCATTATAAGAATTATCCCCAGAATAAATGGCATTAGTGACAGTCCATTTGTGAGAGATCAGAAGTGAATGAGTTGAGAGGAGGATCTCAGAGAGAAGGAAGAGGGCACTGATTAGAGCTGCTGCCAATCTGTCACCGCCTGACAGCTCTTGCTGCAGGGATAAACAGCAATAAAGTCGAGTTGGCCGCTGTGTCGTTAACTTCACACACACTATCACACGCGCACAGCTCGCCACCGGAGGAGCAGGTAAATTCACTCAACTCCTCGCAGGGCCCCGCTCGCCTATCATCGCCTCTGTCTCCCTCCCTGCATGTCAAACTACCGTCAAACTATCCTCTTTTCATCCTCCCTGCTGACTCAGGTAGCAAACACAATGAGGACCTCAGCGACAAGAAAGGAAGCCATTCAACCGGATGGAGAGATTGTGGACGGCAGGGAGGGAGAGAAAGAGAGGGAGAAACGTTATATTTGAATGGCTGATAAAGAAATGAAATAGATGGGAACAAAGTCTAAGCCGGTGGGATGGGAGGGAGGGGTGAGGCATCAGAGAGCAGACTGCAAGGTGACTGCAGGCCCTTTAATAACACAAGTATATTAACTCGCTTAACCACGGAGATTCAAAATGAACCCAACTTCACTTAAGGGGCCTTGGAAAGCATGAAATGCACATCAAAACATACACCTGCCAATCCCTCCACCTATATCCCTTCTCCCCCTCTCTCCATCCGAGCTGTCTGTCATGGTGTGGCCCGGCTAATTTGAGTTCATTGGATGGCAATAATTTCATTTAGACCTTCATCTCTTTTTGGGGCTGGATGTAATGAGGATGCAGGGTGCTGCCAGTGAAAGGCCGCTCCCACAGTAATAATAACTTGGATCTTATTCTTACCCCACGCACTGCCGTGTTTATCCTCGGAGGGCTGCGTCCACATGATGAAACTCATCTATAATGTGTGATTTAATATCGCGTTGCACTTTTTTTCCCCTCAAAGATTTTAAACCCAAAAGAAAGAAGACGGTGGGCTGCAGCAGTGTGGTTTAGTTCAGGAAGCACACTGCAAAAACAGCTGTTTTAACATCCGCTCAGTCTATACTGAACTCTGAATTATTTCTCTTAATTTTACAAGATTTAAAAATGTTTAAAAAAAGGTTATTTTCTTAACCGAATGAAAAATAAACTGGAAATATTTGTACACCCCTAGATTTAATAACTTTTCTTTTTTTCTATTATTTTTTATTTAAGAGAAAATGTGGCTGATGATCGTTTATAAGACTGTTTTTGCAGTGTAAGTCAAGGCCTTTTCTCTAATCGATATCTCACCAACTCCAATGCGATATTGATTTCGGGAGGATTGTACTTGAAGGATTTCTGGAAATACCTCATTATTTCGTTGCTTTGAGTGCACGAAAATATTGTTTCATATACAGTCGACCTCCTTCGATTTATTATAGTTGCTTAAAATAAGAATGTGCACTAAAATTATTGCTCCAGGATGACAATACACTTGTTAGTACTAATAAGATGCTTTATAAGGAGGGTTGATCTCTTTTTTTTCCTCCGACAGAATGGACAATGAGACACTTTGCGAGGAAAATCCCACTACGTCTTTTTCAAACAAACTCTCAGTAAACTTTAAGAAAACTCTGAATAAAATTCCATAATGAAAAATATTTTGGGCATTTTCGTTGAAAATTATTTTTATAGCATTAACTAAAACCACCTCCTTTTTCGATTGATAGTTTTATTGTATAATTGTTTTCTTATTATATCCTCTAAGATATTGTCCATAAAGCGTCCTTTATGATAACAGATTATCCAGGCTATTAATTCATTATTTATTTTTCGTTTGAATGAATTTCGTTGAATTGGTTACCTGTTAATATATATAATACAGATTCGTTTTAAATAGTAGGCCTATATTTATATCTATATATGTATATAGACATATATTGTCTGATGGAGATTTTATAATATATGTTTCATTGTTATATTTTAGTACACTGTAATACGTCGATATCATTATGAATTTAAGTAAAGTCAACTAAAGTAAATAATCATAGTAAAAAAATAGTGACTGCACTTTATTATTTATGATCTAATATCGGTCTTCTGTTTACAAACGATATTTGTATTTTCAATCGATGGGATAAAATGAAAAACTTTCTAAAAAAAATAAAGGCCTTGAAGTAAAGTCATTGGAAAAGAAATAGTCAATATAAAAAATAATAATATTATGAAGCTTTCAGCCGAGTCTGAGATCTGTGAGCAACAAAAAAAAAACTTTTTCTGTGTTTATTGCGAAGAAATACCGAGAGACTTTGTCTCACCTTTCATAATAAAAGTTTTATTTTCTTGTGCCAAATGTGCACATCTTAAAAGGAGACACAGAGACACACGTGCGTAATTAAAATTGCCATTCGTCGATATGCTATTTAAAATCTGACAAATTACAGAGTGCTAAATAACACACATTATTGGTGTTAAGTTTTCCGATATCCAGTCGCATTTTACTGCCTGAGAAAGGCCCGGATCACAGGCCTCGAGCCCCTTCATCCTAACTGCCATTCATCAAGACAAAATGACCAATTTTCCCCAGTAAGCCGTCGGTGGCCTGTTAAACTAGGCCAATGAGCTGTGTTCTACTTCCTCTCCTGCCTCCTTCATCACTGCTTGCCTAACACTGCTTTCCCTGAAATCATCAGAGTATAGCCCAAAATCTTAAAAGTCAGAGCCCATTCTTCAAATGTATTGCATTTCAGAGGGTGTTTTTTTTACTGCAGGAGTCTTTAGGCCAGCAGAGTATCAGAGGAGGTGTAATTGAGGGGGCGGTGAGGGGATAGAGTAGCGGTCCGCCTGAAAGCTGCCATTAAAGCCAAATGGACTGAACACCGTAAAACGGCTCTGCCAACAGCTGTCCCACAATCGGAGTCTTATATGCCAAGATCCTGGAACACACACACACACACACACACACACACACACACACGCACACACGCTGCTGATGTAGTGGCTACTTATAAGTATTAGAGAAAAGAAAATACCAAACGAATAACCACACGAGTATCACGGTAATATTCGTATTATTTTCCTATAGGGACTTCAGCCTGGTTGTTCTTCCTGCTGATCTGGGTCTCTAAAGGCATTTTCACCTCTCTGCAAGCCTTCCTCTTCTTATAATAACCAGGGGAATTGCAATTTTTGCAGGGATAGCCGATTTGCTTTGCATATTCCCACACATTACAGTCTCTTTTTTCCCCCAATATAAGCCCCAAGACAGGTGAGAGAGGAATAACTGGTCAGCCTATATGTTTCTACGAGAGAAGGGGAGCTCAGGATATCATTACGCAAGTTTTGCACCTTTTACGCGGAAACTTTTAATGGCAAAAACTCCGTAATGGTGTTTTCTCACAGTTGCGCATAATATAAATATATATGATGTGTGATATCTCGCTCATCTAATGATCCGCATCATTAAACAGATAGAAATTAAAGTATGTGTTTGCATGTGGGGGGCTGTTGCACCCTTTAAGAGGCCCAGCCAGCTCTCCCCCACTTGGCGCAACACCTGTTCCCAGACGCACATCTCTGCGCAGTGCTGCACCTTTCCTCGCCCCGCAGAATAAAGCCCAGTCAAACTCTTTCCTAAATGTGCCGTCTGCGGGCCCCCAAGTGTTGTCTCAGCCTGCGAGTCCTTATTAGAATAGAGAAGGAGAGAGGTGATTGAAGAGGAGTTGTTTCCACTGGATTAAATGGTTTCTCTGCAAGTCAATGAATATGTAATGATGTCTAACGAAACCGGCCAGCGAGTTCTGTGCTCTGGTACACAGGACCGATATTAAAGAGCTCTTCTGCGGAGGAAAAACACAGTATAGAGCCGGGCCAGAGAAAAGAGGGGCAGAATAGGGGAAGGGAAGAAGGGATACAATCTTGAATGCACCTCCGAGCTTAAGCCAGACATTCTCCCTCAGTCAATAGATGAAAAAGTATTTGCTCAGAGAGGGAGAGAGAGAGTCTTTCTTCAAGCAAGGGTGGGGGGTGAATTTACATTTTTTAAACTGCTTTGGAAATATTGTTTCTGATAAGCAGTCATGCCAATAAAGTAATTGAATTGAATTGATAGAGAAGGGGCGAGAGGGAGAGAAAGGGAGTTCCTCCACCATGATTGTTAAAGATATTTCTGCCTTAGTATACCCGATAAAACATTGATTGTTGCAGTTAGTTGACCCGTAAAATTTGGGGGTTAGTTTTCTCTTCTGAGCTGAGCATATAATTATGCAAATAGTGATCTGACAGTGATCCGCTGGAGGAGTGCTGAAGGAGTGTGTGTGTGTGTGTGTGTGTGTGTGAGGGGGTTGTCAGAGGGGTGACATTCCAACTTTGCTTAACGCCTGGTTCCTTTTGGAAAGAGTTCATCTTCTGCGGGGATGGCGTGCATATCAGAGAGGGCCGGAGCAAGCAAGCGTGACAACAACTCTCTTAAAGTAAAAATTGAAATATCAGACTGTGGCAGCGCAGGGGTTCCCCAACTTTTTCATGTCAAGGGCCCTACCCCTACCCAACCCACCCACTCCTCCCCCAGATTCTGCCATTACAGCACCAGACCCCCCATTTGGCAGGATTTCATCCTAAAGCTCCGCAGCTGATGCCATTTTCTGTTGTAGATATGATTCAGTGTGGAGCTGTCTGTAACTGTCTGTGCGACAATGGCTTGGAGAGTGAAACATAATCAAATCAGTCATACCTATTATACATTCACACGCTGTGCTAACTTCTGGTGAGTAAAACAGACTGACGCATCAGACTGTTTCTGGTTTGGTTTTGGGGGATCCCTCCTCGGGAGGAGAGCCTGAAGTAGACATGAAGAGATCATCGCTGTCTTTAGAAGTAGGGAGACAGCTACATGTGACACAGTGACGCATCAGTGGTCAATCTGAATGCACAGGGCTCTCAGAGAAACAAGGATAAATGTGATATAGTTGCTATAAAGCCAAATGTCAAGAAAAATGCAAATTTAGAAACTCCTGACACTTTTTTCTATTACCTAAAGTTATATTATACAACTTTTAATGTTGCAATACAATCTGTAAAATAGACTTAAGAGATAGGGAACAAGTCTTAAGGCGTAAAATAATTCCTGGCTGAATATCTAATGTATTTCGCTGTCTATTAGTCACATGCCTTTGATGGTCGCTGACTGCAGGTCATAATTTATGGAAGTGCTTTGGACAGAATTCCGGTTATTTAATTACACTCCGAAAATTCTCACTAATACAAGAGATTTTCCTTCTCAATATCGCAGAATTGTTCAATAAACATTATTCTCCTTAGGAAACACATTTTTAAGACAGAAAGTTGTGTGTGCCTGTGTGTGTGTGTGTGTGTGCGTGTGTGTGTGATTGAATGCCTCTCTTTAATCAGCGGCCTGACACGGTGTGAGGGGGACTCGCCTGGTTCCACTTGTTGTTCAGGGGTTAATGGAAAAGATTTCTAAAGATTTATTGAGGGGGCGTTTAATGACCTGATCGGTTTCACCGTGTGAAAACAAATGATGCTGTAAAACCTCACTGAGTTGGAGGGGGGCTCACTTTGCCAAAATTAATGACCAAAAAGAGGGGAATTACTGTTTATAGTTTGTTTTCCTTTTGACACACTTAGTGCCTTACTTACTAACGATACGATCAGTTTAAAGATATTGCTCTTTTTCAGGGTATTCTGACCTGTAGGACATGTTTTAAATTTTCAAAACTTTTATCTAACGCTTAACTTTAAAATAGCAAAACGGAAATAAAGTGACATTCGTGGATTAGACTGTCTTGAAACATGAGAAAAGCCACTTAACTCTGGCCGGTTGTGGCAGCAGATGAGTGCTTGTTGGTCTTACCTCTCGGTTAGATTTCACATAAGTCATATGAGTCAGGTCATTTTTCACTCGGTGATCGACTTTCTGGTCCCGCTGAACTCCTTATTCAATGTCTCTGTGTCTCCTCGATGCCATCGCACCTGACTTTCTAGTACTGCTGATTTATTATTTTCCTAAAGTGCGCTATTACGCAACGGCAACAGTAAATACAACAGGCAATAAATAGCAAATACGATATAAAAAATAACAACACAGTCAGTTTGAAAAGCAAGTTGCAAAAAGTTCATTTTATTTGCTTTGGACAAGTTTAATAGGTTAATTAAAAACATTGAAATCAACTCCAAAATCATTTTTAAAGACAGAAAAAAACAAAATGGACCAGAAGAGAATGAGACAGACATCTGAGAATATAAGAAAAATATGTGACCGGGCAGGACACTCGCGGTTTTCATAAAATCCAAAGGCTTATGCGATAAAACAAAATAGGCGGTTTCCTTAAACCAATACGACATATAAACCATCTGCAAAAAACTAAAGTCTTCAAGAGCAATTGACAAAATTAGTCCCCTTTTATTTGCAGACTGTGCTTTGGATTTAGGCTGCTCTTACATCTTTAGTTCCATTCACATATGGCTTGCTGGATATTATTAAAAACAGTGAACAGAGTCTTGTTTATTCCTAAGGCAACAATATACAAATTATGGAGTGAAAAATGAACTGATTGTGGCTGAAAAGCAGAAAGATGAGCAATGGTATCTTGAAACGAAACTCATCAAATCAAATAATAAGCCAACTTCTTTGCAGAAACCTGGAGAGATCTGAATCAAATTAAAAGGAAATTAGGCCTGCAACCATCAGCCACAGTTGTCTCATTACAGCGGAAAGATAATCCACAAAAGCCTTAAACCATACACACAGTGGGCTGGAGAGGCAGGATTTCACAGTGGAAAAGTTAAACAATGGGAACTATTTGAAGTAAAAAAAAAAAAGAAAAGAAAAAAAAAGGTATATATTTGAAAATGTGTCTAAGGTATCATAAGATTTGGTATCCGGTTTGAGTTTTTACTAATGTCATGACACATTAGAAATGTATTCCATTAAGCCTTGAGTGGTTTATAAAGCACACCAGCCTTGTGGAAAATGTTTTATCATGTTTGTGTCACATAGTCAGATTATGTGCAGCTGAGAAGGGAGCTGACTTTGTCACTTCTAAGTACACAAGAAGAGTACTTTGGTGGGAGGAAAAAAGGGGAAAAATAGATATGTTACATTTCTCCAGCATCTAAGGAAATATCATTCAGGCTTAGAATAATATTGAAATCTTGGATTTCCTGACACGTGTAAGGCGATATATTGAGGCTTTATGAGTGTTGTGAGCTGACTTCTGGCTCCTGTTAAAATGAGATATCCCTCAAACCTATTTTGATGCTTGACTTTAAGTAATTTTAAATATGCTCACTGTCCTGGATTTTCCATATTCAGCACAGGTTATGTTTGTTTTATTTGTTTCATCACATTCAATCATACGGAGACATCAATTTCAAGGATATCAAATTGGAAAAAAAAGAGAAGATATATATTTTCAATAAACACAGAGAGATGGACTCTCTGTAGTTTTGCAAATCAGTGCTGGAGATATTCGAAAGTAAACACTTACAGCTAAAGTATTGGCTTAGTATTAAAAAAATTAAATAGTGTGAATGTGTGTATGAGACATTGCATTCAAATTTAGCTCAAAGTTGAGAAATTAAAAAAAATATATCTGTTATTATAAGCACTGCAATCCCAGAAATATATGGCACAGGATTGAACCACATTTTACACAAAGCTGAATGAGAAAAGTCTTGTTTAAAAGCTGACTGCATGTGCGGAGGAGTTAGAGAATGAAGAAGTCATAAAAACAACACCCTTTGTTAAAACAAAACAAATGGTCACCAGTTAAGAGTGTGTTCACTCTTTGGAAAAAAAACATTTGTGGAGGGTAAAGGCTTAAAAAAAAGAAAAGAAAATGGGCAGTGATCAGGTTGGAATTCTATCGAACCTTAGCAGAGGATAACGTACAGCATGAGCTGATGTCGGGTAAGCAGCCCAGGCTTTAGGACCGGGGGGGAAGAGGGAGAGACTGAGCAGTGCAGACTGGAGGGCAGGCGGGGCATTAGCTCAGTTCAGGCTGATGTCAGGACAATTAGAGGTGCACCACAGCGCATTGTGCACAGCGCCTGTCAGCCTTAATCTCTGCTGCTGTGGCCCGTACCCGCAGCCAGGCCACAGCCCACGGGAAGCGCTAACACTCAGGCCCATATTGCTTTGACAGTTGCGCTCATCTAGAAGTAATGCAAAACGTTATTGTGATGTATACATGGTGACCCTGTACTCTTGTCTCTTACAACAAGGCCATGTGTGTGCACAGCCAGTGAGGGCTGGTAGGGAGAAATGACACTCAGGGAGAAGAGTGAGGAGAGAAAGATAGAGGGAGAGGAAGAGGGGGAAAAATAGCAGAGAGGATCTGGAACTTTAGCCTCCTTTTCTGCATTCCCCCCTCTGATCCCTTGCCACCTGCTTCCCTCTCCTCTTGTTCCAAGTCATTTTTGTCGGCCTTCTACAAATCTTGGTGTTTGTTTTTAAGGGAGCTGCTGCGTGTGGTGACGGCGTTGGAGGTCTCCTCCGCCTCCTCGTCCTCTTTGGCCTCCAGGACCTCACAGAAGAACCTGAAGATGGAGTTGAAACTCATCCAGGAGGTCAGCTCATGGCGCTCTGTGCCTACATGGAAAATGTAAACACATAAACAAAAGCATGAGCAGGGTTCACGAAATGCTTGCTTACTGTAAAGAAAGTGTAAGGTGGATATTCTGACATAATTAAAAATGCAGCAACACAAAATTTTAAAATAAATTAATAACATCTGATAACATTTTTAGTCTCGCCACTCCCACAATGCATTTGTCGCTCTATGCAAGTCTAAGGCCTTATGCATGAGAGCCATGACAGCCTATGACCTATTAGTCCAATGGGACAACTTTAATATGTTATCCAAGTGGATACCTGATAATCAACACCACTGCACGTCCCTTTTTCCATCTCAGGCCTTCCAACAAAACCAGAGTTATGCACAATGGGGGCACTAAGCAAAACCAGTGAAGCGGTAGTCATTCATTCTAAAGGGCTGATTCAGGATAGGCAAGACAGAAGCTGGGGAGAGGTAACTAGCGAGCATATCAAGTGGTCAGGCCGTGGTGGGGGGAGGCAGCAGTACTGGGTTTCCCTCTGACCTCCTCCAGGTTAGCCAGTTCCCAAGTCGGGGTCACGCTGGAGCTTGAAATCCTGTACATGCGCCTCGGGTTCCTGCCCGCCTCAGGGGTTAGGGTATCGCCTGGCAGCTTTTTTAGTAGTTAGATAGCTTGCAAACTATGTGTCTATGTTTCTCCTACACCAGCTATAACTGCTACAAAACACCTCAGCTCTGTATCGGAGCATCCCTGATGAGGACAGATCATGGCTGCAGCTGTCGCCAGACTCATCTCCTACTCCTGCTCGCTAACCATTCAGCGAGGACGCTAACAGATAATGGCTTGTTTCTGCTGCCGCTGGCTAGCAGCTCAGCTGCTTAGCAACACAACTGTAACTGGACTTGAGAAGCCATATTGAGGTGCCCTCTTGTTTCCCAGAGGGAGAATAGGTTTGCCGGGAGATGATATTAAGAGTTTCATCCCTTGATAAATGGATCTAAGAAAAATTTACATGTGTTTACAGACAGAGGGATGAGTGAATACAAGCCTTGAAGTAATGAGTTTTCTTTTTTTGAATCCTTATTTGCACACTTAAGACTGTGTCTTTTTTGTTGGGACCTGCATTTGTTTTTCAAGATAAGAAAATTAAAATGTGTCCCTACAATTTCCTCGGGAGGATTAAAAAAGAAGAAGGGATAAGCTTAGTATCTGAAATCAGTTAGGGTTGCATGAAAACAACTGGTCCCAACAGAAAAGGGTTGAAAACCATGACCCTTGCGATTGAGTGAAATCAGTAGTACATTAAAAATACCACTTTACTTCTCTTCCTCTCTTCAGTGCCTTTCTCCTCATTTCTCCTCTGTGTACATGTGATCGGCTATAAAAAGCTAGACTAGAAGGCCGCAGGGATACAATTAGGAAGCACCTTATAGGCTCTCTCACCATAGACAGGCCTCTGATGACCACTGCACTGACCCCATGTTTATTAGATTGACCCCTGCCTGGACGCATTAATGGAGATGGTGTGCGTGCATGTGTGTGTGTGTGTGTGTGTGTTTGTGTGTATGATTGGTGGACTGGGGGTAAGTTAGGGGTCTTTGGCTGAGTGTGGATTTGGGTTCCATTGCTGGTGGTGTTTTGTTTGTGTGTGTGTGTGTGTGTGTGTAATTTGTGTGTACAAGTATGTAAGGGGGTTCTCGATCACTCTGAGATAAGGGACTGTGCTGCAAACAGACTGCAGTCAGTGCCTTGGGTCAAATTTACTGGCCTGGCAATCATGGGAGTCAATAACCCCGCACTCTCAGTGACTCTCCTACCTGTGTAAGGCTCAACATAACACCCATCCCTGGAAAACAAAGACACAGCCCTCTCACACCTCTAATCTATCATTTATATCCAATTTGAGGCACTGTGATCTTTTTCCACCTCCTCCTCCATTTTCCCCATCTCATCGGTCTCTCCCTGACTAGTGTTTTTTACTTCTGTTTGTCCTTTTATTTTTTCCAGCAGAAGCGATCAATGCCGCAGCGCTCTCTCATTCACCCTGAACTGGTGGTGAACTCCTCCGGAACGCCGCCAGCCTCTCCACCCTATCCCATCACAGTCCGGGGTCACCAGGGGGGCGTCTCTGTGCCAATATGCAGATGAGTCTGTGCCCCTCCAATGACTCTGGTGTTAAGCTCCACCCTTCTATATGGTGGAGCCCCCCAACCCACCCGACAACACTCACACACATAGAGACATAAACCCACTCTCTCACTGACTTAAATAGGCCTTTAACAGCTTACGTCCACTCTTCTTTTAATAGCCAAAGTGTGTCGAACCTAATGGATGTTGTCAAAGCTGAGATGTGACGACTGATTTAGAGGAGGAACCCCAATGACCAAGCTTCACTAGCCACTAAAGACTGAGAGAGGGACAGAGACACTGAGAGGGAAAGAGAGTGAGAGAGAGAATTACCTCAGCGATGCCACAAATCAAAGTAATATCTTTAAAAGATGTGGGGATCGATGAGGTGTCATCTGGCTGTATCTGGTGTGTAAAGTGAACCCATAAACAGCCAATGAGAACTACTTTATCCTCAATTTTAGTCCCTTACTGAAAAAGTTTTTCAACCAATAAGCAGATTCTTTTATTTTTTATTTTTTATGAGAAATTGATATCATGTATTGGTAAAACAAGATATAACTAAAGAGTAGCTGTTCCATTTGAATCACTTTAATTACAAATCTTGTATTTAACTGATCAGACTTTGAAAATAAAGTGCCCTGTGTATTTATGTGTGCTTTCTTGTGTTAAATGTAAATCAATTAAGTTACATGTGCTAATTTTTACAAGATCATTGTAACTGCATTAATTTAATAAAGTTTATTATGAATGCAATTATGTCCTCATTTATTGTAAATGCAATAATGATGTTAATGTGCGCTCCCTAACATTGGGTATTGTCATGGGAAGTACTGAAAAAAATGTCTCTTTACTTTCACAATGCTGTTTGTAATTAGCATTAGGCAAAGCTTAACAAAGCTTATTTCTGCAAGTAGAATGATGATGGCTATAACCTTGAGGTGATGCAACACATGAACACGGAGCTCTGTGATGATGTTTCACTGTAGAGCGGGAAAAAGGCAGGTATGTGGTCTGTGGTAGGAACTCGCCTTCCGTGTTCTCTGCTCAGGTCATGGCAGAGTTTCAGTCCGGCGCCTAACCCGTGCCCTGTGTTTGAACATTCTGTGTGTGTTGTCTGAGCGTGGTGAGGCTGCCTCATTATGTGACAGGCAGAGGAGAGTATTTGATCCTGGATATTTAGCCTCCTCCACTCTGTCACAGCCACTGGAGCCCTCTCAAGGTAATTGACTGACTGTTTGATCTCCCTCTGACTCTACACTGGTACAAGACACTGACACACACAGACATGCACACACACAAACACATTCGTCACTTGCAAGGGTCTACTAATATGTGGCACACACTCACACATACGTTCACTCACACATGTAGCACCCTCCCCCAATACACCAAACAATCCAACACGCCCCCCACCCCTTCCCCAACACACACACACAGTTGTTATCATTTGTGTGCAGTGAGGTAAGGGAATAGAGGAGGAGAGTTTTGAGCTGTTAAAAAGGAAACAAGGAAACTCCTCCATAGCTATGGGCCATGCTTTCTTCCCTCCGCACCAAACGCAGCATGCTGTTACAAATGGTAATCGGCTCTGATTGTCACAAATTTCAAAACAAACGCTAGGTGACTGAAAAGCCAAAGTGACGCCCCGAGTGATACTCCGACAGAAAGCCAGAATCAAAGCATGCCGACTATAATTAGGTTCCATCTGGGCTACATTATTTAAAGCCTCACCAGTTAATTGCTTGTGTACAAATGGCCTATTTTATTTGAATCAAACTTTTTTGTGATTCGTAATTACATTGATGTGAAGGGGGCCATATCTCTTTACTTCATTTATAATATAAATACATATTCAAATTATTAAGAGGACTTTGAGGCAAGGGAAATGTAAAGTGATGATACTTTTCTTTGTGTGAATTGAATTTCTTTAAACAATTATGAGTGCTTAATCAAATACACTGACATTTGGGTTAAACATTTAATGAGCTTCAATTAAAAAAGGAGATGAACAATGATATAATCATGCAGCGAAAATTACAAAAACAGAATACCTAACAGGACTGATGCGCATGATATTATTGCATGCACAAGCAAACATTTTCTCATTTCCTCTTGTCAAAGTTTTCATCAAGAATCTCACACAAACAGTGCATTTTCTTATCGATTTCCTATCGACGGTAACCTAAGCTTTTGTTTTATCTTGATGTGAGGCAGAGCAGTGCGTTGTGGTGTGGGCCCTGGCTGGCTGTAACCTTAGCCGGGCTGCTGTTTGTGGAAACTATCTGTTGCATGGATCAGCAGTGGGGAATCGCTATCTGTATCCTGGTTGTCAGACGATCGGATTTCCGCCCCTGACGCTCCCTGATATTAGATGATCTTCCATGGTGTGTGTGGGAGTATGTGCACAGTGTGTGTGTGTGTATTAGTTCCTATGTGTGTGATTGTCCATAAGAAATGCACACGCACGTGCAGTTAGTTATGCGTGTTGTCATCTTGCTTGCCGACATGCGTAAAGGTCAAGAATGTCATTTTGTCCCACGTGGCTGTCTGTCGAAGGGGGTAGGACATGTTGCCACTTGAGACGAGGTCAAAGAAAGCCCAGGCAGGTGACAGCCGGTCAGCCGCACTGCCAGAGCAACTCTGTCCTCTGTAACAAAACATGGAGATGTTGTCTTCAGTCAAAAAGCTAATTAAATCTAAATTTACCTCCCCTTCCCACCACCTACTCCACCCCACTCAGGGTGAAGACATCCACGTCAGATCCACAGACAGTGTAACATGGGTATAATCAGACTTTCTTTATGCTACGCTACGCTATGTGTCTTCATTTTTAATAAAATCAACATGATACTAAGCCTTCACACGTCTACAGGGGCAGGAGGAACACACGTGCGCCACGAAAGAAAAAAATAAACAGAAAAATTACAAAAACAGAGCTCATTTCATCAAACCAGTAATACCACTGCTGCTCCTTGAATGCAATTCATTTTTAATGCTCGTCGGTAAGCGGGGTCTGCTTGCCCCCCCCCCCATCTGCCTCGTACTGCTTTTAATTACTTTGCTTATTATTGTGTGTTGTTGTTAGACAAAAACAAGGCAGAACTCATTACACATCCAGAGATGAGGAACCTGAATCACTAGCTACAGGGGCCGCTGAAGGGACTCTGTATCTACTTAGAATAAAATACAAACAGAGGAGAGACATAGAGAAACAAAATCGAGTGAAAGCCCAGAGAGATGAGAATATCACATTAACTTGTTGAAATAATCACCCAACGTAAGTTACTTTAAATTCCATATAATTCCAGGAAGAGTAAAACTTATGACAACAAGGACTCCACACAAAAGACAGTGTGGCACTGTACTTCCACTTCATACTTCTTTCTCCTTCAGTTCCCTCACTTCATCTATCCTTCCCCACTTGCCGCCTCCATACCCAGACTGCACTGAGTGCTTTTTTATTTTAACGTGAATGAGTGGCCTTGGCCGTCATAAAGGACCCTCGCTTTTATAGACTTGGAGCGCAGTATTTACAAGATAACCCTGGTCCAAGGACAGCGCAAGCTATTTGATACCAGTGTCAGACTCTCCCCACTCCTCTTCAGTAAAAATCGAAAGCCCAAACATGCCCTCGCCTCTGACAGAACCTCTCAATGTCAGTTGTTTTACTCTGCTCTACTAAAAAGGGATGAGACACTGTGGAACAAGAGAAGGACCGTTCAGATGCACCTTTTCTCATTTACATCCTACACTGGAATAATAATGCCATTGAAAAATTATTTCTTCACAAACTGCATTAAAATATTAGTAATTATTATGCTATACCATCACCATGATCAATGCAATTCTTTAGCATCAAAACTCTGACTGTTTTAAACTATACCATGACTTTTTTTATGACATACTGTACTATAACTATGGAGCAAAGTGGTGTCATGGTTAGCACTATTGCCTCGACTTTTACTTGACTTTTCCCAGTTTTGGACATCACAAAATTAGTTTTTCTTCTGTCATTTCTCGCCATATTATGCTCTAATATGTATTAACAGATCATAATTGGCCCATTTGAAGCATTTTTAGGCATTTTAAAATGTGACCTTTTTTGACCAAAATCGACAAACTATAGTATGACTTTTTTCAGGTTTTGGACATCCCAAAATATGGTGTTTTTCTGTCATTTCTGGTAATATTATGCTCTGATATGTATCAACAGACCATAATTGGCCCATTTGATGCATTTTTAGGCATTTTAAAATTTGACAATTTTTGAGGAAAATCAACATACTATAGTATGACTTTTTTGAGGGATCATTTTTGGATATCCTAAAATATGGTGTTTTTCCATAATTTTTGGACAAACTATACTCCCACATGTATCAACAGACTATAATTGACCCATTTTAAGCCTTTTTAGGCAATTTAAAATTTGACCTTTTTTGACAAAAATCTACATACTATATATGTATAGTATGACTTTTCCCCCTAGTTTTCGGACATAACATAATATGGTGTTTTTTTTTTTGTAATTTCTGGTAATATTATGCTCTAATATGTATCAACAGACTATAATTGACCCATATGAAGCATTTTTAGGCATTTCAAAATTTGACAATTTTTGACAAAAGTCAACATAAAATAGTATTACTTTTTTTTGAGAGGGTAATTTTTGGATATCCCAAAATATATTGTTTTTCTGTCATTTCTGGCCATATTATGCTCTAATATGTATCAACAGGCCATAATTGACCCATTTAAAGCATTTTAAGGAACTTTGAAGGAAACTTAAGGAAATTTGACCATATTTGATACTATAGTATGACTTTTTTTGAGGGGCCATTTTTTGACATCACAAAATATGGTGTTTTTCCAGGTTTTTTTAATAAACTATACTCCCTCATGTATCAACAGACTATAATTGACCCTTTTAAGCATTTTAAAATTTGACCTTTTTTGACAAAAATCAACATACTATAGTATGACTTTTTTCAGGTTTTGGACATCGCAAAATATGGTGTTTTACTGTCATTTCTGGTAATATTATGCATGTATGCATCAACAGACCATAATCGACCCAATTTAAAATTTGACAATTTTTGATGAAAATAGACATACTAAAGTATGACTATTTTTTGAGAGGGTCATTTTTGAATATCACAAAATATGGGATTTTTAATATACTATTACCATGATCAACATACTATTCTAAAGTGTTCTTGGGCATTTTTGGACAAATTACACTACGACCGTTTTTTCATATTTTTCGAAATACCATAGCATGGCGTTTTTTAATTTATTTTTGGACCTCTTATAATATGTTTTTTTATGTCATGTTTTTGGACATACTATATTATTGCCATGATCAACATACTATTCTCAAGTGTTGTTCGGCATTTTTGGACAAAATACACTATGACTCTTTTTTGACCTTTTTTCAACATACTATATAGTATGGCAGGGTTTTTTGTTTTAGGACCTACTACATTGTGGGGTTTGTGATGATAATTTTGGACATACAATACTACTACCATGATCAAATTACTAGTCTAAAGTGTTTTTAGGCATTTTTGGACAAACCACACTATGACCGTTTTTTCACATTTTTTGACATGGGTTTTTTTCCTTTTTAATCTTTGGACCTATTAAAACATGTTTCTTTTTAAAACATTATAAAATAACATAACATATGTTAAAGAGTTATGGCGGAGATTGGAAATTATTGTCCAAGCACAGTGCTTGCTCATAACTAACAAATCTACTTGACTACACTAGAAAATACACAATTCTGAGAATGCCTTTGTCATCGAAGTAATTCATGCCAGCTCTGGAAAACAATCAGATGCACACATAGCACACATTCTTCTATTCCTTTCATCATATATAATAGTCTTCTCATGCTTCTAGTGAAATAGCCATTTCCTCCATCAGGTCCAAGATACATTGGCAGTTTTTGTTTTTAAACATTCAAATGTTCCTTGCATGTACCTGTTGATTCAGTGTACACATGTGACAGAGAGAGACATAGAAAGAGAGAGATTGAGTGACTGAGTGTGCGTACACATGTATGTGTATGGAGGGGCCTTGTTGGGAGTGCCACCCAGACATTAGCACTGTAAACAGTGTAGGCCTCCTTCCCTGTCCAGGCCCTTTGTTCCATCTGCACCACCATTGGTCGGGACTTAAATGGCAAACACTCAGGGGCTGCTAGCTCGCCTGACACGGTTTTGTTTTTGGCCTATTGAGGGGCAATGGAGAGCTTCTGTTTCTATGCCCAAGCACAATGTGTCTCAAAAGCAGCATGGCTGAAAAGAGAGGCCCCCACAAAGACTGTCCATTAGTGGAGCCACTGCATGCATGCGTATACGTGCACTCACATAGGCACAAGTGCATACACACACACACTAACACATACACACACATCATGACGCCTGGGCAAGGGTCAGGACAGACAACCTTGCCAAAGACACTGGTGGAGACGGAGCATGCGCACATTTGGGTGTGCCCATGCACACACTCACACAAGCACACACAAGCACAGAGTCTATATAACCAAACCCAGGCCAAACTGCACTCTCGCTACACCACTTCACTATACTACACTCACTCCTCACTCGTATAAACACACAACTGCTGCTTCACTTTAACACAATGAGAGCTCTCACACACACACAGACACACACACAGACAGACACACACAATATACAATATCAGACATACACACATCACTCAGTCACAAAGGAGTTGGAGGAGGAGGAGAGGGGTAAGAGAGGCCCCCTTGCACCTGTAAGAAAGACAGGCCGCATTCAGAATCAATGGTCACAGAATAGACAGCTTTGAGAGTGAGAACCCCCATCCACACAAGCCATGGTGATCACACACACCTTACATACAGCCCTCCTTCACCAACCAGGTTGTGTAAGCTCTATAGAAGAATAGAGCACAGGCACTAACACCACTGGCACATGCTTTGTGCGTTGCAAGCTATAAATGCAAAGTACTAGAGGCATTAGAAACTGGCAGCAGTACATGGCAATCTTTTTTTTTTTTTTTAAAGATCCCTCCTTTTTTCATGATATTCAACAAATTTAATCTTACCCCCCAAATATATCTGTCCTCTATTTATACTCAACACCACTTGATGCTTTCATTGCTTACAATGAGAAAAAAGTAATGGCTTGTTGTATGTTCTTTACAATGCTAGAGGTTAAGTTTGGTGGAAAAGTGTAGTCATGACTACACCTCACAGAAGATCTCTTTCGCACAACAAGCTAAAAAAGAGCTGTCCTGTGTGTGCAAATGATTGATATTCTAAGCAATGATTAGTCACCCGTGTCAATCTCCAACAAAGCTTAAAAAAGACATCTAGGTTAGCACAAAGCAGTTGCCTTTGGACCTCAGGACATGCAAAGGAACAGTAATGCAAAGATCAAACTAGTGGAGCTGCTTGATTTTTCTCTTTGGCCTCAGTCTGCACCGAACTACAGGCATACAAAAGAATAAACACACAGTAATATGGACATGCATATACTTGTGGGATTCTTGATGACATGCATGCAAGCCCTTTGGTCTTAACCCAACAGATTTCCACTGAGCCCAACCAGCAACAGTTTAAACACAGCTTGACTGAACACTTCTCACTGCTTAACATCTCCTAGTGTGCACATATATACAAACAGACAACAGCGTTGCTGAACATATGGTATACTAAACTGTAGAATTTCTGCACATTTTGGAGTCGACTACAATTTGTGTTTGAAAGAGATGAACATACTTACACCTGCTCTGCCTGTGTAGAGGTACCTGTCATATGACCTTGTGATTCCATGCATTGTAACACATACAGAGAGGGGGCATATGTGTTGGATAGATGAAAGGATGAAAGTAGGAGAGGAGAGGAGAGGAGAGGAGAGGAGAGGAGAGGAGAGGAGAGAGGTCATGTGGGGGAGGAGCAGGCCAGGGGTGGAGATAGCAGAGAGTGGGTGTTGAGGGCGGGGCAGGTCTGAAATAGATCACTTAAGGGAACAAAGTGTAATTAATGGGTCGCCACAGATAAGAGGGCTCTGGCCCTATCTGGGAATGTGCTAATGGAGTTGACACACACTCAACAAGATCAGTGGACAACCCCTCTTTATGTGTATGTGCCTATCTGCCTGTGTGTGCATGCACGTGCATGGGCGGGTGTGTGTTTTAAGGACACACAATGGATAAATAGTGGGAGGAGAAGACTGCTAAGGTGACAGGTTAACATGGTTTCCTCCATGACGAAGATCTGCCATCCCTGCAATCAGAGAAAACCCAGAAGGAAACACACACACACACACACACACACACACACACACATTTCTTCTGCTACACACAACCATAACACACAAACATATCTATGTGAGTCAGCCTCCCTAACTCACGTAGACGTCCCGCCTCACATCAAAACATGAGTGATGTTATTACACTTGGCGAGCCGGCACGCCTTCAGTTGTGGGGATGTGGTTGTTTACGGAGAGATGGAGGAGGAGGAAGCCGCCAAGTCAAGAGAGGGTCAGACCTAAAGTGTTCTAAGAGAAGCAAACTGACACAAACCTCTCCTCAAACTTCCTGTCTGCGTGTGTCCCTGCGTCAGGGGAACCTGGCTGGAGCCAAGGGGCCTGTGCATGTGAATATGTGTGTATGCATGTGTGTTGGTTGTATCTCCTGGGTTTGGAGCCTGGTTGGGGGGAGGGCTCGCAGAGGCCCACGTGCGCTGGGACAGTGAGATGGCCTGTGATGGACAAGGAAAGACAAGGAGGATTTCCCCTGTTTGTCTGTGAGAGCACAGCAGGCGCGTCACACACACACAGAGGGAGAAGTCTGTCTCCGGGATGGATTTCATGTCTGTATGTGTGTGGCATGAGGTAGGTCAGGCATCTGGTTGGTTTTGTGTGTAGGTGTGTGTGTGTGTGTGTGTGCCTCTCTCAGGGTCGCAGACCCTGGGGCCATCTACTTCAGTCTGGTTAAGTCAGACAAACCAAGGCCACATTGACACATTGCATGACTTAATAATATAGAGACCCCTGGCTTGGTGCCGCAAATACAAGGCTCCGACATGTGAATAATCAAAAAAACCAAACACATATCTTACTTTTTTATGGAAATGAACTATTTAATATCATTACAGTCACCTTGACGAGTCAATAAATATCAAATGAAGTAAAGGTAACAGTCCTATAAACACAAGGGCATGACCTCGACAACAGCAAGCTGTGTGTTGTGTTGTTATGTGTGTCCTTAGCAGCCTGAAAAGTGTGTTTTGTTTGTGTGTGAGTGTGTGATGTAGCATCAGGGGGTTAAACAGAGAGGGACGATACTCCGATCTGTCAGGACAAGGGGAGAACAGCTACAAAGACTCAACATCAACCCCTCTCTCTCTCACGCACGAACACAAACACACTGACGGACAGTCCATTGCTCCCAGCATATCTCTACTTTGTCCTTGGACTGTCTGAATACCACTGGAGGCGAGCATGATTTGAGCGAGCAAGTGGGAACAAGAGAGAGAGAGACAGAGAGAGAGGAAGAAAGAGCAAAATGATAGAGGGAAGGAGAGGGAGAGAAAAGAGGCGCCCCTCAATGACATCTAAAGAGATAACTCACTCTCCAGAGCTTCTTTTCTCTTGCTATCACTTTCCCAGGCAGCACTCCTTCCACATAAGGCCTCAAGTGTGAGTGTGTGTGTGTTAACTCTGTGTTGTGCATGCGTGTGTATGAATGAGTGACAGTAGTGTATGTGGGAATTCAATGTACGTGAAGGTGAAAAAGGCAAAAGATTTTTGAATCTTACATTGGCGTGCATACTGAGTATAGCACATTGTATATGCACATTGTATATGTTGGCCACAAGAAAATGTTCTGCTTCATCTGACCTGACGATTGTTGTGAGAGATTATTAAACTGGTTTGTCTGAATGTAGCAACAGTATTTGATTGCATAGCTTAAGCCGAAAGTTGATAATAAGAAAAAACTGTATGCTGTATATATATATTCATGTTAGAATCATTTTTGCTGTGAAGCTGCACTCAGACGGCTGCTTAAGAAATGATGTACGGAGTGCAACACAAACAACAGCTGGCTTGTCTCTTGATTGAAAGTTAACTTCGGGAAAACAAAGCATCGGGCCAGTAGTGGGTCACGACAATGTTGAAAACACCCAAACAAAACAGCAGGAAAACACAAAGTGGCCCGACGCTGCCACTGTTGTCGGAAATGCTCCCCTTTGTAGGCACAGACAACTGTGGGGAAGAGTTAACCTTTTGATAAGCTGCTTCCAGTCCCAGCTGTATGCATTTTTCATCGAAATGTGTGAGTCAGAAAGAGAATAATTATCTCCTCTCGCTCCATGGAGAGGCACGGGGTTGCAGCCCCCAGTCTGGTCTTCATAAATGAACTAAGTCCTGAAATGAAGCAGCGCTGAGAGAGGAACTGAGTTATGCTAATTCATAACCCAAAAAATAAAGGAAATTTACAACTTTCCAGGTTAAGCACTATGATAAAGTCGCACAGACACACTTATACAACTATTCACTCAATGAGATCACTACATTTGTGCAGTGAAGTCGTCTCATGAGACTCCGAAAAAAGTTAGGCTTTCTGGCAATGAACTATGTTATCCAACCAAATATCTGCATTCGCATGTTCCAGGAAGCCTGTGCTGAAAAGTATTGTACATATTCTATAAAATTATTACAGTCAAGCACATTTTTGCAACCATAACACTTTTGGATTTGAAAAACTCTGCCTCAAAGAACCATAAACTGCTTTACAGTGTCTTTGTGTCTGACCTTCAGACTGGTCTTACTGGTTTGCATTTCATCTGTGACTTGTAGCTGTAGCAAACACCCAGACCACGGAGCCTCCATGTTTCTTTGACGCAGTGTTATTATTGGTCTGAACATGGCACAACAGTCCTTGCTCTGGAAGGCTTTCCTAATCAGTACAAGAACAAACATGTATGCATAAACGCACACATAGACACACAAGTTGAGCAGTGTCTGCCAAACAGGGGCAAGGTCACTGATCCCCGTTTCAGAGTGTCCAAATCACCTCTGGAGGAGACACAATCCACACCAACCCTGGCACGGACACACGTATACACAGACACACACAGAAAAAAAAAAACAGAGCACCCACCCCAGCAGAGCCTAAGACCTTTATCTGACAGCATCAGCTAACACCAGATACACACACAGTCCTGCCCTGACCTTGCAGCACTTCAAGACTAATCAAAATTGTAGCTGGGATCAGAGGTGTGGGTACAACGGGCAGAGAGAGTCATTCATTTTGTGCATGTGTGTGTGTCCTTCTATATGTGTGTGTGTGTGTGTGTATGTATGGTGGGGTGGACGGGACGAGTCAGAGATTGAGGGAGGGGAGGTCAGGGGAGGCACTCACCCCCTCAATCCTCCACTATTGACTTGTGAGCACAGAGACAATGCCGAGCGGTCAACGGCAAATAGAATAAACTGATCAATAACCTCGCACTTGTCAAGAGGGACGGAGCCACCTTTAAAAAAACAACACAGCAGCCCAACTTGAACTATGCAGGAGGGGAACATTGATCAAATCATGTCGAGCCCTGCCAGCACGCTCCCCTAGTTTTATCCTCCGTCCATGGTGTGTGGACCACTACTTCTCAATAACACTGTGGGAGAGGACTTCGAGAGAGAGGAGGTGTCATTGCATTTCAATAATAAGAAGCCATAACCAAGTGGCAAATTAAAACATGTAAAAGAGATAACAGGCACATTAGGTGAGAATGTCTTATCCTCGGCCTTCAAACAGCAAACAATTAAAGAATGTGATTAAATGTGTTTGCGTAGATGTAGCTGCTTGTTGAGGCAGGAGAGAAGATGGGGAAAAGGGAAAGAGAGAGGCACGAGGTAAAAAAGTCAGCATGATCGGGAGACAGGGGAAGGAAACTGCGAGTGAGAGCAGCAGAAACACAAGTGCGGGAAGGAAGAAAGGAGAGGAGAAAAACTACCCTCTGTCATAATTTAAACGAGCCGTAGTCTCCCAACGCTCTGTTTACAATGTATAATTTATGCCTCCCAGTTCAAACACAGCTTTATCTGCACTCAGCTGCTAAGTGATATGATTTCACTTTTTATAGCAGTCCCCCACCCGTCCAATCCACCACCACCCCCAGTCCCTCTGTAATGCAGGCTGGTGTGATTCTGCACGCCTCATGCACTGACTTTCAACTGTACAGCCCCCCGAGGGCTAAAGTAGCATATTAAACCCCTCCCTAACCCCATCCTCTTCCCTCCCTCAAGCAAAACCGCAGCCCTAGACACACACTTAAGCACAGGCGTTCTTGCGTGCGTGTGCACAAACCCACAGTCATGCACACCCTATATGCTGCAAAAAGAGAGGGCTGCCTCATATTTTACAGCAGTTAAAGTTTCTTTCTGTATTTATTGCTGTATTGGTGAGCGGTAATGTCCCATTTCACAGCAGCACACTCTGACCTATGATCAGAGGCTCTCTGATGACCCCATGGCTCTGACCGAGTTGTACTAATACACCACTTAGGTTACTCCGGTTTAATGGCACTTTTCATCTGCCCCCTCCGCACTTACCCTGCAGTGCACACACACACAGACACACACACACGCACACGCACACACACACACACACACACACACACACACACACACATACACATACATGCATTAAATATATATATAGATATTGTATTGAACATCATACTTGGGGTGACATTCTGGGTAATGTTTGGTATCCTAATACACAAAGTGGTTGTCAAGGGTTACACCCCATAATAAAAGGCTTAATAGGTTTCCAGTGTTCACCATGGTGATCAGTGCACTGATTGTACCAAGGGTCAAAAATTCAACCAATGAAGGCATAAATTGTGGTGCATTGTGGAAATGACCAAGTGTAAGGTGAGCATCAATATTTTTTAGTAGTAATTCGTACTATTAGTTATTTAGTTACCATAGACCATTAGCCTGGCATGGTCCTCTAAATAGATCAACAAACAATCAGAGCAATGAAGCTGGTGACATAGCACTGAGTGATACATGCAAGTTGGGTTGGTGCTTGGTCTGTTTTCAAGTAGGAGAAACACGGCGGCCTGGTTACACACAGTGTGATCTGCATTTGGTGAGTTGCGCTGGACGTCAGTCATCCTATTAAATCCGTCTGATATGAGATAAACAGTTGTGATTGGCAAGGGCCACACTGGGTAGAAATCTGTCTGAATGGGAGAGGGACCAAACATATCTGCCGGAGAAAATAAAACATGAGCTCGGCAGATTTGACTGGTTTCCATGCTAATAAACGATGTCCATTTATTTTATTTGAGAATAATTGATGACTTTCTGCCTCCTCTTCTATAATATATATATTACACTACTTTTACTGATACCCACTATGAACTCTGGTCCGCTCTCATTACACCATTATGTTACAAATCAATTTATCTGACTTCTACAAAGTATTACCCTTCTGCTTTTCTTCTTCTCTGAACCCTTCTCCTTCATTTCCCACCTTTTCCACTATGCACCATACTGCTTCCTTCTCCCTTCCTCCAGCATCCCTCTTTTACTTATTCTCTGCCATCTCCTCCCCTCTTCTTTCTCAGCCTACATAGTGTTTGTGCTAGCAGAAAATTCCCACTACGTCTCTGGGGGGAACTGCGTTTTTCTCTGCTTCGCTCATCTCTCGTTCTTCTCTTGTATGTTTTCCATGCTGGCAAAGCTTCCTCTTCCTGCATGCAGCAGGGAGTGTGCTCCGTCTGCGGCTGTCCCATAAGGGACCCTACATTGTGATGTTACAATCTCCACATCCAGAGGGATCCTCTCTCTATCTTCCTCTCTCTCTATGGCTGCTCTTTTCTGTCTTTCTCTACAATATGTTCATGCCCTTATTTTCCCCCTGTCTCTGACTACTTTATTCTCTTCTCCCTTTCTTACTTTCTTAATCTGTTTATCTGACTCTAACCCACTGACACTTTCCACCTTAGATGCACTCCCTCCCTCAAGCCCCCACCGACACTCACACACTTAAAATTACTCCTTTTTCCTGTTTACTTTTCTGTTTTCCTGTATTCTTTTCTGGCATTGGCTGATCTAGTCTAGTCTTAAAGTGCAGATCCTGAACATGCCAAAAAGAAAAAAAAAAGATTTAAAAATGTACAATTAACTGAGCTCTGAAATAAAAGTCTTTTGACAGTCTGGTTGGAAGATCTATCATCTACCTCATCCATCTTTAAATATGACTCTCTTTGGGGGTCCCTCGTTTGTAATGGAACAATGTGTGAGGCCTGGAGCACAGTGAAGTCCGGAGCTCCAAGACTTCGCAAACCCCCTTCCGCAAGCACACTGAACAAAGCCTCAGTCTTCAGTCTCCAGGGAGGTGGCTGTTGTGTGTGCACTGTGGTCCAAGTGACTGGCCAGCCAACCTACCAGGGATCCCCGCCATATGGCTTGGGGCTGCCCTGCTCCAGTGTCCCTGTAGGGGCACACTATGATGGGCCACCCCACAGATCCTGAACTGGGCACCATGCCCTGTGACACACACTCTGCATTTAAGTTGGATAACCCAACCACACAATCAAGCAACGAGACATGCACTGCAGATGTGCATTACCAAGAAGGCTCTTAATCACAAAAAGTTTCTCACTAGCTCATGGGGCTTTCTCTCATTGATATCACAGGGAGTACTGACATGTGTAAAAGCTAGACTGAGCCAACCAAAACGGACAGTTTAAATTAAACTTAATTCCCTCTCCTTAAACAAACCAACCACTATGCCAAAATAGAACCACCAACAGGAAATGAGATGGACCGTATACAATTCTGCAGTTCATTGCAGTTCATAGGAAATATCTGCGACACATATAAGCATGACTTCTTCAGCTCTATCTTAACAGAAATTCCCTTTTGGGATTCTCATGTTCATGCTGTGCACATGTTTATTGTAAGAAATGCATATTTCTTTCTTTCTACTTAACAAAAACAGCAAGACAAGAAAATGGGAAAAAAGAAACATGAACATGGAATACAGTTTAACAATTAAATGAAATCCACTGTGCTGCTGATATATACATTTGAGGGTTAGAGACATAGCAGTGTCTTGTATCACAATCAAAATGTGGTTTGTCTCTAGCCCTTTATTATCCATATCTATCTGTAAGCATGCATGCCATCACTTAGACGTTTGGAATTCACAACTCAAGAAGTGCAAGCTACAGATGGGAACACAGCTTGGATAAGCCACTCATATAATGATGCCAATATATACATATACAGGGAAATACGAATACAGTATGAATACATGAAAAAAATGGATTTAAACTGAGTTTGAAAGGTTGAGGGACATTTTCAGTTTGAAGAAATGCAGAGCAATTCCTTAACTAAAAAGGATGAGTCGTGCTGTGTGGGTGAGATTCCCTTGACCTGCCATCTATGGACAAGGTCTCCAGTTAACACGGAGGCCTCTAAATCCACCTCACAATTTCATTTCATTCAACAGGATTTCTTTTTCTCTTTTCTAAAGGTTTACATCAGCAAAGCGATATTTGGGGCGGGGGCGGTTGTGTGTTTGTGTGTACAGGTGTATGCATTTGTATCTCTGTTCTTTTCAGCATGCATTTTGTGACTTGTCTGTGCTGAAGAGATAGATAAAGAGAGAGAAGGAGAGAGAGCAAGGTCTTTCAGCGTGCATTCTGGCATGTCTATGTAAAAGAGAGGGGTGTTAAACTGAAACACAAAGAATGGGATTCGGGTTAAAGCTAATTCACCTCTCTAAATATTGCTCTTGGCTGAGGATGACACATTTGTCCATGGTGTTCTCATGTGGCCAGAGATGAGCTGGGACATAAAATGTCAGAACCTGATGCCAGTGTGATCAAGAGCAATCACAAGGTGAAGAGCATGCTGACTTACTGTCGGCACAAAAGCAGTCTTTGACACGTCTAGGTAACACAATCCCCCAGTGTAAATGATGAGTACAGAGGGCATACAGTATTAGTATGTTGGCTACACACACTGTTGCCAGGCATATGCACACAAACATACATTCACACACACACGCAGACACATGCACACACATGTCTAATGAGCGATTGGTACAGGATGTTTGTTTGGGTGGAACTTGAACCTGTCTGTGCCCTAGGGCCACAGCCAAGCAGGTGTTGGTGCACACACACACATACACACTCACATGATCACATTCAGAAAGTAAGAACACCTGGACACCTGGGCTGGGCTGCACAGCACTGTCAGACTCACAGGAGCTGTCACACACTCCAGGATGAAAGTGACCCTAGAGCTGAGAGGGGCACACCTGTGCCATGGGAGGCCCCCTGTCTGTCGAGGACCCTCTCATAAAAACACTCTGTCACGGTGACAAAGTTGTAGGCGTTTAATTGGCACTTAAACTCGCTCAGTGCTAATAAGGGTACTAATAACATCTCTCAGAGCCACCTAAACAAAGGGACAAAAGAGGCTGAAGAGGCAAAGAGTGTTCAGGAATACAGAGAAAGTAAATTTAGCATCGGGTTCTGAATGAGGCAAATTTAATATTTACATGTGCGGACTAGTTGTCTGGCCACCTAACTAGTTCCAGGCTGGTGGCCACAGCTTTGGTAATACTGTCTAAGTCTGTGTGTCTTCGCAGGGCGGTACAGTGAGCAGCTTTGCACTTTACGCTGCTATGAGCAATCATCAAAGCCAGTCACACGTACGCATTGGAGCCGAGGTTCCTGGTTTTCTTGCTCGGCCGCCTGGCTCGGGGCAGAGTGTGTGTGTGTGAGTGTTTCAAGGGATCAGGGCATTGTTTGATCATTGCCCAGTATTGTTCAGTCCAGCCATTAAAGGGCTTTCACCTGTGTGCCTAATGAAAAGTGATGAGAGAGCAGTGAAAGATGGAGTGAAACGGAGACACAGACACAAAATGAGTGAGATTCGCTAAGTCACAGAAACAGTGGGACAAACAGGGATATATTGAGGGTGTCTGACACACAGCCACAACAAGAGACAAGAACAATGCAACAGTATAATGGTGAAGCTAAAAACCCAGGCTGGGCAGTCCAGATAGATGGAGTGGGGGGAAGGGACAAGGGAGGGCAGTGGGCTTGTGGGTCCTGTCCTGCCCTCGACCTGCGAATGCTGGCACACCCTGTCCTGCTGCTGGCTAAATAAAGAGCCCCAGGGTGGGCTGGGCTGGGCGGCAGGAGAAACAGACACAGAGTCGGCATTACCCAGCTAATCTCATTAGGGAGGCAGCCCTTGCCAAGCTGCCAGGGGTCAGCCAGAGTGCCACGTCACTCATCGCACCTTTGGCACTCCCTGTGACCTGCAGGCAGGTTTGGGCTGAGACTTATGGCCAGTCCGGGTGACAGGCACTGAGGTTGGGTTGGTGGTAAAGGTGGGCAGCAAGCAGTGGTGCTTAGAAGAGAGGGCAAACCAGATCGGCAGAGTTTAAAGTCAGTAAAGCTTAGAGACTGGGGAATGTCTGCATGCTGTACTTTCAGATAGAGGTAGCGAAAGGGGAGGGAAACCAGAAAGTGGATAAAAGAAAAATGAGAATGGGACAAATGCAGTGAAACAGATATAAAGCAAATGAGAGAGAGACCAAGAGAGAGGGCGAAAGAGATAAATACAGAATAGAGGAAAAGAGGGAAAGAAAGATGGAGAAAGAAAGATGGAGAAAGAAGTAGGGAGGATGGATAAGCAGCTTCCTCCTCTGCAGCTTGGTTTAATGTATTTACAGCGGATTGCATCAGGGTGCTGTAGTTAAAAGGGCCATCGCCATCCAACAGGGTCATCTGTGGTGTGATGTGCCTCTCATAAAGGGGATGTGTGTCTCACACACACACACACACACACACACACACACACACACACACACACACACACATACACAGGATAAAGTCACATACCCACAGAGACACAAGTGTGGGTTTGCATGCACACACGGTCAAATCTCTTCAGAGCAAAATATGAGAAGCCAACAGAGTGTCATAAACCCTTGGCAGTTCTTTCCCATGGAGCACACCCCTCCTACCTTCCTACCTTCATTTCTCTCCTTCCCTCTCTCTGTGAACACAGTTGAGAGTTGATATGATGACACTTTTAGCTCCAGCTCCCTGTGCTGGGTTGACATTCAGCAACATGGGCAAAGGTAGGGGTTTACAGCCATGGAGCACCTCAGTCCTGTCACCACCTTGGCTGCACGCTGTTCCCAGACAGGGTCAGGCCCGTTATCTAACATTACCTGCGCAGCATGCCCAACATCAGCAGCACTGCCCATTGTGGATACAGAATCATGGCCATCATCTATGTGCCAGCATAACTCCACAGAGGAAAACTTATCAACATCTATACTGGGACTTTGCTGCCACTATCATCCAAAGTTGGGGATCCAGTCTGGCAGACATTCAGAATTCAGGGTGTATATTTTTTTCATACAGATTTCAAATGAATATGTCACAAAGCAAATTATCGCATTATTAGGCATGACATAGTGTCCCAACTTTTTTGGAATTGGGGTTGAATTAGATCAAATGTTTTCAAAGTGTGAGTCGGGCCTCCCCGAATACAATCACCATTAATTTATTAAGAAGATTATATGGAATAGCCTAAAAGTATGTGATTTAGTTAAATAAATAAATATATATTGTGTGCATATATATATATATATATATATATGTCATCCAGGAATTGAGCTAAACTGAACAAGTAAACTCAGGGTCAGGTGAGGTGTATTACATGATCAAATATTAATTGTTCAGCCCAATGAATAAGAAGGATGGGGGCTATGAAGGCCAGAATAACATAATCAGTGCCACACACTACTATGGTCTGAGCTCAGTTGTTTAAACCCCCAATCTCATTAACTCCTGATACTGAGAAAAAACACTGGTTGAGGGACAGAGAAAAAGGGAGAGAAGAAGTCAGCTGAGGGCAACATAGAAAGCAGAGGTCTTGTCAAGTCTAAAGCTGCTGGTTTGTGTCTGTGATGGCTAAAACCGAGACTTACAGTTTTTTGGCTAGGACTTCCAGCATTAGCTACCAGTCAGTGCCAGTTGACATACTTAGTGGTTTTAAAAACTAAGTGAGAAAAGGGAAATTAACCAAATCGCCTTTTCTGCTCAGGGAACACATTTTCAGAGCTGTCTTAGTTAGCCCAGCTTTGAAACATTCATGATGGCTAACTGGCTGATGTGTTCGGTGACTACCCTGATAGTTGTTTGACTGACAGCACGCAGCAGTGTGACTCCCTGGCTAGCTAGCTGACAGGCTGGCTGGCTGCCTAGCTGGTTGGTGTGCTGGCTGCTGTCTGGATAATAGCACAGAGTTTATGTTATTGTTGAGCTCTACTCGACACCATGAGTGTGTTTAGACGTGCCCTGTAAACTGTGCACAAGAGCATCCACTGCATATCAAGGCCCTCATCCAAAACCCTCCCAAAATAGGCAGAGATGGAGCCCGGGTAAAGGGGGAGGCAGCAAAATAGTGAGGGAAGGGCACTGAGGGAAAGGTTGAGAGTTCACAGCTGAGTTCAGGCGGGCCATGCACTGCTTTGGGCGCCCGGCCAAGGCTGAGATCGGGATAAGCTCCTGATGGTTCCACTGTGAAATGGGATCAGAGGAGGGACAGAGGGAGGGATGGAAGGATGGAGGGAGGGCTTAGGGGAAGGGGGGTAACTGTATGAATAGGCTAGAGTTGGCGTTGAGATTTGAAATTGTTTAACAAGCTGGTGTTGGAATATGCTGCCGGGAGCGGAGCTGACTGAATTGCAGCTGTACAGGGAGGGATCATGCTCTGAGGAATTTCTCTCATTCTAAAGTGTAAAGACTGCGGGAATAGTGTGATTTGATTAGATTCCCGAAGAACTACATGACCTTTGCCAGAAGAAATTATCTTCAGAGCATCAAAGTGAGGAATAAAAATGAATCCATTTGGACATGATGACACACACATGTGACTCCCCTTTCTGTTGTATAATTGATAAAAAAGAAAGGTTATACACTCACATGTAGAATGACCGAGTGGTTGAGGTAAACACTGAAAGTAAAAGTTTCGATGTAGTAAGCCAAAGTGCCCGAGGGCCTATTCCACCGCAGGTGCCAGAGTTTCCAAACTAAAAGCTGATCAAGCTAACCTTGCAGTTACCTCAGTGTAAATGCTCTACAGTTGACTAAGAGTGGGAGTGCCCTTATCCTCTCAGCAGGGGAGAGAAAGAAGCAGGGGGAGAGAGAGAGAGGGGTGTGGAGATAAAGAAAGAGTCTTTAGAAAAGCAAGGCTCTCCTGACTAATTTTGGAGGGGTGAACAGTACAGAGTTCGGATTTGTGCCAGAGCACGATTTGCAGTAAAAGCGCGTGCACCACTTCAGAAAATATTAACTGGAACTGGAGTCACATGCCATAGCTGAGTTAGGTATAGGTTTATACATTAGGCACTGTCACTTTTAGAGGTATTACTGTTCCAGGTATGACTGTTTTCTAGCAGTCCTGCTGACATGTTGAACGTACACCTATCCGCATGAGATTATATTTTTATAACCTTGAGATATATTTTATACCCATTTTCTCATTACCTATCTTTTATGAATGTCTCCATGTAGAGAGGAGTGCTTATGACATCATGTACCATATGTGTATGTTTCAACGCCTCTGTGCATGCCTACATACTGGGAACTCATTACCAGGAAAATCAATGCATGACATTGGTTTATAGCGGATGGCTTCTCATCAACCTAAGACCTCATTCCATCCTCTCTAATTTCAGGCAAAGCACAGACACCACAACATATGAACGCAGACAAAAACACACAAATCGATACAGAAGGCTGAATCATCCTTATGAGCATGATCAAACAGCTGAAAATGTGTAAAAGCTTTATTTGTGTGTGTGTGTGTGTGTGTGTGTGTGTGTGTGTGTGTGTGTGTGAGAGAGAGAGAGTGTGTGTGTGTGTGTGTGTGTGTGTGTGTGTGTGTGTGTGTGTGTGTCAGCATGTTTGTGTTAGGATATAAATGCAGATCTATGAACCTGGACAAGGCAGGGTGTGCATTAAGTTGTATGTAAGCATCTTTGTGTGATTGTGGATTTTTCTAAGCATGCATATATGCATTTTGTGCTTGTGGGTGAATCTTTGTGTGTTTGTGTGTGTGTGTGTGTGTGTGTGTGTGTGTGTGTGAGCGTGTGTGTTTGCAGGCAGGCGTGTCTGATGAAGATATCAGAGTTAGCAGAGCCAGGGCAGGATCGGAATGTTGAGGAGGACTGGGGGGCTCAACAGGCAGAAAAGAGGATGCTGTCTGCCTGAAATGCACACACACACACACACACACACACACACACACACACACCCTCTCTCTGTCATGGCCTCTGCTCCTACTGTATGTGTGGCACGCAGCATGCTTTAAAGCCAGAACTACGAGGCACAACACTGTCTGCCTGGGGAATTCTCTACCTCTACATCACTCTCTCCTGTTTTGCACATCTCTCTCTGCTTCGCTCCTCCGCTCCCTCACTCTCTCCCCCAACTCTGACTCTACGGAAACCCTGAAAGAACTTTTGCTTTCCCACAAAAGAATCTCTCTCTCCCTCTCCCCCCTCTCCCTCTCTCTCTCTCTCTCTCCTTCATTCTCACTTTTTCTCTCTCTCTCATAGCCAAAGAGCAGAAGAGACGGCAACCCCATGCTCAAAAGTGATCAATTTTTAATTTCTCACCACTTTTTCATGTTGTGTCAGAGAGAGATGTCAGCAAACAGGAGCCCTGGGGAGGCTAGACGAAGGAGGAAAGGGGGGGGGGGGGGGGGGGGGGGGGGGGGGGTAGCAGCAGATGAGGGAGGTGCAGGTGAAGAGAGGAAGGGAAACAATTGAGGGAGCTGAAAAAGCAAACTAATGTTTACAATCACAGTGTGTGAACAAATACCTTTTCTACATTATCGCTGCTAAATTACAGGATTTCATCATATGTCTTTAATATGTGATCACAATCAAGTTCATCTCCTGTAATATATTATTTCATACTTCATTTATCTTTAAATGCATCAATTCCTTACTCATTCTGAGATTTTGTTAAGGCGATGGCTGAGCTCACTGGCTTGCTGTTTGGTTCTTCCTGGTGACATGGTCGGTGAAAACGAGCAGAAAATCTAACTGTTCCATATCAAGGAATATTTTTACTGCTGCTAATGTGACTTAAATACCTTGTTCCACAGCTGAGTGGGCTAGCACCTGCTGCAAGCGGAAGCTAGCCTATTACAGCTCAGTACAGAGCTGTCGCTAATTTTCTGATTCAATTAGCATGCCTCAGAGCTTTCCAGTCTAATTGCAAACTACTTCACAGTTACCTCTCTGATTAATCGCTGCCCATCTGCGAGCCATTGCACGCAGAACTTGGTGGAACAAATTTGTGTATTCTCAAATATCAGCTGCATCGCCCTGAGCTGTTGAACAGCCTGTATCACAAATGGTCACTGAGTGGCCCTTAAATCTGACTTGTGCCCTGATCCCATAGAAATGTGCATTTGGCAAGACTCAAAGACCCCAACCCAATGTCAGCAAACATGGCACTGCTCCTGCTGCTCTCAACCCAGAGTAGAAAGGTGGTTGAAGGCTGTGTGAAGAATAAACATTTTGTGTGCAGGCTCAAAACAGATCACATGTAGTAGCATGTAGCAGTGAATCCAGTAAGAATTCCCACTTCCTAAACTGAAAGGTCAGTCTGAGAAAGGAACAGACTTTCTGTGATTCAACATAGAATATTGCACTACACCTTGTCATAAGGCAGTGAATAGCAACAGCTTATTAGCACACTGATCCTAACCTTAACGGACTAGCACTCCACTAACCTTGTAGGTCCTAAAACCCCCAACAAATCAATAATGCATCTAATTAGCCTACTGTTGCTTTAACCTCAAAGACTCTGACATTGAACAAATACGAATACCATTGCCTGCAGTAAGGATAGTATTTGGTAAATGGAACAAAAACAACATGAAGAAAATGACCGGAAATAGTCATTTCTTTGCAGCTGTGAGATTATTATTATTATTATTTACATTTTCTGAGTGCTTGCAGAAAGTATTTTATGTATGATTCAGTTGGACATTGAGAAGAAATTGGACGTTCAATAAAAATGGATGTATATTGTTTCACTAGCACACAGACACTGTGGACAGAGGAATACATTGTGTTACTAAATACATTTTCAGGGTTTTTAATAAAAATAATAATACAAATCTACCTGTCCATATGAATTACATATCATCCTATGCAATCCACATATAAAAAGCACAAAAACTTTATAATAACCAAAAAATATGCATATGATCAGTATGTGCAACTGCTTCACAGAATCGATGCAATGTGGACGTATATTAGCATGGGATAAATGGACCTTGCTAAAGATTTAACAAAGTACAATAACAGGAGCTGAGCTGCTCTATCTTGATGCTTTATCACTACTGTATTTGTGTCACTCTTGAGTTGTTTATTATGAAAAATAATTTAACAATAACAATAAAATCATGGGATGCAGGCTGTTTCTTTTAAATGTAATAGTAAAAATAGTGTCCATAAAATCAACCACCTCTATGTCTCAAACTGTTGCCTGTGTATCCTATCGTTTACCCTGTTCTGGACCAAATTTTGAAGCTGTACACCTGCAGCCCTGGTAGCCCTGAGGCACTCTCAGTGGATCAACATTGACTGACTGTTGTTGGCCTGATACTCAATTTTTACTAACCTCCCCCAACTGAAGGACCCAGGACGGTGTAGTCTAGACCTGGAGGTCATAACCCTCTTCGAGACCCACCAGGAGACCCATCACCTCTCCAACCAAACCAGATCAATAGCTCTGTGTTGTCTGGGCTGTCGGCCAGTGTTTACTTTTGTTGACCTCTGGAGCTCATGAAGAGCAGCGTAGGACAGATGACAGCAGAAACAGAGTAAAGCACCATGGCAGAGAAGATGAGGGCAGACAGTGGACAAGCTGCGGGGAGAAGGGCAGAGACGCTGCTATCAAAGAAGAAAGGAACAGGGTCGGAGAGGAGAAAAGAGAAGGGTAGAGAGAACATGAGGGCAATAACGAGTGTTCGTGAGAAAGCAAGTACACCAATATCAAAGAGAAAGAAGAGGAGCAGAGGTGAGCAGAAAGCTTTGACAACGTGAGGCAGCGGAAAGATGGTTAAAGGAGTGTAGCTTGGGTCAGAGGTAAGGCTGAGGTATCTCAGGTTATCATATCAGTCAGTCAGTGAGAGACTTCCAGCTCATAGCCAGGGCACATTGCTCTCAATCCCACACAATCCTCTTCTCTGTTCTCCAACCCAGCCCTATTGACAAATCTAAAACCAAGGTCACAGCAGTGTTTACACAGCCTTTAGCCCAAATTACATCATCCAAACTCTGGCCCGCTGAATGCATCACACTGTCACTGAGAGTAAATGACCTGGCAGGCTGCCGTCCCGCTGAAAGAGGAGAAACAGAGAGAACGGGAGAGACAACAAGGGGGGGTGGAGTCCGATAAAGCGGAAAAAGTCTGATAAAAAATGTGAAAAAGAAATGGCACAAGAGCTTGGCATGTAGAAAGTTATCGGGGTGTACAATTTGTGCCCTCCACAGAAAAATTCAATGCCCCCAAAACACACATTCACAACATTATTGTCCTTCTGTCTGTGGCAGTGTTTTCTCCTCATGAGTCTACACAGTAAACAACAAGGGAGCATAATGCATATTGTTGCTGGCTCCCAATAATGATGCATAACCCGGTGGCTGCACAGGAATATAATACCAATATGTCAGGTCTCTGATTTGGCCACAATTTGCATGGTTATAATAGCTTATCGACTAGCTCAAGGTTGAGCAGGGCCAGGCGGCTTCACTGTAATGACTGGCCGTGTGCCTCCGACAGTTTATTTCAAGCTTCTGTGGCTCAGTCACCCGGCCCCCTATCTCGTCAATACCCAATCTTGATCACACTATCTGCATCCTGACAAAGTCTGCACAAACACGTCCCTGCATTGCCAACAACCTCACCTCCACCTACTCCACCCCCTTCAACCCAGTGTTTTTTTTTCTAAATTATTCTTGTATCATACAAGCATTTCCCATGGAGATCAATACAGGTGCAATTCATTAGGGCTCCCAAAATCTGCTTGTCTGCAAGCATTTGCCCGTATAACAGCTATCGACTCTTCCAGGTTTGGCCCGCTTCCCACCTTGTTCAATGTCTGTGCAGTGGCACAACAGGCGAGCTCCAGAAGCAGAAATAAACTTTTTGAAATTAAAATTATGGATTTTGTTTGAAATAAGAAAAAAAAATGTGATGATATGACCTCTAAAAACATTTGTATTTAGAATGGAATTTTTTTTAAAGTGATCCACAAACTATTTTAGATTTGTTCACCATTTACTTATCATTGCTTTAGTATGATATTACCTACACATACAATTTAAATAATTATTAGTTGGAGCACTTGCCTTTGACTTACATGAATTATAAGCTATTAAATATACATATGTATTAGATGTAAAGGACATACTTTGTCCCTTAACTTTCTCTACCTTTTCCATTTAAATACACTTACTAAATACACTTTAAAGGGTAATTTTTCTGTTTTAAAAGTACACAATATTAGGTACATAAACAAACAGACACACACTCCTTGCTTGGAGATGGAAGTGGTGAACAAGAAGCTTTCATTCAAAAGTCATTAGCAAAAATGTTACTTTGAAGTCTGAAATTAAGAAATTGCAGAATATAACATCTCATCTAACATCTAAAATATTTTTATGCGTGAGAGGAAAATGAAAAAGTACTGAGTAATGAGAAATGCATAGAGGAAGAATAGGTACATAAGCAAAGGGCACGGTTGGACAAACAAGACACTTGGATACATGCCGAAGAAAGATGGAAAGAGCTGGATAGCAATAAATAAGTAAGGAATAGGGCAGAGGTCCATCTTTATAGAGTACTCCATGAGTTCGTCACTGGAAGTCCTTTCCTTCCCAACAGACTAAAACACTTGACAGTGTTATTGCTCCAACACTAACATTCTGTGAGTTACTGTCAAGGGCACCACCTTGAGAGAAAGTCCTTAAGTGTAGGGGAAGGAGGTCAAACAACAAGAGAAAGCTTGCGAACCATGCTCCTTCACTTTCACAAGGTCTGTGATTGTAGCTATTCATATAATCAACAAACACAACCTGTTCGAAAATTTCTTGCACAAAATTTGTGCTGCATGATACAACTGAACTGTTTTTCCTGCAATAATTGCATTATATGAAAAAATGCCTATGTAATGAACAAACCATTTAAAATCAATAAAAACATATTGCCTTTTTTAATATGTAGAGCTGAAATTTCACCTAAATTGTCACAGTAAAATTGTGACAACAGACATAATGGATTGTGTTGGTGAGCTGCTTTCCAAAACAGTAATATCTCATTGATTATCTATTTAAACGTCATGTACCGTTTGTCTGAAAATGGTACTCAACAGTATCTAACAAGAAAAATCCTAATTACCACTCACATGTGAGGACAAAACAAATATTTCCTTTTGTTGAACGTAACTCTCGGATATTTGACAGAAACAAATTAATGAGAAAGTCCCACCTGTAGTTTTTTTTTTTTAACATCAGAAATTAAAAAAAAATGTTTAAAGATTTTTGTTTTGATCAAGAGGTGAGTGACGTTGCACTGTATTTAAAAAAAAACAAAGCCCCAAAAGCATCCCACTGGTTGTCTGATCACAAACCCATCGCATTGCTTTGACAGATCAATTTCGAAACAACTCTGTTTTGGCTGTTATGAAGCCATTTCCAAAATACAAAGGAGGAGGAGGGGGGTTAGTGGGAGAAGAAAGGGATAAATCAAAAGGGGTGGTGAAACAGGCAAGCAGTGGTCCTCGGTCGAGAGGTCAGAGTGAAGGCAGTGCGGCCATGCCCACTGTGGGCACTCAGCTGGAACTAAATGTGGACGCCGAGACGCCAACTATTGGAACACTGCCAAAGACCTCTCCCCCTGCTGCGCTTTCTCTCTATCTTTTTGCCCGAGACTCAACAATGAGTGGGAACTCACTGCCTCCCGCCCCACAACCCTGCTCCACCTGCCCCCCTACCCCCCCACACTACATCCCCCTACCCAATTTCGTACTCATTCAGTCATTCAGTTTAACATGTTCATTACGGCAAGTGCAGGGACGGTGCTACAGAGGAAGATGACTGCATGAGGGGAAAGAGAAGGATGGAGGGGTGAACTTTAGAACTATGATAGCGATTTTACCCAAAACATTACTCTCATATATATTTCAACACTCCTCTGGGTGACTGGGTGGTTATGGCCCTATGTGTGTGTGTGTGTGTGTGTGTGTGTGTGTGTGTGTGTGTGTGTGTTTGTGCAGGACCACCCTCTCTGGGATGTGTGGGAGAGACAATGGGGCCAGTGAGCTCGTTCAAACAGCTGTGAGTGTGCTGGGTGTCATACCGCCTCCACGCACGCATGCACACACGTACACACACACGCATGCACACACTCACCATCTGTGAACACCAACACATGACAGAGCAAATAGGATTACAGTATGGAGGAAGACAAGGAGGATGATCCAAACACCATAATATCATTTCCAAGAAGGGACGGGATGGGGCAGGCGTGGAGCGGGCAGGTGGGGGCGGGCTGGGGTGAGAGGTTTACCAGGGGGATGGGGCAGGGGCTTAGCTGGTCAGAGGTCAGACCTACAGTGCAGCGATCTAATGGCTGTCTGGTTTGTGCACCACAGCTTAGCTCATGTTTTCCAAAAACAAGATACAGAAACTAGGCCAGGATTCAAGAGATGAAAAGCGCCACAAATAGCACACGGGATAAATGAAATGCACCAAAGTTCACATAGTTCAAACCTTTTTCTGCAGCAGAACCTTGTTTATCTTAACTCCTCAGAGACTAAAGTTATTCAGAGGAAAGTATTTGATGCATATGAACACATAGAAATCCCTGATTACAATTTATAAAAAAAAATAATAAAACATACAACCATGTGTATGATGCATTCTAATTTATAGCTCATATGGATCAACATTGCTTATGTTATAAGAGGTATTTAAATGGATTTATTTTAAGATAAGATAAGTCTGGGTTTATTTCTCCAAAGGTTAGTGGCAATTTAGATGGTTGGTGAGCTTTTAGTCTCTGCTGTGTGAGGGTTACCAGTCAACATTGTACAAAAACATTATGAAATGGTCAACATAACAAGTACTGAGTGTTAGCTATGATTAGACCCTTGGGTTAAATCCTTGGTGGACCCTGTCATTCGAAAGAAACATTTTCATATCACTTTATTATCATGTGATTTGTCGACTAATATTCGATGTATTAAAAGAGATTATGGTTGCATTAGAGGATTAGAGGTCTTCTAAGGAACCAGGAATAAATGCACAGTGACCCTCACACCCATCCACACACATACGTTCATACAGGAAATACAACAAACCAAGCTTGACATATATGAAAGAGATTACATTGGGATTTCCTGAATTGTAGAACAAAACAATCAATTTCTCCCTCATCCATCCGTTCACCCATACATGTGTTGATTTCTCTGTTGATTGGTTTGAGGGCCTGTCTGTGTGACAGAAAAAGGTTGATCCTGGGGCCAGAGCAGGGCAGGAATGCCAAGCATGGGTTTAAGCTGTAAGGTAGCATCTATGTCAAAAGCCTCATCGTGTGTAAGACTAAATCACAGAGTTGGGTCGAGTTGGGCAGGTCTTGAGTAGGAACTACTGAGCCAATCTAATATGAACACATCCAACGTGGTCCACAGGAGCCAGCCTGACATGTGACTGGCTGCGACACCTCAAGGTCAAAGGTCAATACAGATTTCAGCAAATCTGAACAGGCACGGCATGAGCTTATATTCAGGGAGGGGAGGGGGCATGGCTTGGCCTCCAACCCTTACCCGCTAAGACCCTTGAAGTTTTTTACCCTGACCTAGACTTGACTCCTTCATCTGGGATGTTAGCTATACTAATTACTGCCTGATAGCCGCCTGGTGCCAAACGCAATTCACTTCCCCCCGATTCTCCTCGACTCTGCTCCAACAGCTGGTGCCAACCTCGCTTAGTGCTCATGAAGTGTTGCAGACACAAAGTGCGAGCCCCCACCTTTCTTCTGCTCTGGCAATCTACCTCTTTTGTTTAGGGTTTTGTTATCTGGCCACATGTTGTTCAGAGGGCAAGTTTGGGGGCAAAGGGGAGCCGCACTATGTAACATCAGAAGGTCAGCTGGCATGCACTCTGAAAGAAAAAAAGCATTTCATAAGCCAAACAAAAGGGGATTAAAATGGCGCCAAAGATGGATTTGGAATTTGTGCCTCCAAATACTGACCCCACCTCTTCGCATCTCTAACCGTCTCCTCTGTGGCTAGAGATTCTGTTGGGGTATGAACAAGGGACAAGGTGGAGGTGGTTGGATGTAGAGCCACAAAGCAGTCAGGTGACTTGAGCTCAAGGATGGGGAAGGGGAGTCTCCTTCAGAGTCAGGAAGTCCAATTTATTCTTCAATGCCCGAGGCCCCCCTGTCCAACCTTGTAGTGCCCTCCGCAACCTGATCTGCATGTCCAGCACTTGGCCGTAGACCCTCTTCTCTGCCCTCTGGGCCACTCTCACATCTCACTACAACAGCTAGTCATATCTGGGAAGCCAGAGCAGGCCAAATCAATGTGAGTTTGTCTGTGATTATCAGCAAGTGGGTGTTCATGTGTGTGTGCATGTGTCTTTGGGGTGTATCACTAAGTGTGTCTACATGTGTAGAGCTATCTCTGAGCATGTCTGTGTGCATTTGATTCTGTGAGCATACGTTTGTGTGTTTGTGTGTATGCAGACAAGTGGCCTGTCTATGTTGATTAGATAGGAGGTGAGCCCTGCAGTAGGCGGAAATACTGGCTGACCAGCACACAGATTCAGAGGCAGGGGGGAAGGCAAAAGTGGTGTTTTTCCACTGGCTTTGTAGTTTAGCCCTGAGAGGCTCACAGAGGTGATAGCCAGTATGTCTCTAGGTCACTCAGATAACAGCCTGTACACACAACATTCTTCTTCTTGGGAAGATACACACACAAGTGTAGGTGAGTATATGTAAGTGCAGGGATGCATGCACACATATCTTCACCCAAGTACAAAGGCTTACACCACAAAACCACATCTTGCAACATGACCTGTCATTGATGACACAGTTGGCGGGCCACAGGGGAATAAACCTATGTTTTAATGTAAAAGGATGGACAGATATAGAGTATAAAGATATAAACTGAAATGATATGGCAACACCAGTGGTCAAAACCTAAACTCCAGAATCTTTTGGCAGAATATGATCACTATCAAACAAAATCCCCAAATGAGTTTCCTTTGCTTGAAATATGTCAGTCATCTTAATTTGAGACACCACTTTAGGTGAAGTCATAATAAGAAAATAGGAGACAAACAAAAATTGAAATCAGAACATTTAAAATTCAAGGCAATGGTTTACTGTGCGATTTGCTTGGTGGAAAAACAAACCCACTTAGTTGCACACTGAGGAAAACATACTACACTGCACTTTAATGACACATTTATCGCCCCATTGCTTAGACTCAGTGCCAGACGGTTTTCAGAGCTGAAAAGTCAGCTGACACACAGGTCAAAGGTCACTTGGTGCTGCCCAGAGCAGTGACAGGCCAGCGATGGTCAGAGGATGTTGGTGGATAAACAAGAGAAGCAGGAAAAGAGGGTTGAGGATTAGAAGCCATAGCATCAGTGAGGGATCAGCGCAGGCTATCTCATTACTCCCAGGCACAATAAGCACAACAACTCTCCAAGCACTTTATAATTGCTGCTTCCTAGGCTACAAACAAGCTGTGTTTATTACCCCTTTCTACTCCTTGGTGCTTTCACTGGAAAAAAAATCATCCTCTAATTGCCACATTTCTCTAATACTAGCGCACATCGGTTTCACGGGCGGTTTGTCTCCTGTCCTAGAGATGGCTGGTTAATAAAGTTTTTATCTGTCAACATGGAGCATGAGGGAGGATCCAAGGTCACTGCTACATACTCAAAACCTGGCTGGCAGTGGAATCTACCATCACTTTTGTTTACATAATTATATAAATAAGATGTAATTTTCTTTCCTCAGCAAAAAAACTGAAATAAACATTATAATTTGAAGCTGATTATGACTCAAGGACTTTCAAGGGTGATTTTTTTCTTCATTTCCTAATCATCTCTTTGGCAATTATGTGCATTCCAAATACATTCTCAAAGATTCCATGTTTGTTCTTTTTTTCCCTCACCAATCTTATTAAATGTGCATTTAATTATAACCTAATTGTGCAGAAGAGAAGAGAGGGGCTAAAACTACTGTCACAATATATAAAAAAGGTTTGGTTAAACAGGAGCGCTAGGTTTAAGCTCAAAGAAGAAGAATCCAAACCCTTTGCTCTCACACACTTACAGTGTGCACACAGTCGCATATTAAATTGACTGGCTTTTGCAGATGTTGGATCTCAGCATGAGTTCCTCAATCCAGGAGTTTCGCATACAGTATATGTGAGTGAGTGTGCGTGTGTGTGTTTGTGTATATTAATTAACAGCTAAACCTTATGAACTGACCTCATGAACCCATAACAATAACAGTCTCCATTTGAAAAGAAATGTATAACAAACCCAACAGAGCACAGTAGAAGATCAGTTTAATCATAACAAAAAATATAACTTTCACATAATTACAGTTAATACACGCTTCTGGGAGTCACACTCATAAAATCGAATTAAATGTGAGGAGGAACTAAATTCTGTTTGCAACACAATACAATCACTGTGCACGTCTGTATTTACAATCATTTATAAATTGTTCACCACTGTAGGAAAATTAAGATAATATGTCACCTAAACTCCAACTGAGGAAAAAAATAATAAAGTAAATTATAGAGTCACATGCATGCTGAAGTATTGAATTAGCTTCTTTTTTTTGGGAGCGTGAACTTATAAGGATTTATATTGACACTCAAATGATTACTCAATAGATTAACCTCTCCTAGCTCTAATCTACTTTATCCCATCAACTAAGTTCACCTAGTGGCATCAGTTGTGAGGACTACTTCATTTATTGGCAAAACATTTACAATATATATAGACTATAATAGGATTTCAGAAGTAAAGCATGTATCAGATACGGGAAATTCAATGTGAATAAAACACAAAACAAAAACGTCATGCAATGAGGAGCGAACAGGCTTCTATTAAGGTGTGAGCTTTTTCCTACTTGGCTTGGTTATCCTCTCATCTTCCCACGGACAAGGTCAATTCCTAAAAGTGATAAGTATCATCAGGGGGCTGTTGCTACATGGATAGCATCACTGTAACACTTGTTGGGTGGCAACTTATGCCTTGTTAATGAGGGCACAGTGATACTGGGATGAAGGTGATTGCTAAGAGTTATAACGCTAGCAGTGGTTAGGATTTGCCGTGCTCCACTGGGGCTTATTGGATTAATTTCACAACAGGGAATGCACCTAAGACCGGTCTAGAGCCACAAGAAACCAGCAAGTTATTAAGGTGCGTCCTGTTTTTTGATGAAACCACAAGCTGAACTAGAAGCCATTGTAGAATCCCACGCAGCCACTAATGATCAAGAATACACTGGCCACCGTTTTTCATCTTCATCTTTACACTTGATCTGGTAGCCATCAAATGTGGTATATGCACGCTTGGTGTGTTCTTTTCTCTAAGTGGTTCGCCACATGCCAAGGTCAGGGGTAAAGGCTGGGCGGATTAGAGCCTATATCGAGTCAATGAGAAGAGGCCATATGGGCAAATGAGATCCATGTCCGTGAAGCACTAATCTGGGGATGCCCTCTGAGTGACCAGGGATGGACACTACCCAGAGCAGCTCAGAGGCTTGGGGATTCGAAAAGCAGCCTGTGACCTGCTCTACTGTACACTGTACGTTAGCTCCCCCATCTGACCCTGCATAATCAGAGGAAAGAGCCTGGCCTTCAATATGAAGACGATTAAAAACACTGTCAGAGTAAAGAAACACAGTGTACTGTGCAACTGCACTGTTGCCATTTGTCCAAAAAATACACAGATTGAAATTTCCAGTACGTAACACTTAAACAGTAAAATGTATTTCTAAAATGTTTAACATAATCTCCCTGTGGTCTAAACCTTACTTCTTGTGTGTTAAAAAAGTATGTCCTGAAGTAGGATTTGAGTCAAAGCACAACTGATATAATGGCTTAGATACTGTATACTGTAGATAGTGAAGTGTTGGCAGGAAAATTACTTCTATAAGAAAGAAATATATACAGTTATTAGAAGACTGCTGAATAAAATGTGTGGTGTTTGCCCCACAGCAAGTAAAAAAAATGCATAAATAAAGCGGTAGGAGGTATGGCAAGGAAAAAAAATAAAAATGGAGATAAAACAAAAAGGAGGGGGGTATTTATTAGCGATACTGTCCCAGTGATTGGCTGCGAGGCGGGTAGCAGAAGGACAAATGGACAAATCTGAGGAGCTAATAAGAGTGAATACGGAACGGCCCTCATGGGCAAATCTGGCACTAAGATGATAATGAGATTATAAAACCCCACTATATTGCAGCAAATTGTATAAGTGTTTCATTGAACCTTGTTGAACTTTCATTTATGCATGCCAGGCTCTTTCCCTTTTTGTCTCTCCCCTTTCTTCTTTTCCCCAGGATGATGGGTAGAGCAGGAGAAAGGAGGAGAGGATAAAATGTCTCCTGGATAGAGTTTACCTAGTGCAGGGGTGAACTGAAGACCACAGACTGGGCTTTCCAGACACGCTTCTAGTTAGCATAATCACAATAGCCTAAACTGTAAACCAATAGTGCTCCGCATGTGAGATGTGATTATAAATCACACTTCACATCTTGTCAGCACAGCATCCTTCACACATGCATATGCCACATAAACACATATATTTACAGAATATCTATGCCCAGTGGTAAATAGTCAACAAAACCAACAGCATAAACACTTACAAACCTATATTTTGTTTGGTTTAGTTATTTTGCAGGTACTACGCCCATCTTAAAACTCGGCCTTCACTTTATCTAAACTACACACTTGTAAATCTATTAATGTATTTTGCAAGGTTGTGTTACTATCGCTGTGACAAAATCTCTCCACAGATAGACATATTTTTAAAAAACACAAAAAAGAGAAAAGGACAGCTGGAAATGGTGGGGGAAAAAAAGGTTTGGAGACAAAATGAAATCAAAGAAAACACAAAATATGCCAATAGGCTTTTTCACACTCTAATTAGAATAATATCTTTGCTCTCTGTCCTTAACTTGGATATAATTAAGCATATATCATAAATCATGAAAGTAAGTTCATGTGATGGAATGCATTTCACACTACTGAGGTGTTTTACAATTGTTTTGGTGTAAATAATTTTTTTTCTTTATGAAAAAAAAGGTGTGATACTAACATAAATACTGCAAATAATATTTAAAATACATTATAAAAACAGCTATAACTATGATTGTTACTGTTTCTACTATAATTACGTGGGTTGGTTTTTTTTAAATCAATCACTGCTAAAGAACTATCTTCACATAACTCAAATATGTTGTAAAGATAAACTAATGCAACAGTCAACATTTCATGAACCTCACATCACTGCTGAAGAATTATATAGTGTTTAACTTTGACAAGCTTGTACAATTATTAGCTTGACATATTGATCTCCTTCCTTTCCTCCCGTTTGTCAGCGAAGGCAAACAAATGGCAACACCCTTGTCTTGGACCTGTATCCAGGGCTTGTCTATTGACTATGTCGGCATATCTTTGATTCTGATCTGGGTGAAGATTCCTGTCTGACAGAACGTGAATCGCTGGAATAGATCAATAAACACACACAGTCCGATAGAATGGAATCAAAGAATTAAATCAAAGTGGTCAAGTCTTTGATTCAAAGGATATGTCCCTGAGAGACGGCATCCTACATGACGGAACAGATTGCCCTGTCGCCATGCCATAATACTATGACCTGACAATGTACCGGGGACAGTGCTGCATCCAAGACACAAAGTGAAGATTTGGCGTAGGAATGTTAATGATGATGGTTGCTGAAAAGTTGCTAATGTAAGGCTACATTTCCACTGGTTTATTTTTTCTGTGGTTGTATTGATACAGGGGTTAAACACAAACACATTTAAAATGTTCTGAGAGGCAGAGAAAACCCAATATTTCTGCCATAGCCTGAGCCATTTCATATAGCCTCTGAATAAAAATTCTATGCACACTTGAAAGTGAAATATAAATGGTATTGCTGACGATATTCTTTTCACGAAGAGGTTTGCATCTCAAGTTTCAGCTTCAACGTCATTCTTCATTCATGCTGATCACTTGCATCTAAATGTGTTTCTACATTAATAAGGAACCACATTCACAAATCTTTAATCAGAGTTAAATTTAGCTAAGCAACCCTTAAGTTGACAAATAGACTTTTTCTTTCTTCCAGCTGTCATGAACTAAAACTTCTTCATCTACACCTGCAACCTTTCAATGACTCAGATGTTCAGAGGGAAAATATTCTGTATAGTCAACACTCACCTTTGCTCATATCCTCTATTCACCACATAAGTGATTCTATAAGTTTACCCATTTACGTTTCCAGCATTCAGTACTGATGAATGGCACTGACAGTGTAATCCGTGTTAAGACATGTTAATATTTGATACATATTATTTTTGTGCAAGGACATCGGACAACAGTTTAATTCCTTTCAGCTAGTGTACAGACTACAATTCATTGACAAAAAGGTCTCATTGTCTGCCTTAACCTTCAGATTGATTTTCGAAAACATAGTTTTTCAGCTCTAACATGGCGTGAAGCTTTTGCTCTCATTCTAAAACTTTTTTTTGTGTTTTCAAATCAGAGTATCCATAGAACAGAACAGAAAAAAAATCACCTATAGCGGATTAATATTTACTTATTTTATTTACTTTTTTAACCATGGTCGGTGTATTTTTTTTTTGCTCTGAATGAAAATACTCCATCACAACATAAAGTTTTCCAACTAAACTTGGCCCTCCAGAGTCTCCACAACACATCAGACAAGAAGGAAAAAAGAGAATAGATAAAAAGATCTTTGAATAGCTCTCATATAGTCTCTACAACAACCACTCATTTCTGACGTCTACCTTCAATATGACCCAAACACTGTTACTTCTACGTGTTTTTAAAAATCGTGCAATCGACCAACAATCACCAGGGAAGTGTTGTCTGAGATTTACTCAGGCACTATGGAAAAATAATTCAGCAGAGATTGTCATTCTTTGACAGTTGGGTAACAAAAGGAAATATTACATAGATGGAAGCAACTCAAAGAGGACTCTATGATCATTGCTCAAGTCAAAGAAATCTGTGCGGCAATTCTCATCATATGACTGTTGTTAATGATAAAGTATAATCACAGTTATTCCATCTCACACATCAGCACATTATTACTAGTTTCTGACAGACACACTAACCCAGACATCAGGAGTCCTTAGTCTCAGCATTTTCCACATCATTATTATATGGCCTGTCACAAATGTGACCCAGACAATAGCCTGATCCAACCTGAGTGAATCCAGGTCAGAGGTTAAGGTCCGGTTTAGTTGTCTATTTCCTGCAACACTAGTGCAACGTGTGCCGGTCAGGCTAAGAAAACACTGAATCACATATGTGAAAACACAGGCACAAACACATAGACATTTTCATGTGATCTTCCATCGAGGCAGCGGACTTCCACTTTACCAAGCTGAAAAAACACTGGTTAGAAGTGGTAGGGTTAATTTGAGTGGGCCCGAGTTTCCTCCTAAAGTGTTAAGTCACACAAACATCAATCAGACAGTGCTTGGGTGTGTGTGTGTGTGTGTGTGTGTGTGTGTGTGTGTGTGTGTGTGAGGTGCAGACAGCCAGAGGTGTTTCACGGTCAGCAGTGCGTGGATCAGGGAGGTGAGGGTTACAGTCAAGTCAAAACCACAGCAGGACAGAGCACATTTGCAATAAAAGCATGACAGTGTGTGTGTGTGTGTGCTCTGTATCAGCTTTTATTCTCAGGCACTCTTTTGTGTCTCTGGTATCTTGGTACATTAATAACACAGAGCCGCAGAAGTATGAGCCTTAGGTAAAGAAGAAAGGCAGAGTGACCTCCCATGTCATTGCACAGGAATTATTTCTCATTTCTATAACAATATTGCATCACTTTTCCAGCCAACTCCCTGCTATTTTCATTCAAGATACAAAAATCAAGAAATCCTTTCAACAAAATCCTCAGTTTTAATTATGGAAAACCGAGTAGGGAAAGAAGAGAAGAAAGGTGGGCACATCAAAAAATTACATACAGCACCGTACTTATGTTGTGAAAGAAAACGAAAGTGAGTCTCTTTCTGCAGTCCATTAGGGTTAATTACAGCCTTGTGTTGGGATGCTTGTAACAGAGCAGGGTTGGTAATTAAAGTACAGGTAAGACATTAACTTACTTTTGTTAGCCATTAATCAGTGTTTACCTTCAGAGAGCTCTCCCTTTGTAATTAATAATCAGCTTGGACAATGAGTAATCACCCAAGAGGAAGTTGTGTGTACATGTATGTGTGTGCTTATGTATGTGTGTGTTATTAGCAAAGGGGGTTTTCCCACCTTTGAAACAGCATCTTTACTGATCAAACAACTGATCATCCATCTCGCCAGAAAAAAAGTCAATAAACTAAGCAGCAAAAACAGAAGAGCCTTTACAAGAAAAATGACTGCAAGACTGGGGTTTTCCTGTCTTTTCATTTATCTTTTTCTCGTCACCTCCATTCTTTCCCATCCTCCGTTTATCCTTCTGTTGGCATCTAAACGTCAGCGTAGGTTTGGAATGATTACATCTTGAGAAGGCCTCAGCAACCCCACTTTACCAACACCCCACTCCCAGACTTATTTCTCTGTGTTTTCCCTGTAGTTATTCCACCACACACACACACACACACACACACGCACAAAGGGAGCTTTTCCAGCAGGAGATTGGTTCCACTTTATCTGCATATTTAGCCTGTGTTCGGCGTGCTCCTAACTGATAAAATTCAGCTAGTGTGCCAGGCCACTGCCAAACGCCAGACCAATGACCTTCTTGGGGGAACAAATTCCTTTTGCAAGATGGAAAAAAAAGAATGGAGTGAAAAGAAGAAAGATTAAGACAAAAAATAAATAAATAAATGAAAGGGAGGGAAGCTAGCCAGTCAAATGCGAAGGGAATGGGTCCAGGTTTTTATCGCATTTAAAACAAGAAATGGATACGTTAGCGGACTCCCCTGCTATGCGTTGCTCTCCCTCCCTCTATGGACCCTTCCAGCCCAGTCAGAGTGCCATGCTGGTATAGCGGCGTTGCTTCACAGATGATTAGGAATAACAGACAAGCTCTGCCTCCACTTCTCCCTACCTCCTTCTGCCAAGAGTCTACCAGCATGGAAAACACAATCATCATATCGTCACTGCTCCACACAGGGAGGCACAGTGCAAGCGGAGGAGGGGAAAGGGAGATGTATGGAGAAAGTCAGAACAGAAGAAGAGTAAGAAGAGTGAGGAGAACAGACGCAGAGACAGAAAGAGAGCAACGGCAAGACTCGTCCTTCAACCCGTTCCCCCATCATACCACCTGACCGGTCCCAGTGCCCATATTTAAGCACACATCCAATACTTTGTTAGCCTTCAGACATCTTAGTGTGTGTGTCTGATCACATGCCATTCTCCACAGCAGCCGAGCCGCCTCGGGCCTGGCTCTGTCTGGCTCCACACAAGAGCGGTGGTTCACACTGTTATATGTGTGTCTGCATATGTGTATGTGCATGCATGACAACAAGGATTCACCGGTCTGTTCGCTGTTGCCGATACACTTTATGGTCAACCCTGATCACCCCCACCTACACACGCACGCATGCACGCACACGCACACACACACACACACACACACACACACACACACACACACACACACACACACACACACACACACACACCATAGCAACTGAGACAACAGCAGTGGCAGAAGAGGTGACCATTGGGAGCTGTGTTGATTGAAGTGATGGGCCATGATGCCCTGACAGCCCTCCCTCAACCTTGTCACCTCTGTTGCTCTGCTGTGACTCTCACCACAATGGCTGCTGCCTGTGAACCTGCGAGGCTGCCAAGGACACAAAGACGACTGAGACAACCTTTGACATCAGAAGCTGCCACCAAAAGGCCAGAGACAAGCATAGTTGGCAGCTCTGTTAACAGGCCAGAGACTCAGATCTATTCAGCTCTGCTAAAGTAGCAAAAGTCAATAGAGCACAAGTCAATAGTGCGTACATACAGATGGACGCTGTGTCAAACAGGTCTGTGATAGGACAATGTCAGCCATGCCAACAGTTTCAAAAAGTCCCCTGCACTATCTCGGCTCAAAGGTTGCAGGCTTTTGACCGACAGCAGTCGCTGAGAGGAGATGTAAAACATCAAGGTAAAAAACTGAAATTTGAACATGAAATACGATATGAAGTATTGAAGACTAGATGACATTTCAAGGAGCTGATTCACTGTGAGATGCTAAGGCCACCCACCCACACAGCTCCATGTGGAACATGCCGTTTTAGTGGCAAAGATGAGATAGCAGTGTTGGAGATGTATTCACTAACATGTGGAGCATGTGCAAGATGACCTATACATTCACCATGGTGTCAGAGCGGCTTTGAAGGGAATGAAATCACAAAGGAAGACCACCAGACTCATGGTTGAAATGAGCGATGACACATAAGAGTGTGCAATGTGTATATATTGTCACAACTGGTACCTAAACATATATAAAAAGTAAAAAGAAATAAACTAATGTCATATATAAGACTTTTCTTTTCTTTCTGTGTGTGTGCATGTGCGTGTATTCATGCATGTGTGTCACTCTTCAAAAAACACTACAATCATCATCTCTTATCAACAGTCATGTTGCGGATTACAGCTTTCATCCCTAATCCTACATTAAGGACACATTCTCATGATGGCCGTGACATCATCAAGGCCAGTCCACCACAGAGAGGGCACAGGGACAGGAAGCCAAACACCACAGGAGAGGATTAATGAATATAGGAGACAGGGTAGATGATGAAAAAAGAAAGAGGGCGCGACAAAGAAGACGAAAATAGAAACCAAATCAAACAGCACATTTCTGTAGCATGTGTGAGACAAGCACTGTGTATTTGTGTTTCGAGTTAATCTGCCTCTGCTTCAGTTTCTCAGTTTCTCTGACAATGATCCTTCTCAATCAGCACAACTAAGACCTCTGATCTACCCAACACCCACGAGCATGTGCACAGAACAAATACTGTCAACATACACTCAACGCTGCACCGACTGAACTCTGATAATCTGCACATGTGCAATGCTATAAACTACTGATGAACACACATGGTACACAGAGCAATTTCTGCACATCTGTCACTTCATTTATGCAGATTTTTGTTATTAAAATATAATATATACATTTTCACTTACCTGCACTAACACATCCTTGGTGACATCCTTGTGACTCAAGTTGGCATTTTTATTTGCCACAAATGTAGTAACTTTAGCACTGTACACTTCCTCTTCCTATTCTATATGAGTTTTGCTTTGGTCTCCTGCAAATTGACTGCTATTTTCTACAGTTTTTCTTCTAACTGTAACATTAATTTGGCCAGTTCAAATCAAGCAGATTCGGTTTTATTTTACTGAAAATCTACCTTGTCATTTCATGTATGTTTTAGTTCTATTTTAAGAGTTTTAAGCATATTTTGTTATCAGTATAATATTGTGAATTGCAATTATTGGCCAGGATAACTGTGACATGAAATCTTCATATTTTCCAATCCTAGTAATGAAACCACACATTTGCCCATCTTTCTGTCTTCCAAAAAAGAGATTACTACCATTGTTAGGCTACATTTCAGGGCCCTGTAATGCTTTTTGAACACTTAACTTTGCAAACATTGACATAGGCTTCCATCATGCCTGTGAAGCTCTGTTACATGTTGATCTATGATAAGTGTGCAAGTATTGTATTGTTCAACTGTCTTAAAATGAATCAAGTCAAATTCCTTTCACAGTATTTTGAAACAGAAAGCAATCCAGATAATGCTGTAAGTAGATAATGAGTTATAATGTTATTACTGTTGGAGCAGGTTTACACAGAGTTTGTTTGGGTACCTGCAGAGACTCGGGGGCAGTCTGGCAGCATGGGATCCAGTGGTGTATCCAGTGGCTCTGGACTTGATACCCAGTTACAGCAGTGCTGCAGAGAGAGGAGGAAGAAAAGAGATTGACAACTGAAAACTCTGAGGACAGATGTCTCGTCATATGTTGCTTTTACACAAGATGTAATAGACTATTTATGGCATGTGAAGAAATGAATAGGAGGCAAGCAGTATCCTCAACTATACTCTCACATATAGACACAATGAAATATGCTCAAAGACGGAAATATAATAAGGGACCGGATTTGATGTGAATTTATGTTTTTCTTTCTCTATCAAAAATGTTTTATTACTTTACGGAAATATAGCAACATTAATTGAAATTGAAAGAGAACATTTGGAGAAATAACAGGAAAAATAGGGAGGCAAGGGAGACAAAGAAAAGAGGGACAGGTGCGGAGAAAAGAGGAAAGAAGATAATCGAGAAAGAGGTGTGTGTGTGTGTGTGTGAGGCTGAGCGAGGTGGGGGGAGAGAAAGAGAGAGAGACAGGAACAAGCAATTAAAAGCTCTGTGACATGTTGCTCAGACAGCTTGGCGTTTGTTTGTGGTGGAGTGCTGAGGCCTTCTACCATGGTGGATCAGTGGTTGCCCTGGGGGAGGGTGTCTGCCCAGCTTGCTGACCCATAACCCCCTGCAAACACCCCGAGTCCTCTCAAACCCCCTGTGGTTGACAACTCTACTGTCAGAAAGAGGAGAAGACCTCTTTATCCAGTTTTTGTTGACTTCATCGTCCTGTCTGTGTGGCGCTCCCTCTTTCTACCTACTAGGTTGTTTCAGAAACATTAGGGTTAAACTAATGTACAATTAATGAACTGCACCAATGCCGCACTTCAAAACAACCTACTTTTCCCATGCTTTGAGTTTTCATTCCTTGGCTTGGCAGATGACAACGTATCAAAGCGTGTTTTCCCTTTTGACCGTGCAATGTGGATTGGTATGCTGAGGCTTGTAAGGTTAGTACAAAAACAAGAGAAAAGGGAGAGAGGGACAGAGGGAGGCTGAGGAGGAATGCTTGGAGAAGACGTTCTCCAGATAAGATAAAAGTTCAATAGAAGAAAGAGAAAATGTAAAGAGATTAGAATGTGCAGCTGGCGTCCTTCTGAATCACTGCTTATCTGCCCTTGTTTACTTTCACCCTGGCCCCCTGACAGCCATTACAGTGTTGCACATGCTTGTGTGTACGTGTGTGCCTGTGTGTGTGGGTCAGTGATTGCATTACGGGGGGTCTTCCACAAAGATGTGTAGTGTTGTGAACCCTTCAGACTTAAATTTGCACACAAACACGCACATGCTTTCACATTTTTGCCCTCAGCAACCCTGACTCCCAAGGCCCTAAAAGAGGAGGGACTCAATAAAGAAATCTATGAAACTTCTCCCACTTCAAACCAAAAAACACATATACACAAATAACATACATGCAAAAAATCCAGGGTCACATCACATGCCTACAAACGTTCATTCCTCAAGTTAACCCTCTTTACACAAACACACACTTAACCAGATGTTTATGTTGTTCAGTTTGAATATCAAATGGTCCACAGGGACAATGAAACAGCATTTGTTAGTCATGTGTGTTTAGAGTCTGTGACGTCGCCATTTCGTAAGTATGGCTATGGTAAGGTACATATTCTACCCATTAAATTGTCCAACTGAGAAGAAGAAGCAAACTCAGAGTAAAGGAAAAAAATAAAACAAGAGCAAGTCATCATCATGAAACTTTTGGTTGTTGTACTTGATGCATAATTGAGCCTCTAATGGCTGTTGTTTTTTGTGTACATATGTTTCTGCAGCTATGCTTAAGTATATATCTTCTGTTACTGTCTGCTTGACATGTACTGTGGCTTCTTTTGTCCAGCAGTGATTTATTTACTTAAAGCTTGTGGAAAAATATAGAATGTCATTGCAATAGATGATCATGATGAAACATCTGGCCCATGTACGCAATCCACAGCAAAAGTACGTCAACAAAGTCAGTTGGGAAATGTGTGCATAAAGTCTGTCATTAAAATAAAATTTGGCTCATGTGTGGCCCATTCATATCCAATCAATATGATAAATAAAAGTGAACTTAAATTGCAGAAATGCATCTTCACACCTTTCTTCTTGTGTAATTTCTTCAGCCCTGTCAATCAAAGGTGCTAGTTGTATATAGAGTAAGAGGCGCCGAAGAGGGTTGAAGAAAGATAGGCAGAGAGATGAGGGGGAATGAAGGGGAGGAGTATAGGGGGGATTTAGTGTTGGGAGAAGATGACAAGTCATCTTGGTAAACAGTGGCATATTGTGTATTTTTAGATCCTTTGCTTTGCCCTAGATGTGCTCTCCTCTGAGCCTCGGCTTTAGGGCAGAGCGGTGTAGAGCGGCACAGAAGCAGTGGGGCTCCTTGACTGCTACATCAAGTGTCTCATTGTATCTCCTTTAATTCATTCAGTCTGTCTGGAGGAAGATGTCAGCTGGGCTGTGGAGCAGTGGGCTGAAGGCGGCTGGAGAGAGGAGAAGGAGGGGAGTCTTTCAAAGGACCCTCCCTCCTCCCCCTCTACCTCCACCATCACCACCAATGGAGGCAGTGAGGCCGCAGTTTGAATAGATTTGTCAAGGCAACAACACACATGTGCACACAGACTCTTGCATAAATGCACACACACACACACACACACACACACATAGCACACAGCCCCAGTGCTGTGGGAGACCGCAGGCATAACAGCAGTCACATAAAGGCAAGGCCTGCTGGCTGGGATTAGAGAAGGGCGACGTGACAAAAGGATGGCACATCACATCGGCTGCCTCTAACGCATAGCATCATCACTTCAAGCAGCTCGTCCGCCGATCAATGGCACCATTGAACTTACGGCAGACAGAGAAAAAACATGTAAACAGATTTGACTTTTCCCCCACCTCTGCTGCTGTGTGTATGTGTGTCTGTGTGTGTGTGTGTGTTTGGATTTGTGCTGGATATGCATGTATCCATGCAAACACACTACAAGATGCATTATTTCAGAGTGAATATAGTTTCACTTAAATCTCATCATCAATGTTATCCAGAAACAAAGTTCTAAAAGATCCTTTAAAGTTGTGTTAGAAGCTAAAGCTAAGCGCTAACATTTACTGTTAAGATTATATAAATATGCTCTTAGGGTGTAAATGACAAGCAGGTGTCAGCCCGATCACTCTACCTATGAGAGATGTTATTGAGCCATCTTTGTTATGTGTATATGTATGTGTGTGTGCGCGCGCGCGTGCTCCACCACCTGCTGCCTTTGTGCAAGTCAGAGTGGAAGCCAGCCTGCTTCTTTCACATAACCACACATGCACGCACACACTCACAGAGTAATGGTCACAAAACACTACACTCAGCTGATGGCAGGGTGATCTAATGGAGTCTTCACAAGGACCAAATAGGTCTCTCATAGGTGTCCATATCCACTGCACAGTAAGTGTCACAGGAATACACACATGGTGCCTTAAAAAAGAGATGTGTGCTCTCTAACATCCAAAACCTGCATTGGATTAATAGAATATGCTTTAAACTCAGGTTTAGGCCAGAATTCATAAATTCAGCTTCTTAAAAGAGGGTTATTCAATAATAAAATATGTTGTTTTTTTATTATATAAATTTGAATGCAAATATTAAACAATATATGTGTAAAATGTATATCTGCAATTGTATACTATTGGTTTCATTCAATGGTAAAACAGTATCTCCACCTCTTCTTTCTGAAAGCGCACAGGACTGAGTCCCATGATAGAAACTCTGTGCTAAGAGTACAAAAGTCCCCTAAACCATAACACACATGACAGCCTGCAACCTAACTTCTCAGAAAGTAGTCCTGAGTATCAATTCTTGCTCACTCTTTCTGTGTCTGTCTCTCTCCCACCTCCTCCAGTTGCTGTATAATCTCTATGGATTAGGATGGTTTATTCATGACCATAGTGTACTCTGTATGTGTGTGTGTGTGTGTGTGTGTGTGTGTGTGTGTGTGTGTGTGTGTGTGTGTGTGTGTGTGCGTGCTCTGGGCAGGCCACTAGAGTGTGACAGCAGGCCAGCACAGTGACAGGAGACACCTTGGAGACTGTGACAGGCTGCCAGCTGTACACCATCATTCGCATTTCTCTCTCTCACTCACTTCTCCTCACTATGCTACTCATCTATCTCCACATACATCTCTTCATCTCCTCTCCTCCATCTGTATTCACTCCATTCATATCCTACCTGTCTTTTTGTTTTTCTTTTCCACAGCTATAACCTGTGCTTTCTCGGCGGCAGTGAACGGGATCTAAATAATTGAACGTTTTTCATACTTTATTTCTCTTTCTGTCTCAGTCAATGGATGAGTCTTTCTACCTCTGCTTATTCCCGGCCTTTTTTCTTCTTCTTTTCTCTCACCTTCACTCTGTATTTTGTCTTTTGGCAGTGACGTCAGTTGCCCCTCTTCTGACCCATTTGGTCTATATAACCCAGCCCAGCAGGCGCTGATCTCTAAATCCCATCTCCTCTCTTTTACTCTCCTCTTCTCATCACTCCATCCCACCATCCAGTGACCTCCTGAACCCCCAGAGGGAGGGAATTATCTCTGTCCGAGGAGAACAGAGAAGTTCACTGCTGGGGTGCCCCGACCTCACATACACCAACTCGTATGGGCACCCACATTTATACACCACGAGGGCATTATGCAGGTTCACTGCTAGCTCCTCTCTGAGATGTGCAACACCTTCTGGGCTGCCCTTACTGTGTGTTGTGTATGCCTGGACCAAAGAGTGCAATGTGGCGCAGTGTTGTTTATGTTCAACATCCAGATGTGGATGGGTCATTGATATAAATTTATTTTTGAAAAGGAGCATTATATTCATCTAATGTTGGGTTTGTGTGTCTATGTTTCTGAATTGCACCAACAACTACATCCTCTTGTAGACTGTGTGATCATCCAAAGCCAAACATCAGAAAACTGAGCCAGTAATAGAAAGCCCTAGATCATTAGCATATTGGGTAGAACACAAAGAGACTCTGACCTTTTGGTGGGACCACTGCACATACACAGCATTGGTTTCTAATGTAAATTACCAGGGACAGATTAGATTTTGGATTCACTTCAATCCTCATGCTGACCCAGGGCTTGGTTAGTAGCACTGCCATCCATGCCCAGAGGCCAGGGATGTAATGAAATACTAAATTTGAGTAACACCATCAAGGTTATGAGTTTTGAAAATATAAAACACTATTTTTGCTCTTTATCTGACACAAAATTATCAGAGACAAAACAAGTCATACTGTAAGTAGCCATTTAAAATCAGGAACACTGTTTGCTTTCCTTATAATTCAGTCGAAGGCAATTTGGGATACAGAATTTAAAACACATTTATTGTAGTAAAAAAATGATAATAATAAGAGTAATGATTTCCATAATGCTTTTAATAATCCCTGAGATAAATATAAGCAGTGCTTTGGAATAAGCAACAAGTAATGAGTAACTCTTTTAGAATAGTAAGGCCAAACTGGGATTGTGAGGCAAAAAAAATAACAATTTAGGGAAAAGAGGAAGAGAAAAACACAAGGCTGAAAATATGTAAAACCCATTAGCTTTCTTGTTGTATTTTTGGGAAGGGCATATTATAGCAAAGGTGTGTTCCTGTTTCCCTCTAGAAAAAAATCATCTTTAATTAGGCGGGCGCCGCTCGTAATTCTGCCAAAAAAGGATCGTGGGTTAATGAGTATGACAGAGAGTGAATCCTTGTCTGTCCCCTTACTCCGACTGGACAAAGAAGGTTATTTCAGATTTATTGTTCTGGGTAATCATCACAAATAGAAAATCACTTAATATTCCAATTATGCTGTGTCCTGAACATCCCTTAGATGAATCAAAAATAGGAAATGCCAGACAAGGAGAAGGGGGCCAGTGCAACCTTGAATCCCCACCACTCAAACTAACATACATACCCATTCACTGACAAACACACTTGAGCACACAAACCAAACACACACGCAAAATGAGAGATGACAGAAATAGCAAAAACAAAAGGCAAGGGATATAAAAGAGGATGTAATACAAATAAAGGTAAGGTGTGTGTGTGTGTGTGTGTGTGTGTGTGTGTGTGTGTGTGTGTGTGTGCGTTTGTGTGGACATGACATTTGCATCTCTGGCTCTCAAGCAGCTCTGGTCTTGGATGGTCCTCATCTGTATGTGCATACTGAGTGAGCCCAGGTGCTGCGTATGGCGCAGAGGTCACACCAGAAAGGGCAAGTGCTAAAATGAAGCTAACACAAATGCACATGTGCACGTGCATTCTATCTCACACGCTTACCCACAAGCACATATAAACACATGCATGCATGCACATGTGCATGCCCTGCCGCATACACACGCACCAGTGAGGGTTGACTGTCTTAGTTATTCATTGACATGCACCCAGGAAGAAGATGTGGGGGCGGGTTTAAAAAAAAAATAATACGGCAAGGGAAAACATGCAAACAATGGTTCTCTATGGCTTCTAAAGCTAGCTGTTGGTCAGGGGTACCTGTGAAGGTCAACAGGGTTGTGCAGGGAGAAATCAGAGAGGAGTAACATCTAAGACACCTCAGCTCACTGCTGGGTGAATTTACATGATGAGATGGGAGCTCAGAAACAGACCCCTGCACAGTTTGCAGCCTCTTTGTTTGCCTTTAGTTTGTGTTTGTGTGTTTGTGCATGTGTGGTTATTTCACCTGCTGCATCCAGTCCTGTGTGCCTTTACTGGTCTCCTGTAGCCAGATGTTGTGAGCTGAGTCAGTCAGAGCCACGGCACACACCCTGTTCTTCACTTGCATTTCCCTCTGATTCATCTGCCAAAAAACAAAACCACTGTCATTAGTCACCCTTTCTGCATTTAGATCACACAGTTTGTTTCAGACATTTAAACAGCAAAAAGACCTTGTGCTTTTAGACATATGATAGCCTCTTTAAAATAAAAAAAAATAAAATGACGTACCAATACCCCATTGTGTCGAATAAAAATTTCATTCTCTGTCCAGCATACACTGTCAGCCTACTCCCTGGGCCATGATAGCAATGGCCCAGTGGACAGCGAATACAGATTCACCCTGGTGTATAGCATAATGTTATAAAGTGAAATATGAAAGAGCTGCTCCGCCATAGCGTGTCCTTGTCACGTTCTGTGCAAATGTCCTTTCCTGTGCACGTTCAAATACCTCTGTCCCCATTCTTAATACCCTTTCCCTTCACATGTCAAAGAGAATGTGGCTTCTGCAGGCCCGTCTTCCTATTCCCCTCTGAATGTCAACGCCAAGGAAAATGTCACGCAAAGGACTTGTTACCGCACTACAATAGACTTCCCACACCGCTGGTCGCACCCCGAGGAGTACTGCAGCCAGGCCCTGGGAACGAGCCATTTCACTCAGCTTTGCTTTAAGATAAAACGGGATGAAAAGAGAACAGGACCTGCAACAATAGGTTAACAATCACTTACTGTATACGTTTAGTGAAGCTGGTGGACTGAGGGTGGACATAGAGCTGCAGAATAGGACTAAGTTTGGTGATTCTTCAATAGTCTACATGTAGTGCTCAGGCCATATGGACCAAATCCTAACTTTTTTAAAGCTTCATCATAACTGTCATCTAAAGAATAGAAAAACTTGGCAGTGTCCTGGACTATCTGACTTTTTCTGGGCTTGAAATTATGATGGTGTTTATGACTTGGTGCTTGAAAAAAAGACAAGCACTTCAGTGGGGGATCGAGGTAATGTTAAAGCTGAAGTAGGGATTGGAATATCAGGGCTTAGTTGGTGATGCATGAAAGAATAGGATAAATATTGGCCTATAAAAGACCAAGTGTAATAAAACAAAATATGGCTGAGGGTTGAGTACAAAGCTATAGTTTGAGAGGGCATAGAGCATCTAAGCTGCTGCTAATATGAATCCAAGTCTGACACTCAGACTGGGGCTAAGGCTGGAGACATTACCCGTTTTATACACATACACAGACAAGTAATACCGGCCATCTACAGCCAGCTATATTGGCTGCACGTTGGCTGTACATCAAAATGACGGTGGGCATTTGAATACATCCTCCCTTGGCCAGCCAAATTAAAGTGGGAGTGTATAGAGATAAATGGAATCTATTAAGGCACTAAGGACTCATACATCATACAGCTGATAAGGCTTCCACTGGAGCGTCTTCACCGGGCTGGAGGATAGAGCAGACTGAGAGAGGAGGTACAACCACAAGCATTAAAAAAGTGCACAACTGTAGAGATAGACAACAAAAGAAGACAGAGGCTGCACATGTATGCACACATTCCCCTACTCTCTCTCAAAAAATCATACAATCTCACACACACACACACACACACACACACACACACACACACACACACACACACACACACACACTACTCTCTGTACTCCCTCCTCATCCACGCTTGGTTGAAAAGCTTTCCTCTGGCAGAACTGGGCCCGTGGGAGTAGCAAAGTCAACCTTTTAAAACTGGAGGTGTCAGTCAAGGTCCTGTTTTCTGGCGCTAGCCAAACGGGCCAGTCCCTGAGTATAGGGGCTGCTAGCAGAGGCCAGGAAACAGGAGACAGTGGACTGACTGCCCATGGAAAACGCTAAGCACATGACTTCAAACCAGTCAAAAACATTGCCCGTCTGGGCAGAAAACTGAATATTTTTTCCACTTTCCAAACGGATAAATAGGTCTCTACTTTCTCTTATAATATGTCCCTTAAAACATCAGAGTCCAATATTTTTTTTATTTTTGATGGAAAAACGACTTTACATGAGTAAGGTTCACTGGATATCACTGGTATATTAAAAGTGTGACTGAGCTATAATAAAATTGGTAATTGTTGCCAAAGTCAACTGTATTTGTGTGTGTGTGCATATACCCAGGTGTATGTGGGTACACATGTGGATGTATGCATATGTGCGTTGGAATGAATGTGAGCAGATACGAGAGCACTGCTCAACAGAGGGGCAGTTTGGTGGAGAAGCAGGCGAATGACAGACAGCGGTTAGACAAACATAAAGGTATGTACAAAGAAAAAGGCACAGCTGGTAAGGTGGGAGTGAAGCTGTGTTGTAGATGGAGCTGAATGGATATGTCTGGAACATAAATACTGGACTTAAGTATTTAGACAGTGCATGGTTAATCTTGCGTAGACAGACTTTCTCATCAAGCAGACAAGTGACTGGAGAAAATGCTTTTTTTAAAAATGGGATAATGAGACCTTTGGAAATCCTATAGCACTCATTCAAATTGATTTTATTCAGCCCCTCTGTATGCTTTTTCTGTGGGTAAAAACAAGTTCTCCTTCGCGTAATTTTATTGGTTTGAACTACAAACAACTAAAAAAAGTTGAGTGTGCCCTTCTTTAACCAACTTTTGCGCTCAAGTTTCTCTGTCATTTGATATTCAGACACACTCACACAGTATTGCAAGTTTTTGCTGAAATGAGGAGGGGAAAATAAATCAGCAACTTTCACCAAACAAAGTCTGTTTTCCTGATGATGCCTCAACCGAAGATTAAAGACCAAAGAACTCCATCTCCCCGCACTGGCTATATCAATCACTCGTTCTGGCAGCTCACATTGCCGCAATGCTCACACACATATGGTTGGCTGTGGTAACAGTTGGGGTAATAGGTTGACAAATAATGACTTCAGGAGAGAATGCAGTGTGGCCTTGAACCACAATGATTTTGACACCACTGGGTCCCATGTTTTACAAGCCACAATGACAACTGTGGTTAGCTGCATGTTGAAAGCAAAATCTAAGCATGTCTGTGTCTTCTGCTAGGTGGGTGATACTCATGGTTAACTTACAAACCAGATACCAAAAAGCCACAAGCTCCCAAGTGGGTAGAGATGTAAAGCTGTCTCATCACATGACTCATCATGTTATAATTTTTACACCATGTTAGCCTGTGAGTTAGTGTTAGCCATCTTTATCCAGAATGTTAAATGTGCTAATCCACTATGTAACCGCAGACTGCAGCTTTAACAAGGAAGCAGGCCAGCTGTTGTGATCAGTCTAGTATCGGACAGGGAAAAAGGAAGAGAAACATGTGGAAATACTTGTTGAGCTAAAACCAGCACACAGATGTTGAGACATTTGCCGCCTCTCTGCTGGCCTTTCCTCTAACACTGAAGCAGCTGGATATGCAGAGTAAAATTCAAGTGGGGGTTGGACATGGGAGGCTTGTGTGTTAAAAAAAATTGAGAGAAGGGGAGAAGAAAGGTAGAAGGTTAAAAGAGGGAGGTGAATTGATATCAGAAGTTGTATAGTAGGAGAAAAAAGGAGGGACTGAAAAGAAAAAGGACGACAGACAGGCAGATGTGCACAACAAAGAATATTTCCGAATACTTTTTTGATCCCCATGAAGAAATTAATTTTTTTCCTCCTCACGAAGAGATGAGACCACAGGGTCAGTTTCAGAACAGCATCCCTGAAGCAGGTGGGCTTTCACCGTCTTTAAAACATAGGCAGAAGCTTTAGTGGAAACGATGCTTCCCATCACAGCGGTTTGAACCTGAGTCCTGAGCTTGAAGGGCATCCTCCTTACTCACCAGAGCACCTTGATGAAATGTTTATCACCAGTCTGATATACTCCATCTATCTTCTGCACCATCACAGGCATATAAGTCAGATTCTGTTAAATTATCAAGGCTATTTTAAGTCCCCGATTTAGAGTGCTACAAAAAAAAAGGTGTAAAGGAAATTTCTTAACCCATTTGTGTCAAGCTGTTTTGAAACACACTTCCTTACTGTGATTCGGATTTAATTTGACCGCAAATACACATCGAATTCACATTCCTCTGAACCGTGATAACAAAGCTGAGTCACAACAGATGACGCAGAATTGAGTTCACCCCTACCCAACATACATGCAAACTCTGGATGAACTATGAAACCCCCCCCATTTCTTCCGCATAAACCATTTCTTTTCTGACTTCTCTGCAGAGGGCCTAGTTGCTATAGAGACCCGCAAACATCACAAATTTCTGACCCCCCGGTTGGCACAATTCTACTAAATCCAGCTTTTCACAAGCTCTATGAAATAGCCATCCCCCACACATTTGGAGCCACTCAAACACAAGCACACGCAGAGACTTTTCTCTAACCCCTGTATCTTGTACCTGACCTCTCACATGGCCCTCAGCAAAGTACAGTGTTTAGCGCTTTAAGCTACTTCCTGCTACAAAGCCAGCTAATTGCTAGACTTTTTGTTGTGTATAATCTTATTTTCACCACTGACTAAGAACGTGATATGCGATGGGTGTGTGTATGTAAGTGTGGGGTGTGCATATGAAGGAGGGAAGCGGGGCATATTAATCATGTTTATTTATCTGGACGAGGAGTTGAAATAAGCGACGAGACATCATTTAACAGCATGCTAAGCTAATCTCTGGTCGAGATAAATACTTCATTTCTCTCCTCTCCCCGTGACGCTCCCTTGCTCGCAACTGCTCCGCTGACGCTACATCTAAACACCGGCAATAATAAAGACAATTATTTAGGCCTTTGATAATTATGTGTCAAAGGCAGCGAAAGCCACTAGATAATTGGGAGAAAACTGAATGGTAATCCACAATGGAGATCCCCGTGGGGAGACAGGCAGACTTATCCCTAGAAAGAATGCAGAGCGAGAAAAAAGAGAGAAACAGCCAAAGACATAAAGATGAGAGCTCTTTAAGGGGCCTTGCTCACTGTCAGATAGTCAATGTGAAAAGCCACAATTATACATAGAGAGAGAGTGCGAATAGAGAGCAGCAAACAAGAGAAAGGAAAACAAGGGATAGAGAGAGAATGACAGAAAATGAGTGAGAATGAAAAAGAGGACAAAATGTTGAGCGTTAGTGGGAGTGAGCAAAGACTGAGCAGAGGCCAAGGGGAAGGAGGAGGAGAGAGAGAGGGAGAGAGAGCGAGAGAGAGAGCGAGAAGCGCCCCGTGATGATGCCAGTCAGAGACGAGGCTTATAATGTGGCTGCGCCATGCACTGCCAACAGCCACAGATAATCTAGGACTACCCACTGAGCACTGAAGCACTGCTTAAATATTTGATTGATTAACTGTCCTGTTGTTGCCAGAGAGTAAGAGGAGAGCATCAGAGAAGCCAGGGCGAACACAGGAAAAACAAACAAACATGTATGCGGGTGCACACCGGAAGGTTGGAAAACACATGGCGCAGACACACTAACACATACACCCCCATAAATCCCTACACGCCAACATTGGAACAGGAGCACAAACACAAACACACACAGACATGTACACATTGCGAGCATGTGTAGAGTCGGCAAAGACAGTGGCAAGAGCTTGAAAAAACAAACATAAAGGCTGACTGATGCTCTGGCAGTGATTTCATTCTATCATAAATCAATGAGGACAATAGACTGATAGATAAACAATGGTTAAGTTGATGATGCTCATCTGGATTTGGCTTTTAATGACCGCGGGATTCACCACAGGGATGATGTTAGTGTGCTATCTCTTATTCCTGCAGTGTCTGTGTATGTTGCAACTCAGGTCATAGCGGGTGGATAGAAGTGAGAGTGCAACATGTTCTGCTGCTCTACCTGCAACGCCTGTGACACACACACAAAACACACACAAAGCACACATCCCTGTTCGTCCCTGGCTGTGAAAACACAGGCAACTGGCCCCCCACGCTCCGACACCCTCCACAGGAAGAGACAACACCAGCGCTTCCTGTGGCTTTGAAGCAGCGGTCCCAGGTCCCCTGTCGGTCCCCAGCTTCCTTTGTCTTAACCGCAGGAAGGAAGCCCTCTCTAGCACGAGGCCACAGGGCCCTAGGGAGCGAGAGGGAGTGTGTTTGTGTGTGTGCATCTTTCAGTGGTGTGGGAGTGTGCAGAAGTTTTGCTCACTGAGGTCACATGCATCTACTTGCAGGGTTTTTTCCCCCTCTGACTCTCCAGCGCATGAACTCTGGTCACGGTGAGGGTGTAGAGAGGGAGGGAGTGAGCAGGAGAAAACTGCAATAACTTCCTCCTCTCTTTCCTTTTTCCTGTCACGGCTGTTCGCCACATGCATGATGGAGGGAAGATGAGGGAGAGAGAAAGGAGAGGATGGTGGGCGGAGAGACAGGGTGAGATTTGAAAGGGTGAGGAGGGGGGCACTGCTGAATTGTGTGAGTGACAGCACCGGACGCAGGGTAGTGGGAGGTGGTGTATGTCTGTGTACGTGTTGGGGAGGATTCTATGTGTGTAGAACGATGCAAAGCGCACACACACGTATATATACAGCGGACAGACACACACCATCATAAGTGGAGGCGGTGAGGAAAAGGAAGGCCAATAAATATTTACTGACACAGCAGAAGTGGAGAATGGTTGTCCACTGGTGGAAACAAAAGGCAGAGGATGAGGAGCGGCGTGCCAGGAAACCTGCCGGCTGCGGGCGCTGCGCCCCGCTTGTGCCCACATGGAAAACAAGAGGAAGACGGGAAGGGAGGATGGAGGGAGGGAATAGGGGAGGGACAAATGGGTTTGTGGGTAAGGGATCGCTAATAAACAATAGCAGCCTGGTGCAAAGCAACTGTTGTTCCCTTTAAAAAAAAAAGGATTTAGTTGGACTTGTAAGTGAAGGCACGCGAGTGTGTTCAATCAAACCTTCATTAAAAGAACGTTTTTTTCTCACAATATTTTAGATTAATGTTTGTAGCTTAGTGAATCTCTCTTCACATAATCAGAAGTGATTTTCCACATATATATTTTTCTTCCTTCTAGTGATACATAATTCCATTAAATAATAATGAGTCCCTGAAACACTTGAATTCCTATTGGTTCTCATTGACGGCCAACTCTTTAATTGTAATGACATTGGACTCAAATCATTCAGACCCAATACGCCAAGCAGATGCTCAAATGTATAGCAGCATTTTATATTTTAGAGTCACCACAACAGAATTCAATTAATTTCTAATTAACATCTGCGCAGTGGTAAGTGTTAATGATATTAACTCCCTACAGTTTGATCAATTTACATTTCTGTCACAATGAAAAGACTGGTAGTCATTGCTCAAGTTGCTTGAGATATATCAACAATACCCATATAATGTTCACATTGAAATGATATTGACACAATTAAGAAAGTGAACAGTGCAAGTTTTGAAACATTAGTAGTTGGAATTGTTCATATTGTTTAGCGAGAGCAATTACAGAAATTCTCCAAATGTTAATTTCTAATTAGGCAGCATTCCTTAACGAAGTGAAATTACGGCATGGCGACTAATTAAAGTCTTGTGTTAATTAGAATACATCTTAGTTAAGAAAACCAGCACAAGGTACGGTGGGCAATGTCTTCATCATTCCCAAATCAACTGGCCATATTAACAGCTTTGGTCTACAGAGTGAAATGAGAAAGTAACTTTTGCGCATTGGATACAGGCGAGGCCTCATCATCTCCACTCGCCTTTTCTCTTCCTCTCTCTCACTCTGAAAGTGCTTCTTTCTTGTCTTTCTCCCTGTCTCCCAACCCTCCGGCAATGCTGTAAAATAGAAACCTAACCTCAATATTTTTCCTCACGGTGCTGGGACTTGCTGGCCCATTAAATTCCCCTTCCCATGTGTCAGCTTGCACATTTCCACCATGAAATTTTCGTATAATTAAACTTTCTTAATGATTTATAAGCTATAATAATAGCCGTAAGTATTTCAGAGCAGGTTAAAGGGACAGCCTTTAAGTGCACGCCGGGGGATGACCCTGTTTTAACATAGTTTCGGATGGGTGACTCTCGGCTGGAGACGAGGATGGATAGGGGCGAGGGAGAATGGGATTGACGGAGGGAGGGAGCGAGAGGGCCTAACAAGGGTGGGTGGAGGAGGAGGCTGAGACCTTTGTGTCGTAACTCAGGGTGATACTGACATCGAGGAGAACCGAGGGCTCCCTGAACCCTGGCAGGGAGGAGACAGCTTACCACTGACAGACAGAGAGAGACACACGCATGCAGAGCAGGCAAATGCAGCAAAGAGGCTGAGAAACTCAGAGGAAAAGGCTGGAGACAGGTAGAAAGTGTAGTTAAAGATTAAAGTGCAGTTGGAGGAAATAAATCATGAAGAAATGCAGACAGCAGGAGGACATAAGACAAAGAAAACAGATTATATTAAATAAAAGTAAAATAAATATTATGAGGCATGATGTAAAAATGAAAAAAAAAAAAAAGCTCAATTCATCCATCGACTCAAACACACTAATAAACAGACAAAGTTTACTGTAAAGCATTCTGGAGTCAATGTCTAAATGATGTGCACGCATGTTCTGGACACACACACACACACACACACACACACACACACAGACACACACACACACACACACACACAGATGTTTGCTCTCTGCTGCCTCTCTGACGGCGAGGCTGATATGATTGCCACTTAGGAAATCAGTGTGTTTTCACACCACTCTCAGCTCTGCCAAAGCTAATGTGTTAAATATCCATCGGGTACTGCTGTCCATTTCTGAGACACACACACACACACAGACACACACAGCCTTAGGGGCTGATAAACACTGATTCCTTGTACTAACTGAGCCCACAGTTGGAATCCAAGCCAAAATTTCTAAATTGGGGTGCAGTGAGAAAATTTCAACAAGCTATGATGTGGAATTTTCACTCAGTTCTTCTAAATTTGTTGTGAGGAGGTTTAAGTAGAGCTAAATTTTCACTAATGTGTGACTTTTTCCACTTTTCTTGTTGCTATCAAGAAAAGCCCGCTTTGTTTTTTTTGTCTTCTAATACATCCCTGTGGTAGGTAAATTCACTCTCGTGCTGCCCAAATCTACACATGAAATCCAGCTACTGTAAGTGTTTGAAAAAGGTGGAGCCAGCTAGTGGCAAAATCTACTAAATATCTCAGTGGACTGTTTTTCACCTTAGCTGTGAATGGGGGAGGAGGAAGAGAAGGAAAATGAAACAAAAACAACAAATCTGGAGGCGCCTGCTGCTCTGCACATTACTGGCAAATCAGGTGTGTGCGAGTGTGTGTGTATGTGTTTTTGGTGTGTGTGTGTGTCCCTTCAGGGCTGCAGGAGTTGGATTCTCAGGGGAGGTTTTTTGTTTAAACTTTCAGGGCCACTCGACCCGTTCCTGAGTGAGAAACCGCTCATGGGCAAACGGGAAAAAAAAGTTTGAGGGGGAAAAGGAAAGGGGATGAGAGGTAAAAGAGACAGTGCTAATGAAAGTGACAAAGAGAGTATCCCTCCTTTCAGTTATCATCCTCTGCTTCTTCATATTTGCTTGTCTCCTGTGCTGTGGGGCAAGGGGGAAAGAGAGAACCCCAGAAAAAGAAAAAACAGGCTCTGTGATGCCCCTGTACTCAAAGAAAGGGGAGGGCGAAGGAGGGGAAACTACAGAAGGCCAGCTGAAATTAATGGAAATATATAACAATCTGAAATTAACTTCTCATTGCCACTAGCCATGATTTAAAACAGCATTTTAACGAGAGGAAAGATGAGTCAGAAAAGAAAGAGAGGGAGAAGGGGTTGAGGCCATATTACAAATTGGACAGACTGGAGGAAGCTACAAGTTAATTTGCCCCATCATGTAAAAACTTTGCGGTTCTTAAGGCACACTCACTTAAATTATTATTTTTATGTCCAAATTAATCAAGACATAAGACTTAAAGATAAAAAAAAATAATACTAATGTAAGGTATAAGAAAATACAAAGCAATTCAATTAGCCATTTAAACAGGCAGGGTGAGGAAAAAAAACCAAACCCATTTCAAGTACCTGAATTGTATCACGATGTTCCGATGGAGCAGAATTAATTGCAAAAAAACGTTTTTCCTTCTAGCTTTAAATACAAAATCCATAGATAGTATTAGGTTAAAAACAACAATCATAAGCCTCAACTTTTGGGCTCTATTCCAGCAATAATAATAATAATAATAATAATATTTTAAACAGTAAATTAAATCTTAATTAATGTGATACTGCATGCTGATATTAAAATAGATAAAATAACATAACTAATTAATTCTTAGAATTATCATTATTATTATTATTATTATTATTATTATTATGCTGTTGTTTAAAGCAGGCACTATATTTTGAATAAAACATAAGAACACTTTCATATAGTACTAATTTACTTTGGTTATTCTTCTGTTATTCTTTGCAATGTTTTATACTCTAGTTTATTAAAATAATGCGCCCAACAACCACAGCAATATACTTTTAAGTACATAATGAAATCACCACAGCGAATCCCTTAATGAATTAAATTTAAAATCTACAAAAAGTAGCACACCAGTTGAAGTGCTTTTCAAGTGATATTATTGATTAAAAACAAAGCCTGAGAGAAGGGTGAGGAACACATACACACACACAAACACACAAGCACATACGGGGCATACACACACACACACACATACACAATTCAGTATAAAGTATATTATTAATCTAGTAAAAAAAGCAATTAAATCAAAGTGGTATAGAGCCTGAAGCTATGAGGACTGTCAATTCTGCTGGAAATGCCACAGAAGATTACAGTTGGGTTTGTGGATTCCATGAACCCTTTTTTGATTAGGGAGTCAATTATTTCTCATTACTGAAGATGCTATTTCGGAAAAAGACCTTGTCAGTCAATCATGCAAAAAGTCCTCGAAAAGCGTGAATAAACCATTAAAGAGAGAGGCGGATGGGGGGGTGGGGGGAAAGCACACTGACCCTTTTCCCCACCCAAACTCCTACTTGTAGTCAAATTACCTTTTTAACTATTACACCTCTGTCAGGTCTTTGTCAGCGTATGGTAATTAGGGCCTTCAGTGGAGAACATTTGAAAAGAAAACAGTATATTTATTAGTTTATCTCAGAGAAAGGCATTTACCCAGAGCTGAAGGTAAGTTTGAATGTGGTGATTATCTTGTCATTTTCAGGCTGTTTGTCTAAGAGTGTGCATGTGTGCGCTCGTGGGTGTTTGTGTGTGTGTATGAGTGTGTGCATGTCAGTTTGAGTGAGCACTGGTGTGTGTGACTCCAGGTAATGTGCTGTTGTGCATGTGTATGTGTGTGAATGGACGTACACATGTGCATTCATACATATATATAATATATATTCATGTGTGTGTGTGTGTGTGTGTGTGTGTGTGTGTGTGTGTGTGTGTGTATGTATGTGTGTACTTTAGCTGCTTTCAGCACACTGATAGGCGAGCACAGCACATTTCTCCCGTCCTCTTTGTTCTGTGTTGGGTTTGACACCTCTAAACAATAGCAGCGCTTCACTTCGCCCAGCCCCAACCCACCACCAACCACACACTGCATGGACGGGAGCTGCCAATTAGCACTATCAAACACCCCTCATCAGCTGTCTGCTTACCACAAAAAGAAAAAAAAATCCCAAAACAAATCAATAATTCAGAGTTTCCTTCAAAAACAATCACATTCATCAGTGGACTTAAGGCTACATGAGAGAAGTGAGCTTGATCGCTAATTGTATAGTATGGATTGTGCGTATAGAAAAGATGCACAGAAAACAGAGTAATGATGATGTGACCACGTGAAGTGGAACATTGCAACAAGCTTGCGACCAGCAGAGTGGAAACAAAAGTCTGCGTCCTCTTCATCTCCTCCTATACATTCTGGTGTATTGGGCTGATCTTTGTTTTAGGGCCGACACTTTCCTGACCCGACTGGAAAGCGAACGATGTCCCTTGTCTAAATCTGTATCCTATTGTATTAAGAGGGCAGTCGCTCTCATGCATTATTTTTTTTCTCTGCACACACAAAAACTCTCGTCCACTCATGAAATGCCCTGCTCTCTCTTTTAGTTTATCTACCTTTTGTCTAATGCCACACTGGGTGAGCTGTGTTTGGCGGCCACCGGGCAGCCAGACGACGTGGTGTGACCCAGGGGAAGGAGGGCCGACATGGGGAGAGTGGAGCGGAGGGGGGGGCCTGTCATGGAGAAAGGGTCTCCGAGGGCCGGAGGTGAGCAGAGGTGTCTGGGAGATGACTGTCCCTCCTCTCGGTGGTCCAAGCCCTTTTCATTAACCTAAACCCCTGGGTTCACCAAACAGAAACAGGGGGTGGAAGTGGGGACAGGGGGGTGCGGACGGGTGCAGAGCACTAGCCCTGGTGACCACCAGAGACCTGCTGCCTGCCTGCCTGCCTTCCTGTCTGTCTGAATGCAGATCTGTGTCATCCATTACAGACAAGGGACTGCTTTTTAACAAAATACAAACACAAACAGGAGCACATGCACGGGCACACAGACACAGGCAAGACACATGCACACAAAAATACACATGCATCGAAGCCTGCTAAGGGAAAGAGAGGGGTAACAAAGGACAGGCAGTGCCCCCTAGTGTTTTCATCAAAGAGAAATCAGACCAAATCAACTAACCATCACCCCAAGCAAAGCTACAAAAACAGATACAGGAGGGGAGAGAGGAAGAAGAGAGAGGAAGCGAGAGGGGAGGGGGGGCAGGAGGTGAAGAGGCTGGGTTCATGGGAGAAGTGGCATAGTGGTGGGGGCGGGTGAGTAAGGTGGAGGGAGCAAGACACTGGAGGAAAGAAGGAGAGGGATGGAGGGAGCAAGGGATGAAGAAGGGATCGAAGTTAAGGAGCAAGTATGGGGGGTGGGGGTGTATTGTACATGTTAGCTGGTTGGTGGTGGCGGTAGTGGTGGTGGTGGTGGTGGTGGGGGGGGGGGGGGGGGGGGGGTTAAAAGATGTCTTGACACGACCAAGATGTTTTTAATGTTCGAGGCCGAGAGAGCGAGAAAGTGAGAGGGGGAGAAGGAGAGAGGGAGAGAGGCAGGCAGGCCATGCATGAAAGCCGATGTCAGAGGAGTCCAGAGGAATCGTTGGGTGTGAAGCCATCTAATAGGAAAGCAGAATATATATGAGACAGGGACACACACTGACTGCGAATTACTGAGCCACCCAATGTGGCCTGCTAACTGATCTGAACATGAACCACAAACTAATGAGTGACATGACGGGGAAGAAATGAAAACCTATCTTACTGGGACAACAAACAAGCCTTTGGAGCAAAATGCACACTCATGCTTAAAGATAAAAACATGTTCACAAACATGAATGTATAAAAAACAAATCTGTGCAAACGCGTGCATGTATTTTTTTTTTTGTACTCGGACAGCTTCATATTCCCACCATGAAACAAGGCCTACCCTTCAGTGAGTTTCCCATTCAGCTCCAAGCCAGCTAAGACATCAAAGGCTGCTCCACACCAGGAGTCTCTCGCTCGCTCTCCTTCTCCCTTCCTCTCTCTCCCTTCCTTTTGCTCTTTCATAACCCCCATCATATTTCACAGCACATAAAGCCTTAAAATGGCACATAAAACAGTTCATCTCTTTTCACTGTCAGCTTTCCAGGCTTAAAAAATTAAATATGTTTTACTGCAGGTACATAACTAAAACACACCCATGGAAAAAAATTGCCATAAAGGATTCAAACTCAGCTTTCCATAAGTATCGGAAGCTATATAGTTGGGTATAGATCAGCTGAATAGCCAATATGGGGTATTTCAAGCTTAAAGTGCAGAAAATATGAAGTAAATGGGAAAGTATGGAATTGCCTTTTTTCCTTTGCAACCAACCCCGTCGTTGTGTTTTCCGTTTAAACACTGGAGATATGGACAGGAAATAAATGGCGCAGTCTGCAGGTGAGGCATTGACACTGAAAAAAATCTCTAAAAACACACTAAAAGAATGCTGTGACCCTGGTGCAGAGGGTTTGGAGTAGGCAAAGTGAAAACACCACAGAATACCAACAACGCATTCAATGAACTTTAAAAGCAGTGAAAGATTGAGAGCAGAGAGTAAAGGAGGCGGGCGTGGATGGAGACGCAGAGTTTGAAGGAAAAAGCAAAAAGGAGAGACAAGATGAGAGGAACAGAAGCAGAGGAGGGAGAGAGGGTTTAAACTTCAACCTTGAGAGTCACTGAGTTCACTGACATTTGCACCAGGATCCGCCTAGCTGTTCCTCACAGCCTTTCAGAAACGACACTTTCCTTTCAATTCCTAAGACTTATTCTTCCTTCTACATTCGCTGCAGAATGAGACCTTTCACAGTCCTGGGGGCAGAGGCAGAAAAAAGCACAGAAAAGCAAACTGAATTGAATGTGTTGAATTCAAGTGATGCCTGCATGACAATTTACAACCCAGTATGTCCTCAAGATTCCTCTTGTATATTGTATGCATTCTTATGGAAGAATTAACCGAGGGGGAGGGAGGGGGAAAAATGACATGTGACAAGCGATTCATTTGAGCTGTCAACATGTCATCTTCACCACATTCAAACCTCACGTCAACCACTCGTATTCCCTCTCTGGTGAAGGTGACCTAGGTCGTAACCAACTGACACACCCAGACACAGCAGGTGTATGCATGAAAATACCACAGTGGGAACAGAGAATTCGAGAGATCAAGAATGAAAGGCAAGTTAGAGAAAAGGACAAATAGAAAAAGTGTCTAAATGTGGCATCAGGAAAAAGAGTGAGAACGTGTTTTAAAGAAGCATCTTGCATTAAAAAAAAGTATTTTACATATAATTGATTGGACAGTTTAGATTATATTGAAGTGAAAAGTTTAGATTATAATTTCTGCTCAGCAATTTAAAATCATATAAATAAACAGAATTTGAGATTAATTCCCCCTGAAAGGTAGGGGCTGGTCAGAAGGAGGAAACAGTCGGGGGAAAAACTGGTTTGTTAAAGAAGACAAAATATAAAAAGACAGACAAAAGTGAGGTCAGTCTAAAGTGAAGTATCGGAATGAGACGGCACAGAGTGAAGGAGCATGGCCGATGTGAAGTTGAGCTTCAGAGAGGGAAGGGAAAAAGAAAGTGAGTGAATCGGAAGCAAAGGGGAAGAGCAATGAACAAGCATAAGACCACATACACTGGCGTGCGATAAAAGGAAGAAAACGAGAAGAGGTAAGTTTACAGATAAGTGTCAAGTATGAGGCTGACCAAAGGAGCACAGAGGAGTGCTAGAGTCACACACAAAAAAAGAACAGCAACAGGGAGTGGTTTGACATTTTAAAAAACAAGGGCAAGTGGTAAAGGAAGAATGAGTGAAGGAGAGTTTTCGGTGCGAATTAAGAAGGAAGGTAAAAGACAACGAGCGACAGAGAGAGGAGCGAAAGGAGTGGACGGTAGTGCCCAATGGGTATTAAAGAGTGAATGAAAGAGCGAGAGAGGTCTGAAGTAGAGGAGAGGGAAGAGAGCGAGACCTTGCCTCTGAGGCAACGAGCCGAGAGGAACGAGAGAGGCAGACAAAGCCGCATACTGCTCTCACACAGCAGAACAAAGAGAGGTGGTGCATCATGGGAGTCTGAGCCTTGCGCCGCCACTGACGCCATGCTGGATAAACACACGATGGCACATATGCACAAATCAAAACGCAAACACGGAAGACTTCATGTGGTGATCACTGATTAGTACATTAGTACAATTCGGTTCAAAAAGACAGGGTTAGTTCTCATACTTTTAGTGCTGCAGCTCCTCAACCGTCATAAAACTGCATAAATACAAGAATATGCAATACAATGATATAATAAACTGTGCAAATCACATACAAGCATACTATACCAGATTCATATAGAAAATGTTTAGGGTCTGTCTGTTATAAACTTGACTCAAGAAAAAAACAGAAAACTTTTTATAAAACGGACTTCAGCATTGCATGTAAACATGCTGCTAAAATATGGTAGAGAGCGAGGAAACCCTGAGTAAATCTAGATAGCATCCACACTGACCAAGTGAGTAGGTGGAGAGAGGGAAGACTGTCCGAGCAGCTACAAGGCAGACAGTGTTGGTAAAAGAGTGGAAACAGGCAAGAGGAGGGAAAAAAAACGAAAGTGAAAGACAGCGCAGGGAGAGGAGAGCTTTCTCTGTAGCACACTGATACAAGCCGACCAGGGTTGAAGCAGAGGGTGAGGATAAACAGGAAGGGAGGAGGGCTGTTCAATTTGAACAGCAATTCAGGTACGAGTAGAAATGTTAATATCCGTGTCTGTGTGCTGAACATTCTGTGTGTTTTATTGTACATCTGATTAAGTGCATATATGTGTTTACTCCTGTAAAAGCAGTGGATACTACTCAGGCAGCTTGCTCTGGGAAACACATGCTGAAGGAGTAAAGACACAGGGTGAAACTGTGTTTTACTTTCTCTGCTTAAGTGTCAAAATTCAAAGAAAAAGTATGCAAAATTATTAAGATATTGGCTCTAAAGTTTCCCATCTACCCCCTCTGACTCCTACTTCTCCCTCTTTTGTGCTTTCTCTTTCTTTTTCCTCTCTTTCCTCGCTCCCTGTCGGTCTCTCCTCCTCCGGCAGGTCTGATATGCCGGAGCTGCAGCTGAACTCTGAGTAGCACTGTCTCCGGGAAAAAACAAAGTGATCAATGTGAGGAGGCACGGGGCGCTCATGGACAGGCCAATCAATGGTGGAAAGAACCTTGCCCAGGGCCTTATGCAAATGGAAGCACGTCCCGTAACCTCGGGAGTGAACATGCGCACTAGATCAATGGGACGAGGGTAGAACCTTACAGCAAGATCAGCCTCAGCCAGTAAATATGTAATGATGAATCCCTCAAGATTTAACTGAACTCAAATGAACTTCAACTAGCTTGGCTTCTTATATCACAAAGTGGCAAGAAAGACCCTGTGTTGAAGAGGTGGGGTGTGGGGTGGGTGGGGCAGGACAAGAGAGATTAAAAAGAGCCTTTGCACAATGATGCACTGAGGACAGATGGATTTTTCACTTCCTTTTCACTAGGGAGGAAAAAAAAACAGGAAGACAAAAAGGTGAGAGGAGACTTATGAATAGTCACCTCAACAATACTTATTTGAGGTGTAATGATTTTCAATTATGTCACCATGGCAACATCTGTGTGTTTTGAGGAACGAAAGAGAATAGTGGGTAACCGTGACGACCTGGTGAAAGTGTGCTCGACCGTTTAAAACCATGCATGGTCAGACCAAGGACTAGATAAGACTAACTATTCAAAACAAACAGCTGACATTTATTAATGTCCTCTTGTACCGCAGTCTAAAATTGGTATCAATCAAACACTATCACAGACCAATTAGAAGTAGCACATGACTTAATTATGTACAAGGTAGCGATCTGGGCGATCTGGAAACTGAAAACAACTTCTCTCTCTCTCTCTCTCTCTCCCTCTCTCTCTCTCTCTCTCTCTCTCTCTCTGTGAACAGAGAATAGTGGAAAGCAACTTACTGAACCGGTCATGAAAAAAAAGTCAGCTATGTACTCAAACTATCAAACTGCAGTCAAAGACACATATGGAGACAAAGAGGGATTCTTCAACTGAAGATCACAATGTATGGAAGTGATCCTGAAGCGTATGGAGTGTTAGTGCGTCAGAGCCTTAGGTGAGAGCAACAGCTCCTTGTCTGCCTCTGGGCGGTGGAGTACACTATAGGAGAGTTTGATCAAAATAAGACACATATATCCCCAAGATTTTAAATTGTGCGAAAATGAAAGCGATGCCTTGAATTGCCCTCGGTTGTTGGCTATGTCTCAAATGACCTTCCTAACCCTGGATCACAAAAGTTCGGGAAACAAGAAAAAAAAACAAGGTTTGAAACATATAGGTGCTTTATCTAGCTATACAATACATGCAGTACTACTGAAACAAAGTTGAGGGAAACAGCAGTTGAAACACTGAACACAAGGTGAATCACCTCCCTCAGAACCCCTCTCACAGTCTTGCTTTTCTGCGTTGTAACAGCCCTGCAGGAACGTCTGTCTTAATCCAACTGAATATAGAAAGTTAAGTGATCACAGTAATTTTTGTGTCCATGGAGTTGCGAGTTAGCTGGTTGTGGGTGTAGTGGCATGTATGCTATAAAAACTGTAAGAAAATATGGGAACCTACATGCATTATTTCACAACATGCATTTTATTGTAGAATGAGACTGAATGGGCATAAAGTCCCTGCTGTTATAGTCACAATATAGAAATACATTTTATTTGTTGATCAGATAACAACATCTGATTAATAAGCTAGCTAGCTACACAGGGGAAAAAAAATCATTGGACAGGAAGATGCAGCAGCAAATAGGACACATGACGAAGGAGAATAACTCGGTGGACAAATGGGATCCACGCTGTTTTCAAGCAGCAGATTCCTGCCAACTATGACAATTTCCTACTGCCTTTTCCTACTTCCCTTCAGTTAACTGAGACGTTATGAAACGAGCCTTACAAAAAACAGGAATGCAGTTTATGTATAATGGAAGAAGGAATTTATGAAAAATAAACCAAAAAATCAACAGACAGTGTTTATTATTTCCTAAGAGCGTGGCTGTGTTGCAACTGTGCAGCAATAAACTAAGATAGAATTTATAATGAAGGAAATAAAAAAAAATTACAATCTCAAACAAAATCAATTTCCTTTGATATTGAAGGAACAGCACAAGAGAGACAAAAGGTGAGTAAAGTATTTCCAACCCCCCTGCTCCTTACCAACACCACAAATGTAATCTAGAAACCAAAGATGCTCCTGAAACATAGAGAGAAACACCAACAAAGGTGAGAATAATGGCGACGTATTGAAGGGAATACTTCACAAAGCCTATTGTGCGAGTATCCTTTTCAGACAGCAAACCCGCTGTAATTTGGTCTGCGTCATCTGCCTCTAGTCACAATGCAGCACTACAGCTTTGAAATGGATGGCAAATGAAGGCCATTTGTACATAATCACAGCAGATAGAAGAATTCAGAAGCTCTACAATGTGTTGTTGAGGTGGAAAGAAAGACCTTGGTCTATCTGTGGCAGCCAGCGCAGCTAAGGTTTGGCAAGGGAGCTCTTTTTTTCAAGAAACAAGCAAATCAATTCAAATCAAATCAGCTTGCTAGCCGTGACATTTAAACAGTTCAATTTACATCCTTATGTTAAGAGGAGAGCAGCTCTCTAAGATGCCTATTCATTCACAAAGAAATTAGATGTCTATATTTCAGCCGCTTAATAGAGCAAATATGCTGTAGCTGTACTGAGGAAGAAACCATGTCTTTTCATGGTGTACAAAGGGCTAGGCATTGTCTGTCATTACGAGCAGAGTACAAAAACACAGAGAGGGATAATATACATAATATAGACAGGACTGGAAAACAGCACCATGCATGATATGCATGCATTACCACATACACGCACACGCAAGTGCGTACCAATGCACACACACACTTTCTCAGTGGTGATGGTGTATGTCCTGAGGGCTGCTGTCCTGCTGTGCAGGCTGGCAGGCACTTTTGTCATGGTGGTCCTTTTGTTTCACATCAAACAAAACGCCACAGCTTTGCATACGGCTCCACTAATTTCTGCTAGTGTGCCCCAGCCATTTATCATCGCCTCTCACCCTCTCCTCCTCTCCTCCCCTAACGTGGCTCTGATAGCTGCTCTCCACCAAGCTGTTCTGCTCAGGACGATACAGGCTTCTCCAGGCTAGGGCTGACACACACGGACGTGCACATATGCATATGTGCGCACACACACATACACACCCATACAATATGTGTGCACCCACTTGCAGACATAGACAGACATATCAGACACGCAGGCCGACATACACACAGGAAACTGCACTACTACTGCACCGCTTGCAAGCCCGCCAGCTACGGAGAACCTTGAGATAAAAACAAACCCTCTCTTCATCCCCTCCAGAAGCAATAGACAGGCTAGCACTCAGAGTTTCGAAGGCGGCCGAGACGTGCATACAACATTAGACGAGGGGCTTTTCGGAGCCTGTGTATGGACGTCTTCACAGCTGGGATGATTTTGTCAACAAATTAAAAGTGATTTTTGCTTGTGTGGTGATGAACTCAGGTGAAGGTTGCATTGGTTCTTGAAGATTATTTCAGATAGATACAACTGTGGAACTTAGTTTGACACAGTTTAAAGGGATACTCAAACATTTTAGGGATATCCACTTGCTTGCTGATTTACATTCTGTGAAAAGATCAATATCAATTTTATGTCTGTGCATTCAGTAGAGGGATTGATCAGGGATATGTCAAGTCTCAGAAAGCGCAAACACTGGAGCCAGGGTGGAGAGGCTAACTTCCAATGAAAGAGAAAACTTCAAACAGCTTCAAGTGTTGCTCCATCCAAGAATCAGATGGGGTTTGGTAAGAGTTAGGAAATTGTGGAAGGTCAGCAACTTTACAGGGAGAAAAGGACTTCTAAGAGGCTGCATGCATTTGCTTCCTGGCAGTTGGCCATATACATAAGCATAAGCTAACTTAAGCCACCTTAAACCATACCGTCTAATTTTCTACATGTTAAATACATATAATAAGAAACCTGAAAACCAAATTACAGTAAGAGGCAAATAAGCGTATTCCTTTAAAACCATGGAAGTTGACAATAAACATTGCATGACATTAAAAAAGGTGAAAAAGGTGAATTTCAAGAAAACAAAACACTTAAGATATAGATACTGAAAGTGGTATAAGTGAATATACATGATAAATATATATATATATATATATATATATATATATATATATATATATGATTTTCTAGAGGCATGCTGTAAGAAGGTTGAGGATTGGAAACAAAAGTGTTTGCACAGCGCCATGTGTTCAGTGGGCTGTTACCATGCCAGTCATGGAGCTGTACAGACTGCTGCCAGGCCCAGAGTCCTGCACAGAGGGCATAGTTGGCACCGCCGCTGCCCTGAGGGTCACCATGACTTGGAGAGGGGGAATTAGGGAGACGAAGGAAATGAGGACACAAAACAGGACATAAAGCAGAGTGGATTTAGGAGAGGTGAAAATTGTGGTGACAGGGTTCAGTACAGATAATAAAGACTACAGAGTGAGAAACATGAAGACTGTCAATGCAAACAAAGTTTAAAATGTCGTTGCATTCACAGAGAAATGGCAGAAGAGCTTATCTGGAAAACTATGGAAAATGAACAGGAAATCTTAAAGAGACAGAAAATATAAGTGTAACTACTTTTCTCACTTGTAATTCAACTTGTGAATCTAATTAGGTGTAGGCAAAACAAAGTTTATTGTTGTTTTTGTATCTCCCTATACCAACATAAAAACCTCTGATTTAATGTGAGGATGCTGTATTACGGCAAGGTAACACAATCACTTTTAAACTCTGAGGTATGTAAAACTAACTTCTCCGACTCAGGCTGATTCACCCGGCAGTGTTTCATCTTTCTCATCCTCCACACACCGGTATGGCAATGAAGTCCACAAGGAGTGAAGAAATCCTCCATATCTATCTGTCTCACCTCAAGCATCTCTTCCCACATCTGACACCTAGCCACAACACACGCATACGCTTACACACACATGGATCCAAGGACGACAGAGAGGAAACTAAGCTATATTCATTATAGATTGAAACAGATGGCACTATACAGAAAGTGCACAGGGAGATATTCTGCAAGCATGTACTGTATATATGTGGCGTGTTCATAGAGGACACTTAAAATCTGTAATCATGTTCTTGAAGGGCTGTTGTGGTGGCTGGCTGGTTGTCTGGTTGGCACCCACACATTTGTGTACTGGGAGACAGATGCATTCTTACATAAGACCTTATATAATGCTGCCCTGTCCCATCCAATAAGAGTGCTCCTTTTTCGTTCTGTGAGCGGGAAGGTTAGTGCGGGTTAGACAACCCCTCCTCAACACAACCACTACCGCCACTTACACTTACAAGTCCACCCCCCCGCACTCCTGGCAACGAAGAAAGATGAAAAGACAGGCAGAGCAGAGGGAGAGATGGAGGCAGGGCCCTCTTTCTGTATGGTTCTATCCCCTCAGCCCCCTTACTCACTCTCTCTCTCTCTCTCTCTCTCTCTCTCTCTCTCTCTCGCTGGTTCTAGGTTGAGATTTTGTCCTCAGGTGAAGAAAGGATACTGCAGACCTGAAACGTATATGAGCGTGGTCATTTGTGTGTATGTGAGATGGAAAGATGCAGAGAGTCACAGACCACAGCCAGGCTATAACTCCTTAGACTTTGAAGGGAATATAGGAATACTGGGTTCAAAACAAAGTAGCGAGACTGGGGGAACATGACCCATCTTCCTTTAAAACCATACAGCTGAGAGAGACAGAGAAGGAGGAGCAGGGAGGAGCAGGCTGGCCAAGCATGAAAGCAGATGTCAGAGGAGACTAGAGACTCTAAGGGAGTGATAGAGAGAAGGAGAGAACTGCAAAACAGTGAACTGAGATGGATGGATGGATTCTGTGATAGCTAAAGAATGACAGAGAGGGGAAAAGGGCGAGAAAGGTGGGGGCGAAGCAGAGAAAGAGCGAGCAGCCTTCCCCCTGCAGCGCAAGGCTCTCTCTCACACTCTCATTCAAAGGCAGTTAGCTACTCTTTGATGTATCTATAATTAGTCAGTACACACTGTGAAGTGTTTTAAAAGAAATCAAATTGCAATGAAACACTTGAGCGCTCCAAACAGGGGCTAACATGCTCCGGAGCAAGGGGAGCGAGCAGGAGAAATTAATGCCGGGCCTTTTTGATGTGCTTGATCAGAAATGTATTTATTAACTGCAAAGGGGAGTAGTAATTAACCCACAGACAGCTTGTTTTCTCTGGGTCTTCTCATGTGTCAAACGGTTCATCCCGCAAGGCTCCACTCTCCACTTGTCTGCTCATGCGCACAAAGCTCCAATCCCGTCCCGCTGGACCACTTTCTCCTCAATTAAGTAGACGTTGTGCACATGTACAGTATGTATGTGTGTGTGCTTTTGTGCAAGAGAGTGAAAAAACACAGCAATAAAAAGTAATAAATGAGAAATGTATAGTGGCTTCTTTAAATCCCATGTGCATACTTATATGGTGCATCTGTAAAGTCCAAGAAGTTCATGTGAATCTAACGAAAATGGAGAGTCTCTGTCTGTCTGTTTATTTTTCTCAATAAATAGTTTTTTTTTTTTTTAAATCTGATTGATTCTGACTTGGCATGTGTTATTGTTGATGACCCACAGCCTTGAGATCTGTGGGACATAGTCACTAGTAGTGCGTTATGCACATTATGTAGTGTATTGAGATGGGACCCCTATTAATTGTTACACAGCCGAACAGAATGCTGGAGACAGCTCACTCTCTGAGAGATAGACTGGAGATGTTACATTGAAACATTTGAAGCATCAGCAGTGTAACTTCAAATTAGCTGGTCCTTAAAGGTCAGTCCACCTTTAGTGAACCTGGGCTGCGCTACTGGGTTAGCTCGCTAAGCAGTGGCTATTTGGGCTGACGTTGTTGCTAGTTTCCAATATAGCCCGGTTCACTTTAATCAGCAGTTAGCAAGCAAGATGGTAGTGGGGTCGTCTTCTGATCGGAAGGTTGGTGGTTCGATCCCCGACCATGGCAGCCTACATGTCAAAGTATCCTTGAGCAAGATACTGAACCCCAAATTGCTCCCGATGCTGCGTTCATCGGTGTGTGAATGAATTCCCAATGGTGGCAGGTGGCACCAGTGTGCCCTGGTAGCCTCGGCCACCAGTATGAATGTGAATGAGCGTAGTGTGTAGTGTAAAGTGCTTTGGATAAAAGCGCTATATAGGTGCACCCCATTCACCATTTTACCATTTACTTCTTACTCACCATCAAACGAACAAGCACTCTTTCTCTCTCTTTCCCTCTCAAGACCCCACACTCGCTAATATTAAGCACACAACCTATGCACGAGTAATTAATTACTTCAGTTTAACAAACAGCTTACACTGGAGAAAAACCTGCAAAATTTTATATGAACAATGCACTTAACCAAAATAATAATAATAATAAAAGCAGTGAATAATACAACCTTGAATAATAATAGAGTATAAAAGAGACTTGCAGATAGGTACAGGTGGACAATTTAGGGTTACTAATAAAAACTATGAATGTTTGTGTCAGTTTGAAAGAGGTGAAGGAGTTTCAACACTGATCGACAACAGAAGCTAGGATGGCCTCGAGGGAAACCTGACAATGGTATTTTCGAACGCTCTGTCACTTAAAGTGAATACAAGGATCTCTCAAGTCTCTTTTTGATGTTACCTTCCCCATACTGCATCTGCTATATTCTATGTATTTATATATGCACATACTGTATATGAATGTTTTTAAGACAGTTTCCACATGACAAGGACATCACATAAAAGAACGCAGTTAGAAACCTCGATGAGGCCTTTACACACACAGAGAGAGAGAGGGAGCCTGACTGAAGGAAACATAGAGAGACAGAAAGAGACAAATAGAGAGAATAGCAAGTCTTCGTCACACAGTGAGAAAGCCCAGGAGATTTTGAGGCTGTCACGGACAAAACACTGCATGAATATTTAGCAGCCAAATTAAAATTACAAAATACTAAACAAAAAAGAGTAGGTGAAAGAGAAAGAAAGAAAATAAAATATTCCTGAAAACACCAGTGGGACAAGTGCCCACCTTTAATCCCCCACTAGCCGTATCCTCATTGTGCCGCCTCCCTCCTCTTCCCCTTCCTAAGAAAAGAGAAGAGATATGTCCTGAATAATATGGGATGTGGTGAGTCTAGCAGTAAATCCTTCAGATCAAGAAACCAGCAGACAGGCAATGTAACCCAGCTCTCAGATCATAGAGCGGCTTGCAAACACAACTAGCACTGTATGTTAGCTAGCAGAGCTTAATACCGTGCAGACTTTAGTATTTTTAAAAGCTAACGCAGCTAGCGCAGCATGTTCGTGGTTGTTGGAATCTCAGAAGCTATTTTTTTTATCAAGCTGTAGAGAGCTACTGTATGCTGGACATGAGAAAAGTTCCAAAGATATGCATGGTAACTTTTCACTGTCTTTCACAAAGACCTTATGCATTTCTCATTTTTTGTCCCTGCTGCAAAACAACCTGTTTTCAGTAGTTATATACAGATGTTGTTTTAAAACCGTGATTTCTTTCCCTTGGCCCAACCATTCAGTTTTGTTGCCTAAACATAGATATAACACATATATAACCCAGTAGCTTTTGTTTGAATTCACAATGTTAACATGTTTAACACGACGACCTGGTGAGTCGGTGTGGTTTTTTATTCCTACCACTGGAGGGAATGACAACACGTCCAAAACATTAAATAAAATGATACAACAGACGTTAAAGTCATACTCCCTTTTGAAGCACATTAAGTACACATACAACTTAGACTAAAAATAAGTGTACAAACATATACCTTCCCAACTTCAGCTATGACTCCTAAATGCTACAATCTACAATATCATTTAGCAGATGCTTTTATCCAAAGCGGCATACATTTTAGAGTTATACAACACAAGCAAAGATGAAGTCAAGAAACAACAGTAAATGCCATGGATAAAGTCGAGTCCTATTAGGACACAAGTGCATTTAGGACGCAAGTGCTTTAAAGTAGTGTGCAACAGTGTGTGTACAGTGCAAACATATTTATTTTTATTTTTTTCAATAATTCATTGTTATGTGTGTTGATTATGTGTGATGGTGTACAGTAAAGAGCTGGGTCTTCAGTCTCTTCTTAAAGATTTAGAGGGACTCAGCAGACCGGATAGAGTTTGGAAGTTAGTTCCACCATCAGGGAACTACAGAGGAGAAGAGTCTAGTTTGAGACATAGAGCCCTACATTGGTGGAGGAGCCAGACACCTTTCAGTCGAAGAGCGTAGTGAGCGGGAGGGTTTGTGGAACTGAATAAAGGAGTATAGGCAGGAGCTGTGCCAGTTGCTGTTTTCTAAGCAAGAGACAAGGTTTTGAATTTGATGGGGGCTGCGACCGATGGTATGAGAAGCCATGACTGTGGAAGATTGTGCCAAGTGAAGGGGTGTAAATTAAAAAATGGAGGGGGCCTAGCACTGACCCCTGAGGCACCCCAGTGGACACGTTTTGTAGTTTGGACACTTCCCCCTACAAGACACTTTAAAAGATCTCCCTGAGAGGTAGGACTTGAACCATCAGGGCAGAACCTGAGATAGTAGCTCTGTGAGTGTAGAGAGGAGAATTTGGTGGTTAACGGTGTCGAAGGCTGCAGTGAGGTCCAGCAGCAATAAAGCTGGTGATTGACCAGTTGCTCTAGCCAGACGCAGTGATTCTGTTACAGACAGGAGTGCAGTCTCAGTAGAGAGATCCTGCTTAAAGCCAGACTGATTTGGATCGTACAGGTTGTTCTCAGCAAGGAATCTGGAGACTTGGTTAAAAAATGTGTGCTCCAGTATTTTTAATAGGAACGGTTGAAGTGAGACAGGTCTTGTAGTTTTCCACCTGGGCTGGGTCCAGTGTTGGTTTTTTGAGCAGTCACACATGCTTGCTTGAAGGTGGTGGGAAATGCTACTCTGACCCGGTAAGGATAACTCACCATGATGGTATTGGCTATCTGCACACTGAAGCTTTATTATGAGGTAACTCTAGTCATTAAAACACTAACAGAAGAGAAAGTGATGATCAATACGTGATGCTGAATCCCACTAGGACATCACAGTAAACCAAAGACTAGCAAATAAAGAATTAACCTCAGAAGCCTTCATATATCCCGCAAAAGACACACTGTAGGCCCATTTAGCTGAAAGGTGCGGTTATAAAGCCAAGAGGCAGACCAAACTTTTACTTTCACCCTCCCCTGTGCACCATTAATTCCTTCAAATCCACTTCCCTCCCACCATCTTTCAACCTATCCTCTGTCTCTCTTAAGGCTGGGAGATCTGCATGCTCTGCAGCAGATCTGGTTTAACAGTACCACTGTTGTTGCATTGCCATCCCTACATTTCTTTATCCAGCCCTCTCCTCTCCCCTGTTTCCCTCCTGTTCTTGATGTGTAGAGGAGGTGGATAGTGCCCAAGGACAAGGATGAACCAGATTGTTTACAGAAGCAGTACTTTTTCAAAGAAAGTAAATGCTATTTATTTTTAATCGTTCCACCATGTTTCACACACTATCACTCTGCTGCCTGTCTCCCTGAGGTGACCGATTCTAGGAGTGTTTTGCATGTTTCTATATATTTGTGTGCATGTTTGACAATATGTAGTGTTTTGAATAGTAACATGGTTGTGTGCATGTATGGGTGTGAATTAAGTATTGTAGCATTGCAAACTTGATTTTTTTTTTTTTTAACAGTTTGAATATACAGCTTTTCCAACATGTATGAGTAATTGTGCTGACAGGAGTGCATTGTGTGTTTCAGTGCGTCTCTTTGTCGGTGGGAGGTAGAAAGGATGGAAAACTAAAACACTCACCAGCTCAACGAAAGACAGCCCTCCATAGCTGTGGGCCATGATGAAGACATTCTTGGCTGCGGCTTTGGACACAAAGTGGTCCCACACGTATAGCACGTGTTCCTCGGAGGAACCATTTTCCTGCAACACAAAAACCCTAATGTTATATCCATAACACAGAACACTGATGTAAATTTTATGAGCTTGAAGGCTGTCAACAAACCCAATTGACCACTTACAAAACATTTGAGATATGTGTCCATGCAATGAGCATGGAGCATGAATAGAGTCATCAAACTCTTTTTTAAATTTAATTCAACATCATCAAAACCTGCACCTTGGGGCCAGCCAAAAAGAAAGGTATAAAAGAGAGACAAAAAAGTGGTGGTGGCCAGAGGGGATTCTATAAAGAGCCACACTTTGGAAGATCAATAAGTCTTGCATATTGCAAATGCCCTAAATGTAAAACTCAATAGGCTGGTTGACGTAACGTTTAAATCTTAATTTGTACCCTGTTGGTGAATCGATGGTCCATCTATACACCAGTAGAGGCATAATGGGAAGACACTAGAGGAAGGTCAAAGGAAAAAACAACAGAGAGGAGATATACATGTGCATTTAACAAAACGGCATAGTTTTGCACCTATGCATAATTACTAGCGAATACCCTTACGTATGTTCTCACTCTCATCTGCATGCGCACGGTCATACACACATACACACATGCAGGATTACGCACACGCGACTGCAAGACATGTTTAATTAACCAGAGATGTAAGCGCTTATCCAGGGCTGGAAAGAACAATAGTAAAAGTACAGGCGAGAAAAGGGCATCCATTAATGAACTTGTGACATTGATTCTAGCCTTTGATTTCCTATCAAACTGTCTGGTTCACAATAGAAGTCAACAATACATTCGTACAAGAGGCTGCACTACAAATGGTGCTTTGTCGACTAGAAACACCTGTATCCTTAGATCACAACACTGCTGTATATAAGAGAGAGCACAATACTGGATGCAAAAAACACTCACACATACACACACCCATTTATTTTAATTAGCATACAGATGTATATAAAAAGAATATCTTGAAATAAACAAACACATGGCCTATAGAGAATGGAAGCTCATCTGTTAATTGAGTGTCAAACTGTTCTATGTGACTCCAAAACAAATAATTAGTGATATGAGTTAAAGGACAGAGGAGGTGTCTTAAGAGACTCTCTCTAGTTTCCATAAATGTATTTGCATTTTACAAAGTAAGACTGTACATTATCATAGTGAGGTAATTACTATAACGTTGGTTCTCCTAAAGGTGGTAATTGAGGCGATAGTGTAGAACACACGCACATTACATGAAATATGGTTTAAACTTTACCTTTAGAAGAAAGTAAGGTAGCTTGTGATTTGATGAGATGTTTTTCACTCGCGCATATCTGTGTGTACAATTTTGTGTGCAAGTGTGTGTGTGTGCTTCCACTATTTGATGATGTGCTGCTGTGTGTTTTTGTTGCTGTGTTTGTCTAGAGGTAAATTAACCTGTCAGAGTGTTTGTGTTTACTGCTAGATTAGCATGAGGGGGTTGTAGTGTCAGCACCCACCTCCATTCACAGAGTGTGATGCAAGAGCAGGCAACTCCGCTCTGCCCTGCCCTTCTGCCATCAGTGCTCTGCATGTGCATGTGTGTGTGTGTGTGTGTTATACTACGTGCACAGAGGGGCTGGCTGGAGCAGAGTTGTCTGTCTGAAAGGCTGTGACATCAAAGTCCTTTGAAGTCTCTCTCCTCTCTCCTTTGCCATGTCACCCTTCATCTGTGAAGCCCATTTCATTAGCCTGCCTCCCTCCCTCCCTCACTCCTTCCCTCTCTTCTACCTTCTTTTTCTTTTTCTCCAGCACTGATGCCACCTGTTCTTCCGCACACTCCTCTGTCTCCTGTTTTGTCCACCTCTCCACCCACCTTGTCCACCTCCTGGTTTGTCTAACCTATCCTTTAATGACAATACCTGACATGGAGACATTAGGCAGGATTTGCTTCTTTACAGAGCACCTTCACATGTCTGTTTGTTCGATGTTTAGTTCATCAATAATCCTAATATTTCTGATCTCAACTGATTGTGGACCAAACATGCTAAATAGCTCTTACTTGCAAAATGAACACGAGATCAGTGTTTTTGTCTATTTCTTTAATTATAATAATAATAATAATAATAATAATAATAATAATAATAATAATAATAACAATAATTACACACATATTGCAGAGTTGATGTCTTCATGGTGGCAAATGAGTCTCCCGGTTCCCCTGACTCCATCACCCAACCAAACACACAACAACAGATATTCTTTGCCTACACCCTCAGTGGCAGGCCACGGAGTGACTGACTACCTGGCATGGCAGTGTAGTGAATTATCTAAACAGCATTTGCATATTGTTGCAATTATTTCCTGGGGTTAATTAGCTGCAGTGGAGCACACCGCCCTGCGAGACCGGCTTCCTGTCACCAGCTCTCACACAGTATCTAAGATTATTTATTTATTTTCCACAGTTTCCCCACACTGTGTAAGCTTGTGTGTGTTTGTCTGTTTATGTGTGTGTGTATGTTGTGTGTGCATCTGCCAGCACTGTCAGAATAGCGTCCCAACTGCACACCTGTTGCCAACATCCTTCAGCCATGACTGTCAAGGGACATTTGAGGGTGTGTGCAGTTTGTGTGTGTTTACCGAATATATAGTGATCCATACTGTCCCCTTGGAGAATATAAAATACAAATCAGCACCCTAGACAGTCTCAGGACCAGAAAGTCTCTAGATGCTGACAGCTTACTATTATCAGAAAGAAATAAAATATGGTGGAAGGGGCTAGAGAAAAGGAGATTGTAGACTGAGAGAAAGAGAGAGAGAGAGAGAGCCATAGAGAGCCATACATATTATGGAGGGTATACAGTATATATATTTGTTTCTAACACAAAGAGTCTGACAGGTTCTCTCAGCTCTGGACTTGGGATTCATGAACACACACAAGTGCAGATACACAGCTTAATCTATTGAACTAATGTGCATTTATTGTCAGTCATCATGAGCTCCAGTACAGTCAGCTCCCTATAGTACAATTTTCTGTGTATATAGACCCATTCAACCGGTTTGAATGAAACAAAGTACTCATTCTGCTGTTTTGTAACTGCATGTTCCACACTAAGCACAGAGTACAGAAAAAAAGCCACAGAATTGTCAGATGAGGTCAGAAAGATTATAGTAGCCAAACATGGACAATCTCAAAGCTAGAAGTCCATCTCCAGAGACTGGATCTGCTGGTGCCTATGAAGACGCATCTTACGTGAATAAAGCAGGACAATACTGCACCGTTAATACCTCAGTTAAGAACAACACTCCCATTGACAAATGGGCACAAGTGCATTTGCTACTTACATAATATGGTAGTTGGCCATGGCAATCAGAATACTGCCAGTCTGAAACCAGCAATGATAGTGCTGCTGCATTGTAAGATAGGTCCACTGGAGATTACTAACGTATTTTGGAGTGCAATGTTCCACCCAGTGTCACAAAGCATCTACGTTGAAAGTCATGCGTCCTCCAGCAAAACAAAGAACCAAAACGGACATAACAAAGCACCCAGAAATGGTTCAAAATAAAATGCTGGACTGTTTCAGCAAAGACTCTAGATACAAATCCAATTGAACACTTGTTGAGAGATCTTAAAGCAGCAGTTTTGCAAAACAAGAGTAGGCCAAACTGCCAGTCAAGAGGTGGAGGAGTCTCACTGAAGTGTATTGGAAACAGCAGGTATTTTCTCAAAAGGCTGTAATACATAATATTAAATCTAGAGTGTCAATAATTTTGTCAACCTTTTCTGTTTATTTTATTATTTAAAAGGAACAAAGGTATGTGTACTATATATATGTATATATATATGTGTGTGTGTGTGTGTGTGTGTGTGTGTATATATATATATATATATATATATACACACAAACCTCAAAGATTGCAGTCAATAACTAACCAAAATGTGGTTTTAGCCAAGTTCCTGCTACCCAATCAACAGCACTCTGATTAAGTGTTGTAACTTACGTCAGCATTGAAACTGCTAGACAACCTGCCACACGACATTGAGCATGACTATCTACCCCCTTTTACTCTGTAAGTGGTTCCAACTGTTACTCCTTTGTTGAACGCGCTTGCCTTCCAATTGTCGAGTTTCAAGAATTTGTTCAATTTAGCTCTTTCCATTACTTATACAATAACAAGTCGCACTCCTTTCCAAAACCACACATAATTGCACGCACACAGATGCAAACCCGAACACATGCACTCTCTTGTTTCTTCAAAAGTTGTCCAGTCCAATACTTGCCCTGTGTTTATTCACTGTAATGAGAAGCAGGGAGAGGAGAGAGGAGGAGAAGAGTGTGCTGCAGCCAGAATAACAGCCCCAACGCCAACACAAACCCAGTGTCTGACCAACACAGGAAACAATGAATCTCACAACATCAACACACTCTGACAAACAACCACTTCAGACCTCCCTGCACCTCCCTTCTGCTCCTCCTTGTCCTCCTCCTCCTCCTCCTCCTCATCCAAAACACATAGGACCTCAGAAAACTTCTGAGGAAGCTGGAATTTCAAGTCAGGAGATGGTGAGCAGTGTGGACCGGAAGGAATCTAGTGGATAAGAGCCATTATACTTTTTACACTCAGAAACTTTTCAGTGGGAGCCAGAAGTGTCAGGACAGTTGTCACGGGATTCCTAAACAACTTTATTGGGTTTGGACTCTTTCGCTTGGCCAGTGCTGGTTTCAATCTTCCAAAAATGTCAATAAGTATTTCAAGGGTGAGAGCTGTAGTAAAATTACAAGTATTACAAACACGGATTACAGAACAACATTATTTGAGAGTTCCTTCCTGCAAAGGAATAAGTCGAAACAAATTACTCAAATTACACCAGAGCCTTCTCACACACAAACACACATAAACTCTGACCGGCTGACCGATTCCCAATCTCTCAATCCCCTCCTGCCCTCAGGCCACACACTGGGTAAAGCCACCTGCAGCTCCAGTCATTATACTCCTTAATATGTCCTGATCAGCACAGAACAGGACTGTTTTCATTTGGTCTAATGATTAAAAATTAAATAAGCAATGTACGTAATTACATGTTTGGTGTTAGCAAAGAGGTTATTAGAGTAAGTTTGTTTGTGGGTGCGTGTGTGATTGCATACATGTCTCTGTGCACACAATTAAAAAGTGGACCTCAACGACACCTGTTTGCAATTGCATTCTAATCAATGTCTGGGACGTGTACTCCTTCGCCATCTCTTTTCCTTTTTTTCTTCTGCTCTCGTCTTTGTTTCTTTCTTTGCTCTCTTTTAAGGCCGACAGAGAGCTGAAGTTAGCTAGAAGCTGTCTGGGAGCTGATGGGTCTGCTAGAGTGGGGGAAAGGAAGGTATGGAGTAAATTAGCGGCAGAGATGGGAAAATAATGACTGTGGCATTGTGGGTAATTAGCAGGTATAGTACCTATGGAGAGTTGGGAATATAATGATGTGAGAAAGAGACAGGGAAAAGCGAGAACGAGGTGAAAAACGTGTGCAAGACTAACAAGAGGGGGGAAACTGTGTGCGTGTAAGAGACTGAGAGTGAGAGAGAGAAATGAATGTGTAGGTGTGTATTTTCAACTTTGCAATGAAGGGGTATACAGTATAAGGAGAGAGAAAGTGAGGGAGAGAGAGAGAGGGAGAAAGCTGGAGCCAGAGAAAGGAGAAAAACTATAGCGTCCATGTCATCCCACGTGCAGATTAGCGTGCTCAGACTGTATACAATGAAATAGCATGACCTTGGTGGGGTGAGTCTGCTCTGACAATATTTGCCAGGGCATTGTTTCAAATCAATAACTCATTAACAAAGTACAAAGGAAGTTGCTGTGGGTTTGTGAGATTCTTTATTAGAAAAGAGCGGCTGCGGGCCAGAAAGGTCATCGCTGTGACATCTCGGCTAGCCTCGCGCTGCCGCCCGGATTGTCAGGTGAAATTACTGCGAGCCATTAATTGACATAAGGCAAAGGAGAGCGGGCAGGCAGACAAGGCTGTGTTTGTTCCAGGATGACCCTGAGGTGCTGTGTTGTGTGTATGCGCGTGTGTGTGTTTGTGTGTATGTCTCTATTCGGGTCAGCCTGTATCCACAACAGGGTTGTGTGCAGAGAGAGAAGGAGAAGGGGAGAGACAGGGAGAGAGAGGGACCTCAGTGGGTGGGGAGGTGTGAGGGAGGGCAGGATGGATGTGTTTGATGGTTGACCTGACTAGAAGATTGGGAGCAGGGATCTGAGACCAGCTACACTTATTCTGCCTTGAGCGAACACACAAACACACAGGTATTTGTACACACACAGATGTTATGTACCACACATAAGACTTATGTCCAGAAAAGACACACTAACAAGCTCAAAATCTAACAGATTCACTCCGCTTACAAACTTTAAGAAGTCAAATATATTCACTGTTACACTAGATTCAAACACAAGACACACCTACATTTAAAACATAGCACACACACACTCACACACTCACACTCACACACACACACTCACACACACACACACACACACACACACACACACACACACACACAGAGTGTGCTTGTACTGTGGCCTTAAACATTAGAAACTAGCTCCGAAAGACAGATACACATGGACACGGGTCAAAGTCGTTTCTCGACCACATTCACATGGAAATACACACCCAAATACAAAGATGGCATCTAGCCAATTTGTTCTCTGCAGCAAGCAGGTGAGCTGCCCTCTAGCCTTGGTTATTGACCTCTCTTCTGACCAGGTTCAGAGGTTAATCAAGTCCCTACCTGTCCTTGGATATGCTGAGCCTTACTTCTTGGCACGACCACAGGTCAGAGGTCAAATAAACCCTGTCTGTATAATTGCTTGTGGGCCACAGACTGGGGCAAAGGGGTGAAGGTGACAAAGAGCAAAAACCCGGCCCCATAGAGAAACACTGTAGCACCATGTCAAATACAATTACTAGTGTGTGTGCTTGTGTGTCCATGTCTTAATGTTTATAATCAAGTTTGGTGTGTGTGTGTGTGTGTGTGTGTGTGTGTGTGTGCGTGCGTGCGTGCGTGTGTGTGTGCCTTAGTGAATCCTCAGGACGTTCTGTAGTACAGTGTGAACATGGGGAAACAGGACATCATCTGCTAAACACAGACAAGGACAAGGATCTCAGCCAGCCCCCGTGGACAGCTGCAGCTGGGAATAATGGGTCTTAGAGAGGCAGGGCCTTAATAATGGATGCCCCTTCCTTTAGGAAACACACTCTGTACAATCCACAACAGTCAGATCAGTATGAGACGGCACAAGACATCCGTCTCCAAGAAACTGGAGACCAAAATACTCCCACAGTCCTCCTGCACAACAGACAGAAAAACTAAAGGTATGATATGCAAAACGTCCCTCCCAAAATACAATACAATAAAAAGGCTTACTTCCTACTCTTAGGAGAGGGTCTTACATCAACTACAGCCATGGAGAGGGGTAAAAAAAAAAAAGGGACACAAGGGAATTAAACAATGCCTAGAGTGGAAACAGCAGCACACTGAAGGGCCCTAATATTTTTTCTCCATTGTGGTATGACTGTGACAAATTAATAATTGTAGAGAAAAGTGGAGGGATGTTATAGTAAATGCATTCGACATCCACTGGTCTCAATCACACAGATATCTCTTTCTTGAAGTTGCTCTGAAGCTGAATATAGCCTCAATCTGCTACTTTAAAATGCTATTGGAGCGAGGGCCTCTCCATCTATCTTTCTCCCTGAACAACGTACGATGTGAGATGCCAAAAGGAAAGGAATAAAAAAACTAAGAGAGAAAGTAGAGAGAAAAGTATTCCAGTCATTTATAAAAATAAGTGGTGCTTAAAGAAAGGCGAAGCTCTGTTTTTTGTCCCCTTTGCTCTTTTTTTCCCCTTCTTCTTTCCAGGGCCTGCTGGCCTAATCCCAGCCAGCCAGCCTTGGGTGAACTCTTTGGAAGCTTCTTAAGCCCATGAATGTGCCTTTTGTTCCTGCCATTCCTCCGCTTGGCTGACAGAAAATAGCTAACTGGATTACTGCTAAAATTCAGAGTAAAGTGAACTCCCAAACTTCTATATGGCAAAGTGCTAAGAGAGCACCCCCCTCCACCAACCCTCCACGATCCTCATCAGCATCCCTCCGATCAGACTTTCTATCCTTCCATCCCTCCCTCTGTCCTCTCTTTTACTCTCCCTCCTCTACCAATATCCCCCTAAACATGGCCCAGTGGTCTGTGATCTGGAGGAGAGGAGAGGAGGGGGATTAGATAAGGTTGAGAGGTTGCACACTATGAACCCAAGGCTAAAAAGTAAGAATCCTAAAAGCAGTTAAGAGCTTATTAATGTGTGTAAGGAAGCGTATTAATCAACTCAACTCTATTAGGGGGCTGATTTGTGTGTGTGTGTGTGTGTGTGTGTGTGTGTGTGTGTGTGTGTGTGTGTGTGTGTGTGTGTGTGTGTATGTGTATGTGTATGTGTCAGTCTTTGTGAGTCAATTTAGTAAAAAAATAAAATGTTCAAGGTAACTTTATGAGTCTCATAGGTGTAAATACAGAGCAAGACAGGTGGCAATTCAAGCTCATAGTATTTTTTGTATAATGCTGGATTTAATTATATTACAAAGAGTAGAGGTATATGTTTGAATGTATGTGTTTCTGAATGGCTGTATGCAGGTGGTCCAGCAGCTCAGCGGGAGTTAGACTGTGAGGTGTAGTGAATAAAAAAGGTTTGTGTGCATGTGTGTGTGTATGTGTGCCCGTGTCTTGGGTGGGTGCCGTTGAAAAAGATGAAAACAGCCCAGCTAAAGAGGTTTGATTTGATCCACCACCCACCCCGACTAACAGAGGTGAAGAAGAAGGATATACACACGCACACACACACACATACACACCCTTAGTTCTTTTTCCACCTCCTTTACTCTTTTGTCTGTCGGTATGTGTGTGCCTTTGCTTATCTGCATGTGTGTTTACGTGCGTGCTTGTATGAGTGTGTGCGCGTGAGTGTGACAGCTTACTCCAGAGCGGACAGAGGCAGAGCGGTGGAGAGTAAAGCAGTGCAGGAGGAGGCGTGGACGATAGAGGCGAGGTCATACACACTAACATCCTGCTGACTTCTGGGTCAAAGGTCAAAATTCAAGGGGCACCGTCACAGAGCCAACCTGCTCACTCATTAATCTTTATCCCGAGTCTTGCAATCCCTGCATCTAAGGACAAGTGTATTTGGCTGGAAAATCTAAACCTTCTACATGACCCCTACTTTTCTGGTTAATGAGGATAATTTTGTATTAGCCTGCTGGTCTGAAAAAACACACATAGAAAGTTTTTTTTTTTCTTTTTCTTTTTTAATCCATCTCTCTGTTCGGAAATGTCACAACACTGGATGCTGCACTGATATGGACTGCTAATTCAATTATCAATGTGCTAGCTTATATTAAACAGAATCGTGTCTTGACATGACATTGGGGTGATGTGGCATTTTCTTCAGTTACTCATTATGAGGTCTGTCCTGACTTCCATCTCGTGGAGTTGTGAAAAGCCAAGACTGTTAAACTGCACAGTATTTTTGAGACACTGCAGTCTCAAAAAGACCACTGCTGCATACCGTCCTTGTCTCAGTGCATCTGACCCTGTGCAGCATGCATAATACAGGCATGGGGAAAGCAAGCTAAGCCCAATATCAAGATATGAATAATATTGCATGCTTCCTTATAGAATAGGGGAACCTTGGTTCAGACTGTGTTAACGATCTCACACCACGAACGTTACTGAGAGTTAAAGATTTAAGGCAATAGGAAAGGAGGAGGAGAAAATAAATAAATATATATAGAAAAAGTTGTAATCAATTGTATCATGTGATCATTCAGTTTATAAAACTATAACAAAGCTATTAAATACATGCTCTTATTAACGTAAGTCAAATAAAAAGTAGACGGCTACACATGCATACACACACACAGGGCATGATATAGCAAACACAATAAGCAATGGAATTTGAATATTAATGAGTGACATAAAATATATACCATATATAAGTGACAGTAGATGCAAGTTAGTTTGACTACATTACTGTGAACGATATGATGGATTGTTTACCAGAAGGTTTTTTATGTCAGATCGCGTAAAGCAAGTTCACCAGTCGTATGACAGGAAAAACCAGTGCACATGCAAAAGAAGTGTGATAGAGTAAGATAGTGCTGCAGCTAATTATCCCTTATTAGAGTGTGTGTAAAGGTACTGCCAGGGGGGGTGAGAAAAAAAAGCCTGCGATGACAGCTCACACACCGCCCGCTAGTCCCAGAGCAGCCCTAACTCTTGACAGACACCAGAGAGTGACGTATTTCACATACACACACAGACACACACACACCCACGCACACACAAATGTACATGCATTGCTGTGAAGCTTCTGCCATCAACCAAAGTAAGGCACAGATAATCGATGAGGACACTCTTCTCGTATGAAATCCTGTGATGGTTAAAAAGCCTAGCTTACTGTGCCCTTAATCTTTAAAATTGCAGTGAATGAGAGCTTTTAAGAAAGTTAAAAAAAATAATGAATGAACCCCATTGAGGAGGCATCTATGAATTTGGTTGGTAGGGGTGAAACAAAAGACATCTATGACATTGTTTTAATTTCTCATCACTTTAACCCTATTTATTTTCACAATGGAACTAGATTTATTCAGAGGGTCGCTTCCTTTGTTTGACCACAAGGTAAACTGGCCGAGCTAAGTGTATGTGCATGTGTATATAAGTGTGTGTGTATGATTAGCGGGTGTACGGTTAGTGTGGCATGATAAGAATGTTGCAGTGTGTTTGCAGAGTGTGTGGTAGGGAGATAATAATCCCAGCGGTCAACAAGAGTGAAGGGCCAGAGCCGCACTGACCAGCCCACCATCTGAGAGAGAAAAAGAGAGAGAGGGAAAGAGGGAGAGGAAGAGGAAGAGGGAGAGAGGGAGGTAGCCATGTGGTTAACACTTGCTCACTGAGAGGCGACTGGAGCACGGCCAACCTCTTCACACACAGGCTGACCACACAAGAGCCTCTCTTTCTCCCTCTGCCTCCCTTCCTCCCTTGTTACCTAACATTTCCTTCCCTTGTTTCCTCAGCTAGCCGCCTCCCACCTTCCTCCTCCCCTCACCTTCTTGCCACCTTTGTCTCTTCCAAACTTGCCCAAATTCCCCCCTCCCATTTTCTCACCTATGTCTCTTCTCCTACCTCCTCCCACGACCCTAAACTGTCACCACCTCCTGCATCATGTCTGCGTTTGACAAACATCTATCCTTCTGTCCCTCCACCGCGGCTCTGGGAACGCTTCCTTCCTGCCTTCCTTATCTGTCTCTCCTCCCTCCCTCTTGCTTGTTCCTCTTACCCGTATCGGTATCCGTTCGGTCTCTGTCTCCTTCTGTGGGTTACGGTACTTCTCATAAAATTCTCTCTTCTTTTTGCCCTCTTTATCATCTTTGCGTTCCCTCTTTTCTGCGGGTTCGTCTGAAAGTTCAGTGGGAGAGGGCAAGGGAGAGGACATGGCTGGCTTCTCCACTTCCAGGTAGTTCTCATTGGGGTTGAGCACCATCACACCGTAGCCCTCCTAAAACAGATAAGAAACACAAGTATGTGTATTAGAGCCGGGTATCCACATTATACACATTAGATTCAGTTCATATTAAGCATTGATGATATTTTATATAATGTATATTGTTGATTTCACTGATGTAGAATAAAACAAAGTTTGTTTTATAACGCAAAACAAAACTTGCAGTTTAACCTGGTTGAGAAGAAAAAACGCATTAAAAAATAGCTGCAATATGTTTTTTGGGGAGAGAGGACCCTATATCTAAAATATAGCAAAAAATTAAATGGATCTTTAGGTAGTGAGCATGACAGATATGTATGAGAGAGATATATAGAAAATACAAGCACCAAGAAAAATTGTGTATTTTTTACTCTTTAATTCCCAAAATGTTTCATGATTTTTTAAATGCCTATAAGCTTTATTAAATCTAAAATGTAATATTGACATAACATTTTTTGTTTACTAAAAAATATATTAACTTTGTCAAACCTACTAAGAGGAGCTGATATAGCACCACATGATAATCTCTGCTGCACTGAAGCTCAGAAACTTTTCTGCTCAGTCTAGGTCTTCCAGGGGTTCATGGTGTCTCAAAACGGGCTCAGTAGTGGATATCTATGAGCAAATAATACCGTAACAACATGCAGATTGTGAGACGACTGGGGGAATAACACAAATCCTGACTGAAAGAAATGGCAGATAAAGGGACAGAGGAGAGAGTGTCGCTGCAGGGACAAGCCGAAGTAACTGGGGGATTGGAATTCAGCGCCAGTGGTTTCAGTCGGTGGGTAGCATTTAGTGACTCTAAAGGCCATGTGTCACTTAATATCAAACTCAATCGATCCCACCATCATTCAATGTAAGAGTTAGCCGCAACTGCATACGTATCTGTGTGCATTATATTGTGTGTACGGGACTTGAAACTTCTCCGGTACAGGTAAAAATTGTCATTGAAAAAAATCCAATAATAACCAGTGTACTAAAATGAAAGTGAAAAGAAGACTTAAAAAGAGGAAAAATAATGGTTATAATAAGAAAGAATGACTAAAGGGAAACGCATTGTGGAGAAAAGGAAGTTTTCTTGTAGCCTTTGGTGACTTTTTCAACTTTGAAGCCATTTTAATTAACTGTGTTTATTGTCCCAAGCACTCTGAAACTAAAGCAGGAAATGGATGGATTCCTGTTTCACTTTGGTTGTGCTTTTCACACACAACCCCCCCCTTGTGATACACATACACACCCGAAGACTCAAACTTATGGGTATATGCCTGGGCAAAAACACACACACACACACACACACACTAAGGAGTAAGACAAAAAGACCTTTTAGGAGATGTGAGAAGGGAGTTAAGGGAGGCAGCGTCGCTCAGCTTCCTCTGCAAATCGCCCTCACACACACTGTCTCCTCAAGGCGGCACGTCTCCTCTTCCTTAATAAGTGTTAACACAATGTGCTTGTCTTCCGTTGACGCAGCATGAGTGTGTGTCCCTCCTGTGCCCATCGACATCAAACCTGCCACACACCCCTTCCCTTAGCACCTGCCGTGTGTTGACAACAGCAAAATGACACTTTCTCACTTATTCAGATTATAAAATTAGTTTGATTCTCACTCCCTTTCAAATTCAGACAGTCAATTTCAGTCTTCTCTCGATGGACATATTTGTAATGTAAAAGTTATTATTAATATAAATGTATTAAATTCAAGAAAGCACTTTTAAAGTGAGAAGAAAATTGGACATGATCAAATTGCAAATTATTGCATTTAAAGTGTGTATTTTAAAAATGATTTGACAATTACATCATGTTTTACTGAAAATCCAACAAATGTATTTAAAAAAAAAATTAAACTTCAAAGAGTGTTCTGCTACATAATTGCATCTGTGTGATGATGGAATTAAAATGTGCATTTTACTCCAACAAACTCCTACAGCAAGTTCAATGGTAATTTAGCAAGTGATTTATGACTTAAAAAAAACTACATGTCCATGTTGCAGTTTGTCTGCAAATTCTAGGTAGATGATGTTTTGCCAGACCTGGACTTTTATTAGTCTACAGAAGAAAAACTAAAGTTATAGAGGTAATGCATGAAGATCTATTAGGGAGACTTAATTCAGCCTGCAGACATCACAGAGACATTTGCACACAAATACACAAGTTCAGACACACGAGCGCACATTCAGATAGATGGATCGCTGGATGAAAAAGAAATAAGAGTGGGTGAGGAGAAGAGAAAGCGGAAGAGACAGAGGGAGACAGACGGGGGAGAAAGAGTGAAAAAGAGGAGATATAGATAGATATATGGATGGATAGATAAAACGATAGGACAAAGATAGATAGAGAAGGAAGGAGAGACAGAGAGATTTAGTCTAACCAGATCCACACCAGCTTTGTGCCACTGCCCACTGGTGGCAGCCTGATAAAATAACTGACAAGACCAGTTCAGCCTATGGCAGCAACATCAGAAAAACAAGATACAATTTTAATCAATAAATTATTAAATTAAATACTGATAAATTTAATTTATACATGAAAAAGCTAAATAATGGCAATATGAAAAGCACACTGTGCTGTCAAGAAATGACCCATAGAAAGGGGGGAAACAATGACAGAAAAAAAAACAGGAAAAGCCTCTAGCACTTAACCACTTTGTGTGCATTTCTCCTTTCCTCTAATCTTGGTTCACAAGGCCAAAAGTTAATGGTTTAGCAACACTGGCCCACGTGCTCTGATGCTAACCCTTAGTGGCCTACAATCATGTTTAGTCTTCAGTGCTCTTACCATAACCTTTAGTGGTCTATAACCCTTCCTGGCCTTAAGCATACTATTGGTAACCTCAAGTGGCCCGATTCCTAGCCTTTAGCGTCCTTATGCTAACCCTGAGTGGCCTATAGCCTGTGGCCTTTCCTTTGGAGAGGCTAACACACCTAACGGAGCTAACAGTGCTAACCCTTTCAGCTGTCCAGTCACCCAGAAGGACATTGCTGTAAAGGCGACCAGTGTCGTCTGCATACTTAGTCTGGAAGAGCAGGGCCGCCGAGTTCACCTCTATGTCGGAAACCATCATTTATTTGAACACTGAGAGGTCTGTGTTGGTGTCAGGACAACACTGCTCTCCCTGTCCAGACACTTCCTCTCTTATTCTTCTCTCCATCAACCAAATATACTACAATGAGACCTGTGCTCATGGACAGAGCACAACAAAGCAATCAGGCGGGAAAATCTCAAACTTAAAAAAAAAAAAAATAATAATAATAATGAATTTGACATTTATCACTTTTTCCTATATATATATATTTAGATAAAAAACAATATTACACTTTACGACTGTGATTGTCTGTGAGATTAATTGTATATGCCAAACTGATCCACAAAACAAATGCTTTTGAAGAAACAAAAATTATATTCAAATTAAACAGCATAATGTGAACGCTTACCCCAAATCCCACAGAACTAATTTCTCCCACAGAGCTAATGTTCATCATCCTGGGCTTTGGGTTGTTTTGTGACAGCCAAATCTCTCCATACATCTTGCCATACACCCTTGTAGAGTTAGGTCATTCGGTCTTTGTGTTTCTGGCTAACTGTTAAGTCGCTCCCACATACGCGCACACACACACACACACACACACACACACAAGATACACCTGCTAAATCTGATCTTTGTGTTCTGATGTGCTGTCAAAGTGTGAATCTTGCACAAATGCACAATGCAAACCTTGGGTCACCCTGCTTTTTATACCACTAAATCTCTCTCTCACACATTGCTAACATTGGGTCACTTTGCCTTTGTCCTATACACACACACCGCCTCAAATGAAACACACACGCGGTCCTCTGGCGTTGGGTCAGTCTTGTCTTTTTGCTGCAGTATGCAGGCTAAGTCTCTTCCCATGCCCTGTGGGCGCCCCTGTGCCACCACCACACTGAGTCCCTGCCCTGGGGCCAGCGGTCAAGAGGGTCGCCCCGACCCCTCTAAGGGGGGGTGCCCCGACCCCCATCACCCCGATCCGGACGCTCCTTAGCGCTCCTTTGTCGGCCTGTCCCGCACCAGATAGCACAACAAAGGCTGCCGCTGCTAAGGAAACCAGGGCTTGTCTCATCATCGTTACCGTCATCGCCCGGTTTCCCCACACGCAGCACTGTGAAGTTGAAAATGCTATGCCATTCGCTCTTTACTATAACTTAAAACATATATGAAGCTGCAATATAAATATCATAATATAAAGCATTATCTGGGATTCATAATTTTAGAACTGGAGCCATTCTGCACTTAACAGCATCGCCAATACTCTTTGATGGCAATGATGGAGCCTCTTTATGTTCAAATTAGATGCCGCTTGTCCACTAGAACTTTAATGGTAACAGATCATTATTTTCTCTTCCAGTCTTATTATTTGAAAAGAAAGTGTGTAGCGTGTGTGAGTGTGTGTGTGTGTGTGTGTGTGTGTGTGTGTGTGTGTGTGTGTGTGTGTCCACATGTTAGTGAGTACACAAGTGTGAGAAAGAGTAAATAAGATGTCCCTTTAAGACAGCAGCGCCTCTATTTTTCCAGTGGCGTTGTAATGAAATGAAATGTGTCTAATGTGCGGGAGCAGGGAGAGAGGCAGCCGGAGTGAGAGGGTGTTTCATCTGTGCGTGTGGAGCTCAGAGAAGCTTTGATGTGAGAGCTCTCATGTAGTGAGCAGGGCTTTGGGCACAGGGAAAAGGACAGCACTTGACAGGTACAAAGCATGGCTGATAGCGGTCACGGGTGCATGCAGTGAGGAAAGTGGATGGTATGGTTGCGTGAATTTGAGGTTGTATGTGTGGCTGTTTGCTGAATAGGAGCATATAAATGATCTTCTTGGCATTGCACTTGTATTTTAGTCCATTTACGTATTCGTACGCACGCAGTTCACATCTTGAGAATCAGCGTGCAGTCTATAGGTTTACATTGAAATTGGATCTCGGGCAGCTTACTTTATTAGTTTTCTGTCGGGGGGCTGTTAGAATCGGGCAAACGGCGCTCCCTTTTATCAACAGCCTTCGCTCCACTTCCTTGTTTCAGGAATACACAGCTCCTGATTCGCTGCTCAGGCTTGACTGACAAGGGGGAAAGGGTCACCCTGCATGGCATACCCAATAAGATGAGGAGGAGGGGAGGGATGTCTGTAGGCTACAGTCTGGTTTGAGATCTGAACGAGGCACAATGGCTGACCGAGAAGAAAAGCTAAGTTGGAAAATGAGGGAGAGCAAAGCATTGACGTCACAATTTGTTTGCATTTCAGTTACTTGTGGCTGAAATAACATCAAATACAAGTACAAAACTCTTTAGAGGCAGGAGGAAGATAGAAAAAAACACAGACTGCTCCTCAATAAAGAGGTATAAAGGAGCTGAGAGGGAAGGTAAATACTGTAATAACAAGTACACTCTCACTCTCCCTCTCTGTCAGGGCCACCCTGCTCTGTGTGACCTTGTCTGTCTCCGTCTCTACGTGAGCTTTTTTTTGCGTGCAGGGCCCCTTTATCCATCCGATCCCCCTCTTTTCTCTCTCTTTCTCCTTTTTCCCACTCCCCCTCTCCCTGAGGCTGAGATACCACACAGATCGCACAGTAATGTCAGATTAAGGCACGGTGCCCCCTTTCTCATTTTAACCCAGCACCAGTCTGAGACCCCCCATACCCAACCATACACACAGCTATGTTTCTCTGAGAGGAGAAGGGTGGGAGAATATTTACTGTACCACTGGGGCTATGAAAAGACATGTGTGGATCTTAGGGGTGATGTGAGAGGGGATGAGACGGGATTGTCATCAGCCTGTCAGCACAAAATCAATCATCCTCTTGATAACTAGCGATACCCAGGGGGCCATGCAAGTACTTGCAGGGAAGAACTAAATGTTACTAAATATTATTATCTTACAGCGTCTTTAAAAAAGACTGCAAAACGTTAAGGTTGATAGAGAAAATTAACAAGATAATGGGCTAAAATTAAGACTAAATTAAGGGCATAAATTGTAATTCATACTCTACGTATCAGATACATGAGCTCAACTTGATTTTTTTGGATTCTCTGCTTAACCCCACATCCATGTATGTTTAAGCAATCAATTGAACAGCCAACACAAATGTTTACATAGGAAAAGTAAGACAAACTGGAACTTTATCTCCCCGTCTGCCCTCCGAGTTAATTTTAAACAAATCGCCCACTGCATGGGTTTCTCCTTTAATAAAGAGTACACATTTAATTAAGTTTCTCTAAATTCAACTTTTCACTTCAAGTTCAAAGACTGCATTCAGCGTTCGCTTCCTCTAATGTAGTCATACACTAATTTGGTCAAAGTAAATAAGACTCTGTGGTAATGATTATCTTTTTCTTGATCTTAATGAGCACAAATAGTTTAGGTCAGAATAAGAGGCTAACCTTTTGAGCTAGTCAAGTAGTTGTGTCTGTAATAAGCAGCAGAGTTTTTAACCTTGGCATGGATGTCTGGGCTCATTTGGATATTGTTTATATGTGGAGCTGAATATTTATAAATGAGTTCAAAGTGGAGCAGTGGGGTGGAGGAAGTGAAGAGAATAGCACAGCTTCAGATCCCTGATGCCTCAGCTTCTTTTCATGCTCGCATTTACATTTCTTTCTCTCTGTTTCACTTTCTATTTCTCTCTTCCTGTCTCGCTCCTCCCGACCTGTCTATTTTCAGCACCTTAGTGAAAGGATAGACATAAAGACACTCACACAGACACTGTTGAGTAACTCACTCAGTGCAATGCCAAAGCCAGTTTATGTGTCAATTATTTACCATGCTCGACGTCTGTGAATCTGTGAATTTGTTCAGCCACTATCCATGCTCAACGGTTGATCAAGCATCAGAGTGTCTGGACAGACAGTGCCACATAAACACACTCTCACACACGTACACAGACACACAGAGTTTGGAGGCCTGCTTCATCTGCTCTCAGCACGACACACACACAGAGGGAGGTGCAGGGTTGGGGCTGGGGGTTGCTAGATTGGGGGTGGATGTAGCATTAATCACCGTCCAGGTGGAAATTGTCAGAGCTATCGATTGTGCAAGTAAATGTTACACAAGTCATTTGTCAATTTTTTTTTTTTTTTAAAGAAGACCAGCGTGTCATTCGCAAAGACGCAACTGTGAATGTAAACTCAGCAACACTGATATTTTAGAGCTGTCTCACCAGATGCATAATCAACCACAAAGCAACTTAGCAGACATCCAAATATCTGAAGGATGAAACTTTGATTACATTGTTTTACATGAAATCTTTTAACAATTAGGAAAAAAAATCAAAAACTGTAATAAGCCACGTCTCAGCCAGCAGTGTTGCTTGGAAAGATTATCAAACCGCTTGCATAATAAATTAACAATATTTTCAGTATGCTTTAATATTAGAGTATGAAACACATGCTTGCCATATACACAGCAAAGGAAATATAGTTAGCAAGACGAGTCCTCAGCCCACAGAGGGAAAGCTATGGGGAAATAAATACAGGAGGCTTATTCTGATGCCGTTAGCATTTTGATTTATATATTCTATATTGTCTCCCCTAAGCATACACATGTATTTTTAATGAGGGCACAGAGAGATATAGATCATGGAATGATAGGTGCCTCCCTACCCTCCTGCCTAACTATTTAATGTATAAATCAGGGAGAGAGGTGAGCAGAGAGGGGGAGGCAGAAAAGCTACAAAAAGAGGGAAGGCGGGAGGTGTGGAGGCATCCCAGGAGCAACCCTGTCCTGAAGGCCACTAATAACTGTGTGCACGGAAGGAAGGAGGAAAGGCAAAGCCTGAGTTCAATGGGCCTCGGAAGGAAGGAAAATGATGCCTAAGAAGATGATGATTATGATGATGATGGTTATAAAGACGTATATTGCGTTTATTCAAAATCTCCTTTCTGTTCAAGACTGCACAAAAACAAAGCATCTGACCTCTTCGATGAAAAATCCATCTCTGATGATCATGATGATAACAATGACACCAAAAAAAAGAGGGTGCCTTTCAGTTCGGCTAAAGAAATTCCACCACCATGTGAAATTCTTAAAGAGCGCTGTCGATGAATGTTTCTACTTCACCATCTGGACAGGTAGTTAGTGCGTTAACACACATGAACACACACACGGTGGGTGCGAGACGCATGGCCATATGTACAGACTGAGGCGGTCGGGGTCAGTGGCAGGACACATCTAAACACTGTAGACACATGAACATATGTATGCATGCATGCACAGACCTGGGCACATACCCATCGCCATGGTAAAATAATACACAGGCACATGTGTGTATGCCACGGTAAATTACAAAGAAAAGAAATTACAGGAAAGTTGTGACACCAAACGTTTTTGCAAATGATTACATAATAGATCATAAAAAAGCACAGTGTTTTTTTGTTCCAAATCAGATTTCGACTGCTCGCTTGTGATGAAAAATGGGAAGGTGCTGCTTTGGGTGTCATCTACCAGTAAATGACACTGTGCTGGTGAATAATGAGACCATGCTGTTGCGCCTAGGGTATTAATCTTACTGAACATCACAGGACCACTATGACCTCTATGGGTCAAAGGTCAAAGAGGAATCCCTTCACCCTTGCCCTGTTATTGTGACCTAGGAGAGACAGCAACATAGAGAACTGGTGGTCCTGCTGATGCTGCTCACTGTTGCTATGTGAGGTGTGAGCATGTGGGTGATATTTCATGTTAAGCGTGACCTTTCAGGAGATGAATTTTTTTCTTATCTTATATGTGTAAAATATTCATTTCTACTTGCTGTGGTATTGTACACTGTGAGAGTGTAACAGGCTGCAATCATGCAACTGGCAATAAATCAGAAGGCCACAGTATTAGCACACAGACACACAACCACAATGACACACTCCAACAGTCCAAGAGTCTGACCTCTCTCTAAGTGGCGCTACACCACAGGTCCATGAGTCAGGGGAGGTCGCCACAGCCAATCACAAGCTGTGTTTGAAGTGTGAAGGGTAAACACTATGGCTGCTCTGTCCTGCCATTTACTCTGCTTATTTTCACAGGATGTAACCTAGAAAAGAGGTGGCGGAGAATATAGTGTATCTGTGTGCGCATATGCATGTATGTCTGTGTGTTCCAGCACATTTTCCATAGTGTCATTACCACATGGCTGGGTTTATGCTCCACAGCACACACATGGAGCTACGCATGTATGTTGGAATCCCCTTCATCCTCTCACCATACGGCCAAATACACGTGCAGAAATCCATGCTGTGGCAACTAAGGAAACCATGCATGGAGCAATAGACATTTTCCTATTAACCCGATGTAGCCTTCAAAAACGGTTGAAGAGCAATTTACCATGGAAAGCGGCTGTAAAACACATCCTCTCTCTCTCACACACACACAGTCCAACCCCCTCAATCCCTCCACCACCACAATCCTCACTAGAAGCTCTTTCAAATCGACTACTTTTTTTTAAGACCACCTGTTGTCTATTATTTTTACATACTGCTTTTCTCATAAATCATAACACTCTGTAATTAATCAAGCTGTCAAAACAGGGACCGGAGGTCACCTGGAGGGGTCGGAGGTGGATGCAGGGCCGATGGAGGTCAGGGTCACACCGCATTCCTCATTATCAAGTTGGGATGGGAGAGGGGCCGGGCAAACAAAAGCGAAAGCAGATGGAGGGGTGGGGGGTGGGAGGGGGCACAGATGAAAAAGAGAGCTAGAGAGACAGAGAGAGAGGGAGAAGGAGAAATTGACAAAGAAAAGTGAAAGAAGCTGTCAGCTGCCTTCAGATGAAGACAGGGGAGGCGATTCTGAGAAGGGAGACATCACATAAAGAGGTGGAAAAAAGGGAAGAGAAAAAAGAGAGAGGCATGAAAAAAGAACAAAAGAAATCTACAAGATGTTTCTACTGTATAGACCTGAAATTGGCTGCAGAGAGGAGAAAGAGGAGAGAAGGAGGCAGGGTGGTGTGGCTTCTTCGATGGGAAAATAGGGAATCAGCTGTGGAAGTATGATTGTTATCTCGTTCTCTCTCCAAGTGTGTGTGTATTTGTGTGTGCGTGTGTATGTGCGGGTGATGAGGCAGACTGATATCTCTCTCAGAGGAGTGTGTATCGGTGTCTCAGTGGGTTGAGAGCCAGTTCAGAGACAGGACCACGGGCCTGGAGTGGCATGTCACCGACTCCACAATACACACTGCTGATTAGATCACACTGATTAGACTGGCACATATACACACAGATACACACAGATATACACACACACACACACACACACACGCACACACACACACACACACACACACACACGCACACACACACACACACGCACACACACACACACACACACACACACACACACCAGCAAATGCCCACAGAGAGAAAGAGAAGCTGAACGAATGTCGGCAATTCTCAAGTTATTTTTTTAATCGTAACTAGTCAGCAAGTTGTCTTACTGGACATATGAGAGACAATTAATGAAAGAAATTAACACGATCAGGTTAATACTAATACTAATACATTAGGTTTGTGTTTTCTTATGACATCCTGAATCACTTAGTAATATGAATTATGGCACGTGTGGCAAAATGTGTTGACAATCAAGTAAAGTGAATTATCTCATTATGTTGAGTGTGAATATGTTATGCGAAGTTATGAGTGTACAATCAAACAAGACGGGAGAAAAAACAAAGAAGCTAAAAGCTCAGTAGGGGGATGAAACCCTGGGACAGTCTATGCAGTGACAGAGAGAGGAAAAGATAAAAAAAAAATAATAAAAAAAAACTAGAGAACAATTTAAAAAGTGCAAATGCCGCGGAACTCCTCGCGCTATGTTTGCGTACCCCTCCCCTGCGAGGAGCATGAATTCTCAGGCGTGGCTCGCTCTATCAAAAACATCACTCTTGAATGAGGCGCCGACCATTGCGCAAAATTAGCTGTCACCCTTTCCTCAAAATCTTTGTTAATCTTGTTTCCAGTGTTTGCGGATTTATCAGCACATGCATCAATGTCAGCTCCTTGGTTACTGAGCCGCACTACTTGGGAGAAGATATAATTAAAAATGTTTGGGGCGTGGGGGGCGGGAGGGGAGGGCTGCTGAGGAGCGGGAGTGTTAGGAAAGACGGGGCGGGGGGGAGGTGGGGGGGTGTCTGGGAGGAGGAAGGTGAAGTCTTCCTCTCGTCTTGTAGTTTCCCCTGGGAGCCTGTGGAACACAGAGCCAGTGATAACAGACAAACGGGCTGGGCCGCGCCTCTCTTCCTCTCCCTCTCTTGCTCACTTTCCGGTATCACTCGGGTCAGCGTGTGCTGCTATCTCTTTAATGACACTAGCTCCACTGATCTGGCCGTGGTCGGGAAACTGGTCTTATTGTTAACAGCCACTTGACACAGAGGAAAACAACAGCCAAATGCAACCATCTAGTGATATAACTGCCTTATCAACAATTTGATGCACAACACAACCTATCCAGAGGGTTTCACACATGGGTGTCATGGCTGGTGGGAAGGACAAGCAGAAAGAAAAACATTCAGTACACTACAAGCATGAATATCATGTCAATGTGAGTAAATTAAAAAATCTGAATGAATTATGACATATTTGGTGCAATTCTGTGATTTTCTGAGTATCTGTTTGTTCACTGACTTAAACTAAAACACTTTGACATCTGGAGGGGCGGTGATGAATTACTCTGTGCCACCGCAGCTTGATCCTTGATATGTTTCCAGCACATCTCTTATTATCATGTGGCTTTTCAAAAACCATCACTTGCCCATCCAGCTCACGTCAAGGGACAAGGGACATCATGCATTAGAAATTCAACATCCAAGCTCCGCATCTAACTCACAGATACGAACACACACCAGACACATAGACGCATTTATACAAAACCTCACACACACGGCCCTCTGGGAGTGCGGTTGTGATGCCGAGACATCCCGGAGAGCCGTGCCACAGTACCAGCAGGTTTCAGGGCTGTGTGGACAGAACTCTGGCCACAGACATGACAGCTCAGGAGACAGCTCGGGAAGATGACAGACACATGTTTTAAACATAGCGCATAAATGCAAACCCCTTATGAGATGACACCTACCATAGTGGCCCTCTGTCTTTCTCCCAAAAGATTTGGGTGTCAAAGAATGCGACAACTGTGCGCCCTTGTGCGTGAATATCTATTACAGACATTGGAAAAAAGAACATAGGACATACTGTGCATGTGTGAATCTACTGTAGCCACATATGGGTGTTCACATCTTAGCTGACATGTGATCATGCTGGCAGGAAAAGGCTAGATGATAGTTAAGTTCAGGATTTTAAGAGAGGCAAGAGGTATCTAATTTTGCTTAATTTTTCTACATTATGGTAGCAGCTGTCATTGTACTCCAGATCGAAGTTCACATGTCTTGGAGACAAGAATACAATTGTCCCACGGCTGGGCCCTTTCTCTGCCATGTGGATGGAGGGTGAACAGCAAGGTGTCCAAGCCTTAACCTCTCACCATGCCTGATACGACATGTCAGCACTGAGAGGAGAGCTTTTTATCCATGCTCACATATTCTCTTCTTCTCTCCTCCACCAGCTCTTCTTCCTCCCTCCTTTTCTCCTCCATCCAGACCTTTAAGTGCGGGTCTGGCAGGTTTGGCTGGGAGGTCGCGTATTCCCCCTCTTCATTAGTGAGAAAATGGACTCTGGTAAACGCTTGTTAAAGCCCTTACCTACACTCCCCCAGTTAATGGGAGTGATCCATTTGTGTCCGTTTCTGCCTGACAAGGCTTTACTGGAAGATTAATAGTGCGGTGTCAGGCCACGGCCACCCTCTGTCCCGTTCTCATTTCCTTTCTTCTGGGACGCACACATGCAATAATGGAGCCCCATCTTTTGTTGTAACACCATGATTAGCCAGGGAGAGAAAAAAGCACAGGAATGACAGAACGAGAGAAAGAATGGAGCAGCGAAGAGGAAAACAAAAGGAATATAATAAAAAAAATCTTTCCTTCATGATGTGGTACAAGTGTAGGTTTTGAGGTTGTGAATTACAGGCACTTGACAGTGGCAGAGTGATATTATTAATTAATCTCCATGTGAGGTGAAGAGAGATATAATGAATCACTTATGGATATTTCCTCTGTTTTAAAGGCCGGCTTTATCTTGGCATGATCCAGAGAGAGGTCTTAGAAAGAGATGACGATGGAATGTATGACAGAAAAAGAGACAGAGAAAGGGAATACATTGGGAGAAATAATAGAGACAGAAAAAAAAGACAGAGAGAGAGAGTGGGAGAAAGGAGTGGGGAGAAGTCCTTAAAGGGCCACCCAGGGTTTCGTCTATCACCCAGGCCCCCCAGCAATCCCTCTTCCTTTCGGGGATGACACTGTCAAGTGTTCTGTCCCTTCACTGGGTGAACTGGATAATCGCTCTTAATAATTACACGGACATTCCCGGGAAGTCTGTCCTGTCCGGGAAGAGCAATTCTTCAGATGAGAATCCCATGGTGCAACAGGCCTGGAAATGTGCCATATAAATGTAGAATTCAAATCTAGACAGAATACTTTATTTTTGTTGTTGTTTTTTTTCTTTTTATTTCATCTCTCCGGGTCTTTTCTCTCTGGCGATTTCTCTGATGGGCAGACCAACAATCTGGTAAACACACAAACAGACACAGACAGGCGACCTGCATGGCAACCCCCTCCTCACTACATCACAGTCGGTGCCAACGGAGAGCAGGGTGTTTCTCAAAGGAGAGTATGGGGGATTGGGGCTGGTGGTGTCTCATTAAATTCTTGGGATTGTCTAATTGTCTTTCGTGGACCTCCGAGAGACTAGTACATTATACTCATTGCAATTAACTAAACAAAAGAGCCGAACCGCCCAAGCATTGGGGACAAGGCTGGCTAGGGGGAGCAAGCCGTCCAGCCGGGACCAGCACAACAAAACACAAACACACACACCAGAAGAGAGTGCAGAGAAACACTAAAGAACAAGAGAAAAGATATGAAGGAGAGCAAAAAAATGAAGGGAGAATAAAAAGGGAGGGGAACGAGCGAGGACTCAAGACAGATCTTGGGATTGGCCAGATGTCAGAGTCGGGTGGGAGGTCGGGGTGAGACGGGGTGAGGCGAAAGAGGAGGAGGGTGTCTGTGCTCATTTGAGACGCACCTTTGTGCTGGACCTGTCTTGTTTACTGCACTACAGCTTAGCAGTGCGAGGGTCCTATTCAGGGTCCAGGCCTTTCAGAAGGTACTGAAGGAGCCCTTAAGCCCACTTAACTACCATTTTCACACACTCTGCCTGCTCTCCTCTTTGTCCTTGCCTCCATTACATCAAACGCAGGAACAAAGGCGGGGAACAGAAACTGGGGCTGGCAGAATGGCGCCCATCACAAATATTAATTTGAAAAGGTGTTGGAGAGTAGAATCTACTTTTATGCACAAGGACAACTTGGGATTTTTTTTCTCTACCTTGTCAGGGGGCTCTTTGGGGGCCGCAATGAGCTTGGTTTTCAGGCTAAAGGGGAGGCTGAGGACTTGCAGCACAATTATCCAAGAATAAGGGGCTTGAGACGTGGCACACTGCTAAAGACTGAGCACACACAAGCGCACACACATGCACGCGCACTGCCTATTAAATAAGCTCCAAACATCAGGCCTCATTCACTTGCCAGGGCTATTAGGCAGAGCAACAAACTCAAAGAAGACACACACACATGTGAAGGGCCCATGTGACTGCAGCGGTTGGCATACAAAAACTGAGAAGTAACCTACTACTCTTCCCCAGAAAAATATACCAAATACAAGGCATTACAAAAACAGAAAACTACATACATAAAAAAATGGTGGCGTAAGAAAAAAGAACAAGAAAACACGATAACAAAATGTGATATATATAAAGATGTATTAAACAGCGTTTTCATTTAGATACACTTGATTGAAGCGTATTTGCTGGCAAGTAAATGGGTTTGTAAAACTGACCTTGAATTGACTGGTGGAAAGATAATTGTCTGAACTAGAGGTAATCCACAGTCCACCGCTCTTATTGCTATTAGCTCAGAAACACACACACACACACACACACACACACACACACAGGTGCAAGGCGCATGCGTTTCCATGGAATGCAGTTTTAGTCAGATCACATGAGAAAGTGGGGTGAAAAGTTTACACTGCCATTACATATCAGAAAAAAGTGTACATGCCTCTTTCTGACGTTGTCCCCCCTACACAGCACACACACACTTGCACACTTGTAACACACACTTCCCCAGTTCAGGCAGTCATGGCCAGGGTAGTGTGGTATGTTGAAAAGCCCATCCTGTGTGTAACGATGGTGTATCGCTCTAATCCACAGGATACAATCGCTGCAGTCCCGCCCCCATCTCCATCTCGCTCTGCCCACACTCCAGGTCTCGCTGCTGGTCAAACCAAACCCTGGCCTGCCCTGGCTCTGGCTCTCAGCGGGCTGGCTCTCACCCAGATACTCTGGCTGACCCTGCAAACATGTGGTCAAGTTGGGCACGGCAGACCCTCAGCTCTCTCAGGTGTGGGGTGGGAATGGATGGATGGAAAAACAGAAGGAGAGGGATGAGGAGAAACAGGACACGGGGCTGGCTCCACATCCAACTTAAGTAAAAAAAAAAAAATGGATTTTTGATGTGAAAACATCAACACAAATAATAAATAACCAAGCTGCAGCATCTCCTACTGCCAGATTGAGTTCAGAAATGTATATCACTCTCTGCTTGGTACCACAGTGAAAGGTAGGAAACTGCTGTGTGTGTTTATACATATGTGCTTACAATTACCAGCGTGTGTGCAAGCACAGGACCTGTCCACTCACCCACATAGGTACTCCTGAGAGCAGAGAATGCAAGAGGGGGAGTGCCCATTTTTGATCTCTGACAGAGCAGCCACTGGCAGAATCAAACCCCAGCCCAGTGGGGCGGCGGGCAGGCAAGGCAAAGCTACTTGATGGGGGGGAGGGACACTCCATTCACCATCGCACCACCACTCCTTCAAAAAACATACACACTTACAATTACTCATAATCTGCTTATGATGCCGGCGTACGGTGGGTTTGCTAAAATTACCAGAGCGAGAAAAGACACAAGCACAAGAGAGAGGAAAAGAGATTGAAAGACAGAAAGGACAGTCTCCAGGTGTCCAGTAATAGTAGTGACTTTGTATTTTATTTTGTTCTATTTTCATCCGCCCCACACTGAGGCTTAAACATTTCACACAACTGCTTTTCTCCCAAGCTTCAAAGAAAATAAGGAAGAAATAAAGACAGGGTGGATACAGAGAGAAAATAACTGCTGAATCCACTGCATTTAGAGAACGAGAGAACAGTATTGAAGCAAATAGTGTGTAAAGACGAGGAAAGAAAAAAAGATTTTAAAAAAAGTGAGCTTTTGTTTTCTTGCTCACTCAGCTACAGAATGGATAAATACGTTTTAGGAACCATGACCTGTTGATAGAAATTTTAACACATCTTTTTACTGTATTGTGCAATATTGTGTGCCGGGAAAAAAAAATCATACAAACACTTAACATATAATAAACAGATAACCGGACACAATATATCTTTGGAGTTTTTTTAGCAGCAAATCAGAAAAGCATACCAAAACAAACAGTGATGTTGAAAAGATAAAACACAATGGCAAGCTAGTCAGTACGTTTACTCTAAGTAGTATTGAATCCTGGATGTTTTTCAGAGTGACACAGCAAACAGTTGGCTAGTAATCCTCCCTTTTGCTGCAGACTCACAATACAGGGATTCTCTGAGTGCTCACCACAGTGTGTTGCTCAGGAAAAGAAAAAAGGAGAGAGATATGGATGGTTGCAAAAGGAAAGAATAGATAGGTGCAGAAAGAAAATCAAATCAAAAACCATATACAGATGCATCTCAGTACATTAGAATATCATGGAAAAGTCAATTTCCAGTAGTTTAAGTCAAATAGCCCCAACCAAGTATTGAGTGCATAAAGATGAACATACTTTTCAGAGGCCAACATTTCCATATTAAACATACTTTATAAAATTGGTCTTTTGTAATATTAACATTTTTTGAGACACTGGATTTTAGGTCTTCATTAAATGTAAGCCATAATCATTATAATTAGAAGAAATTAAATGAATTAAGACATGGAATGTTTCATTCTGGATCTATATAATGTGTTTTTAAACTGAATTACTGACATAACTAAACTTTTCTATGATATTCTAATTCATTGAGAGCACCTGTAGTCGAAAATGTTTAAATTTACATCCTGAGACTTTATTTTTGAGAATGAAATCCATGCATCCAGCAACTGTCTAATAACAGTGGAGATAAGCCCATTCCTTCCCCATAGGCATTTATACGTTTTTGTAAAGTGTCATCAAGTCAATAAACAACATAAAGAAGGAATCATTAGTAAATTGCAAAGTTTATTCTAACTAAAAGTTAGTGATGGCAAACTACACGCAGAGTAAATGCTGCTTAGCTTAAGGACAATAAAAAGATAGATGGGAAGGAGGGAGATCAGTGCGTGTGTGTTTGTGTCAGATGCAGGTTATAGAACAAGAGGAGGGAAAAAGAGAAGAAGAAAGTCTGCGAGTTGAGGATACCACCACAGTAGTGCATCTCCAGGGAAGAGTGGTGGGTGTTTCGATGACAAAGCCGTCTATTTCCATAGGCTCTCTCTGCCTGATCTCCCTCTAGTCCCTCAGAGCCACGGCCTTGATCTGGGCAAACAGTGTGTGTGTGTATGTGTGTCTGCATTTATCTGCTCACATCAGTTCTAAGTTGATGATACTGAGTCACAGCTGGTATGCAGCGCTACAATTTCTTATCCATCCGCTCTTTTATGGACCTTACATCGGACACAGACGAATGAATAGCCACATCTACACTAACAAGTGCTAACATCACTGCATTTTAGCATTTAAGCAGGGAGTACCTTCAGGGGGGTGATGAGGAAAGAGTCTGCAGAAATAAAGAGATAGCCTGGAGGGAGACAGGGTAGATATGTAACAAAAGATGAATGATGAAAATATGGTGATAGTGGGAGCTGAAGATGACCGTGAAGGTAGAAATCCAGTTATATCCATGACTTGATATGACAATATGGAAATGAAAAAAAAAAATTCAGACAAGGATATCTATGTATACATGTGTATATAGTATGATATAAATCAGGGTATATTGTATATAGAATTATATATATAGTATTTTTAATATCTCATTTTCTCAGATTCTTCAGATAGATAGATAGATAGATAGATAGATAGATAGATAGATAGATAGATAGATAGATAGATAGATAGATAGATAGATAGATAGATAGATAGATAGATAGATAGATAGATAGATAGATAGATAGATAGATAGATAGATAGATAGATAGATAGATAGATAGATAGATAGATAGATAGATAGATAGATAGATAGATAACAAATGAGGCTCAATTAAGTGAGAGTGAGAGGGGGGAGTAACGGAGAGAGAGAGAGAGTGTGTGTTGGTCTAGCCTGACAGTATACTGCCACCCATCTGTCTGATCTGGTACAACAGTCCCTGCTCCTCACACATCTGTCCTAGGATCTGTCGCTCAAGTTTCATATTATTCAGAAAAACACAACCATAAGAAAGGCAAGATCTGAGGCAGGGAAATGATGAAAGCCCTAAAGAGATTACATGCAGACAGTGACAGTTTTAGAGGGAGAAGGATAGAGAGATGGAGAGGGGAAAAAAGAGGAAAATCATGTCTGTTCCACAAAGCCTGTTGTATCAAAAGGTAGCATAGAAGCCTGGAGCAAACGTCTGCTCACCTGCCAGCCCAGTCTGACCGAATCTCTCTCTATCTCTCTCTCTTGCTGTCTTCTGCCCTCATCACACACATAAAAACAACCAAATGCACACAAAAGCAAATTCTCCTTTTTCATTTAATTGACATCAAACCAACAATTTACGAACACGTGCACCGATCTAAGAAGATATAAAAGTGCTTTAAATCCCCCCCCCCAACTCCACATCTCGTCAATATCAGCATAAATCCGGTTTAGGAATTCCCTGACTGGGGAACAGGGATGGCTGCTGGGCTGGGCTACCACCAACCCTGGTTCATGTGCAGGTTCCAGTTCATCCACAGTTCACGCATACTCTCATCTTTTTGAAGCAGCATCCCATCAGCTCAGGATCATGATTATTCAGGACAGAGAAGAGAAGCGTGGCGTGCCATCAATATAACATCTGCCCTTCTCCCTCCCTCCCTGTCTCTCTTTTTTCTTTTACACACACTCACACAAAACTCCCTCAGAGAGTTAGCGCCGCAGCATTTAAACCCATGTTCTGACCCTATGTGTAGATCCATGCCAAGTAATCATTCGCCATTCACTCTCATTTTGCAGCGCCTCCCCAGCTACAAAAAGCACACTGCCCTAAAGCTTTGAACCTTTAACCATCCAATTTGACTAACTTTGAGGATCTTGCTGCAAAGTTAAGCATGCATATTTAAATTAGCCACATCTGTAGAAGTACTTTTTGCATTATTAATTCCTGGACATAAAACAGACAAATATGAGCTTGGCTATGGGCTTCCCCTTGCCCAAAGTAATACAATAGGGTTTTTACTCGCACACGCACACGCACACGCACACTCGCACACACACACACACACACACACACACACACACACACACACACACACACACACACACACACACACACACACACACACACACACACACACACACACACACACACACACACACACACAAAGCAGACAGCATTGCCCCCTAAAATAATAATTACAAAATAATAAAGACATAAACTTAAGTTGTATAAATTGCCTTCAAGTTGTATTAATTGGCATATAATCAACTAATTAGCAAGAGGTGAGACTACCAGAGAAAAACAAAAGCAGAATTTCCCTGCTGTCATTAAAGGACAACTAAAATTCTTTAAAGAAGGGAATGACGATGATTATTTTACTGAACGTTGTGAGTCAGGTTCCCCACCAGCGAGCCAGCTTGCTTTTCCTGCACTGCCACCCACTGCCAACATATGCCACTTCCGTATACAAGTAAAAGCACAAGGAACTTTAGACAAAGTACACACATGCACGCAGACAGACACAAGCACATACGAGCATTAATACGCATGCTAACTATTTCCTCCCTCTAATAAACACCCACACGCTCCCATCCTGTTTATGCACACATTCTCACACACACAAAAACTTTGTTCGTCTCATCTGGCCTCCTCCTCTCCTTGTCTTTATTTTAATCTGCAGGAGAGGAGTTCACCAAGAAGTCAGCAGGGCATACAGGAGTTGCGCCTCCAGCGTCACACACTTGCACGCACACACATACTCACATGTATACACAAAGCTGCAGGGACACACAGCAGGATGGTGCGGAATTAGGAACGAGGTAAGGTGGAGGTAGGACACATCAGCATTTTAAATTAACCAATGGTAAACAGAGAACAATTTGACATCAAGAACCCCCCGCATGTCTTCCCGTAGCGGTGAGAAAAATAAAAGAACAAAGCATAAAAAGTGCACCATTCTGCCAGACTGACTAAGATGTTTGTAAAAAAAAAAAAAAAGAAGAAAAAAGATAGAGATATTCATTAGCGTTCTTATATATGCACATACATTACACCTTTAATAATATTTATTTCAAAAATACACTGGAGCGTGGCGGGGGGGAAGGATATTAGTGGCTAAAAAGAAAAGGACTGATGGAGGAATAAATGAGAGAGAGAAAAGAGAGGAAGATAGAGAGAAAGAAAACCAGAATGAGAGAGAGAGAGATCTGTATGTAGGTTATTGCAGTCTCACTGCACCACTCTTGAATTTCAAACAAGAACCCTGGGCAGAGCAGAGAGCAGAGGAGAGAGCAGAGGAGAGGAAAGACAGAGAGGCGGCGGGGCGAGAGAGCGAGCAGCAAGCTAACACTGGAGGCTAACGGGAGGCAGGCAAGAGAAGTGGTTATTAATGAGATATCTTAACTAAAGGAGGGCAACAGAGAGAAGGAGCAGGGATGGAGGAAGAGAGGAGATAGGAGAGAGGCATGGACCCGGAAGAGGGAGAACTTCTGATAGAGAGCACAAAAAGGGCTAAAGAGGTGAATGATAGGCTAAAGATATCTAAATCAAATTGAGACTTGTTTTGTCTTTTCTCTTTTTTTACTTAATCCTGTTATATTCCCCTAAATCAGTCCATGCAGAATTTGTGAGTTATTTCCTATGTGTGCAAATACGAAACTGCACATTTTTTAATACAAGCATAGCTGTGTGCATCGTGCCACTGTTGAATGTATATTTTTTATGACTGCGTGCATCCAGGTGTTACTCTGTGTAAGTCTATGAGTGCAAGAACACTGATTTCTGCTAGTGTGCGAGTGTGAGGCTGCAGCATCTCTCTAATTGTTGGTGTATTAGAGGGCCAGCTCTTTGATCTGGGGGCTGTGCCGGGCCTCAGCACTCGCTGCGCAGGGTGGTCTCCCATCATGCTCGGCTGATCACAGACGCAGCCTCACTATTGGCTGCCCGGCAGGCCCTCCCATCAGCCTCGGTGCTACACGCCTCTGACAACTTCATTAGCCCGACTCGACCATCCAAGTCTACTCTGCTATACTCTGCTCTGCCAGCAACAGGAAGCGAGCGCTGGTACGGCTGGCACACAACCAGGAGGAGTGCAGGGAAGACTCTTACACAAATATCAAGTATGATAAGAAAAAAAAGTTTAAAAAAAAAAAAAAAATTAAAAAAACACATTGAGACAGACATATTTGGTTGAATGTAATTGTTTATAAGAAGATGACACATTTTCTTTGTCTTCTTTTTTTCCAGATTCTCATAAATCGAATTACAAAATTGTAAAAATTCACAAAGGCTCAAAGTTTTTTTATGTATACTTTCTTCTGTGTGCCCTAATGCTACATTCCCTGAGGTGTACCATCCATTTTATTATGACTAATAATTGATGATTTTTTTTTTATCTGATGAATAAGGCAGACTGAACATAAGGAAGAAAGATGAATGGAATTTTAATATGCTGTCCTCTATTATATGGCTATTCTAATACATTAAAGGCATCTCTGTCTCTGTCAATCAGTCTGTCTCTCTCTGTCTCTTCTTCTCCCTCTTTATCTCTTTCTATCAAACACACACAGCCAGTACTCACACAAAATATCTCTAACATTACCTCTTTTGCACTTGAGACCAAAATGAAGACCAAAAGTTTGCTATTATTAGAAATTTGACTATGTTTCCAATCTGAAAGCATTGTGCTGTAATCCAGTCTCTTCTACTTGTTAAATAAACCTTGAAGATAGGTTATAGAGTAACTTCAGGTGTATGTGTAGGGGCGACACTGTGGTAATATATTTCCATTTTGGTTTATGTTGCAAACGAACTTACTGACCCATTGCTTACTTAGAAATAGTGCCATTTTTTTTTAGATAACAGCGTCTTTGCTTAATGCTTCATATGTGAGGATAAAGTAAATATATTAATAAGATCTATAACCAATCAATCAATGGCTGACGGACTGAAGCCTCACTTATTCTTGAAATATCAAATATCGAGATGAGAGCTCATCTCTGATGCTTCAGCTTGTCACAACAAAAACTGATTGACGGTCCATATCATCAATAGCCTTTAATCATTTACAGACGTAGCTGACACATCTAGGACAAAGCATTTATAACATCCCATTTTAAATGACAGTAGTCATAAATCTGATCCCATTAACAAATCTTGGGTTGTCTTTCATTGGGAAAGTGTCCCGACTGCTGAAAATGCAAGCTCTTCAGTTTACAGGCCACTGAAACTTTTTTTCCCATGATGCACAGAGATTAAGCAACTACATCTCTTCTCAGGACAACAGATTTAGTGTAAGTCCACCTGGCCAGCTCTTTGGACTGATTTGATTTCCAGGCTGCTGAACAAGACAGGTACTTGTAATACTGGGGTTTGGTAGCCGGTAGAGCAGGTAATCCAGGTTTACCATCGTTGTAGCTCAGTGGTAGATAGGTGAACTATTGAACCCTGTCCCTGCAGCTGAGGCTTGGTAGTGTAGCAGGCTAATTAACTGGTCGCAGAGATGAGGAAAAAAAAAGAGATATCTCTCTCTTCCTCCCGTGCTCCAATTCTACTTCTTTTCATCTCTCATTCATGAGCCCTTGGTGGTGCCCTTGGCATTGGGTATGTAAACTATCAATTCATACCATCACACACAGACTCAGGGCTGGCATTATAAAACCGTAGCACAGGTTGCATAATGAGCACACATCTTAATGAAGTTGTTTCAGAGGTGATGCTGTGTGGAAAAGGAAAATCAATGATTATTTCACAATCCAGAGCCACATTATGTGAATTTAAATGTGGGATGTTATTTCAAAGAAAACCTTCAGAGACTTTGATGTATCAAATCATATAAATATTCCTTTACAAATAGATATTTCTTTATTACTTCTTTCATGATAAGGCCACATTCCAACACTCAGCAGTTCCAGTTATTCTGAATCGGAGCCCACATAGTGACCAATTCCTGTGTTCACATTTTTAGAGAATTTTGACAGAGCACACGCTAGTTTAACCAATGCCACTGGTCCCAGGCTCCAGTTCAGCTCAAATAAACAGAACCTTGTCCTGTCTTCTCCCTTTTTGTAGTCCTGATTTAGAGGAAAACACAGATTTCAGGACGGTGTGACTCCAAGAGTACCAAATCATAAGTTTAGAATTGGAATATATACAGTACAGTAGTCAATATGAAAAATACAGCATATATATATATTAGATCATTTTGTCATTTATCAATATTTACCAAATGTTCACTAGTTCCTGTTGTCAAATATAATGATTTGCAGACAAAATAATTTGGTATCTGTCACAGTGTTTGACTGAACATTTATACAACCCCCAATTCCAAAGTGTTTCACAGGGATTCTGTGAAAAACATAAGAAAAACAGAATACAATGATTTGCAAATCCTTTGCAACCTATACTTAATTGAATACAGAACAAAGACAAGACATCAAATGCTCAAGCTGGGAAACTTTTCTTTTTTGTAAATATACAGTGGGGAGAACAAGTATTTGATACACTGCAAATTTTTCAGGTTTTCCCACTTGCAAAGCATGTAGAAGTCTGTAATTTCTATCATAGGTACTCTTCAACTGTGAGTGATAGAATCTAAAACAAAAATCCAGAAAATCGCAGTAGATGATTTTTAAATAATTAAGTTGCATTTTATTGCATGACATAAGTATTTGATAATCTATCAACCAGTAAGAATTTTGGCTCTCACAGACCTGTTAGTTCTTCTTTAAGAAGCCCTCCTATTCTCCACTCATTACCTGCATTAACTACACTTGTTTGAACTCGTTACCTGTATAAAAGACACCTGTCCACACACTCAATCAACCAGACTCCAGCTTCTCCACAATGCCCAAGACCAGAGAGCTGTGTAAGGAGATCAGGGATAAAATTGTAGACCTGCACAAGGCTGGGATGGGCTACAGGACAATAGGCAAGCAGCTTGGTGAGAAGGCAACAACTGTTGGTGCAATTATTAGAAAATGGAAGAAATTCAAGACAACGGTCAATCTCCCTCGGTCTGGGGCGTTATGCAAGATCTCACCTCGTGGGGCATCAATGATCATGAGGAAGGTGAGGAATGAGCCCAGAACTACACGGCAGGACCTGGTCAATGACCTGAATAGACCACAGTGTCAAAGAAAACCATCAGTAACACACTACGCCGTCAAGGATTAAAATCCTGCAGTGCACGCAAGGTGCCCTTGCTCAAGCCAACGCATGTCAAGCCCGTCTGAAGTTTGTAAATGACCATCTGGATGATCCAGAGGAGGAATGGGAGAAGGGCATGTGGTCTGATGAGACAAAAATAGAACTTTTTGGTTTAAACTCCACTCGTCGTGTTTGGAGGAAGAAGAATGATGAGTACAACCCCAAGAACACCATCCCAACCGTGAAGCATGGCGGCGGAAACATCATTCTTTGGGGATGCTTTTCTGCAAAGGGGACAGGACGACTGCACCGTATTGAGGGAAGGATGGATGGGGCCATGTATCGTGAGATCTTGGCCAACAACCTCCTTCCCTCAGTAAGAGCATTGAAGATGGGTCGTGGCTGGGTCTTCCAGCATGACAACGACCCAAAACACACAGCCAGGGCAACTAAGGAGTGGCTCCGTAGGAAACATCTCAAGGTCCTGGAGTGGCCTAGCCAGTCTCCAGACCTGAATCCAATAGAAAATCTTTGGAGGGAGCTTAAAGTCCGTATGGCCCAGCGACAGCCCCGAAACCTGAAGGCTCTGTAGGAGATCTGTATGGAGGAGTGGGCCAAAATCCCTGCTGCAGTGTGTGCAAACCTGGTCAAGAACTACAGGAAACGTCTGATCTCTGTAATTGCAAACAAAGGTTTCTGTACCAAATATTAAGTTCTGTTTTTCTGATGTATCAAATACTTATTTCATGCAATAAAATGGAAATTAATTATTTAAAAATCATACAATGTGATTTTCTGGATTTTTGTTTTAGATTCGAACACTCACAGTTGAAGAGTACCTATGATAGAAATGACAGACTTCTACATGCTTTGCAAGTGGGAAAACCTGAAAAATTTGCAGTGTATCAAATACTTGTTCTCCCCACTGTATACACCCATTCCGAATTTGATGCATTCTTTTTTATTTTATTTACATTTTATACAGCGCCAGAAACTTTTTTTGCATTGGGGTTGCAGACAAATCAATTAGGAAAATTCATTTACAAAAGAATTAATGGTAGCTTTAAAACCAGATTTTTTTGTCTGACTAAATAATGAATCTGAAGATATGAAGTTGGGCTCAGACACATTGGGATGTTTTGTTTTCACAATTTTCTGTTGTTTTAAATGCTAAACAATTAATTGAAAATAATTAACTGGCAGTCCTACAATTGGGCAACTCTGATTATCACTTTCTGTGTATTTTCTTTCACCCACAATCTCTCATTCAGGTATTTTATTAATCAAGAACACAGAGGTGAAAATATCCATTGAGGAAGAGAATGTGTTCCAGCTCTTCAAGCAAAAAGATGGCTGGATGGCTGAGAGAGAAACTCAATCCCGCCTCCTGCTGAGGGAGAGACGAGTGCTGGCTGTCGACAGGCACACCACCTGACTACCACACAGCTACTGATTTGAAACGACAAGTCAAGAGAAGTCAGGAGTAAATAAGAGAGAGACATAGAGAGTGAAAAAAGAGAGAAAGAGAGAGAGGGGGATAATAGATTTGAGAGTGTTTTTGGGGAGTAAACAGATGGAGTAAACACAGCACGAGGGAAACCAGGGGACTCCCACCGAACCCGCTCAATGTGTCACTGACACTGCAGAGCAGAATCAACAAAGTGCTCTGAGGGCAACATGCACACATTCATACGCACACACCCACACAATCACACACAGTTCACCAATTGGCAGGATGCTGGGACCCAGAGCTCCTATCCAGAGCAGTGACAGGCACATGGAGAACAAGTTGGCTGACAGCACATGACAACTCCTCAGCGAGTGGAAAAGGAGAAAGGCATCTCCTACTCTACTTTCTAACTCTGTGGCTTTAACAAGTGGCCTGAATATGCAGTGGTGAAAATACAGTAACACTAATATTTTCAAGATATTTAGTGTGAAATATCACTCGGTATTGAGGCATAATGTGTCCTCTCTCATATCCTGATCGTGATCTAAACCACCTCATCCTAGCACCCATCTGTATTACTTCTCTCTCTCTCCAATTTCATCCATGCCCCCAGACCTGCTCGCACGCCCAAACTGTGCTGCTGTGTGCCAGCGTACCAACAGGCCTGTAGGCCAGTCCAAGAGAGAGATAGAGAGGACGAGAGAAAGAGGGAAGGTAGCCAATTAAGATTGGGTAATGGGAGAGTGAATGTGAGAGTGTGTGTGTGTGTTCGTGCACACTGGTATGGATGAATGCCTGACTTCAAGCGGCTGTAAGTGCACTTGCTCTTGTGTGTGCATGTGTGTATGTGTGTGGTGCCACAGGCTGTGCACACAGCCAAACTTAATTTAGCAGGTCCAGGTTTTTTAACACAGGCCTGAAGGTAGCCAGCAAGCTATAGCTGGACCAAAGAGCCAGAAGTTAACAGGCACATTGCTCTCCTAAACCCCCTGAGATCTTGTTCCCACCCTGAGGGGTGAGAGAACTCATTTAGTCATTGATGACCATCACTGATCACATCCTTGTGGTCATATCTTTCCGTCAGGCACTTCATTACAATAAAGCTTTATGGAGCAAAAACTTTTTCCCTTTCGACTTTCAAACCTTGACAGTTGACAATGCTAAAACAGGTATGGGAGCCATTCAGCTGTCATTGCCGAAACTTCTGACATGGTTTGTGATTGTTTGCGAAACTGACATTTTGGAAGACTGCTACCACTTGCCTTGCTGTATACAGTCTGACAGACTCTGCTTTTAAGCCATGAACAACAACAGAGGATAACAAAGGTGGAATCATCCAACATATTTCTGTTTCCTCTATGTCCCCTGGAAGGGGAGCTAAAAAGACATGCTACTTTGTGTATATGAGTGTGTTCAGTACCCATGTGTAATGTATATGTGGTGCATGTGTGGCATCAGGGCTGAGATGGATGTGGCAACATGGAATTTTTTTAGTGCAGTGGGGCATGCCCTTGACGTTGTTGTCACTGATAAAAACACACGCGCAGCAACAGCCTGAACACAAGCACACACCTTGATCACTGGTGTGTATGGGAATTCACGCCTGGGGACTTAACACAACAAAAACAATGTTGGATTGTGTCTGAGCCTCCAAACAAACAAACATATCGCAAACTAGCTAAGCAAATAGCAACCAAAATTCCACTTGTTTGGCTTACATGCTGTTTGGCTATGGAATTAATAAATATTGCATAAATGAAAAGTAGATCAATTACAAATGATGGTGGGTGGATGTAGCCTTAAGCTAAAGATTGTAGAGTGACAATCAAACTAAACATAGAATGAGGCGTGTGTGTTTGTGCATGCATGGGGGAGTGTGTGTTCACAGGCATGTGCACACTTCACACTGTCTCTCTGCGTGTCTCAGTGTGTGTCGTCTTATTCTAGGAGGTAATAGGCAGTCAGCTTCACAGCCAGAGCATGACCTAGAAAGTGAAACCACACGGCAAGGGACTAAATGTGTCACATGGGCTCAATCATTTTCTCTCTCTCTGAAGACAGAGGGAGAGAGACAGAGACAGAGAGAGGGAGGAATAGGGGAGAGAGAGAGAAGGCTTCTACCAACCCACTGCACTCAGAAGCTAATTAAGTCATTTGAAATAGCCACAGAGGGTACCTGTATGCAATCTAGCCAAGGCAAAGGGTTGATGAGGCTCCGCGAGGCCCCGGGCTAACTTCAAAAAGAAGGCAAAGGAAGGGAATGAAAGACAGGAGGAAGAGGAGAAAGAAAGCGAGGGAAAAAAGTGAAGTGGATTTTTTAATTGAAGCGCAACTTGAAGAAGCGCATGTGTGTCTGTGTCTCCTTGTGTTGTGCAGCAGGAAAAAGGTTAAGCATGCCCCCAGCAGCGTATGTCTGCACACACAGGCTCCTCAATGGGGAGCAGGTGGGAAGACGCAGGGATGGAGGGGTGCAGGAGAAAGGCTCCAGATAATAATTGAGAGAGTTCACTGAGCGGCCATGTCATACAGTGTGCATGTGTGTATCCATGAACTCCCTATCGCAAACCTGTGAGGACTTAGTCTATCCCTTCTAAGACACACGCTGAACTCAGAATGGACACTTTCTAATCATCAGTGCACACAAACTGAATTAAAAGTTACAGATGACAGCGGCAGCCGGTTACACACTGAACCGACAAAAGCGACTGGGGGTTAAACTGAGAAGCTGCTAATCCAGTCAGAGAATGTGGAAATGGAGATAGAGAACTATAATTCATTTTGCTAGATTTCCGAACCGCAGACGATACAAGAAATCTCCAGCTGTGCTTGAACAGAACACACATATCTGAGGGTTTTTTGTGCCCTAACATGCATGCCCCTCACCAGGGGCAAGCCTGGCGACACCAGTGACTGAACTGGGTCACACACATACACACAGTGTATAGACTGCGGCATTGGCAGCATGGTGATCACAGGAGAGGGCAGACAGGGGGCTGGATGTAGAGTGATTGGACTATTCTAGGTCAGCTCTCCTGACAATGCACCACTGTCTCCTAATGTGGTGGGCTAAAGGATAAAGGCTGTGTTTGGCCTGACATTACAGCGACATACTCCAAAAGGAATACCTGCTACATACAAAGACAGAGAGAGAGAGAGAGACGTTGCGATTGCACAGTTAGAGCCAACAACATATCTTAAAACATTAAATCACACATATACACTTGAAAGCATGTAGAAACTGACACATACACATATACATGCACACATCTATCTGTGGCAAGGGAGGTTTAAGGCAGGTTCAAGACCCCATGAATTCGATTCACCTCTCTCTCTTTTCTATCCTGGTCTAATAAAGCTGTATGCAGCAGATCTCCTCTGCAGCCTATAGAGAGAGATCAGCCTGTGGACTTCAAAGGGGTTGCAACTAGGTCACCACAAGACACTGCAGTCAGAGAGAGCACAGTCTCTGGTCTGAGACATCTCACTTTCTCTCCCTTTCCCGTCTCTCTCCGTCTCCTTTCCTCTCCCTCTCGCTCTCCCAACCACTGCCTCTCTCTCTCTCTCTCTCTCTCTCAATACAATGATATCAGTGAAATTAAAATGGATTATGGCGCCTTTCTCTCATGTCATTCCCTGGGGTTGTACAGCACCATGTCATGTTACTGTTACTATAATGTTACTTCTTTATCACAGCCCATCGAAGCTGGTGCTCAGCAGTTTAACTAATGTTTAATTTAGACACAGAGCGAGAGAAACAGGGGGAGAGAGAGAGAGAGCGAGAGAGAGAGGGGCAGAGGAGGAGGCAGAGACAGAGACACCACCAAGAAGAAGAATGCAGAAAGAGCCCAATCCTCCATGGTCACACACTGCCATCCTGATCTGTCAAAGGCCAAAGAGACAGTGACTCCAAACGCTTCTGCACTGCACTTTGTATTAAAACAGCCACAGAGGCCGTCTGAGAGATGAACAGGAAACAGGAACCTTAGAAAGAAAAGAGAGAAAGGAAAGAGGAAGAAAAACTCAGGAGGGGAAAGGAAGGGCAAGTTTGAACAAGGTCAAAATGAACAGAGAGCTGCAGGGCCACGTTGCCTCTGTGAACGCCGAGCAAAACACAACAACTCTTAACACCAGAAAACAGTCACCAACATCTTACGATGGATAGCGGGGGGAGAGAGGGGCGCAGACCGGGGAGGTGCACTTTCATCAGGTAAGTGAAGGACATAATATAGAGGAGCTACACACAAACACACACACTTATATCCTGTTTTCTGGTGATGGGAAACCACATATGAAAACATATTAGAGAATGATAAAAGAGCTTTCATTTATGGGCAGATGTGAGCGTGTGAATGTCCGTTTGTGTCACTGTGTTTGTGCTTTTGTATGCACGTTTGAGCAGATGCATTTTGGACAAAAATGGATCTGTACAAGCTTGCATTTGTAGCAATGTTCATCCACCTGTATGTCTTCTGGAAGTGGTGTTTTTGTGTGTTATTTTGTGGTAATACCAGCAACAGGAAAAAGTTACAGGAAATCTTGATTTCAGTAAGTCTGAAAGTTATAGTTAGTCTGAGTTATATTTCTTCACAGCATTTACAAAGTGCCAGCACAGGAAACAAATTCAATTTCCAGGCCAGCGGTTCCCAAACTTTTTCTTCACCCGTTTTGTAAATAGAAATATTTTCAAGGGAAAGGAATTTTCATCGTATCATTACACCCCTAATGTTTAGGTCTATTTTTTACAGGCACTTCTCTAACCATAAGAACCACTGCAGATGCTGCCTCATCCTTCAGCCCGCTGATGAAGAACAGCATGTCAGGGCCTTCCTGACATCCCAAACAGGATGTGCTTCTTTTGTTCGTACTCCCGCATTTGCTTTATGGAAGGTTTATTTGTGTGTACAGTATGCATGTATGAGTGTATGCGTGTTTTGTCACTGTTGCTGTGTTTCTGGGTGTGCGCCGTGGCGTACTGTGTTCTGAGCTCAGGTTGACATTCTTTTGACTGACATCGGGGGCGACAGCAGCACAGTGGCATATGGTAACCGCCTGCTAACCGCTAAAACTTGACATCAGCGCAAACAAGTCAGCCAAGCGTGGCATAGTGTGCTCCTAAGAGGGTTAAGGGATAGGCTGTCAGCATACAGCGGGATGATAACACCTATCATGAGCACCATAATACCAAATAAAGGGGTGGAGAGGCAAACCAAATACACAGACTGGTGTTGACTCAGATGAAACTGATGACAAGTTACACAAATAAGTAATAAACTATAACGGACCGAAACAAGTGCTGTATAGATGCTGTGCGGTGAAGAAGTTCAGATCTTGATCTCATCACTTTGAAGCATTACACAAAGTAGAAAAAAAAGAGAAACATTGAGACAGAGGAGTGCCTCACATCTCACATTGATTATCACATCCAGTGTGTCTTTACATAATCATTTACTTTAAGTCCGCCTATTAAGCATTTACAAATAGTATAGAATTATGGAACAAATGGTTTATAGCATTTTAAAGTAGTTGGAATGTTTGTTAATGTACTACAACTACAACTCCTCCTTTGGGCCCCCATAAACTGAAGCTACTATATTAACTGTTAGTTGAAGACCATACAGTAAACCACAAGTGTAATATAAAAAGTGTCTGCATAGAGAGTGGTTGACAAATACGTCAATGTGTCTTTGACCACACCTTCATGCATGCCTTTATACATCTCTGAGCCAAAGTTCAACCCAAGATGCATGTTGATATGTTTTATAGGCACCGTCGTAGAGACACAAACAGTTATCCAGTGACCCACTGAGCTGCAGAAGACAAAAGAGCTGCAGAACAAATCTGATCACTGATGCCATCTCTCCTCATTGTCTGTGTCTCTCTCTGTTTCGCACTGACACAAAAGCAAACATATCTTGAAACACTGAGACACGCCATCACTGCCATGATCTGATGTACTGAAATGTACATTTCACATCCACAGAGAATGCAGGACAATATCAGTCTCAAATGACAGATAAGCCTTCAAATACAGATTCCATCTCCGATGTCTGGTCACATACTGAGACAGGAGAGGCACAAAAGCAGACAGCTACAAGACACTAACACATACGGGTAAACACAGATAAAACCACAGCCTCAAATAAACATATGTCATATTACTAATCATCTATGACAAATAATCCAGTGGGCCAAATGATTGAAAAGCAAGTTTAGATGTCTGAATAGCATCCTGTTGTTCCCATAAAACACAATGTTAAAAAAAACCTCAGGCTGCAAAACTTCCTTTCAAATATCTATAGGGAAACCAGAGCAGCCTCCGGCATCTATTTTCATTTCTAACCACAGAGTCGGCACTAAAACTATTAGCAGAAAGATTTGTTGTTGTTTGCCTCTAACCCTAGTGTACCCCAAAGAACCCTGGTAACCCCTATTTAAGCACTGAGTTTCCTCTCATCGATCAAAGTGTGGCGCACACAGTCCAGGAGCATGACACTGGCACTGGAGAGCTTACAGCAGGTTTCAACTTTGACCCTGAGAGAAGCTTGGTGGCTGATTGTGTGTGTGCGTGCATGCATGCATGTGTGTGTGTAGTCCAAATTCACAGTGGGTCACCTATCTGCTCACCACAAGCTCCTCGCCAAACTCAATTTCCTCCTGGAACGTCCAATGCTAAGCACTTTTAACCTCTGCAAACCTGCTGCGATGGAGAAAACATGTAAAATTTACAGGAGGATGCAGGAGCCTTTTAGCGTGTGTGTGTGTGTGTGTGTGTGTGTGTGTGTGTGTGTGTGCATGTAATATCAACTGACTAAAACACATACAGTACATACACGCACCTGTAACCAAAAAGCATTTCCACTGTCAGAGAGTGAACATGCTGCCAGGTTGACGAATTGTACAAGAGATTGTGGAGGATTTTTATTTGTGTGTGCACATGCCTTTTGTGTGTGTGTGTGTGTGTGTGTGTGTGTGTGTGTGTGTGTGTGTGTGTGTGTGCTTGTTGGCCATAGAGGAGTGTTCCCAGTGAGAGAGTGAAGAGGTATCCACCACACACTGCCTGGGGCCCTCTGGAAGAGAGACTAAACAAGACCTTCCCATTGGGATGCACACACACAGCCTGCAGCTGCAAATGACCTACTACCCACCTCACACACACAGACACACACACAGCCACACACATGCACACACACACAGAGACAAAGCCTTTTTGATGGTATAATTTGTTAATTTCAAGAGGAAGAAAAATAAAGTCAATTATCACACGTGGGCTAAAAAATGTACACTCCCAAATAATGTTTCACAATTAGATCAAAGTCTTTCTCTCTCATTTCCTTTTGTTTTTATCCTCTTGGTTTTTTTTTCCATCCTCTCATCCCCCAAGCAGCATGGTGGCATGAGCAGCCTGGAAACTGACACCAAACAACTCTCAGCTTTTTCAACTATGTATACAGTATATTTGAATGTGCATTTACATACTGTACATTTAGAAGTTTCTTTTTCTTTGGAGTGTATAAAACCGCAATTACAAAAAAACTGCTACATGTGTACACTTCATGTTCAGTTTTTGGATCTACAGCAGTAGTTCCCAAACTTTTTTAAACCATGGCATCCCTGTGACACACAAACACACTCCCATGCATCCCTTTAAGCTGAGAATGTCATATTAAATATCTATTATCTGAATTTATTTTAGTATTTTTTAGTGTGACAAATGTGTGATAAAATGTTATCAAAAGTGAACCAAAAAATTGGGAGCAAATCTTGCCATATCCCTGGCCTTTTTTTTTTATGGCACCCTGGGGTTCTGCAGCAGCCACGTTGGGAAAAACTGATCTGAAGCACTATGTTTAAAGTCACACTATTCAAATTGGATTACTTTTAGAGGAAGAATCCTCTAATGCAATTTGCATGTGCTATCTGTGTAAATCCGGAGGAACTTTGGACGAAATAAACAATATCTGAATAGTAAAATTACCAGAGTTTAATTTACTGTAACTCTGAAAATGTTAAAATCAACATTTCCTGTGTTTTTGCAGGCCAATCAACACTAATTAACACCACAGAGTTTGCTACGTGTTTTCCCTTGAATCTCTGCTCTTAGCCCAAATGTGAAATGTCATAATGCATGCTCCCCCTTAAACACTTATGTGGATTATGTATCTGGCAGATTTGTAGTGGATGCAAATTACAGATGCCACTGGTAATTACAATAATGACAGGACCTCCCAAAAGAAAATCCATTTTAAATAGGGCTTAATATGGAATGGGAAGAACATGTCCTACACCAATGGCATACAGAAACAATGATAATAACCATATGCTATGACCTTTTGCCTACAGTGTGTGTTTTGAAAATACCTCAAACTCATTGCAAACTGCTGTTCTCATTCATCAGTGTCTTGTGAAACAATAGCCAGTATGTTTTCCTTGAGGAAGCCTGAGGATGAACATATCTTCTTCATATCGTTCTCTGACTGACAAATAAAGGCTCCCTGCCAAGAGAAACTCAATGAGACCACAATCAATATACTGCTACAAGGTGTGCACGCACGCACGCACACGCACGCACACACACACACACACACACACACACACACAGTACACAGATAGGGGATGATGTACGATTACCTGGAGCACATAACAATCAGCTGCATGCTCATACAGTATGCATATACTCGCGTACTGCATGTACACACACACACAGACATGCACGCTGAAAGACACTTAATATGCAAATATTTTCTTTACAACGGGGACAGGACTTCATTGTTCATCTGGACGAAAGGGGGCAGATAGATAGATAAATAGCTCTCTAGACATCTAGCTCGGACCTCAATTGATGAGATTTCACATACGGCAGCAGCAGTGCTGTTAGGACAGGGAATACCACCACAAAATAATGTTTTCTCTCCCTCTGATCAATTTTTAATTTGGCCTGTGCAGCCGAGCCCTTGGCGGGCCAGGCCCCGGTAATTATGGTGGGTTATTGACAGCTGCCTTCCCGCGGGATGCTATTTAAAAGAGGTTTAACCCCAGAGCAAGTCCAGGCCCCACACCCACCTTTGAAGGTGTCAAGTGCATTGATCTGAGCTGCGGGATGTGCTAGGACCTTCCCACCTGGAGGTGTGTGTATGCCTGTGTGTGTGTGTGTGTGTGTGTGTGTGTGTGTGCTGCTTGCAGGGCTGCTATTACAAGGCCATAGCAAGAAGGCGCATCTTTTGACCCCGACACAGACACACACACACACATACACAAACTGTCCTCTGGCTAAACCTGGCTGGCTGGAAAGAATGATACCTTGTCTGGCCTCTGTAGCCACCTGATGCCCCAAGATAGGCTGTACACACACTGTACGTACAATGTTATCACTGGGCTTCACACACACAGACACACACAGACACACACACACACACACACACACACACACACACACACATACACACATACAAACAGGTTAACTCACAGCTCGGGGGGAATTAGAGGAACTAATGAGAAAGGAGGAGGAGGAAGAATGGTGATTGGAGAGACTGAGGGAGCCATATCCTCACAGCACGCAGGGCCGTGACACAACACAGGCAGATGCCAGAGTGTGCAGCTGATGTTGAAAAGGACATCATCCAGCTAAAAAAAAAAGAAAAAGAAGAAGAAGAGGGTGGGCAGCATGACAGAAATTAAAAGAGGATTTCTGTGTTTGAGTTTGTCTGCTTCGCTGCCCCCTTTCAGCCTCCCATTGAAATTCTGGGCAGATACAAACCCCTAGGCTTTTGACACACTTTTGAAAACACCACACCCCCTCTTTCTTTCCAGTGGGTCTCCAGTGTCGAGCCTGACTCACTACGGAGAGGGAGAGAGATCGAGCGAGATGGAGAGAAAGGGGGTGAGAAGGAGGGGAAGCATTACAGGGGGTATTTATCTGTTTTTGAATCAGCAACTTCCAAATTAAATGAAGTAGTTTGTGAGGACAGTGTATAACTTTTTTGTGTGGTTGTGTGTGCATAAGTATGCAGTTAACAAGTTATTTTCAGGCTTGATATTGTGGGTGAATTCATCCAACATGCAAAGAAAAAGAGATTAAATTATACAAGAATGAAATCAAGCTGAAGACTTTTGACTACCTGAACTTCTGCAGAGCTTCTACAGAAATGATGTCTATAGCTACAAAGGTCATTAGTTAATCGATAAAATATTAAAAATGAATTGAGATTTCTACCCCAAATAAATTAAATATATTTTGGAAAATAGTTTTCTTGCTACATAGTAGTTGATAATATATGTTGTCTGCAAAAACAAAAGATGCCGACTGCAGGAGAAGTTGAGAGGAAAGTTTACGAAGTGATATAAATTAAAGTAAAGGGGGAAAAGGCATTCGAAAATTCTGGCTTCCTGCTTCTCAACTTGCTGTGTCATGAACAGGTGAGTGATATAGGAGGAGAGCAAAGGCCTCATAACAGCATTTGTGTGTCTTCTTTCAATTTGGACACAAACTAACACAAGTTGGAAGTCCTACTCTTAACTCCAACAGCTACAATAACTAATGATCCTACCTTTCAATAGTCCCTCCATCCTCAATTATTCTGACTGTAACACAATCTACTCACTCTCTCTCTTTCTCTCTCTCTTATCGCCCCATCCCCTCCAAACCCCACTGCGCCCACCCTCCACCTCCACCATCTCAGTCTCAGGATGCAGAGCAGTGACAGGGCCAGAAGGTAATGATACAGCTGCCATGATGCAACAAGCAGACCTGTCGACTGTCAGGAATTGAAATCATGAAGGAATAAGCTGTCATTAAGAGGCCCTCTCCCAGTAGTGGAGCTGTCAGACGCCTGCCTTCTGCCTACTCTCTCTCTCTCTTTCCCTCTCTCTCTCTCTCTCTATACTCCCATCTCTCCTCTGCCAGTCCCACCCATTTGCAGTCACTCCCTAGTCCTCCTCTCATTTCTCTCTTCCTGCTTCAATCCTCTCTGCACCCCTCTCCTTCTTTCCTCTTCTGTCCTCTTCCAACCAATCATAACCCTCTCTGCACCCCCCCCCCCCCCCCCCCACCCCCCTCTCTCTCTCCATCTCAGATTCCTCTTTTCCACCTCTTTCCCCTACTCACTGGATGTTTCTGTAGCATCCTCCTCTCACCTGTCATTTTAGCTCTGAGCTATGGGAATAGCACCATTTCCACATGCATACACACACACACACACACACACACACACACATAAAGACAACATGCATGAGACCTGCACACCCAGCACAAAGATTCCTGGTGTCACTGTTCACACTGTGTCAAATGCCAGGAGCGTACCCTCTGCCCCATGTGATGCATTTGTGTCTATGTCTGTATATTTTCTCTGTGTACATGTCTGTGAGTTCTTATTTTAGACTTATCTTTAATGTAAACATGTCATGTATACACTGTGATATCTGTAGAGCCTGACATGAACATGGTGGATATGGGAGGCAGAGACAGGTGACGGGGTGCAAACAGTCTTTAAGAGACCGGTTGACCTGAGATTCACCCTGTGATTGTACTTGTCTGTGCATGTGTGTTGTGTGAAGGGCCTGATTAAGTAGCGCAATCAGCTATTTTTCCCATCGGAAGAGAGGAAAGGCTGACTCGAAGTTCCGATGAACATGGTTAAGAATTTTAGAGTGGTGCTCTGACACAGGTATGTGCGATCCCATACACACCATAGACTTGCACTGCACACACACACACACACACTAAATTAGTAGTGAGCCAAATTAACTGTTTTATCTCTGTATGTGTGTTTCTGTGTGTGTGTGTGTGCTTGCTCATGAGTTTTACAAAGCCACAAGCTCCCCCCATATTTGCCGAATGCACTCCAGTTGACCCTTTGCTGCAGGCTTTGAATTTCCAATCAACTTCCCATGAGTAACTTCACATGAGCTGCACTCGAGGCAACTGATTCTTGCCACAAAACATTTGTGTGAAAATGGAGCCTAATTTAAACAAAGTATACTCAAAATGTCAACATCTGACCCCACACTGCACTTAACTAAATTTGTAAATGAAAATATTGTGTCATTGTCAGGGTGTCAGAGTTGCTCGTTCACCGTTGTACAGCATCAGACTGTTTTTATGAGGGATTTGCAAACACATTCTCATACCAACCTTGATGACAGTTTGGTGATAGAAATGTTCCGCTGCTGCCAATCACTCACACTGCTGTATATCAGCTACAAATTTCCAGTCACTTTTTTAAATGAAGTGGAATAATATACTTATTTCCTCTAGTTTGTCAGCCTTCTCCTCAGTTAGTAATTTCCTGAATTTCCCAGAATGACTTATGTCAGTCGGTGTGAACTTTGCATTGTATTCAGATGTATGTGTAGGTGGAGCGAATGATACTGATACTGCCAGAGGTAGCAATACCAAAAGTCTGGGCTGGGATTGCTTCCATACATCTCTCACTAGAGTTTGAATAACATTCAGTCTGGGCCAGGAATAGCTGCACATGGCTTTTTCGTCTGACGTGAAAAGCAAACATGGAGGTGGCTGATCCGTAATCGCCATAGCTAGCATTGTTAGCCATGAGCTAACAATAGCAATGGTGCACCTACTGGCTAGTTAATACTACTACTACCACTGCTGCTCTGCACACTGAAAAGTAAAGCCAAATGCGGAAGTGCCACTTCAAATGCTTGACCAGCCACTCACGGCTGTATAAAAAAGGGAGTCAATCCTCATTGATACTGGTGTTAAAATGCCCAAGTTCACTACAGACATAAATATGCTTATAACCTGGTACAAAAAAACATTTTGGTCTCTAGAGATAATTTCCCCCCTTAAAAAAAACTTTGACTGGCATGTATTTTTATATCACTCATCTGTGTAATTGGTATTAAGGCTTTAAGTTAAGTATAAGATTAAGATTCCCTTATTAGTCCCACAATGGGGACTCAAACTCACTCAAACTGCATTCCAAACCCATTCTTCTTCTTTTTTTTCACACACCGGTGAACACATCATGCTTAGGAGCAGTGGGCAGCCCATTTCTGTGCACCCCGGGAGCTGTGTGGTGAGTTTAGGTGACTTGCTCAAGGGCACCCTCCGGTTACAAGCCCAATTCCTAACCTCTGGCCACAGATGCCCAATAACTAATGGCATGGCTACTTTGAGTGACAGGCGGCTGCCCTCACAGGTGACTCGACTCTTCTTGCCTCAGCTAACCCAAGATCCACCTCTTTGCCCCTTTTATGGATAAGCTAGGAGTAAGAAGGAGTCAGGCACTGCCAAGATGGCACTGAAAACATGCACTAACATGCACGTGCAGCAGGACCGCCTACCAAAACAAAGAAGCAGAAACAGTTGTTTGTGGCTATATTAATGGTCTGACTGTCATCAACAGCACCTTTAACTGCTGAGTACCTGCTCGATTTGGAAGAAAGTCAACAATACTTATATTTACTAATATTTAACATTCTTGATATATGCATCCAATGCTACTTTATATCAATCATTATTGTTTCATGGAAAAAAAATAGAATTTCGTTTGAGTTTAGCTGTTTAACATTAATACCTTTTAACAATAATGGTGTAGATGGGTGCTTCTCACCAGGTTTCAGACATTGCCTAGTCATCACAATTTCTGCTGCACCTCTCTTCCCACATGGATATAACATAGAACATGCTGGGTGTCAGCCATCCACTTGTCTGAGCAGCCAGGCACTCATTATAAGCATTGATAACTCATGCCGCGCTTCCATACGTGTTTGTCTTAGTGCTGCACTGCAGGTAAAAGACAGTTTCTTTAAAAATTGAGAGGGGATTTTTCTGTCAGTGATGAATTATTAGCTTGCACATGTATGAGTTAACCAGAAGAAATGTTTGAGGGTAAATAAAGGAGGAAAAAATGTGAAAAATGTATCATGTCAAAGAGGAAAAATTTATAGACTTATAGCAATTATATGTCAGGTATCTATTATGTACAAAATAACTATGTCAATAGAAATATGGCTATGTTAGCGTATATTGTTGAATGCATGTCAGCTGGCCATTCTAATTTTCATGTTTTTATAGGGCTTGTGATATATATATGGGATAATGTTAGCCTGCATCACAAGGCTAATTTGTTAATGCGTATTAGACCAGATGAACTTTTTACAGGTAGACAGCACACTAAAATATGTTTCTGAAAACATTTGAGGCAAGAAATAGGCATTATAGAAGAACATAATCTTGAGTCATACTTGATCAGTGCTGCTGAGTTTGACAGTTAGATCTGAGTTTGATGAGATGCGCTAGATGTCAGTCAGTCTATCAAACCCGCTGATTGGCCCGGTGAGGGCCATGCCATCTGGAAATCAGTCTGAATGGGAGAGTGACCAGACTCATCTGCCAGAGCAAATACAAATGAGCTCAGCAGATTCGAATGGTTTCCAGGACAGGATTCTGCTGTTAATATGGTCTAATACTGCTGATCATGGATTTTGCTGTCTGTATTCACTGTGTCACAGCTGTCAATAATCTGAGCTGTCATTCATTTGGGAGTTGTTAAACAAACGTGTTTCAGTGCTTGAGTGCTGCACGCCTGTAAATTAAGGTATAAAATGTATATCTTTTTATGTCTGCACTGAATCAATCACTCAGCCTCTTTTCTTCAGACTGTATAGTAGCTGCAGCTCTTGTACATTCCACTTAAAAATTACATCCACACAAATTTCACGGTGTGACATAATAAACCACAAACTTCTCAGTAATAGATGCAGACAGCATGAATTGACTTTGAATGTGTGTGCCTGTCTTTCCAGCGCAAGCACAGAGTACAAGGCCTGTGTGTGGTAAATGCCTGGATGATGATTTGTCAGGGTGTAGGAACACGATTTCTTGTTTACTATGATGAATGAGCAACACTGGCACTACACACACCGTGTACTCTATATCTAAGCTGTCACTTTGGCTTTCTGCAGCACAACCTGCCTTCTCCAACTGTAATACCAGCCAGGGTAACTGTAATTCAAAGACAGTCTCGGGGTAGCAGAGTCATCCGTTAGCACACACATGGGCACGCACGCACGCAACCAAAACCTCTCCCGTTGTTGTACACAGCAGGAGCAGGCTTTACACAGCAGTGAAAGTCTTTATGGCATTCAGATGGACGAAACGAGGGAACAAGGGGAGAGGGAGAGCAGGATCTCCCCTAAGTCAATTTGAACAGTGGGCCGATGAAATTACACAGGTAGTCGTGGCCAGGCTGACAAATGAGCACAGAGATGCGGATGAAAATAATAAGACAGGCAGAGCCACCTTTTGCTTGCTGACACGGATGTATACACTCATGTGTGATCACATGGCAGGGAAAGAAAAAACAATCTCAATTTTACATTAAATTATATCTTCCACTCTCTCAGTCTATCTTGAATAAACAGGAATACATAGAAATTGTGCATCTTAAGAATGCATAAATGTTTTTTGAAATTATATTAATCATGTTGAGGAATATGCTTCATTTCACTAACAAGAACAATATAAGCCTCACTTCTGAGTTGGGGACTAAACAGTAATAGTACAATTCAAGAGTATGAGTCTGTATTTGCACCTGTGAATGAATGTCTGCATGTTATTATTTGCCTCTGTGATTATAAGATGCTGTGGAGTGCTGAAATTGTTCGGCCTCATAAAATTTGACCCGAGGACAAAGTTTCCTCCACACTTGTGTGAATTATAAAATGAAGTTCAACAGAATTGAGTCGATGCAGTGCATCCAGAGTCTGAGCTGCAAAAGCATGCAGCAACAACAAATTACCCACAATCACATTCAAACCTCCAGTCAAATACAAAAAAAGCAAAATACCACCACACTGTGCTCCTCACTGTGCCCCAACGCTTTTTACAGTCTCAAAATATTCAAACCTGCTTTTCAAATAAACAGTGTGTCACACCAATATCCCATCAGGCTAACCACTGTGGTAGTGTTGGTACCAATGACCACACAATAAACACACTGCATGACTTTTTAACACAGAAACCCATAAAGCTCTCTGCACAGGAAAGAACTATGACATAAAGAAACATAAATGTACAGTATTTAGAGCTATACCTGCAAAACATTTTTTATTCTAACATCTTACATGGAGTGTCCTCAGTGCACTCAACCTGCCCAGTCCTTCTTAGTGAAACATGAAAACAGGACATCTTGGATCAAAGATCAGAAAATCAGTTCAACATCCAACAGAATAGATTAAACTTCTTTTGTTGTGCCCCCTACCTCCATCGCTCTGGTGATGAAGGGGATTTGTGTCCCTGAGTCCAGGTCCTGGTTGATGATGAGTCTACGGGCCCACTGGCCGGCCCGCACCACGCCGCTGCCCTGGATCAGCACCAGCAGCTTAAAAGGGTTGGACAAGGCATCTGGGCTCAGGTAGATAAAACTGGTGGGTTCATCTTCTGTTGCATCCACCTAAATGTTCAGGAAAACACAGGTTACCATATGTCACCAATGGCTATTGAAGTCAAATCCCCAAAAACTCCTAGCTCTGTTTTAACTGCTCAACATGTTCTGAAAATGACTTCATAGACATTTGGGACATTTAACTCAATCAAAATGAATATTTCCTGTTTTCATGCAACAGCAGCAAATGCGGAAGATGATCGAATTTGGGATTTCTGCTGCTTCAAAGAATTGCCTGATAATGATTATGAAAGGAATTTTCTTATGTAACATGCACGAGTGTAAGGAGAAACAGCCTTCTCCTCTGTGGCCTTTGTAATTAAAAAAGCTCATATGCATCAGTACACTAATCATCAATAATCATGATTAGAAAACAGCCTTTGTGTGATTAAAACTATGGCAGAAGGTAATAGAGACAGAAAGAGAGCCTAAGTGAGTTGGTGGTTGCGTGCGTGTGTGCGTGCGCTCCGTCCACATCCCATGCATTTTTGCATCCCTCCCAAGAATGCCTGGAAGAATCTCTAAGGAGACAAACACTGTCCATAAAAGCCATGGGTGGCAGCTGCAAGAACTTAATCCAAGCAGACAAAGAGAGCCGAGTGGGGGAGAAAATCTTACCCTTTATTCTCTTGTGCTCCCTCATTCCCTCTCCCTATACTTGGCTGTGGTTAATCTTCTTAAAATCTGCGGTCACAAGTTCAATGCCACGCAGGTGGACGGACCCACCACTAATACACAAATACGCGCACACACACACACGCCATATACACGCAGGCGGGTGGGCAGCAGAAAAGCAGAACAGAGCAATTTTCCAGAGGAATAATGAGATAAATAGGCCAAGCAGATAAACCAGTAAAAGTGTATGGGGGCTAATGAAAGGCGCTGAGTCCCCGGCTAGGTGATTTATGGACACTGTTAGCGCTGGAGCTAACTCTGCTATGCTTCTAAACACCAGCGCTGCCTAACATCCCAATAAACAAAGCCTGAAAAATGATCACAACTTTTATAAACAGAAAGAGAGCCGGGATGGAGGGGTAAAGGGGGGCAAAAGGAGACAAACATGCTTCCAACAACAAATAAAAGGGATCAAGTGTGTGCTCTGAGCCTGGATGAGCTGGGCAAAGAATAACTCCATGATGGCAGAGCAGAAAGTCCCCTTCAGCGCAAATGAATGCAAAACAGATTAAGCATCAGCATGCTGCGCCTCTGCGCCTTTGAAATGACACGTCACAATACAGTTAATTTGTTGAGGAGACACTTTTGCACAAAGGATGTGGGCAGAGGAGGGGGTATAAGAAAGAGAGGGAGTAAGAGAGAAACTGAGTGAGATAGAAAGAGAAAGACAAAGACTGATAGAGAATGAGGAGAGCTGACGCCTCACAATCCCCTTTTCTTTATTTTTTTTTTTAAACAGGACACTCAATATCATAATCACACTCTGAAGCCTAAGCATTTACGTCAATTTTCATATTTAATACTTCCTTTAATCTTCAAGGGCACAAATCAAAGAGGAAAATGCCTCTTTTCACTCTGGGTACTTACTGGCAGGATTGCTTTAGTCATGTTGCAGTTTTTCTCCAACAGCTCATAAACATACTGAGTGATGATCTGGAGTGAGAGAAAGAGACAGAACACACACACACACAGTCAAACATTGCACTGATAATACAGTCTAATGCAATTAATATTTTCATATTGTTGATACAAATCCATCCAACAAAAGCAAACTAAACTCAGTATGTATGTGTGAACAAGTAATAGCAACCACTGGCATGCTTGCAAACAGAATAAAAAATACTATTCAAAACCCTCGTTTGCCCTCTGGTGTGTGTGTATGTGTGTGTACATGAGCTACTTGAAAGGGTCTGGATCGTACTGTGTGCGGCGTGTGTGTGTGTGTGAATCACAGTGCAGTTAGAGTGTTGAGGTTGTAAGTGCCAGGAGAGGAAATCTCCTGTACAAGCGAAGGGCTGATGTAAGTTATGTTTATCCCCGCAGCCACAGCACTAAAGAACCTTGTATACCGAATCATTCCAACCCCAGGCCAAGCCTTTCATGGTTCAGTGACATTAACAACTTTCTTTTCCATTTCCCTTATTTCTTCTTCCCTTCTTTTCTTCTCCCCGCGTCCTGCTCAGCTGAGAACAGAGAGGAGGGCTTTGTGGAACAGATTTCGATTTTTGATCAGTTGTGAGAGAAAGACAGAGGAGTGGTGATAACAGATGACGGAGCACAGGGCTGCTGGCAGTGAGCTGTGTTGGAGCTATTGTCGCTCTGATGATGTTTCACAAACCCGGGCAATGACAGACTCCCTGTCCTGTTCATGTCAGGGCAACACAATGATGGGCGGATGGACCACAGGGAGAGCGGAGCAACATGCTGTCCTGCTCCGCGGTGAAGTCTCACTTTGGTTAGCTTTTGAAACGGACTTACTAATTCAGGAAACCAAAGGCCAGCAGCGGCGCCACAGCTACAAAGCGAGACTGACCAACTGACTGACCGCAAAGATTAACAGGCATGAACCAGAGACTGTCACATCTCACAGCACAGAGTGGCATCATGCTGGGATCTCATTAATGCGTGGAAAGGGGAGGGACAACAGCAATGGGTCATTAAAAACATCAAACTTAACTAATTCCGCAATGACTCTAAATTACCAGGAGGTATGCCCTGTGTTAGTCTGGTGACCTGTCCAGAGTGTACCCCACTGTAAGAATGAATGAATAATTTACTAACTGATGTCTTTTAAAAATCAATACAAACCATTGTAAAACTGTAGAACTGTGTCAAAAGATGCAATATTGACAACAAATAAGAGACATTCACTAGCTTGTTGTGTGCTTTTGGAGCAAATCAAAAACTTTTCCTGTGTTAGCGACAGAATGGAGAACATCCAGAATGTCCAAAACAATTCTGCTATAAAAGCAAATAAGCAAGACTGAGTAAAGTTCCTTGGAGAAGTGAGAAAATCTCTGTCCTCACTGCTGACATGACTAGTGAAATATAACTGATTAGTACCCAAAAGTTAAAAAAAATAAATAATAAAAACAAAAAACTGGGCCATGAGCAACTTAGCATTTGTACTTTTTGGCACACACAAAACCAAATATTTTCTTCAGACCACACTCTGAAATGTCAACCATGAGACAATAAAATTATGCACATCCCTAAATTACATGTTCCTAACTCCAAGCACTTTTTTAAATGGCATGAATTGGCATTTTGACACAGAAACAAAAGAAAACAAAAGGCAAACTTTGCCTAAATGCAACTTTGGAACTTTGCCTTTAAGTCAAATGTGAATTCTCATGATAATCACAATATTGCCATGCTCTTTTATGCTTGAAAGAAACTCAATGCTAACCTGATTTACTGCTTAGAAGAACAACATGCAAGAATAACATTACACACACCAGACACATGTTAGCCTTATGACAGCCAATCAAAGGCCAGCAGACGGACCAAATGAGAGGATCGATTATACCATTTGACCCTGTGAAGGGGGAAAATGCAAGAGGAGCTAAAACAACCTCACCTCAGCCCAACCCACCAAACCCCCAACAGCTAATTCACTAAAATGTCAGCCGGTCTGATGAAGACTAAAATGATTCCGAGCCTCAGTATGCTAGTGTTTAATGACATCAATAAGCCTCACAGGAAATTTCATTTGCACTACGTTATTTGTTCAGTGCCTCAGGTGGCTCCAGAACCATCTGATATAGAATAAGGAGAGAGACTAATAGGGAACAAGAGAAGAGAGAAAAAAGTGGAAGGAATGCAAGTTTTTCTGATAAAAGGATCATGTAGATCATAAATAAGAATCTAATATCAAAACTTGTACAGGCAGTGTGGCCATCTGTATGCTTTAGTTCACAGTGGAACCCGCAGCCAGATTACCTTTTCAGTAAACAAGATCAAAAGTAAGAGTTTAAAAAAAGGGACAGTACCAGCATTCCACTGCATCAAAACCATTTTTTAATAGAAAAATGGGATAGACTCAGAGCAGAGGCATATAACTCAAAAACAACACAGACACACACACACACACACACACACATAGACACACAGACACACGCACACGCACACGCACACACACACACACACACACACACACACAGCCAACCTCCTTCTGTGTGGGCCTCTGAGGACTACGTCTCAGCAGCTGATCAGTACAATAAGAAAAGCCTCTTTGTCACCTAATTACCAATGTGTTATTAGTGCTTTAATGAAATGCCTGCAGGAAGCAACGCTGAGTGCCTGCATTGTCGGCATTGGACGATTGGAAAAGCATGAGGAGTGAATTTGGAAAATAATATTAAGACCCACAAAGAGAAGGGAAGGGAGGATGGTAAAAAAAAAAAGACAGAAAGAGGAAGATATAAGAGCAACCTAAATAAATTCAAATCAAAAGGTTTTGTGGTCATAAACATGCTTACAATGTCCTTCTCTGCAACAAATATGGAATATCATTCAGGCTGACAGGATACGGAGCCACATTATCTGAAATGTCAATGTAAGCCTACATTCTTTCTGTCTACCATAAAAAGTAAGGGCCGAAGTGCCAGACTGCACCAATTCACCTCCAAAGAGAGAATGGCATTGAGTGACAGTTTAAGAAACATTCGTAACCATTGTAAATCTCACTAGCTTTGTCTATCTGGACTCAAGAGACGAAGTCAGCTTTCACTAAGGTAAAAAAGCAAAATCGGGTAAAAGCGGAGGTTCAGTTGTCTGCTAGGACAGCCGGGTGACGACGTATCTTCGAAACAACAGCAAGCTCTCTACATGACCGTGAGAGCGGCCGTGGGAGAGTTTGAAATAGACCCTCTGCGGCTGAGGTCACCTCTGTGTCTGTGGTTTGTTTGTGTAGAGGAAGCATTGTGGCGATGAAGCAAGAAGAGCGGGATCAGGGAGGAAGGAAGGGACTTAGAGGAGAGCTCAGTGGGAGGAAAGAAGGGAGACAAGGAGAAGTAATCCCCAGGAGCCAGAAGTTTGTGCCAGCTCCCACTGCAGCGAACAGCTGAGAGGAGAAGCAGCGATGGAAGGAGGGTGGGTGGAGAGAACAGTACAGTACATGGTCTCGATAAGAGGCCTTTCAGTGGGTGGGCTGTGACATCAACTCCTTGCGAACCTCTGGTCATCCACGTAACAATCTCTCCATCAGCCCCACTCACACCAAGCCAAGGCCTTAATGAAAACCGCTGTGGCTGCAAGTCGATATGTTTTTAAAATTCCTCACTACAGAGAGAGACCTCCCACATTATGTGTGCGCATGTATCAGTTAATGTCTGTGCACATGTGTGTGTGTTTTTGCACTGATTACAAAAGTCATGCGTGGTTTGGCTGACCGCACCTAAGGCGATAAGGAGATGATCTTTCTCAGGCACACGAAAAAACAATGTAAGGAGGAAGAGAACCACAACAGGAAGAGCGGTGGGAGAGATGAGGAGATGAGGAACATGAGTAAGAGAATAGGGAGTAAGGTAATATGAAAAGAAAAGTAGGATAGGGATCAGAGGATGATAAGAAAGATGCGGTGAGGGTAAAGGTTGAGATGGTCAACGGCAATGGAGGATCTGAGGTAATTACAGGGGAGGAAGAGAAAGCAATGATCTGAAACAATCCCTCTGAGAAACATTATCAGGGTATATCAGGTTTGCTGTAAGTTTTATTGGGATAGATTTAAGACTCTTTAAGACAAATTTAATAGCAGTCTTAAAAATATACAGTGTATTAATACATGAAAACACCACAGAAGTTACAGAGCTGTTTCTAAGGCCTTTTGAAGTTTCTAGTTGGAAACCTACGTATAGGGGTCCATGAAGCCAAACTGGTTTATCTGACAGAACTATCCCAGTGTCAGCCACAAATATACTCAAGGCAGCAGCACATACACAAGAAACTCATGTACAGACACACACACCTCTTGTCTCTGTAGTCCAGAGCCCTCTCCAAAAGCCACTTAGCTACAGAAACCAGAGAGCAAGAAGAGGCATCAAAGCTGTTTATATAATGAAACTGAAAGAGCTGTTCCATGCCGTATCACTGGCTGCACCCAGGAAAGCATTCCTTCTTCTCCAGAGAATAGAGGAGAGGAAGAAAAAGGAAAAAAAAGGAAGAAAATCCCCCCGAACAATGCAGCACAACAACAGCGGCAACAACGGCAAAGCATACTCAGAAAGAGAGACTGCGAAAATGAGAGAGAGCATGAGGCAATAGAAAGGTTGTTTATTTTAAGTCAGCCTTGTGTACCAACAAAAAGTGGTATTAAAATAGAGCCTATTGTTGTGAATTTGTGATCTGTCAGTCCGTGTGGGAAACAAAGAGCGAAAGAGAGAGAGAGAGAGAGAGAAAGAGAGAGAGAGACTGGTGTAATTCCCATGAGGTCTCTGTCATTCTTCTGTCAGAGGAGAGAGGGCTCTCCAGGGGAAGAGAAAGTTCTCAGACACAGACTGACAGACAGACTGTTTACACTTAGTGTAGATATCCCTCTCTCTCACTCCCTCGCCGCCCTTCCAGCACTACTCATCCTAATGGCATCGTAATGACCTCCTCAGGTGTTAACTGAGAAGCCGGCAGAGGTCTAATTCAAAGTAAAGTACTGTATGCCACCCTGGGTGCCGGCGGTAGCGACAGATGCCAGCGCTGTAACTACCAGCCCTCCTGTCTTTTCTCTAACACCCCACTCAAAACCCCACCCCCGGTCCAATTCCCTTCTCTTTCATCAACTCTAATCCACCTCACCCACTCCCTGCAACCATTTTTGTCTGACTGTGTCTGCTTCCTCCTTGGTGCTCTCAGCAGAAGCTGCGGCGGCAGTGTTTAAGTGTTTTGGGAATGGAGACGTGATGGCAGTCAGTGAATCCGGGCAGACAGCTGTCATTTATAGTCCCTCTTTAGAGAGATCCCATTAGCCTTCCAACAAAATGGTCCACGACTGGTATGGGGCCTCCTGATGCTTTAAGTACAGTATCGAGGCTTGTCTCCGGGGTTCCCACTGTGGGCCTGACGCAACACTTCATGACTCTACTATGACTCTCTACAGTTGATTCATAAGACCTCCACAACTTAAAATGTAATTCTCTCATTTCCTTTTGGTTAATGTTGATTATTTGAAAGGGCTTGTTACATCTCTGCTGTCTGTGGAAAAACACAAAAACAAAATTTCTAATGGAGTAGTCTAATGGCTGCACCTTTTCAATGATAAGGAGACGGCATAAATAGCAGTGCTTTGATGATGGATATGTGACTGTGATAAATAGAAATGCACTGTTCTGATGGCATAAAAAGTTATTTATGTTATCAAAGTTTTCCTAGATTTTAGATTTTTTTAAAAATCACAATATATATCCAAGCTTAAAGTATGGCTATATAGAACTGTGCACCTGTATCACATATAGCTTGTCAGATTCTTGTTGATACACAGCCCTGATACAATTTTATAAAAATATTGCCATTCTCCTCAGTGTTTTGCTCAAGGGCACTTCAGCAGGGCCTTAAACCTTTGCCAGCTGGTCACCACTATGACAACGCCCAGCATCCATAATGTAGAAACAGAGGGAGACAGGAAGAGAAAAAAAGATAACAGAGAGACAGCAGAGAGTGTAAGAAACAGACAGAGAGAGAGGGAGAGAGAGAGAGAGAGAGAGAGAGAGAGAGAGAGAGAGAGAGGGGGGATAGATGAAGAGACAGAGAGAAAAGGAGAGAAAGAGAGAGAGACGGCTTTCTAATTCAGCCATCTGGCTAGCTTTACTTCATTATAATATTCTGACTGTGTGTGTGTGTGTGTGTGTGTGTGTGTGTGTGTGTGTGTGTGTGTGTGTTTGTGTTTACAAATTTGTGAGTGCCTTCCATTCCACAGATGCAGGCAGAGCAGAGAAGAATCCTCATTTATTAACAGCTTAATAGAGCTCCATCTGGGCCAGACCCTATGCTTGTCTTCTATCAGAGAGATTCATCACTGAATCACAGGAATTAGACTACAACTGACACCTACACAGGCTGAGGTGACCCCGCTGCACTGAGCAACACTGCGCAGATAGCGTGCACTGTATTACAGCTATAATACGGCCATTACGATAACAGTCAGAGCCAAGGATGGAAAACGTCTCCACAACGGTCGTCTGTGGGTTCTTCAGTCTGGGTTTGTGAAGTATTTTAGTTTGAATATGACAAAGCAGAATAAAAAAAGACAGAAAAGAACACAAAAAGGAATATATTAAATCAATACAACAATTTACAAACTGGGGTAACTGGGAATAACAGAGAATATGATCCACTAAGTCAGTGCTTAAACTCTTTATAGAGTGCATTGAGAACATAAAGGGATATTTCAGGTGCAGACTTTTTATTTGTCCTACTTATCCAGAGACAGACAACCACAGATGTCATTTCTCATGCTATTGCCATACCTTGAGACTGCACGGAGAAACATAAAAAGGCATCAGTGAGTAGGCTGGCTCTGGGTAAAAAGGAAAAATAGCTATATTGCCCCAATAACCTAGCTTTCCCTTGAAAGATTTTAGTTCAGATAGTTAATAATCAGGTGCTCCCTAAGGACACTCAAAGGTTCTCATTCCAGAGATTATGGTTCTAAGGAACATCATCCTCCTAATGTATGTCTGCAGTGAGTCAGTGTTCAAACAGTTGATTTTATGTAATTTACTTTTAGTTTACTGACATTGTTTTTATTCCCCTTTCAGGCCTTGTTCAGCTCTTCTTCCATAAGTTATTCCTACATTTCCCAGAATGATTTTTTACACCTCTATTTGCTCCATTTAGCCTATAATCAAATGCACGTGCCAAGTGATTTGTCATGTTATGTATGCACACAATCACAGACACTCTTTGACTTTTAACAGATAACCCGCTCCTTCCTCTGTGTCTCTCTCTGACGGTTACACATTTTTTACAAGCTATATTTTTTCTTTTGTGCACCTTCCATCCCTCCATCTCGATTTCTATTCATTTAAGTTTGCCTAATGAACCTTATTACATTACTCATAAAAACTGGCCTAGAAATGATGCTGCAGTCTAACTAACGTATAATAGTTTTTCTCAGCCCAGGTACCAAGGCACACAATTGCCCTCCACTAATATGTGCAGACAAATAGCTCATGGAATTTAAACAAAGTTGACCAATGCAGATTTTCAAAAGTAGCATATGCAAATCCCTCCAAATCATGGCATAAATACATGGGAACATTTTAAAATTGTCTTTTTATAAATTAAAATTAAAGGGTGATTCAGTGCTCTTGTGCTCAGCTCAGATTTTGTTCCCATCTCTTTCTTTTGCTTGGAGGCCATCACACCAACATCTTCGTTCTCCCTCTCTCTATCTGTCCCTCCATTCAGACGAGGCTGAAGTGCAAATTGGACATCTGGTGCTGTGATGTGTCTGACAATACAGCCGCCACCCCCCAGCCCCCTCACACATGTACACAGACACACAAACGCGCGCACGCGCACACACACACACACACACAGAGTGCTCCAATACAGGACCATGAGGATATAAAGACACTGAGAGGAAGAAAGGCGGGAGAGATGGACAGAGGCAAGGGAACGCAAATTTATCTGTATCGCAACTCTGAACAACAAGGCAATTCAAAGTGCTTTACATAAGACATAAAGACATAAGACAAGATATAAAAGAAACACAAGTCAATACAAAAAGACACAGTAAATAGGATTTAAAAGGATTAAAACAAAGTAAAATAGAAGATTAAAATAAGCTGAAATAGAAACAGACAGTAAGCAGTACAATAAAATGATGGTGCAGCTACAGTGCAGTGGAAGTTATGAATAAATAGTCCCAAATTTAACTTAATAAAATGCAGTGGCAAACCCTGATTTAAAAGAAATGAGGGTTGGAGCAGACCTTAAAGTTTTCTGGGAGTTTGCTCCTGATATGTAGTGCATAAAAACAGAATACTGCCTCTCCATGTTTAGTTTTGACTCTGGGGACAGTAAGCACACCTGTCCCAAACAATCTGAGAAGTCTGAACTGTTTGTACCAGAGCGGCAGCTCACAATGTACTTTGGCCTGAAACCATTCCACGCTTTATGAACCAACATTTGAAATTGCGCAAAAGATCTGATGTCATCCACTATCCTGGTCTTAGAGAGGACTCTAGCAGCAGTGTTCTGAATCAGCAGCAGATGTCTGATCTACTTTTAAGAGAGATCTGTAAAGACAGCATTACAGTACTGAAGATAAAGCATGGACGCGTTTCTCTATATCCTGCTGAGACACTCCCGTAATTCTTCATATATTCTTAAAGTGATACTAGGCTGATTTTCTTAATTGTCTTGATGTGGATGTCAAAATTTCAGTCTGTCCATGACTACACAGACATTTCTGATTTGATTTGTGTTTTTTTAATGTTAGCCACTGGAACTGTTCTGGCTTTTAATCTTTTTTCTTTGGGTTTGAAGAGAAAAGAGAAAGTTGCACTGTGCATCATTTCGCCCATACATTTTGTTCCCTCGTCTGCTCATCAAAACTGGAATAGGAACAGTCTTTTTCTGAGGCAGTAGTTCCATGTCCAATAGGATACAGAAGAGGTGGGGTGGGATACAGCAGAAGTGGGGACAGAGACCCCGACTCTACTGTCTGCCCTGCTGCCAGACAGGCTTTCTTTGATATTAATGGGGGTGATTTGAGATGCAGCAGTGTAGCTTAGTGGCATCCATCAACATCACATCCAGTTGCTAAATCTCTGATCTTAGTTTTTTAAAGATATCCCTAAAAGGGGAGGTGGATAGAGGAGAATGAGGCAAACCACCGTGACCTTGCTGGCCTTATCATTTTCATCAGCCTGGCCAGGAAGAAGCTGTTCTCTCATTTTGTCATCTTCGTTATCAGCAAACTTGGTGTTACAGAATTTGTTCGGTTGGGGTGAAGGCAGATGACGTGACAGGGAGGGTGAGGGCAAGAGGAATTAGGAGACCAGGGGCAGGTTATCAACAGGCTTATATTGAGGCTGTAATGTTTTGTCTTTATGATGCCAAGGCTGCCGTGTGTCAGAGTTCATCATCTTAGGACTGGTTGATGGGTGATGCAGGCTCAACATTAAAATGGTCCAGTTATACTTTAACTCCAGATTTGCTTGGGTGGAGGCCATCTGCCCTGAATAGATGCCCACATCAACAAAACAGATTGAAGTCATCACAACAGTAAATCCCTTTTAGACTGCAGGTTTTGATGAGCCATGAGTAGAGTCCTAAGAGTCCTGTTGATGAGTCTGTTAACTGTTAGCAGGGGTTAACTAGTAAAATAATGGGCTTCCAGGTTGTCAAGACAGTTAAAGACAAGAGGAATACATTGAATAGTCTCTTTAGGTGAGTTATTGCCTTTTGCTCCATGTTAGATATTTTGCCTTTCTCTGTCAGCTGGTAGTTTTCAGAATACTCCCATGTCCAAACTTATCAGCAGCCATCTCCACTTCTGTCTCATGAAGATGTATTAATGGTTCAAACCTGTTTTCAATTTGGCTGTCCACCAGATGTCTGGATTAAGTTGACTGGCATGAAAAATGATAGTCTTGCACTCAGCTTTCAATTTTGTAGATATGCCATTTTCAGCTACAGATTTACTGGTTTTGTTTCAATGACTCTTAGTAAAGTAATGGTGTCACTGAGAGATTGCTGTCCATTTAAACTTATCGATATGAGTTCTGATTAACTCCCCGACAGAAGACAACGACAGAGTGTCATGGAGTTCAGAAAACTTCTCCGGTGTGAATATCCTTGTCATGTTAACATTGTGGGTAGCAGAAGGCAGTTCAAAGTCGATAATCACACCCCTGAATTGTCATAAGTTATCCTCCAAATGATTTTGTTGTAATAAGAAATCTCCTAGATGGTTTGGTAGCATGAAACAGTTAGGTAAAAATGTACAAAAAAGTGGCAAGGATAATAGCGAATCAGAGAGCAAGTTAGAGGAGTGTCTGCACTGCAGCAAAGGAGGTAGTGAGTCCCCCACAAACATGATGGCAGAGAGGGAGATAAAAGAATGTGACTGAACATTAGAGGGCATTATGAGGATACCCCTATTCTCTATTTATACTGCCATGGGCGAACACATGAGTCCATGTCCTTGTGCCATCTCACACAGCTCTCGGTTGAATTGTGGCTAGACTCCTCAGACCGTCTCAGGTGGCACGTTGACAGAAGGCACTGGGTGTGTTGTGGGCTGATGTATATATTGCATTTATTTTATATATATATATATACTTTTTCATTCTTGTTTTAACGTCTGCATTATTTTGTGTTTTATGTCTATGTCTTGGCTTCTAGTTTTTGTGTATTTGTTTCTTTTATATATTTTGGAAAAGCATCGTTGGAGGGAGATTGAGAAGAAGAATTTAATTGCCAACGACTGTTCCACAATAAATAAGAAATGAAACTTATACATTAACCCTCACAACATCTGACAAACTCTTTCATCCTGCCTAATGTAGAATTGAAAGAGAGAGATGATAGAAAGGACAACCGACAAAAACGGCATAGAGGGAGGAATTCAAGCGCAATACATCTGCAAGTGTCGGCCAGACGGACACAGAAATAAGCATGCAGGTACGCCCGTGTGACACACACTCTCAAACTCACACATACAGAGGCTGACTAAGCAGCATAACCCACTTTTACAACCAAATGCATACAATTCTGTGTCTATTTATAAAGGAGCATATTTCTTACCAGCAAAAACAATACATTTGTACGTGCAAAGCTGTATGAGAAAGGCACAATATTCATTTTCTTGAATCATCTGTGGCCTAAAAACAACAGACAGATAATACTGCTTATTCAGGTAGTGCTCCTTTCTTCTCAGCCAGTTAATCTCCTGCAGCACAACTCATACAGTATATGTTCTCATTACACAGGCTTGTATCAACACTGATTGACACTTTTTCTTTTTTTCCTTCTCTAAAGAATACTTCTGTCAATTTTTTTAATCACAGGATGAATAAAATTTGCATACATCCTGCTTGATGATTATTTATTTTCTCCAAATGTTTGGCCCCCCTCCGATGCTTGGGTTCAGTTAGTTTAAATGTCTCTGTGTTCTTTTAGGGCCTCTGCTTACATTCTACCAAATGTTTGTTTCTACAGTCCTTTTAGATGCTGGTGGATATTGCCTGAGCAGGCAAAAGAAAAGAGGGGAAAAAAGCCTTCACAGAAGGCAGGCTCTCAAAGGAGCTCCTGTATACCTGCATTAGAAATAATAAAAACACCCAGGTAATCCCACAAACGGGTCTATCACTTTGCTTTGAACTTCAAAGAACACACACAATTAAAAGCAACATAGCAGGGGATGCAAATAAAAAACAGATTACAAAAGAACATTTGTCTCATTATCTTAATGCATATTGCATGTGGTGGTACTGTGGGAGTGAATTAAAGGTGAACTTTTGGATGGTGTATGTTTGGATATATGGTGATGCAGTTGGACAACCACAAAACTTCATAAGAGCATCAACTTTGAAAAAATGTGTCTTCTGGTTTTTAAAGCTCTAGGTATTTCGGGGAATAAAACCATTTAAATTAGTCTAAAAGTAGCTTTCAGTGTCCATGCTGGTGGGTCCCATTCACACCTGTTCTGTGTGCATCAGCAAGTGTAAAGTCTCTAATGTGTGTCAGGATCTCCATGCTGCACAAACACCAAAAACTGTGAAGATGGTTGTTGATTGTCTTGTTTGAAAGCTGAGCAAGCTATTCTTCTTTGGTGTCTAAATTTTCCTATCCACCTCCCCCCACTCCATGTCACAACCATTGCAACATCATGTGACAAAAACTGTTCCGAAAAGAAATAACTAAAGTTAAAATGTTACCTCTCCAAGAGCTTCATAGCGTTTCTGGTTCCAGCGGTGGAGATCCTCTCTGGCATTGAATACAAAAGGTTCTCCAGTTTTTATATGTCTGAGCTGGCCATCTGTGGGGGAAAGATAGAATAAAAAATTTAAAAACACATAATGATAATGGATACTTATGTGTGTGTGCGCGAGTAAATTGGGTGGCTTCTGACTGGACATGCGAACGTACCTCTATCTGCCAAATTAAGTAAATTAAGCTTGACCCTTGAGTTTTTATTGCTTATTTTCGTTTTCTCGCTCTCTTTTCCTCTGGTGATCTTTTCGCTTCCTTACCCTCCCTCCCTCAACCACCCCCATCTGGCAGGTACAAGGCTTGTGGATGCAGCAGCGTTCTTCCAGTCACGACTCCAACGGCCTTCTGGGTAGTCTGGCAGGCCAGCGCTGGACAGCTGGTATGGCAAAAAAATTGTCTTTCCCTCTTTCCCTCTTTTCCTCTTTTCATCCATCTAAAAGCCTCTCCCCTTCCTCTTTAACTGTGTCAATCTCTCTCTCCCTCTGCTTCCTCACTCTGGCCACGGGCCACAGGTCTGTCCCTGTCTTTTCCACCTGAAATCTCCAAGAGCAAAGACTAAAGGAAGTGCAGAAAAGGTTTTCAGGGTGTTTTTGTGAGAGAGAAAGGTGGCCTGGCAGGCATTAGCACAACGACAACTGCTTCTTGCAATTCCTTTGAGAATGCTGTCTGGGCATCAGCCAATCACCCTAACCAGCACAGCTTACACACAGCACACACACACACACACACACACACGCATACACACACGCATACACACCAGCAGCTCCAGCCAGGAGGACCAGGTGTGGCCATACAGTAAGTGTCACTAGGCTTAAGTATGTGTGTGTCTGTAAATTGTTGCAAGTGAGCCACACTGCCATTACAACACACAGGAACTGACTGAGAAGAAACAAAGGCTTTTGGGGACAACGTTTAAGTGATTTATTATAATTCAAGGGAAACAAAGGAGTTTTCAACACATCCAGGTTTTATTTGATATAAAACAGTCATAAGACTGGATAATGCTGTTCAGAAATGGTGCTACTTTTCCCCCCCTAATAAACAATTACCCTTATGTGGCTGTGGAACCACTAGGTTTATACCTTAGCAATGAGCCCATCGATCCTGCGGTTGACACTACAACACAATAAAACACTAAACAGTGTTAAATTTAATTTTGACCTTTATGACTGCAGAATTTGTAAGAGCTAAACCACTGAAAAGTACACATACTTAACCCAAATAGCCAGGGGGCTCTCATACTTTCTCAATTATTGCACAACGTGAAGAAACCCATCTAAGATATAAATAAATATAATATCTTTGCTAGATAACAGAATGCATAAGCATTTTTTTCTCATCTCCTTCTAAATTGCCACCATTTTCACCCCTCTATCAATGTGATAAATCTTACATTGCTAACACACTGTGTATTACAACGCTTGCTTTCATGGTGAATCGTTAGACAACATGTAATCCTGAATTTGGGTTTGTCATCATGTTGCATTAAAAAAGCAGATGTGTGCCTGAGAGGTAGAGCAGGAGACGAGTGAGAAGTTAGGATAAAGCAGCATGCACAAAAACTACCTTGAAGAAAATCAATTATGCATTCATGGAGGGGTGAGGATCTAAACACTACTGCCTAAGAGAAGGAAGAGAGGAGCTATAATGAAATCCTACTGTAGAAAAGGGGTGTGTGTGTCTTTGTGCATGAGGGAGGGAGAGAAGGAGAGTGTGTGCATGTGTGTGAGCTGGGGGGGTGATCAGCTCCATCGCCTCCCCCAACACATCCTCTCAGAGGAATAACGTTTTCTCAACTTTTCTCCTCTTTTCTGTCATAATTAGCATTCTGTTCTCAATTTGGCCGCTTAATTAGGTGTACATAACCTTGGATTTCCAGTAATGGAAAACTGGAGGGCTAGCGAGATGAAGCCATCATCTTCAGTGATTAAGATACCTGCAAACTATTGTACACAGCCTCGTCTGTATTCACATCATTACATGGTCAAATTAACATTTTTGTTCCACCTGTCTCGGGCAAAGGTAGCCTGGGTGTAGCTATAGAAATGCCTGCGAGCCAGAGCTACTGTGAAATGCTATTTTTGAAAACAGGCCAGAGTGGAAATTGACAAGAGTTACAGATGAGTATGGATGTGTATATGTGTGTGTGGGGGTAAGCTGTGTTTCAGTTGGGGACTTGAATGGGGCAGAAATAGAGAGATATAGAGAGAGGGGTAGAGAATGAGGGGGAGACAGGAGGGTGAGGGAGAAGAGACGGAGAGTCTCTGAATGTGTTCATCCCTCCATGGGAGACTGAGCTGGGACTTGAGGGTGGGGTGGTGGGTGTTGGCATGGTGGCGGGTGGGGGGTAAGTCTCCGTGTCTCTGTTCTTAGGCACAGCGAGGTTATGCAAATGCTCCGTCAGGCGGAGGGCAAGGCTGAGTAGGTTACTGACGGGCCGTAGAGTACACAACATGTCCCCCACTCAGCCAGCCAGACAGCCAGCAGAGACACTGACAGAGAACAGAGGGAGTGAGAGAGAGAGAGAGAGAGAGAGAGAGGGAGAGAGGGAGAGAAAGAGAGAGAGAGAGGCTACAGGGGAATACTAAGAGTCAAAACCACCACCCCCTTTCCAACTCTTCTTCCTTCTCCACCTGGTTTGATTAAAATGAGCCAAGAGAATTCTAAAGAGACTTTTATATCATCTGGACCGGCACCACTCTCAGTCCAGCTCTGCTCTTTCCTGTCACTAATAATTGACACACACATACACACACACACACACACACACACACACACACACACACACACACCTACCTTTATACCCAAAATGTCCCATGTGACAGCCAAGACAGTTTTAGGTCATTAATTAAAAAACAGTGACATTACACTGAGCAGCACTGCTATTGCATGCATGGTTTGTGTTAAAACTGTCGTACTTTTATAAGGGATTATGGTAATTTTGTTTTTTATGTCAACTTCACAGCAGCTTTAACATGAATCAAGTGGAAGAAACTAACTCTGTAGACCCCTGGTTCTCAACCTGGGGGTCCTGACCCATTCAACGATCACAATATTAAAGACAGAATATGTTACTTTGTTGGCTGGTGTTTTCAAACCCATAAAATTAACAGATGAACAAAATGTAATTTTCTGATTGTTTTTCAGCAGTAATGGTCTAAAGCCCAAATAAACACACCTGCAGCTCCATCCAAACCCTGCGGAGAGGAGCCACGGTGTCAGATATGATAAAATGGAGTATAGTTTTAGGAAGTTTCAGTTCAGAAACAGTTATTCAAATACACCAATATAAGATGTTTCTAGAGAGAAAATAGCTCTTCAGTGACAAGGGGTTCCTTCATTTAAAGGGGTCACAAGCCAGGCTTTGAGTGCTTTGAAGACTAAACTATGTACTTACATTCATTGAAGGCATATTCAAACTCTTCCAGTGTTTTGGGGAAAGTGAAAGGAGGTTCATCTTTCTTCATCAGCTCATCCAAATCTATTCTTGACAGCAAATCTGATGAGAAAACGATTAAATCAAAGGTGAGTAAAAATTCAGTATGAATCAGAATGTTAAACGCCACTATCTCAATCACAACATCATAACCTGAGAACAACTAGCAACAACACCTACGTTAGGATTTGACAATCTCTTTAGTCTCTTAAGTGATGTAGCAGTCAGTGCTATGCCAAAGTCCTCCCCACTCACTTAGATAAAATGCTTTTCATCATCCTCAAGTGGTATAGCAGGTGGAAAAGAGTATATTTCCATCAAATAATAATCACATTTGAATGTCTATTAACATTTTTCTTTTATGGCAAATTCTATCACTGAAGTGAAAATGTTTTGACTCAAGGTTAAGTGGAATATTTTGTAGCCCATGTCATCTACACATGGGGCCAACTGAATATGAACTTGTAAGTAAAGTTTTCAGTTAAAGGGACAATAAAGTAATGTATTATTTTTAGAGTCACACAGGTCACATTCAGTTTAAAGGCATACAATCGCAAATCACTGTGAGAGGGATCACACATTCTTTTATTTAAAAAATATGAGAAAAGATTAGTGTTTCTGCCACATTCATCAAGTGTGATTTTACATTTTCATAATACCATCTATCATTTCAACTCTTTTCATGTGTAACCTCACAGGAACTACAGCTTCTTTTCTGTAGCTTTAGAGACTGTAGAGATTTTTTTTTCTTCAAGGAGAAGTAAACTAATAATGATAATGTGTCATTTGTATTAGACAAAACAGACATGTTGGTGTCTGAAAAACTGAACTATGGTCAAAGCAGCATGTGTTCTGTTTCAGAGAGAAACAAATCATAATGTCCTCTTCACTAAATGTATAATGTATTAAATAAATTAATTATTTTTCAATGTTCAATTTATATGCTTTATTTTTTCAATCAAGTGCAACTGAACTTAATCATAAGAAAGCGATGCTGACATTGCACTTTCATAGCATGTAGCATGGCCTGGGGGAAAAAGTCAAAATCAAAGTATCGATCATCAAAGTCACGATTGGCATTAAAGTCCAAGTCTAGTTGCTGGGACTCGATTCATGTCTAAGTCATGAGTCTAAAGTCCACAACTCTGGAGATAATGCAAGTTTCACAATAATGAGGTGACGAGTTAAACTAAAATGTAATTTAAATAAAACTGGTAGAATGTTGAAATTATCATCATATCAAAGTCTTTGTAGGTTGCAACCAGTGATCAAAGTGGAGTGGCACTAACTAGTAGCACTTCTACATTTTACTCTTTGGCATACTGTGAGTTTCTCTCTCTCTCTCTCATATATATATATATATATATATATATATATATATATATATATTCCCTCTCTTTATCAGGCTCTCAGGGTGATTTATAATGGCCCTAAAAGATGGCCACTTCTAGCATTAGTCGTAATCATAATCTTATTTCATGTAATTTGAACACCTTTTCTCCTGTTTCACCATAGTTGCTTTTTAGAGTATCATTTCATATTTACCCTTGAGTGCAGTAGTTTTCTCTCTGTCTTCCTGGCCGGCTATCTGGGCCATAGTGATCCACAATATGTACAGGGCTGGTGTGGCAGCGTAAAGATGAGAGAGCATGTGTCCTCCTCTCACTCAGATGCACCCTGTAGCATGTGAGATTTGAAACAGACAAAAATTAAAAAATACAGATCACCACTGATGGGGAGTATGTGCTTTAACATGCATGTGAAGAAGGAATTCTCTGACAGCTGTCTTGTTTATTCACCACAGACCATAAAATGGTAAGTGCCTCAAAGGTTGTTGCACCTGAACGGTGGCTGTGAGCCAAAATATTAACTGTTGAGTCCTACACTCATGTGCAGGCTACAAGCTTATAGCTTATTGAAATAAACGGAGCGGTGATAATTCACGTTGCAATAACACACTGCATAAAGAACTAAAACTATTTGTCAGTATTATTGCGGAAGCAGACGTGTGTTCGCTCAACTTTGCACACATGCAACAACTGACTTAATTATGCAAACACAGTAAAGTTGCTCTTGCTTTAAAACCACGCTGCAGACAGTAACAAAACATCCACTTCCACACGCCTAGCTAACCTCAGATTGCTCTGTCATTCTCTCAACAACCGTCAACATCTTTTTAATGTTTCGTACTCTTACAAAGAAATTCCCGGAATGTGTGCTGTCGCCCTGTGTGCATGGAGCCACTGCGAGCAGGTACAGCAGGACATTCGTGCTTTTTTTTTTTTTACTTTCACATTCGTTTCAGCCTCGAAACACGTCTCGGAGAGGAACCGCTTTTTACACAGTAGATGCATGCATGCTTTTTGTTCGACTCACGCACCATTAGTATATGCGACTGTCCAGTTGCTGCTGCTTCCTTGAAATTTCTAAAACAGGAAGGACTCTGAGCAGGGCAGAGCATGGAGAGCGTGAAGCTTCCGGGTTACCGGGGCAACGGACTGGAAGGGATATTTAAAGAGACAGTAGCACACATCTGCTCCAGTTCCTACAGCTGTTTTCTCTTGTGTGAGATTTACACCAGTGGGCTTTGTAATGTTTAATGGTGGATGTAACGAAATAAATGTGTACGTAAATACACTTTTGAGCTACTATTGTACTTAAATTTTTCCTTTTTTCCCCTTATTTTTCAAACATTTTTTACAAGAGTAAATAAAACGAAATGAGGCAGACAAAAAAGACAAACAAAAACAGATTCAGTCACATAGGTCCACAATTTAGGGTTTTTTGATACATTTCTCCTTGGCGGCTGTGATAGTCAAGGTCAGATGGTGTCATACCCTGTACAGTCTTTAAAGCTCTTTGAGGCAAATCTGTGATTTGAGATCCTGGGCTACAAAATTATTAGACCACCCTTGTTTTCTCTCATTTCTTGTTCATTTCAATGCCCGGTACCACTAAATGTACATTTGTTTGGACAAATATAATGATAACAACAGAAATAGCGTGTTTAATTTAAGAGGTGATATCTAGCCATTTTCCATTGTTTTCTTGATAATGATTTATGGAAAATGGCTAGATATCAGCTTTTAAATTAAACTCAAATTAGCTATTTTTGTTGTTATCATTATATTTGTCCAAACAAATGTACCTTTAGTTGTACCAGTCATTAAAATGAACAAGAAACTGATGGAAACAATGGTCTAATATTTTTTTCCCATGACTGTATATAAATCAAATTGAAGGGAGAAAAAAAATCACACAAATTACAACATGCAAGGCGCTAAAGTGCTACTATAAAGTATACAGGGATGTCATGGTATAGTCTTTGTTCAAGAGGCTCAATATTCAGATGCAGAGGTGTTGTTTTGTAGAATTCAAACTTACATATTGTTCATCATTCAACATCTTTAAAAAAAAAAGAGACATTGGTAACTTCTCAATTATAGTGTTGATCATTGGACATCTGGAATTAAACAATTATTGTATATGCTAGCAACTATTGATTAACGTCTGAGTATATGTGGGTAAACTTGTGTTTGTCTATATGTGAGAGTCTTTGTAATGTATTTTTTATGTACAAATATTAAATAGATACAGCAAATACATTTTTAAAACTCTGATGGAAGTTTCAAAAGTAAAAAAAATAGTGCATATTAAGAGCATTTTAACAACCTCATGAGGCATGAGGTAGAGTAATCTAAAACAACGCATGTTTAAAAGGTTAATATGTTTAACATATATAATTACTGATAGAGGATGGGGCCAAGGAATTAAGAGAAGAAGAAAAAAGTTATGTCGATACTTCTCCCCTGAAAGGTTCACTTTGTTATATTATGTCTTGCATAACAGAAATATAATAATATCCACTTTAAGATGACTATTGAGAGTCTGTATTTTATAGAATCTCTATAAGAATTTATTTATCATATTGTGCATTAAATTCCAGCATCATCCTAATATTGCATAAAGTATGAACATTGTAAATATACAGAATAATAAAGCCTGATACCTCTGCATGTTTTACATGCGTCAACGCTATTAGAAGTGGAGCAGAGGGTGCTGCATGTGTGATTGGCTGTGATGGGATAGTGGGAGTACATCATTAAGGATATGGTGCTCATTTATCATGACAGTGAGTGAATGTCAGGCCTTTATGTCAGGGTAAGCACACAAGGTTCTCTCTCACCTGGACCTATGTTTGGTTTACCTTGGTGACTTGCATGGCATCTAAATAAACTTGATGTAAATCCCTCAAACTGGGAAAGATACAACATTCATTGTTAAGAGAGGATAGTGATTAGGATAGAGCCACCTCTGGCACAAGGACATCAGTTTCCTCTTGGGGGAAGCTAATGAGGTGAAAGTGTTCAGGACTACTCTCACAAAATTGTCAGAGTGAAATGGATTAGAGCAAGTGGAAAAGTGGAAAGAAAAAAAAACATAATTTGATTTGTTTCATGATTGAAAGTAGACCTTCCGGACTTGCTGATATGATGCCACAGGTGACTTACCAAAACCACCTGCCACACTCTGGTCACCTGTATCATACCTGCAACCATACTTTATAACATGTGCTTTTTTTTTTTTTTACTCACAGAAATAGCCTCCTGGTTAAACTAAAGCTGGATGCCCTACTTCCGGACGGCCTATAGAAGTTGAAGCTGGTTTTCTCAGGGGAGCTGAGCTACCCTGTTTCCTTAAGCAGAGCACTGGAAATGCTGTGAGGGGAGACCCAAATAAGAAACAGAGATGACATATTGTGGCATTGATATCCACCGAGTTTGACAAGATAAAGGAAATGCTTCTCACTCACTCAGTACTCAGTGCATCACCTGAGAGCAGAGGTGTGGATTTATATGGCAAGTCACATTTAAAATCAAATCAAAATCAGAAATCAAAATTACTTTATTCATCCCCTAGGGGAAATTCAGTTAGTCTGGTAGAATCTCTTGAAGAATGAGACAGCCTGATGGCTGTAGGAGCGAAGGATCTTTTGAATCTCTCCATCCTGCAACGGAGAGAGAGGAGCCGTCCACTGCTGTTTTTTTGGTCCATAAAGGTTTTGTGTAGCGGATGATATGTAGTTTTTCCACATGTTTATTTCCTAATGTCTAAAAATGACTAAACCTCTCTCACTTTTTCACACCTGGAGAAATCCATTATTTTAAATCAAACTATTGGTCTGTTTCATTTGGTCACCAATCTATAGTGATGTGACATGTCAGTTTTTTTAAAAAACTAGCACCTGCTCAGTTCACATGGATTTCAAATATTTCATACCCTTTTCAAACCAAAAGCAGAAAAGAAAAACTTGACTGGCCCACAGTAGAGCAGACATTCAGGCCAATGTTCAAACTGCAGCCAACTTGAATCTTAGTACAGCCCAACATCTTCAATATACCTACAAATAACATAACTTTACACTTTCAAATTAAATGCATTGCATAAGCGAAAATCCAATTTTGCGTGCATATATGATACAATCTATTTTACATTCTTAACCTTAAACGACTAACCAGGGACCTTTTTTGCCCTAACCTTAGAATGCAGTGTTGTTTTGTGATGAAATTTTAACAGCGATTGTTCAATCTCCTGCAACTGGTAGAGTCTCTACTTTTGGAAATGCTCCTGTGCGTATCATATGCAGGCAAAATTGGATTTTGGCCTATGCATTGCAAGTAATTTGTGTAAAGTTGTGTTATATGTACACAGATTCCAGAGAATCCATTTATGGCAAGACTTTTCAGGTTTCTGTGTGATGGCAGCTTACACTGATTCCTCATTGTATAAAAGGACATTCTATATGATATATTGTAAATGAATTCCAACTAGTGTACATCTATGGACGTTTTTATGGTTAAATGGCACTTGCATGACTGCATAAAACTGTCTTTGTTAGCTTGTGTTTTTGTGTGTATTTCAAAGTGTGACTACCCATGTATTACTTATTGCAAGTGGTTGAAAAATATATATATTTATGATTCATTTGTTGGTGTATCTTGAATTGCATTACATTTGGTAAAATATGCCATACAACTTGTTTGTAACTTCAAAGCCAAATAATGAGGAATTGGCATGGAGATGATGTGAAACCAGAGCGCTCAAACTGGCTCACTACATGCTGACACAAAGCTTGTTGTACTCAATGGATGAGCATACAAATAAAACCAACATGTTTCTGCTGTGAGTTTGCTGTGGATAATGCACTAATATACTGAAGGTAATCAATTGAAATGGAAATCAGAGAAGTCAAAATGCTGTGACTGTTTATCCTGCATGAATATGTCATGATGAGCTCCGGGAGTCTAAAATGTTTATGTAGGTTTGATAATCCCCGAATGAATACTGTATAATAGAATATTCAATTTATTCTTTGTGATGAATCATTCTTTGTAATGATTTTGTGTGAATTGTACTGTCAGCTTTCCTGACAGATGTCTTCTGAACCTATCACCCAATGAAAAATACAAATGGATAACCCTACAGGTGCTTACTGTAGGAGGGATGGCAAGGGAGAAAGAAAGAGATCAAAGCATTCCTTTCGCAGAACAAGAACAGTTTGGCTAGCCAAATATTTCTTTCTCAACACCAAAATAAAACAGTTTTATTGTTATGTCAAAAACAGTACATTTACAAAGACTAATATTGCTTTGTTGTGTTTAAGCCTTGGTTTCGCAGGCAGAATTCAGTGCATTTTGTTGTCTTTTGTATTCTCTAAGTGGTTTGGTGATCGCAATCTTGCTACATTTGCATTTAAAAATCTAGTTAAAGAGGAAAAGAACATCTCTCAGGAGCAAGGAACGTTTTCCTGCTCTCTCAAAGGAATTGCATAGTAGCCTTTGTGCGCTGAAATGATATTGTTGTTGATGAAAAGAGCATAATTTGCGTGGTTTAATCCTTAGGTGAACATCAGCTATATTACGAAGGAACATCTAATGTATGTATTCAAAATGTAAGGATAGTCATAAATCATCATAAATTATTGACTGCACAGAGATCACACAAATTGATCACATGACTGAAGAAGCATGTTGAACAGTGAAGTAAGAATATGATTTTATTTTCATGTTTAATTCTAAAACATCTCCATCTCATAAATAGCAAAATATGGACACACTTTGAAAAATATTCTGAGCAATCGTATTACACATAAAATAAATGTTTTCTCAGTTTGCACAAAATACTGACTGATATTACATAGTAGGGCAGATTTTTGGGACACACTGTAATCAAAACATACATCATCTTGCTTCCCAACCGTAACATTTGATGTTTGCTTTCAGGAACCAGGAGAAAGTATGCTGACACCAACGTCTTTACACTCACTGTCTCAAAAAAAAAACTTCAACTACCGACAATGATCACACAATCCCATCTTGTCCCAGGCAAACAAATCCAGGCTCTCCATTTCCCAGAACTGATTTCTGGAGATGTGCTCCAAAAAGATGAAATGTGTCTGATGCAACACAGAGAGTTTGTCTGAGACGTGTGCATAAAGAGGGAGGCAACGTCTCCCTCACTCTTTTTGTTGTTCCACAGTTTCTGGTCCGCTCTCTCACTCATGTTTTCATGCACACACATATGCAAACTTGCTGCACACAGTGCATGCACAAACCCAATTACACCCAGAAATGTGCACACATACACACACTCTACTACCTTGAGAGCTGCAAGTGAGTATTACAAGCAAACATTTACAACATGATAAAAATTCCAACTGCGTGGGCTGTTATTGGGCAGCACTTTTATCGGATTGTTGTGTTTCCCCCTGGGTCTGCTCTGCCAGCGTCTCATCAGCGTCAGGACGGTCCTGCGGTCCTGGGCTGCAGCAGCAAACAAAATAGGTTTTTTGAAGTTCTTCTACGATAAACTTCTCTCCGTCTCCAAGCTCTGCATCCTCCTCCATCTCCCACCTAGAAAGCATAGAGAGACGGAATGTGAGCTGTTTTAATGCCAATCAACATTTGTCACTCAGGGTTAAACGAAAACACACATGCAGCACAACCAAATGCGTCCTCTACAAGTTATGTCGGTGTATGAAGATTGTGTACCGTTATCTCACCTCTATTTGTGTTTCAAACAGTAAAAAGAAATGACCCTCTGCATGAAACTTGGCTTGGGTTCCACACAGAGTGTGGAGTAACCCGTTGTCCAAAATAAATTCTCTCACACACACCGCAAACTGAAGCTCTCCAAGGTTCCACAAGCCACACTTTCTCTTTTTAACTTCTCACATGGGAGTCTTCTTCTCTTTCTTATTTCATACTGTGAGGGTCAGTACCAAAGCAGCATCTGCTGCTGTGATACACTATTAGACTTTTGCACTCATGCAAACACACACTTACAGACTTGTGAGCATCCACACACAGAGAATAAAGACCCAAGGGATGCTCTAGAAGAGACAATCTGTCTTTTAAACATCATATCAAGTATCTTATGAAAAGACTCAGGCTGAAGGTAAGTTTCTTTTATAGAAACAAATGCTGTTTTTCTTTTGGTGTAAGGGAGAAATTAATTCAGGTGACGCATTTATCAGCACTTGTTTATGGGGATATTTTATATATGCAGGCAGACAAATTCATCTAACCCTCTATGATTGTTTCAGGTTTGGGATTCAGCACACATCATTGCAGCTTGTATGAGAGAGTCTTCCTTATACAAGCAGAGAATGGAACACTGGTACATTTTTCTTTATAAAGCCATTTTACATGAACTGCCTCCTTCCTTATATTCTCTGCTGACTCCTAAAACCAGATCAGTATACTATCAGTGGTATGTCATTCCTGCACATTCAACTACAAGTATTGTACTCATCTAAGTGTGAGCTACACATTAAACTAGATTATTTTACAAACATAGCACATTATGAAATCAGGATCAAGGACTATATGGCCACTGAATGTCCTGACAATAGTTTTTTTTTAAAACTATACTACGACTTTAGTTTGGGTTTTTTACTTTCTGCTGTGTTGTTTTTAGTCAGTTGTTTGTATTTGTTATATTGCTATCTTGGCTAGGACTCCCTAGAAATAGAAATTTTGAATCTTTTTGAAAGAGAATATAAAATAGAGGCTTTTGGCTCTCTGTAGGTCTCTGTCTTCTCCCCTTCCTGTCAATCAGCTGCCTACTGTGGCTAAGTCAACTGTTTAACTACATATCACCCCTGCTTGGGTAACTAACTTTTAGCATGGCAGAAATCCTCCTCATATCTCGTAGCGTCCCCTGTCTTATTTAACTGCCTCTACAGTATGTCTCTCCATCCCATTTTCTAATTCTTCGAGCTCCATAGTGAATGGAGGGCTTCAATATGAAGACATCAAGGGTAGTCACGTTGTAATTCACTCCGGGTAATTCAATGGAATCTCTGGACGAGTGACTGTGGTCAATCAAATCCATATGGAGAGCTGGCTGAAGGCTGTCTTTGAGCTGCCGCATCACACTGCCTCCAAAAGAGAATTATATCTGTCCGACTACAAATGATTGCATTTTCATTGCAATCTCTGCGTCTCCTTTTATCACGCCCTTCCTCCCCTCCGATTCCTCACTGTATCTTCAAACATGTACCACGTACTTGCGCTCTCTGCATGTGTGTATGTGTGTGAGGCGCACATGTGTATAAGGAGGAAGAAAACGCCAAGAATATTACACGTGTTTCATGCATACTAAGCAGCGGGCCTCTCAATGCAGAGCACTTTGATGAAGTTTCAGCCTCTGTCATATTGTGTATCTGGACAAATCAGGCATTTTCTTCCTCTGCTTCCCAACCACTGTCAGTGTAGTAATTACCGTCTGTAAGGGGAGGATCTGTTTATGTAAATATGCAGATTTGACAAAGAGGTTCCCTCTCGTGTGACTGCATTCTCCCTCCACACACAACTTTGGTCACTAGTTTCTCTGTTTTTCGGGGTATTTTTTCAGTCTGGATCAGAGTGAGTGGACTGTCTCAAAATAAAAAAGAACAAAGGGAGAGGTAGTTAAGTCTGCCTTTGATAACTGCTGTAGACTTTGTTAGATGAATGCAGATGACTACTAGGGGCAGACAAATTGCCCCTATATTATTTTTTCAGAGACATGAAATTAAAATCAGTTCTACTAAATAACCATTATGGGATACAAACACTCGCATAAACAAAACAATACAAATGTCACACAGTGTGCAAAACAAGAGCAGGAAGGGGAGCGAGAGAGAGCAAGCAGCTATAGGAACGGCAGCCAATAAAGGAGGGAGCGGGAGAGGAAGGAAGACAGGAAGGTACGCTAAAGGTTTTTCAATGTTTAATTTTCAAATAGGATTAAGCAGAATGACATTTAGCTGAAGGTTACAGGCTCAGCATTGTCTTAGCTGATATTGATATGCAGGAGGCGCCCTGCTTGTCACCGGGACAAACACCGTTGATGAATGAGAAGCCTTTCCCCAGGAAGGTGTTAAGTGCAAATTTGAAATGAGAAAGAGGTAGAGAGGGAGGGAAAAAAAGAAGGAGCACACACAGACAGAGATTGAATTACCACGATAGTTGCCATGTATACTGTCACTAGATAATGTTGCCAAAAGTGTAAATTGTTCCGTAAAGTATAGGTTGCATATTGGTTGATCTCGTGCTGAAAATGAGCTGAAAAATACACAAGGTGCTTTGGCGTGTGTATCTAATTTCAACAACTATAACACAACAATGCCTCTTAGAAATGCATAAGTAGGCTAAAGTTGACAATAACTTCACTGTATCCTCATTTCGGCAAGTTTTCCCCCGGAATTTACATCTTAATAAGGGGAGTCTTACCCTTTAATTCTTATGGGCTCTGCTCATTTCTCATGCATTAATACTGGAGCTGCTGACTTGGCTCTTCCTCTGAATACAGAATAGGACACACATATTAAGACTCATATATTTACAGGATTGATGCCACGGGAGATTGTCTCAGAGTGAGATGAAAAGGCTGGCTCAGATGTATTTCAACGTGAACATCAATGTAAGCTGTCCTAATCATGGGACGATGCAGGCACGAGACAGAGAGCATCTATCCTGATTTCCAGCTGATAATGAGTAGTGATGTTTGACAAATTAAGAGCATAAGCCCTGCTCAGAGATCATCCGGCAATCAACTTACTTACTAAATCTTACTCAAAACACACCACGGATGAAACTTTGATGTTCAGCAGCTCCAAGAGACAGAGAACAACAAAAGCGAGACGTAAACTGATGAAGAAAAAAATATCGACATGAAATGGAGGGAAAGAAAAAAAAAAAAGGACGGACTAAAACAGGCAGAGATTCAAGTATAGACTATGTGAAAGAAAGTGAGTGAGCAGGAAGACAAAGTGCCTGAAAGATCATGAGAGACAGTGGCCAGTGGTTTCCTCTGCAGCTGTCAGTGGGCTGAGTGGTTTCTCTCAGAGTGTTGTGGTGTTTGTGCTGCGCTGGGTGCCCTGCCTGCTCTGCCACTGGGACCGCTGTTTGTTTAAAAGGCTCGCCTGTCAAACAGAGAGCGCCACCGGCAGCCAGACACTCGGCTAAATGACTCTGACAGCAGCCCTAATCAGAGGCTTCGCACATTGCCGCAGGGCCTGGAGGATCCATCATAACCCAAGCCTAAATATTTAAAGTGCTAAACTTTCCAAAGGTCAGGCCTTTCCATGCATGCCAGGGCGACATGTGTCAGAGTAGTAGGAAGAGAGGGACTGAACAAGAGAGAGAGATGGAGACAGAGAGAGAGACTATGGTTAAATGTCCTCTATCATTTTTTTACCCTTGTGAGTACCACTTTCAGTTTTAGACCTTTGGAGTCTGGTTACTTTTAGCGAATGGACATGATTTTTGACTGGTCGTCACATCTTCAACCATCTCATGTGGGGTTAGAACCTGGGGTTAGAGTGAAAGATGAATTAGACAAGGTTTTTTTTTTTTTTGTAAAAATAAACCCTTCTCAGCAATACACATCACAAAACAGGTTTTCAACTGACAAGAGAGTCCCTCACTAACCAAGACACTCAGATTCACCCTACGTCTCTGGAAAAAAAGAAAAGAAAAGATGAGCACTGATGTATCAAAACTTGTGAGTTATAAAAAACTAACTTCTAGACAGCACTGAGTCTTCAGTGTTCCCAGAGAAAGCGGCAGTGGATGAACCTTTTCATCCTGACCACAATAAGTTTTAAGAATCCAAGTAGCTACTTTTTGCTGATGTCAGAGTTTGAGGTTAGGTGTTGAAAGGTTAAGAGTAAAGGTGAGGTCAGTGGATGTGTGTAGCTGGTGGAAGGATATATCTACTGGAGAGAGATGTGAACACTTTGTGTGTCTTCTTCAGACCCATGCTAAATCCATACGATCTCATTTCACGGTATTACACTTGGCCTTTGGTGTTACAGAGAAGCAGAGTGCAAGGGAATAAATCATTCCAGGAGGGAGCACAGACTTCTAAGAGATGACGAAAAGCATTTGGGGTTTAGTTGAACAAAAAGCAAAGTCACAATGTGTGCATTGAGGATACTGACATTGATCATTGAATCGATGTATTGATCCAAATCGATGTATCATTACACCCCTGATACATGCTTTAATGTTAAAAAACTTTCTCTTAATGTTGGAAAACACCTGTATTCACCCTCTATCTGAAACCGTTTTAGCACCTGTCTCTTTAAGCGAAAAAGGCCAGTCTGCTCCGATTGGCTTGCATGAAAGATGTTAAGTGAAGGGAAACAGACAGCAGTTGTATGACAAACTAAAAGGAAAATGAGAAATGGGGGGGAAAGCAAACAAAAAAGATAAAATATTAGTTGGGAATGGATATTGTACATTAGAATCTAGTTCAGTTGGGGTAACTGACAAGTTCACAATACAGGGCAAAGGGGTCATCTCTTCGACTGAATTTCCATTGAGGAGAAAACATCCAATTCAATTTAGATATGTGCCTGTGCTAGGCCATGAGCCAGAGGGAGATTGTAACTGACAGCCATTGGACAGCCGGCTGGATTTGAATATTGACGAGACAGAGACTTGACAGAGGGGATTATGCTCTACCTTCTGACTTACTAGCCGCTACACTGATCCATTCTATTGTCAGATCAATTCAGTGTCAGGTCTACAGTATGTCCGTGTGGTGCGGTGATGCCAGTCAGTATTAGACCCTACCTGAGATCCATCTCAATCCAAACTGATGTCCGCTCAAAAGCTACAAGACACACACTAAATCAGCGAAGACAAAAAATATGCAATATCAAAGCAAATCTATTTCAAAGTAAACATGAACTCTACAGATGCTGTGCTCAAGATAGACAAATGCAAATATCCACACAGTGTTACAAAAGTAACTTTGCAACTGCTAACCTTTACCTTTAACCTTTCTTACTTAACTTGCTCAAAACTAGCCCTTTAAAGAGACTGAGTCTGTGGAGTACTTTCTAATCTTGTGAGTCTTATATATACACATATTTGAATAAATCTCCAGTATTTTACTCTTTAACTATCTCCAAATGTTTAAATGTGTGTGTGTGTGTGTGTGTGTGTGTGTGTGTGTGTGTGTGTGTGTGCATGTTGATGCCTAAATGTTTGTGTGTGTATGTGTGTGTGTTTGTGAATGTGTTGGTAAAATCCACAGTCTCATCCATGTCCAACCAGCCTCGTCTCCCACCCAGCACGCACCCTCCCATCTCGAGAGCAGGCGAGTCATAGAACGCCTGATCAAAGGGCCTCGGACAGATCTGTGAAGGCCCTTTGAAAGGACATCCACAGTTACACAAGTTGACACGCTTGTACGTGCTCTGGCGCAGACACACACATACACCCAGGCTCAGGGGCATGCACACACACACACACACACACACACACACACACACACACACGCACACGCACAGAGGGACACACAAACACAAAACTTCAAACGCCATGTGGTTTTAAACTCCAAATCCGAGCAATGATAAGTCCAGCACATCAGACTGCACAAAGGGCCTTTTCCTCAAATACACACAGATGCATACACACACACATACTAATACTGAGAAGTCCAAACACAGAGGGAGGCTAACGGAGAGAGAAACTACTGGAGATATAATGTTATATCTCTCTAGTGAAAAGTTACAATTCAAAAGGTAGGTGTACTTTAGATATATCATAGTATCTTGTTAACTTGACTAATGTTTGAGAAATGTACTCATTGTACAATGAACAGGACGCTTGTGGAAGCAGGAGTTTTTTTCTTAATCTCTGTTATTCAAACTGAATATGTATTTGGATTTTTCAGCTACAATTTCATTATTCACAACTGCATTTGGTATTTACAGCAGGTAAAACCTTATGCTGTGTCTTAATTTGTGTTGTTCTGTACTTACACTTGCTATTTTTCGTGTATTTACACTGACAAGTATAGCAAAATGGAGTGCACCATGAGTATCTGCCAAAAGTACATAAAATAGCATTTTTTAACCAGCTTTAATATAATTGCATAAGGCTGGCAGATATTTTGGCAGGTGACAATCCAGTAATGCTTCATCTAGTTTCAATTTGCCATTAAAAAAAAGAAGAAGCGGCCAAAAGCTGTCAAATGCTGTGATCGTCATTTTCAACATGTATACAATGTTTGATTTTAAACAACACTGTCCTAACCTAATATCTTTAGCTGATATTAGTGAGTAAAGCAAAGGTAGCCAAGCAAAATATCTATGGCCATGCAATTTCATTTGAGAGCCTGAACACCCAAATTAAAAATTGACTCGGTTCAGTGACCGATATGACTATGCATTCACATCATGTGACCACATATTTCAAATCCTCTGCATGGCTGTTTCCAGCTCCTCACTATTCTCCCCAGTCATCCAGGGGGAAAGTTTGTGTAAATTTGCAATGGCTTAATTATTGAATAATTTAGACCATGCTCCAAATTAATGTAGACATTTCCATATTAATGTGTTTGCCCACCGATTCCACATTTATTTGTACTGCGGACAGGAGGGTAGCAATTATCACAGCATATCATAGCAGTTGTGCCGGTATTTCAGACATCATTAGGCTGCTTGTCCACCGCAGTGTGACTGTGAGTACTAGTCTATTGGACACAGTTTGGTACATTCCTCAAATAGGCTCGCTGTGACTCTGTGGGTAAGATCTATCAAATATTGCTCCGGGGAGAAAAGGTGAGGGGCCTTGTTTGTGTTTGACAAGGTGAGGTCCAATTTAGAATCCTTGCTGTTTGTGAATGTATTATTACATGCAGACAACAGCAAATAACCAAACACCTGCCAAGTCCACACAGCCAACGTCTGCTGGTCAGTGCAGCGCAGTAGCTGACTGCTCCACATAGACACTGAGTTCTGCACATGTCCCAGGAGGTTGACAGCGCTCTGCTCCTCTTATCTCCCCTCCTCACCCCCCTTACCCCCCACTTCACCTCACCTTTTTTCTTCCTCCTCAGTCTCCCGACTGTTTGGCTCTTGTTAGGAGCTTGGCTGAGCAGGCTGGCACCTTTCACTGAAACAGCACCCAAGAGGAGGTTGTGACACGAAGAAATGTGTGCATGCGTATGTGCTTTTGTGTGTGTGTGTGTGACCTCTCTCACTTGAGCTACTGTAAATCATTACAGCAAGGCCTTTCGTTAAGGAAGCCAACCACCTTGGCACCTTTCAGCTGTGTCCTGTGTTTGCCTGACGACTGTCTGACACCGCCTCTCAAACTCCCAACACATGAGGCACAACAATTATTTCCAAAAAAAGGAACCAAAAAGCAACTCCAAATACATTTGAACCTTTTTATCCCATCTGATCAGCATCTATACGTTTACTTAGTGCATTTCTCACTCTGATCTTGTGACAGCACTAAAATGATACCTTGAAAACAGATGCATGTATATCTGAGCATGACAGCCTACTCTTATCTACCCCATATGTCTCATGACCACCCTCCCTCCTCCCTCCATCACCTTCCTCTGGTGTGTTACTGCAGTAACGAGGGGAGGCTAAGTTAGTTGGGCAGTCAGTAAGTCAGTCATTCAGCCTGGCAGGCAGGTGGGCAGGTACCTGTTAACAGCTCCAGTGTGCCTGCAGGTCTCTGGGATCAAAAATCTCAGCAGAGGCAATCTGTCTTCCCCCATGAGCCAAAGAGAGAGACGTATAGGGAGAGAGAGAAATAGATAAGGAGCAGGAAGAAGATAGAAAAGAGAGAAGAAGGAAGAAAGGGCTCTTACTATCGACAAAGATGATTTGTATGATATCTTACAAAATATGACTGATCAGTCTCAGAAATGGTTGCATGGTCGCTGATTTAAACATGTGACTGTTCGCAGTTTTAGCCATGCAGTTAACGGTGTGAAACTGAATTACTTGGTTAGGTTTAGGCACCAAAACTACTTGGTTAAGTTAAGAAAAAAGATAATATGCTGCGTTAGAAATAGCATAGTTTTTCATTTATACTCTTAGTATGTACTGCAGCTGCCATTACAAATGATGTACTGCTTTATGCAGTATGCATACAATTGGGACATATACTTTGCCATAACATTACACCTTAAACTTTGACTCTCTGGCTGCACAGAGGATTGTGGGTGAGTATAGCCAGAAAAGCATGCTGGCTTACATCCTGCAAAATGTGACAAAATGCAATACATTTTCAATGGTAACTTCACTGTGATTTGTTTCTGAATAATCTGAGAGTTTACCTGCAAACTTTGTCCAGCCTTGGCCCACCAGTTGCCTGAAAAGAATCACCCTCTCTTCCATTTTGTGACTCCCCCTGCAGCCCACCACCACACGAACATTCAACTCACAAGTCCTACCTCCCTTGCCACTGAATGATCTACAGGCCCCCCAACTTCTTCCTTTAGAGAATAATCATCAACGCCTCCCATAACATACCATCTCCCTCAATGTCTTGTGTCTGCATTTGGGTCTACTCCTTTAAACTTTGTCACCAAGTGCATAAAATATTACCCATGAATTAATGAACAAAGCTGATTCAGATAAACAGTCAGTAGCTTTATATTTTGCCCTCTTCACACACACATGCACAAACACTGAGAACAAGCATTCACTCATGCAATCTCCCCACTGAACAGCATACAGAGGGGAGAAAAAGAGATGTTCGTTGTGATTTCACCTCAATATGCTACCAGGAAATAGCCTATTACTTATTCAGTACTTTCTCTTTGTCATTTGTGCATAATATAAACTGTGAAATCTACTAAGGAGCGCTGAGGGTTGAGAAACTGCAACTTGCTCTCAGACAAAGACCTCGCTCTTAGACATTGATCTGGCAAAACTTCAACTCAAACCCGGCTATGTATCACTTCCATAGCCACTATGAATAAATTGCATATTTCAGCATATTTTACTTTTTTATGGATTATGTAGTGGCTTAGTTGGGTAAGTTACTAGTACGCTTGATTTCATGGTGAGAGGTTGTGCTGAATAACAGGTATGTTGGAATAAAAACAAAACCTTGTCACAAAACCAATGTCACAAGCTAATTAGAAAGAAAATAGAAGTGTTTTTGGGACATGAAATAATCAGGAGTGAGACCAAAGGGCAGTTTCATCAGGTGCATCATCAACACTCCACAAAGAATGGATTGCGACAACTAATTGCACAACCTATCATCCCCGTCTCAAAGTTTTATTCACAAAAAATAGCACCAGTGCAAACATGTCTATAAAGTTTTGCAGAAATGTGTAGAGTGCAATTTGCATTTTTTGTGTCTAATTGCAATTATCATGTGGCGAAGTTATGAATGTTGCCTTTGCGCCAAGAAGACAGTTAGCAGAACACTAGCATAGCAAAAAGGGAATATTAAATTTTAACCCTGTGAGATACAGGTCGTGACCGGACAGGTGCAGAAGCATTCCTCAAAATCTGAAGCAAGGAGTTTAAACACAAAGAGAAACCATATTTAGGATTTAATATCCCAGTCTGTCACTGCTTTTGGTGTTTTTAGACTCAATCCTTCAGTTAGCCTTCCAACAACGGTACACAAAAACTGGTCTCTGACTGCTGAACCTATGTGGCAACAGTTGGTGTGTAATCCTCACCAAGGTCCATACTGTAAATAGAGCATTGTTCAGGCTCCTTTCATAATGACATTATTAGCCATGGGCTCCCGTGGTTTTGTTGGGCCTGCAATGAACTGATTAGTTCACGCAGACATTGATCTCACCTTTCTATGTGTGTGTGTATCAGTTTTTGGTTGGGGGTGCTGTTATTGTGTATCAGATCAGGGCCTTGTTCTCTTACCAGTTCAAACAGTTCATTTTCTACCATGCTAATGGCAGTTTTAGGGGGTTAAGGAGATAAATAAATCCTTGCTGTCACCTCATTTAAAATCAAATGGCACTTAATTATAGCTGTATGTGTTTTCAAACACTTTGCATAATTTATTGTTCTGCTCCATCCTAATCTCCAGATCCTTATCGCTTGTGCTCTATTTTACCCCCTCTATCCTTATAATAAAATTATAATGCTTCCTCTCTCAGTTTTTCTTTCTCTTTCTTGCTGCCAACAGCAGTGTGAAAGAGATAAGGAAGGCGATGAAAAGACGTTTTTGAGTTGTGCCTCACCTTGTAGGATTTGATGCTGTAAAGGTCTATTGTCAACTCAGGAGAGCATACATACACACACTCACACACATACACACAGCCCTCTGGCAGTGTTGCATTTCTTACAGCAAAAATACAAACATTGTCAAATACTATGAAAAGAGCGTGGTAACATCATCATTCATGATTTGGTTGCAGGCACACATATCACAAAAAACAACTAATGCAAGCATAACACGCCAAAAAGGTTTTTTTTAACCTTTATCCATGTGATGTCGAATTTTCCCTGCTTTGCATTCATGCTGTACAAGCCGGCACTTTCATTTCTTCGTAGCACGGATGCGCCAGAAAAAACTAAGCACATTATTGACATTAATACAGTAGCGTGGTGTAGGTCATAAACGGAGGTGAGGGGCACTAATATTCTACTTTACTAACATTGATGTTGCATCATCAAGACTACATGCCACATCACATCAATAATTTTGTCTCTTTTGAGAGAAAATGGTAAAAAAAAGTTGGCATTCTGCCCCCCGTGACCTTGCCCACAATTCGATGAGAATTTGCCATGAGATTAAATCACTGGGCAGAACCTTCAAAAATGCCTTAATTAAAATCAATGCAAAATAACATTACACTGACAAAGATGGATTTAATTTAGAAAATAAATCAGATTTATGTTATCCACTAATACATTAAATGCAGATGAATTAGAGTTATTAATAGAGTAGCATCAATATACTTAGAACCAGAGTAGTGAGGCAGACTTTACTTTGCAAAAGTGAGAATGCACACTATTTATAGTTATATTCATAGTCACATTGGAGTATATAGCTCACTATACATTCATTATCTCCATCACTATGCATTCAGGGGGCATGTGTACTGTATAGCTGCAGCTGCTGAATGGGGTGGTACAGTAATTGTCCAGCCGTACACTGCATCAGAAGACAGATTTAATACTTATAATCAGTGGATTTTGATTCATGAGTGTTTACATTGTCAACTAAATACAACACATAAAGAGCTAGTTTTAATAAGCAAACACAGGCAACATCTGAAACTGTATCATTTTCACAAACGACTGATTAAGAAAGCAAGTAAACGCTCAAACTGCTATTGAATGAAAAGCAGCACCTTATTCTTTCTATAGACAAGATACACAAAGAAGAACAAATAAGGTCTAACCTTGCATTCATGTGGTGTTGGAAAAATTGGAAAAAAATGTTCCTGTTTCTAGGATTTAGCAATCTATGTGAATAATATTTAGTTGTATGACCACAGTTTTTTATAACTGCTTCACATCTGTGTGGCATGGAGTCAACCAACTTGTGGCACCTTTCAGCTGTTATTCCACTCCAAGATTCTTTAACAACATTCCACAATTCATTTACATTTCTTGGTTTTGCTTCAGAAACAGCATTTTTGATGTCACCCCACAAATTCTCAATTGGATTAAGGTCCGGGTATTGGACTGACCACTCCATGACATTAATGTTGTTGGTTTGGAACCAAGATTTTGCTCGTTTACTAGTGTGTTTGGGGTCATTGTCTTGTTGAAACACCCATTTCAAGGGCATGTCCTCTTCAGCATAAGGCAACATGACCTCTTCAAGTATTTTGACATATGCAAACTGATCCATGATCCCTGGTATGAGATAAATAGGCCCAACACCATAGTAGGAGAAACATGCCCATATCATGATGCTGCACCACCATGCTTCACTGTCTTCACTGTGTACTGTGGCTTGACTTCAGAGTTTGGGGCTCGTCTCATGAACTGTCTGCGGCCCTTGGACCCAAAAAGAACAATTTTACTCTCATCAGTCCACAAAATGTTCCTCCATCTCTCTTTAGGCCAGTTTCAAAGAGAAATGCATGTTCAACAAGTGCTGGCTTCATCCTTAAATAGAGGCCATCTGATTCACACCTGTATTTTCACAAAATTGATGACATCACTGATTGAATGCCACACTGCTATATTTTTGAACACACCCCTTTCAACTAATTGCCCAGTTGCACAACCTTAACAGCGTGCTTATCACGAATGCTGGGTCTTGTTGGTTTTCTGAGAATCTACTGCACCTACTGGTTGCCATGTAGCAATAAAATTTATACTAAAAACCTGGATTAATATGGTTAGTCACATTGGACTGCTATTATATTGAACACTACTATACATGTTTGCTTGCATGTACTGTACTTTGTAATATTATATTAGGCTGTCACTAAGCTGCTGCCAACGTAAAGTCACCTAGATTAGTTAAATAATTTGTTTATTGGCATTAACCCTGATAAGAAGGCAGGTAAAGTATTATTTTAACTATCAACATTTTGTTTAAATGTTCTGAGCAATAGAATACAACACATCTTCTCTGTAGTGTCCATGTTGTTTTCCCTTGACTTAAAGCTCATGAAGGGCTACACGGTGGTGTCGCCTCACAGCAAGAGGGTCTGCGGCACTTACATGTGGAGTTTGCATGTTCTCCCCGGGTTCTCCTCCCACAGTCCAAAAGTCCAAAACCTTAGGTTTGAGAGTGTGATTGTCTGTCTCTATATGTCAGCCCTGCGATAATGTGGTGACCTGTCCAGGGTGTACCCCGGCCCAGTGACCCGCAACCCGAATTAATTAAAGCTCATGAACATACCAAAGTCAAAAGAATGACTTCCAACCTATGGAAGTGTAAGCAGCACATGAATGCACTAAAATTAGGCGTGTTTCCACTGAGTACTTTCTGGAAAGTGGCTGAGTATTTTGGTTTCGCCCACTAGTTAGTTCCCCTCTGCCTCTGTTCCCGGATAATGTCTCCCAAGCCACACCCATAGTAGCTCACTAGAGGGAAAAGTATCTAATGGAAACGCGCCTATTAATTGTGAAAGTATCTTACTAATGTCACCTTCGGCAAACAAATGCCTTTCATATAAGTTGTTGAAGAATCGTTTGGTGAGGGACCCTCTCTCAAATAGACATTCAATCTGTAACGACTTGTGTGTGCACAGCTAGCAAGGTGTGTAACTTCTGTTCCACAGACTCAGTAGCAGTAGCTGTTGTAGCATTACCGTAACTAGGTAATGGATGGCAGGAGCATGCAGTTGTGCATCCTCTCTATGGGCCCTCCATCCTGGGCCAGTCGATCGAGCAGACAGGCCAGGCTTAGTATATCACATAGATCCCATGGTTGGACAGCACAGCAGACAGATACAAGTCAATAGGAAGGTGCTGCTTTTGAATATTCACTCTAGTGTTCAGTGGTAGACTGCATATTAATTGGCCACAAAAAAGTAGGGCTCTGTCGATGCAAGATTTTGTAAAGATTCAGAGAATGAAAGAGGACGGAAGAAGCAGTAGGTATGGTGTGCATGTGTGTGTGTGTGTGTGTGTGTGTGTGGTACAGGTGGTGTTGGCTGTGGGTGAGTGCTGGGGTTCTCCTGATTGAGTGACTTAACAGCTGGGTCACTTAAACAAGCACAATCAATGTCAGTCATGTCAGTCTGGGATCACAACACAAGATTCATCGCAAATAAACTGATATTGTATCGTCGAAACTTCAGACGGACACTGAACTATACAATTACAATAAAGTAGATTGCTTAGCCTCAGAAAACCATCAATCATATACAGTAGAGCCATTCCAAACATATTCCCTATAGAGAAGCATAAAGATATTGCTATCGAGCTTTGAAAATGTCAGGGCAATGGAAACTCAGGCATAGTGCAATTACATAATGATTATTGCAAAAGTTTCTCCCCCTCACTCAGTGTGGCTGTAATATGCAGTGGATGGCCATGGGGGTTCATTAGTGAGAACAGGCTGCTGTTGAAAAGCTCCAGTTTCACCTCTGATCCCGGCTAATGTGATTTGGACCTGAGATTGGTAGTGGAGAGATTAGATGCTAGCACACCTCAGGGTGGGAACCAGAGAAGGAGACATACATCAATGTTGTTTGCTTTCAAACTCAAACGTCTTCTCACCTCTAATTTGCTCTGAAGCATCTGCAAAAAAAAAAAAAAAGTGCAGAGAAAGTATTTGTAGTCTAATTTATTTTGCGGCGACGGAGACTTGGTGGGGCTGAGCGGGTGCTTACTAATCCACTCTGTTACATTTTGGAGTGCATGATTTGGGCTTTCATAACAAATCAATTGGTTTGTTGTGAGTAGGACTGGAGAACGGAGGATCAGCTACGGATGACAACTGTGTTAGCATTCTCCTCTCATTACCTCATGGCTTACCCCCATGGCACGCACTGCCAGTCGCAATGTCAGGCTACTCCTTCTTTCATTTCCTTTTCATTAAGTCTCTGCTCTCTCTGTCACTTCTTAGCCTCCATGCCTACAGCCCCTCCACCTTCGTCAATATACTCCTTGTGCCCCCTCCACCTCCTCCATTATGTCTCTACCTCTTTCCTTTCCCTCATTCCTCTCTCCCCCTCTCATTAGGTCATAGTTGTGGTGATTTGTCAGAGTGGCTGTGTTGATTAATAGGCCGACGGAGCCCCTATATTTGGGGGCTGTCAGCGGGGCTCCAGAGTGCCAGGGCCGCCCTGCTGAGCTCCCTCACCACCCAGGTGGCCCCATTTGGACTAAATGAGCTGTGAAGGGTCTCGGCTATGCCCGCCTGCCCCACACTAAGACGTTACGCTCAAACACACACACAGGCGTAGACACAAAAAGGCACAAACACATGCGGGCACACATACACAGACACATCTGAGATGCAAGCGCACATACAGGCACGCTCACGTACTCAACACCCTGGCTCTCACTGCCATGCACCCCTGCGTTCCCACATGATTTGTCACACTCCATCAATAGACAATAAGTTACTGCCACTCTAGCCTGTCAATGGGCCCTGTCTTCAGCAGACCCCTCTATGGTGTCTCCTAGCCTGGGAGGGGGTGGGTGGGTGGGTGAGGAAGGGTGAGCAGTAGTAGTTGAGTGTGAAGAAGGAGGGGAATAAAAAGACAGTGAAAGAGAATGAGGGGAAGAAATAGTGCATGTGCATGCAAGAGAAAAAATAAAGAGACAGGAAGTTAGAGAGAAAGCGAGAGAGAGGATGCAGGAGATATTAGACAAATTGCTTCGCTATGCACCCCACATCCCAGTGGAGGGCTTACAGAGCTTGTCCTGATGCACAGGCAAGTAGCCAGGTTCAAGGAAATGGGAGTCTGAGTCTGCGTGTGTGTGTGTGTGTGTGTGTGTGTGTGTGTGTGTGGCGTAACATGGTTCAGCTGCTCCAAGCCAATTGCCTGGCCTTGGAGTCAGAGGCGGGTTGTGTGCATGAATGCGTGTGAATGTGAACGTCCCTCTTTGCAAGATTATTTTTGTTCCCCCAAAACTAGGAGGGGGAGACCTTGGTGAATGAGATCATCCTGGCACATTTGCACACACACACACACACACACACACACACAGAAGCGCAAGTACGAGCACACACGCCTCCTCAATGATTCAATCTGATGATGGGTATTGGAGGGGAAACTGGAATCTGTGAAGGTCAGAAAAGTCTGAACAGTAACATCCACCACTGCAGGCTACTGCCACTGTCTCTACTCCTACACTGTCATTACTGCTGGCCGGCTAGCTCTCATTATCAACTTACTTCATCAAATACACTTCATTATCAGCTTGTCCTTAACAGACAGATGGGATGGACCCTCCAGCAAATGACAGAGTAACTGGTATAAAGTGATTCCTTTTAAAGTCTATTCAATGAAAGGGTCATAACACATATAGTCCCCTGCTATTAGTTTATCTGTGATTTACACTTGATTGGACATCTGGAGGAAGAAAAAAAGTGGTATGTTTCTTCAGAAAATACAGTTTAATTGTACCAATGGCTATGCATTATAATTACATCTGAGGTGATTATAGTCATTATGAAGTCGTTATTTCTGAGACTGTTGAACATATGAAAGGCGGATGGATACACTAGCTGAATAGACAGCTGTTACTGAAGATGTAAGTAACAGACAGCCCTATCACGCTGGCAATATGGACGACCATGAAATTAAGACTCAACGTATAGTAATTATAATGACAATGAGCTTTGTTCGACGTGTCAAGTATCAATCTAACACTTGCCAGGCAGCTTTCATATCATAGCTAATAGGCAGTTGGCGGACCGGGCCGTTGCCAACCACTGAACCAAACTATTCATAAGCTGGCCCTTGTCATTGTGCTTAGCAGTTGACGTAACATTAATACACACATCAGCTACATGTGCCCTCATGCAAATGAGTGCATTAGAGCAGACCTCAGAGAGCGGAGCGTGGCCAATAAATCCAGCCGGGGTGAGAAATGTAGCCTTTACCATGCGTGTCCAACCCCATCTATTTAACCTAATTACACACACCATACCAGGTAATAAAAGTCTGCCTGCCATCAATTCTGACATCTCATCCAGGGCACTGCTAGGAATGTCTATTAGGATCTATAAATCCTCAGGATAGTGATCTTCCCTAGGTGTGAAAAGGGTTCTCTATGTCTTTCCTGTGTGAGAGAAAGTCAGCCAGTATGACTCCCACACATGTACGACATGTGTGTATGTATGTGCATGCTTCTGTGTGCCTTTTTAACTGTATCTGCTGCTGGGACTGTATTGGAGCACACAAGGGAGTGAACACTCCCGCCTGTGTACAGCTGAGTTGTAAGTGAGCTTCAGGATGCAGGAGCTTCCACAGAAAGAGATGAACTCACCGGAGTTCAACCGATTGGCTCTGATCCAAAGCGAAAAGACAAAACAACAAATAGCTGATTCAGACAGCAGTAAAACATGTGACCCAGTCTGGTTTTGGGCGAGCCGTTTTTCCTGCCCAGGTGTTTCATGTCGCTTGCTGACAGGCCTGTCTGTCACACCTGAGGCCAGGCGGAACGTGGCTGCAGGTACTTTCACTTTCCAACGTCACGCCTTGCGATTGGCTAAAGAAAACAGGACAGAGTTTCTGAATGGCTGCAGCCTGTGTTTTAGCCATAGGCTGCTGGAGATAAATAGATGTGGTCACAGTAGATTCACTCGCGCCCTCTTTGCCTTTTGTCTGCAACGCACCTGAGCTACAACTGACCCCCACTCCACCCATGAATGTGGATCCATGAAAGAGAGGATGAAGTGGTCGGGTCAAGCAAGGCAGAAAGGGAAGGATGAAAGACAAGTAGCTGTGAGGTGATGAATCCCATTGTTGGAAGATGTCACTGTGAACCATTTCAACTTTTCACCTCTCTGGTTAATTGGTACAATAAGGATCAGTCATGTTAGTGTGGCAGCATTATTGTATTCCACAAGATTGAGTAGAGTGGCGATTGGGTGAGTAAAAAGAGCTCGTTAACTAAAAGAAATGGAAATATTTAGGAGATTGCAACAACTACTGTACAGCCAAATTGATGACCAATTCAATTTAACACTGTAGTCGAGGCTTCACAGATGTTAATGTGGTTCCAGATATTCAATTTCATAAAGCACTGAAACTGAAACTTTTCTGTAATATTCAATAAAGAAGACAAGATTACAAACTTAAATAATGCGAAACCTGTATTAAATATGTCGTTACTAGTACACATTTAAACAACTCTAATGAAAAACACGAGCCAGAGAGAGAGAGAGAGGACAGAGAGAGAGAGATGGCATATCACCATATCACCCACCAAGTCTGCAATTTCTAGCTCCCTGAGGGAAAGAAAGGAAAAAAATAAATAAAAGGATCACCACACCTGGATTTCCACTCCAGGATGTCATCCATGGAATTCAGCAGAAAAGCTAATCCATCAAACTCTGTAAAAAGAACAGTGTGGGTGTGTGAATTTTCTATTAAAAAGGATTACTCCATTACCAAAACAGACCTGGTTTGAAAAGCCAGCTCAGAATATACGGTTTGCTAAATTGATTTATGACTGATTTATCTCACATAAGCCTAAAACAGTGTTGGTGTTTGGATGAGTGTGAGCATTGTGTTACAAACAATTACTGTTTCATATAGGTAGCAAAAAGATGGTGCATTTGCAGCAGCTGGTGTCAGAACATCAGGCAGCCGTGGCCCCTGTAGAAAACGCTAAATGTTTGGAATTGATGGAGGAGTTTGATGGAAGGGAGAACGTCTGTCTCACTGCACTTTGCGCTTATTTTGAAAATGGCAAAACCTGAGCTAGTCAAAAACACAAACACTTGTGCACGAATAAAAAGGTTTAAAAAAAGAGACACTTGCAACATGCACAGATTATACTCACTACACACAATGGCGGTTAAATGGTGATTCACTGTTGGTTTATGAAGATTATGCTCTTCTTCATTGTCACATGTTTGGTGCATTGTGCCTCGACTCTCTACAGAACAGCAGCTTCAAAGCTACTCCAGTGCAATTGCTGTCTCAGTCACCTATTATAAACAACGCATTTTTAGAGAAAAGGCTGTAATTGTGCAAAAGTGTGGCACAAATGGCTTTGTAACATTACTGTATGCCTTTCTTCAATGCAACCCATACACAGGACCCTGAAAGCTCTCGCCAATTGAGGTTCTGCTTTCATCCAGCATAAGAGCTATGTTTGCGATTGAGCTTTGGCGCTATACCTTTTCTCGCCTTTACCCCCATCCTCTCCGTCTTGTTTCATATGAGTGCACAGCCACAATGGCTGGAGTAATGGGTCCAAAATGCCTTTTTCCTGAACAAAATCACTGTTTTTGTGGGTCATGCGGAGGTAACTTTGAGACCCAAACAACTTGAACAGACTACTGCTATTACTAATTCCTTTCTCCTTCTCCCTATTCTTATAGTAAAACCGTTCAGCTGTACCTTACGGGCCCTGTCATTTAGCCTCGCTCAATGCAACAAACTCATGAGAAAAAATAAGAGAAAGTGCGAGAAACACACAGTGAAAACACATGGAGAGAGAAAGAACAAAGGTCAACCACAGAGCTTTTTCCTTGTTTGAAAATGTCAACATCAAAGAGAAGCTTCTCTGCATCGGTGGGGGCGTGCTGGTGGGACGTGGATGTTTCCTTGCTGCAAAATGAATCGGGGTCCAAAGCCAAACCAAGAGCGGTCTAAAATAGCCTGGTGACTAGGTGGTTATGGCCTCGCATCTTATACGAATCGAAGCCAAATGCTTTTAGTGCCCAGCGGCTGGCCTTGTTTGCTGCATTGCACTATAACTAGGATGTATGGTGGGAGATAAGTGCTTTAGTGTTACATTGGTGCAAAAGTTTTAAGTAAAAAGTCAACTAAAATGCTTTAATTTAGCATGTAAATAAAAGAAAATCCTCTCATAAAACTTAAATTATTGTCAGTTCTGCTTTTCTCTTTAATAGTTGTAAATTGAGACAAACTCTTAACATCTCACCCATTGCTGACGTAATATCCTTTGACATGCATCCTATATCACATATGAAAACGTGTTGTGGGTGCAAGCACATGTGTGTATATGTTGGTGCGTGTTTAGAAGTGTGTGCAGGCTGCAGACAGTGGCCACTGGGAAATCAAGGAGCACTTTGTCATGCATCCTTAAATGTGTGACACTGCGTCTCATGAGACGGCGCCTGATTGGTCTACGAGGCATCGAAGAATGACGGGTGAGTGATGGCCTCAAGGGGATATAGAGTGTGTGTGAGTTGTGTGTGTGTTGGCTGGGGTTAGAGACACAGGACAGCACGGTGACATGTCTGGGTGGCACCCTGTCAAAACCAGCTGGCAACGTGTCGTAATGCTGCCATCAGGGAGTCACACGCCACTCCTTTCTTAGATTTCAAGATTCATATCACTTTAACCAATATGTGAACTTCATTTAAATAAAGAGGAAAAAAACTATTTAGATTTTAACCCACCAGTGATTCTTTATATAGTAATTTGTTAGACCAAAGATGTCATAATGAATACATGTCAAACAAGTCACACTCGGTATACGATATGTGTACACCACCATTTTTATAATCTAAATACTTTAAGGAAGCTCTTGTGAATTTTCAAATTTTTTTATTTTATTTTTTATTTTATTAATAATACTTAAATAAAGAACTTAAATAACGGCAGTGGTTAAGTCGCAACCCAGTCACCAGACCAACAAATATGTTGAATCTGAATGTTTCTGAACCACTGCAGACCTTTTTTAATTTGACATGTGACGACCACTTTAAACACGTTGCGGACATGTGATGACTGGAACACGTTGTAAACATGGTGAACGCTGATTTAAACACTTTGATTAAGGTTAGGCACCAAAATCACTTGGTTAAGGTCAGGTAAAAAGAACAGGGTTAAGGCTTAAAAACACTAATTCTCAACGTAACTTCCAACAACAGAAGGTTTTTCCAGGAACACAAGAGCACTCACTCACTCACATAGTTCACCAAGGCCTGTACTAACTTCCAATGCTAACATGTTGACTTTTGTCTTTATAATACGTGGATTTTCCTAGTTGAGAACTAATTTTTGTGATTATTCCAACACCACATGAACGCTGTACAAATGCCCTATCTTGCAATGTTAATTAAGTGAAAAATAATTTGTGTATCCACAGTTGTGTGATTCGGATCTGCACCACAATTTAATGGGTTATTCCTTCGCCCATTGTACACCCTTCCACCAAGTTTCATGAAAATCAGGCAAGTACTTTTTCCATTATTCAGCTGACAAACGGACACAAATAACCAAAAATGAAACTTCCTCAGCAGAAGTCGAAAAAACAAAAAGAATTAGCTTGTGTTATGGCGAGTGGGTGTAATATGTCAGATACCCTGACCCTATTACAACTACAGTATGTTGGATTAAAGCTCATATTTTGTTTAATACAGGGGGAAAATAAGCAGCAACTCTACTGTATGAATCATGTCCAGCTGCAGTAAAGAAGAGCTGAAATCCAAAACCAACAGGGGGCAGGCATAATTACCAAACGTGTCTCTCATATTTACTATCTCTTAATAAGCTCCTGACATAGAGCAGACAATGGCCTGTCATCTTCATTTTGCGTTTATTTTTACTCGCTTTTGTTGTTGTATTTTGCTCTGCAGATAAAGACTGGCGTGGAGTGAGAGAGAGTGTTTAACTTTGTCTACCTGGTCTGTGGTTCTGATCGATGTTACCAGCTCTTACCACCCGAGAGGTGGAGAGAGAGAGGGGAAAGAGAGAGAGACAGAGAGACAGAGTGAGAGAGGAGGATTTACGCTGGCACCGCATTTTTGTCCAATTAATAGATTGCCAGTGTGTTGCGTATTTTGCATGACAAAGGAGGGTAATATTAAACTGCCATTTGTAATGAAAATGCACTTTGCAAATTAAAAAGTGCAGAAACCCAATTTTTCCTACCTCTTTAGGAAATAAACAGTCCTTAACCAATTAAAGTGCATTGTAATAATTCCGTGATTTATTGCAGGTTGTTTAACTTTCAAAACTCGGCTAACCTATATTAAGGTCACAATCCATCATGTCGTGCATGGAGTGCTATGGAGTAATGGCTGTTGTATTAGCTGCTTTTGATGATAGTATGAAAGAAGTATTAGCACTTGTCAACAAAACTGCTTACAACATAACATTAGCATGCATGAGCTGCGTCGCCTATTCATTATCTTGGCAGCTCCACACACGCGGTTACTGCCTTATAAAACATTTTGCCAGACCGAGAGCACACACTCACTGTTTGGTTTTGTGATAGAGTGGCAACATGCAAACCATGGGGCGCGCTCTGGTTGCAATGCAAACAGGCACCGGAAAGATGAAACAGTCTCTGTGACACACGAGTGAAGAAGGGAGGAAGAGCAAGGGAGAGAAAGAGGGAATGAGGGATGGGAGGGACAAAGGAGATCACTCTCCATCTTTGCCTTGATCACTCTCCTTCAGTTAAGCTTCGGTTTCTGTGTTATAAACACACCAGAAAATGTCCACTGGCCGACAGAGGAAGACAGAATGGATGAATGCACCAAGGGTGAGAGAGTGCAATGTTATGAAAAACCTACCCACTTTTAGAGTTCAGCTGAGGCTGAATGATGACTGGCAAGAAAGGGGTAGCGCCGGAAGAGAAATGGAAAGAAGTAGACTCAAAACTAGTTAAGCTGGTGAGGGTAACATTTGGAGGGTGTTGAGGCAGATGCAATGTGGGGAAAGAGCAAGCTTCCATGGTAAGTAGTAACTGATTTGAAAGACAGAAAGATGGACATGATGAGGGGCTTGAGAGCGAGACACGGGGTGAAACAGCGAGAGTGAAAGAAGGAGAAACAGATGTAAACACACAGAGAAAGAGTTACAGCTGAAGGGCACGGCAGGGTACCAGCCAGAGAGAGAAAGATGCAGAGATGCAGGGCGGTGTGACATGGTGACATTTGCCTCCACAAATGGGCTCTCTGGCTTTCGCCGCGCAGTCTGGTGCGATGCCCCCCGACTGTGAGCCAAGAATGCACTTAGCTCAACAAGAGCAAATGAATGGCCCTGTTTTGACTTCTACCATTACACTCCTTCTCCCTGATAGCTGGTGCTGGGCAGAGTGGGTCTTTGTTGGAACACAGGGATCCCTGCGTGTTTAAACACCTCTACACCATGGTCTAATTAGTGTGTTAAATCAGCAGTTGGATAATATGTGGTATTTAGTACTCAGCTCTTGATTCTGTAGGTCTGGTTCATCTGACATGCTGTAGTTGGTAGGAGGCTTAAATAAAAAATCTTGTTAAAAATAGCAATACATCAAACATATAAACCAACTTTAAGATATAAAGCAATAAAGTAGATGTCAATTTAACATCCGTTCTCACCTCTGTACATACTGTACATTCTCAATGGATCCCCATAGATGTTGTTTACTCCCGCAGAGAGGAATCTATGCATCTACCCTCAACACCTGAAAAACCCACAAACATGTCAACAACAGGCTATTTAGCAGCCAAAGCCACCACGCCAGCTATTCAATAGAGCTAATTGCATCGCTAAGGATTCACATATCCTAGGGCAGCACTGCGAAACATCAGGCTTTTATTATTTATTTAGCTGGTTTCCTGGAAGTCCATTTTAGACACATGTGTTCATTCCTTGGAGGAAAAACACGGAAATCTTCTCCCCTTGTTAGAGACAAGAGTGCTCATTCAAGTAGCGTTGGCATTAGCTTTTTTTTGTCACGAACAACTCTTCAATGTCAATTATTCAGTACTCTAATGCATGTCGTATTTTTCTGTTTGGGGAACTCTACCGGGTAAGAAGAAGCATTTGGACAATAGAATAGTTTTTTTGTCATTGTACTAGTACAATAAGATTAAGTTTTAAATTTTCGCATTTATGCTATGATAAATAAGTTTTAAAAAATCCAAATAAAGGCAATAATGTGAAATAAAATATGAATTTCAAGTCATGTTAATAGCTCAGATGTGCAATGCAGCATTATAAAAAACATAATATAATATATAATAAAACATGTACAATTAGGGTTTTTTTAAGGAGTATTACCAATACAGTCTGAAAGTTAGTTGTTTTTTTAATATAAACTATAATTATCATGAATATAACATTAATATTATGTTCAATTAATAAAAGTATAAAAGTGACAAAGTAAAGTGAATTATTTGTGTGAAATGTAACTTCCATGCACTAATTGTGTCGATATGTGAATGGAAAGACATTTTTATACTCAAACATGAAGAAACATGTAAATGCTCAATGGCAGCACTGAACATGTAGCACAGTTACCATTACATGTCTCTCTACACTCTGTCTCTGATCACTCAGTCCCTCGACCCCCTCTGCATGTGTTGATATCTAAATCTCTCTCCCTTTTCCTCTGTAGCTCCAGCTCCCAGATGATTATTCATGTGCATTTAACTCTCAAACAGCCCCTCATTAACTGTGGCTCGCTGGGCCATACGTTGGGCCAAATTACGCAGCTTTGACATACACAAACCAGCGGGGGGGGGAGGGAGGGAGTGGAGTTGTCGGGGATAAAAGGCCTGGCTCTCTACTTGGTCCTCTCTAACCATAGATAATGGCTGCCAACGTGTCTGTATGGTCTTTTAAAGCAATCAGCACTTTCACTTTTAGAGGGGTGGGGTTGGGGGTGGGGGTGAAGAAGAGGGGGAGGGTGAAGAGCAGGAGGCGAAGGAGGGAAAAGGGGGGTGAAGTGGTAAACACTGAGTCAGGATTGGACCCTCACCATCAAACAAACAGGCAGGAAGGTGGGTAGTAAGCGAAGTAAGCATTTAGACTACAGGCAAGGGGTTTTACAAGTTGATGAACAGGACTGGCATCAGGGCCAATTAAGGGGATTTGAATTCTAATTGATAGGTATCATCAGGTGCACCAGATGCCAGAAACACAAAATTGGGCTGCACTAAAACACTGCAAGTTGTTTTTTGCAATAAATAAACAGCAGAAATCTAATATCACAATATTTGTGTACCTCGATATCGATGTTGCGATGATATTAAAGGGTTGACTATTGGTGCTTTCACAAAAAATTAACACAATGACATTTTTATATATATATATATATATAATAATCATCAGTAATGTGGATATAATGACAATCTAGCAAGTTCAAAAATGTACATAACTTTAGTGAAATGAACAATTATTAAGCCAAATTTAGGTCCAAAATATAAGAAGATATCTAGTCTCATATCATGATACTGATATAAAGTCAATATATATTGCCAAACCAGAGCCAGCAATTTCAATTAAAGATATGCACACTGACAGTTTATTATTTGTCACTTTGTGTCTATTTCAGATACATTTTGCAGGTGCTGATGTTGGCTGAAAACTACAATTAAACTTTCAGATTTTGTTCATGTTGAGGATGAAGTGAAGCTGTCCAAATCCTCCCCAAACTTTCCAGTCACAACAGATCTACACTGAAGTGGCTCTCTCCACAGATATATAAAATGAAACACAGTAAAGCACATTATAGCATATAAAACAACATAAGCGACCATTCAATAGCTGTGCTGCAGACTCAATTTCTTAAAGCCAACACCAATTTTATTGTAGCCCTACTTAATGTTTAAATGTGCAATGCAAAGGTGTATTATGTAAGAAAATGTAAATATAAGATCAGGACTTGGCAGATACTCAATATTAAATAACTTGGACCGAGATCAGCAGCAAAAACTTGTTTCAGACATTCCTAGTAAAGACGTTCTCTGGTTCTAAATTTACAGAAAACACAACTAAAGAAAGATGGCCTGTGAATATGTAATATAGGCATAGAGAAGCGTTAATGAATTCTAACCACTATTAAAGCAGGCCAGGAGTTTAAAAATAGGCAGAAAACCTAAAAGGAAAACAGGCAAAATAGTTGTACAACAGAATGATAGCTTGTAAAAGTAGGCATTGAGAAGGCAACAATACCTTCTCTTGCTGCTACATTTGTAGTCGCAATTGAGTCAAGAGAACAATCAGAACCTCTTTATTCATTAACAGCTGATGTCCTAATAACAGTGATCACAGTTAAATGGTGGAAAAGTCTAACAATGGATCTTGGTAATAGTCAAATCAGCCCTTAAAGCAACAGAGAAATTAGCCCCCGAATACGCAATCACCACTACAGAGAGGTGATTAGTATGTGTCTGACAGTCTACTGTACACCCTGAGCCACTTCACACACATAAATATCATTTAGCCGACTCAAGTACATCATATTCAAAGTTGTACAGACTGAAGGTTTTTGATACTTCATTGGGTATTGCAGGTGATCTATGCCAACAAATAAGGACATAAAGAAAAATTGATTTCAACATACAGATGTGATGGCAATCATGTATAAGGGTATTTTTCTGACTTAGCAGGTCAATAGAGCTTACACTTTAGAAGTTTGGTGAAATAAACATCATCAGATTTAATATGTGTTGGCCCAAGAGTTTGGCTTGTATATAGTTTGGGTCAAATTTTGACATGACTTGCTCACTAATGAGAAATTCGCCATGCCTAGAAGACTGATGTGTTTGTAAAATGAAACAGACTCTTAAATACAAACACTGGAATCAAAGCAGAGCTTAAAAAATGTGAGAAGTTAAATGTTATATGGTTCACATCTCAATCATTTACCTATACCTGCAACCCGCATAGTATAGCAGTATTTAGTACATAGACATGTCAGTCACTGAGTTTTAAATAAGATAGAAATTGCTGTACACACGCTGCATGCTCCGACGTACCATCACAGCACTGAGCGTGGAGGAACACGTTTTGAAATGACCTCAACCATCGACTAAACTCAACATAGCCATTACAAATCAGGCTTTATTGAACTGCAGACTGAAAATCACTCATCATTGCCTCTCTCTGCACGTAGTTGGGCAATCAAATCAAAATGCGCCCTAATTTGACAGTTGTTATGAGAGTGACCTCAGCATAATGTGAATAACTACCCTTTATTACAAAGAAGAATTGAGACTAATTCTACATAGCTTGTCACATCTGACGTTGGACCTTAAGGTTTGGGGGGAAGGGTTAGCGCCATATGCTCAGTATATGACAGCTACATCACACCAGTGTCACAACATAGAAGTGTATACTCCTCATGGGATGGTGATGGGCCCAATGTGTGTGCTTGTTTGTGTGTGCGTGTGTGTGTGTGTGAGCATCACAGATGTTGCAGTTTGAGGTCTGGTGCAGATGGCTCTGGGCGTACTTGCCAGTGATCTCTTTCCAGTGAAAGCAGCACCATCACACACCGCTACCTGGACTCTGTTTAGAGGATGGGAAGTGACATGGCACGCACGCACGCACGCACGCACGCACGCACGCACGCACGCACGCACGCGGAAACAGAGTGACCACCGACCACCATCAGGGATACTCACATACAGAAGAAAAATTAAACAGAATAACACACGGCACACAAACTCACCACGAAGAGTTTTACTCTTTCAAACCCTATAAAGCGTTTTGAAGGTTTCTACAATTAAAAATGTCAAATTTAAGCATCATTGTCTCCAACTAAACTCAATTGTTTTGCCATTTTCTACTTCACACGATTATATTGCAGACATTAAAATGTTTCACTTAATAGAAGTGTAGCTCACTCAGTAATCACACCCTTAAAGCTTATGTGTGAGAGAGAGCAAATTCCCAATTAGTGTGGTTAATTATAAACGAGGCTGCTAAATCTGACTTTTCTTACAGTAAACATAATAATTTCATTATTATTGCATACTCTTCATATAATTCTGCACTTTTACACACATGCATGAACACCAGTAAACACATTTACACAGGTTAGGGCAGACCCCTGAGTCACTAACCCAAATCAAAACCTGAGTATTTGGAAAGAGAGCATCACATTTGAACACAGTATACAGAAAGAGAAGAGCAAAGGTCTCTCTCTCTCTCTCTCTCTCTCTCTCTCTCAAGCTTCCTCTCCCTCTGTTTGTCAGAGCGTCTCCCTCTCCCTGTTCCCCTCAGTTTCTCACTGGGTTAAGGTGTCCTCTGGGGGATAGAAAGGCCTCGGGGGATTTGTCTTAGTGCAGAGTGCCACCTTGTTGTCAAGGCTGCAATGACACATTTCTTTCAAAATCCACTCCTGACAGACGCTCACAGAAGAGAAATGTCATTTCATAATGCATTGCAACATCAATGCAGCGCATACATAGACAGTTTCTACGAAATCTATTAAGATGAAAAGGGAGGAGGTGGATTGGCCAGGGGCCAGGCAGATTATGACAGAAGACTGTAGTAGCTTAGATATGACCTCCATTACTTATGTCAGTGGCTGGATCTGCATCTCTGACACCTATGGCTTTAACGCCTCCACCTCATTTCTCAATTTTAATTAGACTGTATACTATATAGACGCAGCACAAATTTTTTTCTTAGGATTCTTAGGCTGCATATAAGTAAACATGCAGTATGTATTTCTACCCTTTAACTGCATACTAATATTGCTTTTGTTGACTGTAGTCTGTAGTATCCATTGGCAAATTTATCCAGGGAAACACTATGAAAATGTGGTCAAAAGCCTCCTGTCTTACTTTTGACTTTCAATACTTACCAAATTTGTTTACATTAAATACATTTAAGAGTTAAAATAGTTCCACTTATGAAAAAGTGTTGCATTTCTAAAATTACGTTTGACTGTTGTGAGACCTGTTTTAGGACATGTAAATGGATGTGGTGTCAAGTGATTTATAAAGATAATTTTGTGCAATGTGAATGTGACATCAGTATCACGGAATTATTAGAACTATAATATACTTGATAAAGTTGGAAAAAATGTATTTCTAATATATTTTGTAGATTATAGTATATTAACTATATCATAATTTGGGGATAACAGTAATCAGTTAAGCAAATCATCTTATCAAAGTTTACTCTGCACTGATGCGTACAGACAAAAATACATAGAGTTGATATTGTGTTAATTATTTTATGCACAGTCGTTAAGTTATACAGGATATTAAGAGACGACTGTATGTGTACCAGGTGTGCACAAGTGCATAGATGTGTTAATGGGCAAAAATGACCACCATAAAACCCACTTCCTGTAGCGCTACAGAGGGGGGACATGGTGTATGCTTTGGGTCAGTAATGTGTTCATTAATGTGTGAGAAAGCAGAGTACAGGCAGCAGGGTCCTTGTCACAGCGTTTTACTGGATGAAGAAGTTAATTAAATGAGGAAACGCAGGATGAAAAGACAGAGAAATGGAGGAGAAGTCAGGAAGGACCGAGGGGTGATTGTTAACAGGACATCTGGCGCAAGCTTGTTTCTCTCTGGGAGAAGCCAGAAGGGAGGGGGAGATAGCAGCCATAAGTACTTGACCTTCCATTTGTCTGACTGGCAAACTCGCACACACAAAATCAAACTCTAACAAACACACACGCACAGACGGCCGCATACATATGCAAAAGTGTACACGTTTTGTGTGTGAACAGGTTCCCAGAGAGCAGAGAGAAACAGTGTGAAGGTGAACAACATGGCCGGCAGGGTGCTGACACGTCAGAGACAGAGACCAGAGGATGAGATCACGGTACCGCCTGTGGGCTGTAATGGCGACGGGAGCCTCTCTTGCATACATACACACACATAAAGACAAACACATGTGCACGCACTTGAAAACATAAACTCGCAAGTATGTATGCCCACATACACACATACAGTATGCACTTTTATATCCGCACAGGAACACGTGCACACACACACACACACACAAACAGCCTCACAGGGTCTCTGGGAGTATGCAGCGAGTGTCTGTGCCTGCTGCATATGTGGCCCCATGCATAAACAATGTGCCCTGAGAGACAGTGAAGTGATACTATGGCCCTTAGCACAACTCCCATGAGCCTCTCTGCCCCTCCATAACCACTATCAGTCTCTCTCTCAAACACACACTCTCTCTCTCTCTTACCCGCACACACACACACACCCACACACAGAGGCAAATGAACAGCCAGAATATACACAAATGAAAAAAGGAGCAGCACAGAGAAAAAGAAGCACAGAGAGGGAGAGAGGGAGGTATGCATAAAAATGTAGCACACACACACATACATGGTTACTGACAAGCACACTCAGAGATATGTGGGTGCTCAGTGCATGCACATACATAGTGAAGCACATACAAACACACACAGGCACAAACGGCTTTCAGAAACATAAGAGGAGCAGCGATGTGAACTCCTGTTTTGAGATAACCCGAAGATAGCAGAGGATTCCTGCTGAACATGTACATTCAAGGTGCATTGGAGTAATTGTACTGTTGGCGCTGGCTTATCACGATTACTGAGCTAAACACACAGCGAACACAGGAGTGTTTGAAAGAGTCAAGGTAACAATCTCCCACAATTTCATGTAAATACAAGTCCATTTTGCTACTTGCTGTTGCAGACCGTTATATCATAATAGTGATTCAACTTATGTCTGCTTCTTTTTCTCCACACTTCTTTCACTTGTGCTGTTGTAAACATCTGGTGTCAGGTTGGTCTTTCATGAGGAAAAAACCTTTTTGGTGCACAGGAGGACATGCATTTTAAATTTCCAGCAGCAGCACCAGCAGTTTGACTGGAATAAACATAAGAAGAAATGGGTGGTTGGATTTTGCAGAAGGGCAGTGGGAAGAAAAAAGTGCCACAAACATAAAGTTATACTTAAGTAACTTCACTAGCAAGTGATTTTCTAGAAGTGCACACCAAAAACACTACGGCAAAGACTTAATATGAGCAAAGTTTTTGAGAAAAATATATAACTAGGACCTTATGGGCACAGAAAAAGTTGATCAGGCACATTCACATAAGAAGGCAGATGTTAGAAAAAACATTCTGTCACATGGGGCCATAAGTGGGCACTGGGAATTCAGTATTTTAGCTTTAAGTTAACCTACGACAGAATGAGGGCAACCAAGGTGAAGATGAAATATGCAGAGGTAAATAGGAAATGTAAATTTAAGAGGGGGGTGGGGGGGGCAGAGGAAGAAAAGAGAGGGAGAGCATGGGAGAGAGACAGGGAGAGTGAGTTGGCGAAACAAAGAGGAATGTCCTCAGTATTACGAAGGAGATAATTGAGATATCCAACTCCTGACAAAATGTGCTATTTCATTGGAGCTGGGAAAAACACAGACGCAGGGGGAGGAGGAGGAGGAGAGGAGGAGAGATAGAAGAGAGGGATGGGGAGAGGAGAGAGAGAGGTCTAGAGGGAGGTGACAGTGGTGTATGTGGCTGTGCTGTCTGTCTGACCTGATTGCAAATAAGCAAAGGAGCTCCGCCGCGGCCCAGAAGCACTTCCTCATGCACACAACTCCTCTCTCCCACAAACACACACAGCCTTTCCCTTTAATAAGACTGCTTAATGGTGGCTGTACACACACGCCACAACAGTAAAATGTGCACGCATGTGTGTGTGTGTGTGTGTGTGTGTGTGTGCGTGTGTGTGTATGGTTTCGTGTAACTGGTGAGGAAGGGGATAAGGAGGGGGAGAGGGTTGCTGTAGTGAGACAGCAAGGAAGAGGGGGGAAAGAGAGGGAGGGAAGGAGGGAGGGGCAACGGTGGGTTTCCGAGACGCATTTGCAATTTAAAACACGGTTTGGTATAATGAAAATGTAAAGCAGTGGTTTTATTTTATTCAGTGTGGCAGGTTCAGATTCCCAGAGAAGCTCCACTCGAGCAATCAGTCCATTAATAATTGAATTTTGTTCAGAAGCCGTGCATGTTTCTGTATGCGAGTATATGAGTGTGAGCACACGCGCGTGTAAGCGTGTGTACACATGTGCGTATTATGGGTGTGTGAAAGTGCATGCGACAAACCTCTCTTCTCTTTCCAGCTGCTGACCCTAATATGAAGCAGCCAATTAGAGATCTTTATTTAATTGCTGGGCGACTCGTCCTCGCTACACACCGCCACCCTCTGCCAACGACTCGCACTGTGGCACTAGGGCAGGGCCAGGGACGCACACACATTGACACCCATGCATGTGCACATGAATATACACTCTCCATAAGTACACACTAATGTAAGAAATCTCCTTGATGATAACTCCCAGAGGAAAATGCCTTGCTGTAGCTGGACTATTTTAAGTCCTACAGAGGGAAACAATATTATTTGGCTTTGATATCAGCGACAAAATTACAATGTGTGCACACCAAAACATATATTAACCCCTAAAACTGTGCAGTAGATAAAATCATGAAGAGCTGTGCTCAAATGCCAGTTTCCTCTTCTTTTAGCCCTGGCCTGTCCTCCATCACTCTCTTGACTGAATGCTCTCTTGCTCTCTAGGCCCGAACTTCCATCCATCCCTCCTCTCTGCCCTAAATCGGGTGTCTTCCTCTCCCTCCCTTCCCCATCTCTCTCTCCATCTTTATCTCTCTCTCTCTCTCTCTCTTCTCCCTGGCTGTCAGAGAGTATCAGATCAGTAGTTAGATCCATGGCCGAGGCCAAGCCGGCCTCTCCGCTCTCAGCACTCTACCACAACACATCATTACAGCTGACAGCAGGACTTCACAACGCACCACACACACACACACACACACACACTGCAAGTGCACACACAAGCACATACAGTCATGTTTATGTGCATGCTCTTATTCACTCTCTCTCACACACACACAAATATACACACCGTTACAAAGCACGAGGTCTCTACACATTTAATAACAATGCCACTGTAAAGATTGTACAACTTTTTTTTGCGTGATGCATATTCACTAACGCAGCTGCTTTTTTTTTCTTGTGTTTTACTGATCGCTTGGTCGAGTTTCATAAAACACAGATTTAAAATGAAGGGTGGAGAAGGGGAGGTGGGGGATACCACTTCCAAAACCAACAGCAGCAATATGCCAGTGCTGGCGGGAAGAGTTAGCCTCTGTATAACACTTCCAAAGAGAGGGATAGTCCCTCTTACAAGCCGTAAGGGCCAACTGGTATGTGTGTATCTGTATGTGTATGCATGTGTGGGTGGATATTTCTTTAAGCCAGACTGGGGACTTTAGAGCTGCAGCTAAGGCAGGGTTTAAACACAACACACACACACACACACACACACACACACACACACACACACACACACACACACACACACACACACACACACACACACACACACACACACACACACACACACACACACACACACACACACACACACACACACACACACACACACACACACACACAATACTTGAGAATACACCTGAGAATACACATAATCACCATGTAGAACAACAAATCTAACACTTCGCCCACTTTGATCGGCTACCCGAAAACAAGGCAGTGATGGGGGGGCTGCCGGGCTGGGTGGGTGAGTGGATATGGGAGGAGAGTTACTGAAAAGATTTGGGATATGGTGCCCGAAAAAAAAGTGCCCACTTCCCTCCCCTCTGGTAAGATGACAGGAGGAGAGTAGAGGGAAAAACAAAACACACTAATCTTCTGGCTTCGCAGGAAGCCACAAAGCATCATTTACACAGCGGAGTTAACAGGAGAGCACCAGGCTTCCTGATTTGCAGCGAGCAGCCTTGTTCTAGATAGAGATATTCAGACTGTCAGTATAAACTGCTTCTGTTTTCGTTTTGCATTTATTTCAATGCCAGACTCAGGGCATAAATTTTTCATCACCTGCTAAGCTATGAATAAAAGATTAAAAAAGGAACTGAGAGGGGAGTGGAGGGGAGGGAGGGAGGGACAGAGAGAGAGAGAGAGAGAGAGAGAGAAAGAAAGAGAAAGAGAAAGAGAAGGAGAGAGATAGAGAAGAAGAAGAAGGAGAGGTACAAAAAAGTCTAACAGATGTGGCGCATGCGGTGCAACGTGCGAGCTCTGTGTGCATAGTGAGAAGGTCTCCCTCTCCTCTTTCTCTTTGCCCCCACCTGCCCAGCTCCCCTCTCCCCCATCTCCCCTGCACCACCAACCCAATATACCTCTAGGAAGAGAGCAGTGGTGGCGGTGCAGGGTAAAGATGCTATAATGAGCGGGAGGCAGAGGAGCATCTCACCTTGGCTTTTTAAAGGATTACCTGAGAGGTGAACTCTCTGCTCTGTGAGAGGATTCATCAGTACATCCTCTCTCTCTCTCTCTCTCTCTCTCTCTCTCCCTCCCTGAACCTCTCTCCCTCTCTCTCAACCTCTCTCTCTATGCCCTCAGCGGTCTTTGACAAGCAGGGCGAGAGTGAGATGTCGAAGAGCTGCCGGAAAATTCTCTGCAATACAGAGCTGACAGGTTCAGGTGTGGGTTAAAGAAGGGAGAGAAAGAGAAGGATGGAGGGATAGGGGGAGAGTGCATCTCACTCTCTAACTCTAATTCTCTCCCTCTTTCTCTTGAGTTTATGAAGCTGTACATCCAGACTCATATGGACTGACTGTTAAATCCGTATATACCTCACATCATTACCTCCTCTCCGCCCAGCAGAGTCATACATTGACAGTATGCCACCTTTATTATGAGGAGTTCTGGTGTCACTTGCATACTCAGTGAGAAGCCTCAATTTTAGTACAGATAATAAACATGGCATTTGTCCAGTTGTGGTTGAATAAAACATGTACAGAATACACACACACACACACACACACACACACACACAAACCTCTAGACAGAAAACACACCTCTTCAGATTTTTCTCCCTGCATCACTGCTAAATTTTTCACGAGTGGTCAGGAACTAGATGATTTCAACGCATAATTCTGTTTAGTTTTTGGATGTTTCAGGAGCAAAATGTTGTATATCAGTAAAAAGCATGAGGAAAAGTTCGGCAGTGTTGTTAGGTATAATCAATGCCCTTGAATGAAATTTTCATTCACTTTACTGGCAATGTGTAAAGCTGGGAAAATAAGGTAAAGTGTTTGTGACAGGAATGTTACACATACACTTGTTACGAAACACACACACAAAAACACAGAAGTGCACTCATATGCATTTATGCCAATTGACCTAATCAAACATGGTAGTCTAAGGACACAGGTACACAGACACAATGTTGCACACAATAACACACAGAGTCTCCATCATGTCATGTCATGTGTGTTTGTGTATAGTGGCTGTATGGTTGCTGACTCTGCTCACAATGAATAGGTGTGTTCCACACTTTAGATACCTGATGAAAATAACCACTTATAAAGATGAACAGTCACACCATCCCCACAGTTGTACATATATACATACATAAGCATAGAGATGCAGTCATATGACCTTGTCTCAACATGTTAAAAAATAATACTAGACTCTCCTGAAATATATATTACATCCCACAGAAAAAGAACACCCACACTTACAAGCATGCAGACTCATATGCAGGCATAAGTGTGCAATTCATGTGCATGCACAAATATATATTGATATAAATATATTTACAGCCAGAAGGTTGTAGTGTATGTATGTGCAGGATGAAATCCATCTCTGGTTAGAGTAGAGGTAATATATCCCACAAGGACCTGTGTTCCTCATAGCAATTTAAAATAATTATTGTGAGACTTGATGCTCGACGTCAGCCCCAGCCTTCTGCATCTAAATGAGGCTCCACGTGTACGTGTGTGTATTTGCCTGATTTTTAGTGTAAGATACTGGAAACCATGTTGGGAGCTGCCCAAACTGGCCCCAAAGCCCCCTGAACCTCTGCTATCTTTATGTTTTATGCCATTGAGAACGAATGAGTGTACTATTTACCCCGGCCAAGGAGGTCGAGTTTTCGGTTTAGTTTGTCTGTTTGTCAGCAGGACTATGGAAAAACTGCTGGCCCTATTTTCAGGAAACGTGGTGGAAGGGTGTAACATGGGCCAAGGAACCCATTAAATTTTGGAGCAGATCTGAATCCAGGGCAGATACATTCAATATTTATCACTTTGGTTAACATTGTGAGATAGGGCATTTGAGCTGAATTTATATGGTTTAGAATAATTGGTAAAATTGGCAATTCATGGCTCACATTTCCTTTGTTATTCATTGTCATGCAAATATTGGAAACAGCTATGAACTTGTTGTTTAAACACTCTAAGCAATAAAAAAATCATGGAGCCATACTGTTCCACAAGCTCAGGAACACACCAAAGCTGAAAAGAAAGATTTCCCAAGTTGGAAAATTGGACCATTTGAGGAGCATGTGAATGCACCATTGACTTTAGTGAAGGTCTGTGCTCTTTGAGTGCCATTCTAGACTTCACTGTACTGCCCTACAAAGCAAAAAGGCAGTAACTACGCAGAGTGCAGAACTGAGAAAAATGACTTTAAAGTAATCCTGTAATCCAGCCATTTAGTTACTGTACAAACAACTACCATTTTTCTCCAAAACAACACACATTTGAGATAAGATGTTTTGTCACATAACAAAGGATGCCTTGAAAGTCATGAAAATGATAATAACTCATTTTTGACCAAAAATGCAGTTAATGCCTTTTTGCTTTGTAGGGCAGTGTAATGGTCTTAAAATTAGAGTTGTGACATGAAATGGAAAATATATATAGTTTGGAAATACAAAAATAATTTACTTTCACAGGAACTTTACGTTTCTGAAAATACAATAAGTTTGTCTGCTTGTTCTATATGTAAATATACTGATCAGGACACTGTCAACCAGGAGGCATTCAACAACAATCCACATTGTCACCATCAACAAGAATTTCTTGGAAAAGTTAGTATGAAATAATTTTGTAGGGAAATAACTAAATTAATGACAACATATGGCACTTCCTGAGTTTCATCACCACAATATAGTGATTTAGAAGTGTTGTTTTCACCTGTACAAAAATAGATTTGGCAATATGACTGTGTGAAAGTGGAATAAAAACTGTAAGAGGGGTTTTCCAACATGGTGTCATCAGTTTGCCCCTCACACCTCCTACTCTTTCACCTCCTGCTTCCTCATATCACCACCTACTCACCACCTTTTCATCTCACCTCCTTGCCTTTGAGTCCCCATGTGCCCTAGTGTCATTTTCCTTGTCACCCCTTCTTCTTCTACTCCTTTGTGCCCCTTGTCGCCCTCCCTCTGTCCTTCATCCTCTCTTTTATCTCAATCTGAATATTTCTCATCTTCCTCTACTAAAATCTCTGGCCAAATACTGTAAGCCTCCCCCTACAACTCCATCTCCTCTCAGTCAGGAATAAGGGTGAAGGCCATGCCAGGAGGAGTTGGCATCAACCTGTCACCCTACCATCCCTGCTTCCTCCTTCTGCCAGCCTGCTTAATCAAATTACCCCCCTCACCCATGCACACACAAGCCCATTTCTCAATCAACTTCCCTCTCTCTCCCTCCTCCTGGCCCTTCGTCTTCTGCTCTTCTAAACCTTGCACCCTTTGCACTCTTCATCTGCCAGCTTCCCACAGACCGTGTCAAAAAAACATATATAGCCGCAGTCTAATTGGCAAAAACGTGTGTATGTACATGCCTTTTTTGTGTCTGGATGACTTTGCTTGCCTCTCCATGTTTGTGTGAACACTATAACACGACATGCTGTAGCAGTGGCTGAGGCTGCTGTTTCATCTTAATTAAATTTCCCTCCTCTTTTCTGCTTCCTTCCTGTGTGCCCGCTTGCCCACGCTCCAAATGTCAACAGGATTTGGGCACATGGAGTGGCATCTGGTGCCACATCACCCAACGCACATGGATACAAAAAACCTCACAGCACGGCGAGTTAACCTGGAGCGCCGCCAAGCCAGCAGCTACTCGCTAGCTAAGTGCCACAGCGCCAGTCAAGTGCCCGTTCGGCTGTGCGCCCACCCGCATCACTGCATCGCTCACACACATACACACACTGGCACTTTCAACCCCCAATGGCACTAGGCGATGACAAGGAGACAGAAGGGCCTTGCCTTGCTGAGCCGCTCCCTGCCCCCAGCACATACTGTAAAGCTCCGTACCTAACCCCAGAGCCATACTGTATCTCCATACCCTCACTGACAGTCTGTTGGAGTGAGCGTTGTTACAGTGTAGCATATACCAGCTCCCCATGCTTTTCCTCAAAAACACACAAACATGTCTATTTTTATATATGTAAGATATGTATATATGTGTAGATAAACTTTACCATTCCCATTACAACACTAATGTTAAAATAAACAGTCCCAATTCCATAAAAATTGAGACATTGGCTAAACAGAGTGCGATTGTTTGCTAAATCATTTTCTACATACAGTGTATTTCATTTGAAACTATGCAGAGACCATATATTTTGTGTTCAAACTGTTCAAACGTCATAGTTTATTGTAAATGTACATTCATTATTAATTTGATGGCTGCAACACATTCAAAAAACGTTGGGACAGGGGAAAAAAACAAAAAGTTGTGGAATGGAACACGAAAAGAGCATCTCAAATGCTCAGCTGTTTACAAGAAAGGATGGAGTGATATTCACCACTTTGTTCCAAAATGCATGGGCAAATAAACCAACAATTTAGGAACAACATTCTTCAATGCACAATTGCAAGGAATTTAGGGATTTCACTAGCTACAATCCATAACATAATCAAAAGATGGTGAAAGAAAGGGGCAAGGCCAAAAACCAACCTCAGGTGGCACTGCTTTAAAAACCCGCATGATTGTATAAAGGACATGACTAAATGGGCTCAGGAACACTTTGGAAAAAACGCTGTTGGTGACTCTAACATGCAAAGTGAAAGCCATATATCAACTACATCCAGAAGCGCTGCTGACTCATTCTGGCCCAGGCTCATCTGAGATGGACTGACGCAATGTGGAAAAGTGTGTTTGTGGTTTGATGAGTTCACATTTCAAATTATTTTTTGGGAAATCATGGGCACCATGTCCTCCAGGCTACAGAGGAAAGGGACCATCAGTTGCCAGTGCAAAGTTCAAAAGCCAGCATCTGTGATGTCTGTAGCATGTCTAACTTGCACATTTGTGAAGGCACAACTATTGCTGAAAGGTCCACACAAGATTTGGAGCAACACAAATACTGCTGTCTTTTCCAGGGATGTCCCTGCATATTTCAGCAAAACAATACCAAGACACATTCTGCACGTGTTGCAACAGTGTGGCTTTTAAAGGAAAAGAGTGCAGGCGCAAAGACTGGTCTGCCTGCAGTCCAGACCTGTGTCTCATTGAAAATATGTGCCACCTTATGAAACAAAAAATACGACAACAGAGACCCTCAGCTGCTGAGCAACTGAAGTTGTATATCAAGCAAGATGGGAAAGAATATTGCTTTCGAACTTCAACAATTTGTGTCCTCAATGTATGTTCTCAAACATTTACTGAGTAAGAAAAGGTGATGTAACACAGTGGTAAACATGCCCTTGTCCCAACTTTTTAGCAATGTGCTGCAGGCATCAAATTAAATATAACTGTATATTAAAATGAACAATCAAGTTTATCAGTTTGAACAGTAAATACATAGGCTTTGCATATATGTGAAAAATGATTAAACAACTGATCACACTCTGTTTTATTTATGTTTTAGACAACACCCCAACTTTTTTTGGAATCAGGGTTCTTCTCAAAGCAATGATTAATTCACACCCCTACATACACACACTAACACACCCAAAGCAGCTCTTCTTTGATATGTCTGAACTCTCTCAGACGGTACCATTAGAGGCTCGGGTCTTTTTTTCCAAGATTTACTGCAGGGCGGCCATTTTTGCTGAAAAAACACTCAGACACAAATACACACACAAACACTCATGCCAGGCAAAGTTTGTATTTGGTGTTGTTAGATACAAAAAGTCATTGTGCTGCTTAAATCCAAGGACAGCAAAGATCATGTTTGCGAAAAGAGAGAAGGAGGAAAAGAGACAGACAGAGAGAATGAGAGACAGAGTGTAAAAGGTAATTGACAATCATGACCTTGAGTTCAGCCTTTTCCAGTGAGGTAAAGTTGGAGTGAAATGGATGCGTTTGTTTTAGCCATGGGGACAGCAAAGGAGAGGAGAAGAGAGGAGATATGATGTCAGCCACAAGCAAAAGAAGAGAAGAGGAAGATCATGTTTGGTTAACAATATTTCGACACAAGATTTTAAATCAGAGACCCCTTTTCTTCTATTTCTTCACCTCCCAGACTTTCCACATGCAGATCAGAGTCAACTCTCACTTACAGTCCATCTTTTAGTGCAGATGACAGTGTGAAACAGGCCTAAATAAAACACATCAGGCTTTTCAAATAGGCAGGTTCAGGACCACTGAGCAGCCAACAGTCCCAGCCAGTTAGCCAGCCGGCCAGCTCCATATACATCCATGGCTGGGAAAAGAGCTCAAGGAAGCTAGAAAGCTAGCCATGCTGCCTGAGCCTAACATATGTTCTACTCCAATCCGTGTCACTCCTGATTTGCCTGTTCCTCTTCCTTGATGCAGACTACTCTCATTTTCTCTTTCTTGTGTCTGTATTCTTCCTCTATCCATTTATCTCTATAATTTGGCAATGCTTAACTGGCTCTTACACAACATTAAAGTTTGATTTTTGCATCACTGCTAGTGTGGGCTGCTTTTCTCTAGTTAGGCTAAAAGCTAACCAGCTACAGCATTAGGTGTGTTGTCATGTGGCCTTATCTTTGATAGAACAAGCAGATGACACATTTAGAAAAGGAGGATGAGAGGGAGCATCCTAACTCATTTGTAAATTTAGACTGCACTAATTTGGCTTAGTTTTGGAGCAGTGCGCATATGATAAACAGATGCAGCCAGGCAGACAGAGAGACAGATAGAAATGGGTCGTGGAAAAGATTGCGCTAAACAGAAAATCTATTTGGCTTGTTTGCGGAGGAGATGCCCCATGCTATTTGTTTGGTGCTTGTCTTTCTATTGAGTCAGATAATCAGTGAGTGATTATTTGATGTAGGAAAATACACAAGCTCTTACGGCGCCTGCCTGTTCAGATTTAAAGACACAGGCGGCAACAGCATAGCTTTTCATCTAAACATGAAGTGATGTGTTGTATGTTCATTGTACCAGACACACATTGTACTAGTGTGTGTTTTCAACTGTACATACACTTTGCTGTGTGTGAGAGAGCTTGAATGACATTGAGCTTCATGTGGGCGTGTACCAGTGCAGGTGTGTATGTGCACTTAGGAAAACCACTCAGTGTGTGGCCTCCGCTTAAGTGGGTGCCTCTGTCTGGATCTGTGTAGCCACTCATACACCAAAGAGAAATAAAGCAGCCGCTGCTATGCCAGCTTAGTGTAGGCAGGACAGGCTGAGGGATAAGAGAGAGTTCATTAAGAGATTTCAAGGCACCTGAAGTTCATTTGTCTCCCTAAAGCATCAAAACAGAATAATAAGGACAGGGGAGGAGGGAAATGGCAACAGAGAGTCATGTCTTTGTTTTTTGTCTCTTTAACAATTCCCCCCTTTAAATACCAAAGTCCTTTCATCCTTATCCGCGACTTGTCTCTAAATTTCAATAAGAAAAACTCATTAATGGGTTCCAATGTCAAGGTTTTTATGCAGGACAAAACTGTTTCCTGCACAATGCAGACGGATAAGGAAAATAAAATTACTCCCTTCAATTCAAATCACTTGTCACACTGCCCATAAGTGCATACAATTTAACAGTATTTGTGGCCATTTAGATTTAAAAAATAAATGACTGATCACATTTTTCCCAATGCATTTGTCCATTTTCCCAATGCATTTGTCCACTTGCAGCTTTTAGATTTACAATGATGTAATTTTATTTCAAACCCATGGCCCACACACGAAAAAAAAAAAATTGAGATACATAATAAATAAAAATATCAGGTGTACAGATTTAATAATTTGACCTCAGCCTGAATAATTGCCGCAGTCTGCATCTAGCCATTGAATAATTAATGAGGTTTAATTGTCATTTTGTTTCTGTTCTTGGCTTCGCTCACTCAATGTACTTTTGTACCTGTGTGTGCACTCTTGCCCTGCCTTGCACACTGCCGGTGCTAAGGCTAATAAATATGCTCTTATAATCCCGCTGCTGGTGTCATCCAAGTGTCACTCCTAGACATAAGGCAGGGTGACAGTGGGGTGCCCCTTGCAGTGTGTGTGTGTGTGTGTGTGTGTGTGTGTGTGTGTGTGCTTAATTTGACTTTGCATGAATGAATGTGAGTTTAAGTTGAGTGCATGTGAAATGCGTGTGCCTGTGTGTCTGTATCCTGCATTGTGTGGCGTGCACGTCTGTGGGACTGATTAAGACACACTCTTCTCCGGTGTGTTGGGACACCTGGTCTTAGTGGGAAAATGGGCTGTGGGCCACCAGGGCAAGAGGGTAGGCAGAGAGAGAAGCACACGGAGGCAGGAGGGAGGCAAGGTGAGCTACAGGGAAACACTGTCATCCACTTCCGCACTAAAATAACTTTTAATTTAGCTACGGTCAGATTAGACCGAGGCACATGGCATAGGTGGGAAAACACATTGCTGCCAAGCTATTAGGTAACCCCGAGTGGGCAAAGTGACAACACACAAATAGATACACTAGACATATCCTGTATAAACACACATATGTATACACAAATAGACTTGGAGGTCTGTTGCAGGATGACAGGGAAATAAAACAACCATGTATGTACAGCATTTAGGATTTTTGACTCATGTTGCCATAGCCTGAATAAAAGATGTGGACATAGTGACCATGTCATCACTCATTGGTTTGTGGACTACGCTGCTGAAGCTTTGGCATTTTGGCCATCACCATCATGTTTTTTTTGGGCAAAATAACAGCAGCATATTGTATGGAGACGCCACCACAGTAATGGTGACTTGTTAACTTCCAGTACTTCACCAGATTTGTATATAGATAGAGGACAACTGTAACACACAGTAATGGCTGTGGACAGTGCTGAATAGGGACAGGACACTCAGAAAGAACGCATGAGGTGCAGTGTAGATAGACACACGCACAAACACAAACACACACGAACACACACACACACACACACACACACACATCACATCACATTCAGTAAACATTAAAAAGCCTGAGGCAGCTTGCAAGAATGAAGTAACAAAGCTGAGCAGGAATGGCAGTTTTCTTGGTGTCTGCTTAGACTTAAAGTAATTGCTGCATGTCTGTCATTGCCAACGAAGGCGAAGAAAATGTCTTCCTCAGCTGCTCTCCTGCCTGTTTTGTTCGCTGCACTTGTGTAAAGTGGGAGAAAATAAGTGTCATTCAATGAATGCAGCTATTCTTCCCATGACAGCTTCATATCTGTGAGTTGGGGGGAGGCCTCCCCAAAATCCTCCTTTTCTACTGGTAACGCCTTTGACAGGGTGTTAAAAAAAAGGCCCCACCTCTTTGTCCAAGCATGGTTAAGCACATACACATATATAGGCATGCACACACACCTACGTCCCACTCTAATAAGTTTTTACACACCCACTCAACAAAGCGCAAGGACTAACATTCACACATGCACACATGGACAAATGCACAGAGAGAGCAGTGAAGGGTGTCTGTGCTGAGTGAATGGATGCCCTTTTTAACCCTGCTCAGCAAGTGTCCCTGTGTTAATACAGCTGATCAGATGGCTGAAAGAAAGATAGACCGAGACAGAGAGAGAGCAAGACAGAAATGGAGATGCTGCTGAAGAGTTGAGAGCAGAGTAGAAGGACTTTGCCATATTCTTACAACTATACGTGTCTGTCTGTCAATCCATTTGACCCTGTCTCACTACTCTCAATATCCTTTACCCTCACTTTCATATGCAGCAGGCAAATGGGTCAGTTGCCATGGTAACAAGTGAGAGGCCAGGGATCTTCTGGTCTATCAAGAAAAGTGGGGGAAGTCGTCCGACCCCTCCACACCCCCACCCACAACCTCACATTACACTCATTTAACTCAACAGTGTGGTAATAAAAAAATGTATGAGTTGTACTGTTTGGAATGGCTTAGATGATATACGTGCATACATAAACTTAAATTATAAGTAAGTCCAGGCTGAGATGCCAAAAAAAACTGCAGTTCCACAAATGGCCACTTGAGGCTCGCTCCGATTCAGTCCCCATCGACCCCCATAGAAACCTAAAATCCATATTTTTTACATTCTGTGGTTGTGACTGTCCTCATGATACGATTGATGGCGTCAGTCGTTTCAGCAAATGCCAAAAACTACATATGTTTAGGTTTAAATTACAAGACCCTCTCGTGGTCGTAGTAACGGGGGGGAAGGATGAAGTCAGGTATGATTTTTATAGAGCAACAAAGTTCATATAGGGTACGATAGATGAATGAGTCAACAAAACTCTGACGTGTATACCTTTGTTTGTTTAAAAAATATATGAAATAACATAGTGCCAATGTAGTGCTAGCAATGCTAGCTAGTCACAGCAATTGTAATAAGAGTAATGAGATGGTAGAATTCATTATTTGAAAAGTAAGTTAGTAAAGTAATGAAAACAGAACACACACACACACACACACACACACACACACATATATATATATATACATATATACCTCAAATGTAAACCCAACCCCTTAAAAAAACAATTGTATGAGACAATGACAATTGCAAATCTTGGATGTTGTCTTGGTCACTTGTTTTGGCCTACTGTATAGCTCATTTAAACCTAAGGCAATTTCTCTGCAAAGTTTTGAGAGTGTTCATTCTAGAAAAACCTTAAACCTTACAGGTTTTGACCTTCTGACCTCCCTCAGAGCCTTCAGTGCGCCTGACCTCTAGCTTTCTTTATACTGCAAAGGTAGCCCCCCTGATGGTGCATTCTTTTGGATATTTAGTGCAAACTAAATAACAATCCATACAGGTTAATGTGAAAGAAATGCGACTACAACATGTTTCCAAACATCTTTGCTCTGTTCATTGAAGCAGGGCCCATAGAATCAAAGCTCGGGAGCAGCCATGACTGGTCTTTGACATTACCTGAGATTATTGTATATTGTACAATGCTCGGTGGCAGAGAGAGAGAGAGACAGAGACAGAGAGACCCCTGCGGCTCACACCCTGACGTGTATGTTACGCTCTATTAAATTAGCATGAGTCCAATATTAAAATAATAACATTTACCTCCACAATAAATGCTTTGGGTTCCAAAATCAATACCTCTACCCCGTAATGCCAAAGTATCATTACAAATAATAAGAGCAAAGTTGTTGCATTATATTGAGCATTAAAAAAACTCAGAAGGGCATGCACGTATTATAGATTAAATAATTTCATTTGAAATGTCACAGATTCCCGTAAGAGTTAATAGAGTTGCATTGTTAATGCGATTTTTTTGTGTGGTGACGAAACATTTGTACACAACTATGTGCTCTCCGTGTTTCGACACATTACCATTAGTTAAATGTGCCTTTTCCCATTTAAGACAAGAATAGGAAATCCAAAGACATATTTGCTAAGTAAAGGTTTACCTTGCCCTTAATTGCTCGATCGAAGCATCCTTCATAAGCACAATCAGAGTAAAGCACTAAAGACTCATATCTCTCTGCATCCACAAAGCAAGCCTATTAGTGTACACTCTCCCCAAAAAAACACTCCATATATCTAATCAGAAAAAAAATCATTGATTGAAGCACACAAATGAATTAGTGAAATAAAAGGGACCTGGGAAGGAGTGATGATTATATCATCTTTGAGTTGATAGAGTCGAGTCTAAAGGTGAAAACAGAATGATAGGGAACTATTGTGAATGCTCCTGTCAGGCTGTCCATGGCCTTATTGGATGAGCCACTCTCAAGGTACTCAGTCTTCATTCAGAGCATGAATCAATGGCTCCTGATTAGATTTGGGGGGGTTACTATGCTGTTTTTGTTTGTTGTGACATCTTCCCTCGCTTTGTGAGGTCTCTGTGCTCCTGCCTGACAAAGGCACCACCTCCTCAGATGGAGGAAGAGAGAAATGGGGAGACAGGAACTGGGGGAGGGGGATCATTGAGAGGGCCGTCAAGGCTGTTTCTCGTCGTTCCTTGTTGTGCTACATTCCGCTGAGCTGTTGCGTGCAGGCGCAAATGTTAGCATTCGTGCTTTCATGTATCAATCTTGTGTGTTTGTGATCATGCGACGGCAAGGCATTTGCAGTCATGGAGCTCAATTTGTAAAATATGCATCAGCAGAGAGTGCGTATGTCTAGTCTAAATTGAAACCTGATTAATTTTTTTTCTCTCTATGTCTATTCCTGGAAGTTTCTACTACGTTCTGTCCCTGTTTTGTTCCTGCCACTCCTCTCTATTCAGCAGAGGAACTGGCGATTGAAAGAAGAACACGACGGAAGAGAAAGACATCTGCAATTGATGAGGTTTCAAAGTTTCCAAGTATCCATTATATTAGAAAATGCACGTCAAAATGACATCCATTCTCATGTTTGAAAGCCACTTCAAATGGTGAAAGTCCGAACTGGAAACTAAGTTGAGTAAAAGCATCACATGTGTCACTCTTTCACTGCACGAGTCACATATAAAGGCCACTATTCTGTTCAATGTATATTATATTGTAAAATCTTCAGTAAAGGGAATTTATAGTGAGAAGTGTTTAGCAGGAGCTGTTTGAGAAAATATATCCCACTGCATTCCAGCCAAGCCAAGGCCAAGCCTTGCAGCCATCACAAGTAAACTGCCTATGTGATAAGGGGCTGAAAGAATCCGATAAGCTCTAAATCTAAACAGGGCCAAAGCATCTGCCTTAATAATAAATGTGCCATGCTAAAAGGTTACTTGAACTGCCGAATTTAAATTTAATTGAGGCTGTGTGTTGAATAATTAATCTTTTTCCCAGGGAACACAGGGCGCACTGGACAAGCCAATGCTGGGAGCCCAGAGACAGAGAGAGAGAAGGAGAGGGAGAGAAACAGGCAAAGATGGAGGGAACACAGCGAGTAGTGCTGCGCCAGCCCACGCCACCATCCCATGAACCCTGCCAGAGCGCGACCCACTATACAACACAGTCAGGGCATGATGTCATCCGCCACACCATCACCCTGGTAACCAGCCTACGTGCGCGTTTGTGTGCAAAAGGGAATAAAGAAATCAACCTTTCAACAGCTGAACACAAATAGGAGAGTGTGAAAAAGGGCAAAGCCCAAAAAAAAGGGAGGAATCAAAGCATTAGCTGGGGAAAAAAGCACCACGAGATGATGGTCGGGATTTTTGTTGTTATTATTGTTGTTGTTGGGGTACAAAGCCAATATAAAGAGGAGCGTTTAACGTCTGTCTTTAATGTTTGTATCAGTTTGCCCCGTCTCATTCTCCTCCTCCTCCTCTCCTTCCTCTGTAGGTATTTCAGTTGGAGGCGTCTCCTTAGATCTATGCCTTTTAATGCTGACTGCCGCAAATCTTTTGAGGCCGACTACAAAAGCAAGCTGGCAGTAAACTTTTCCCCCTGAAGGAGAAAGAGAGGAGTGCTGTTTGGGATAGCTCCACTCTGGGGAATCTCCTCCCTGACACGGGCTGATCTGAGGACGCCACTGCCCCTCCTCTGCACCGACTGGCCCCAAACACACACACACACCCACACACCCCCACACACACACACACACACACACACACACACACCTGCAACGGCAAAGAAGCTTGGTAAAGCTATGTGTCGGCCAATTCCGTTTGGTCCATGTAGCTGAACAAGTTAAGGATGCTTTTATGTATTGTTATTGCATGTTTATGATGTACCTTGCTGAATGCATTACAGCATATTGTATATGTAAACACAATATTGTGCATAATCATAGCCGTTTTATTGCAACAGTGCTGTCAAGCTGCTGGCTGCCCCAGCAGCAGCAGTCCTGGTTTTCGAGGTTTTCTTCCCCTCTCTCTCTCTCTCTCTCTCTCTCTCTCTCTGTCTCTCTCTCTCTCTCTCTCTCTCTCTCTCTTCCTCCCATCAGCCCTCTCTGGGTATAAGGCAGCTCCCCTCCATTGTTGATCTGACTCTGGGCTCTACATTGCTGAGGTGGCGGATTGTGGCGGAGAGATGCCTCTGTCAGGAACGTGCTTATCCTCTCGCTCTAGCCACCCTCTTATACATAAAATATCAAACATCTGAGGGACAATATGCTGACCTGCTGTGACCTCCACATGCACACAAAAGGGAACGCACTCACCCACATGCATGCACACACACACACACACACACACACACACACACACACACACACACGTGCACAGATGAATGCTGGCATACAGTGACACACACACACAAACGCTCAGAGAGCTCAAGTCGGCTCACATCCCCCACTCGTACGTGCCTTGACTTTTTTCCATCACCACCGCATCCCTCAGATGATGTATTTGCGACATCTGGCGGCGCTCGCTATATTCATGGGTACGGAGATACAACGCGTGTAGGAGGGAGAGAGAGAGAGAGAGAGAGAGAGGAGGGAAAAAGAGCTGTGGTTGGCTGAGATGGCAGAGCGACTGAGGGAAAGCAAGACAAAAAAGAGTGGGGTAGAGCAGGGAAAGGACCCCTAATCAGGGGGACATAGACGGACGGATTCATTGGCAAATATACTATGAGTTGTACGCCGTAAAGCCGCAAGCACCTCGAATTCCACAGCAAAAGGCTTGGGTACCCCCTAGTGGGCGCCCAGCGGCAATCTGGCCCTTTTGGCGTTGTGGGGGTGTGGCGGTGCTGCGGTGGGCTGCCATGAATCCATAGGGGTCAGAGGTCAGCCTTCTTGAGTTGCAGTGACATCATGACAATGGGACACTTCTAGAGCCTCAGAAACACAAGCTGATCCATTCTGCTGAGGCTAAGGCACCAGGCCCCTCTTTTCCCACACATTCACACCCTCTGCCAGACAGGGAGAGAGGGAGCGAGAGAGAGAGCAGAGGGGTGAATGTGTAGGCCTCACCCCTAGAACCCCCACCCTCCCACCCCCATCTCTCTTTCTTTCTCTCCCTCTCTTTCTTTCAGGGGCTAGATTAAAAGAGATGGCTTAATTCTGTCTAATTATCCACCCTTACCCTCTCCCTGTTTCCTCCCCCTCTTTTTTTTCTCCCTCTCCCTATATCTCAGTGTGTGGATACTAATTAGCTGATGTGAATTGTATCTACTATACAAATAGACTGTGCAATTATGTGAAAATATTATATTCCTGCCTTTTAAAACATTAGACATTTGTAGCAACACTATGAGATTGAAATGTTTCTTCTGCCACCTGAGGTAGTACAGAAATAATCCAGCTGTCTTTGCTGTGGACCAATCAACACTATGATACCATGACTGATGATATTCATCACACATTATCAAATTGCTCAGATAATTGCAAGACATAAGGGGAAAGCCTGGTATAAATGCCCTGAACACTGAACAGCACCGTCGACTAAACCTACAGCATTACTGCAATCTCAACATTAGAAAAACATTTGATTCATCGCTCTAACTGCATTAGCTCAACAATAAACAATCCATTTTCACTCGCACGTTCATTTGCTTTATGTAATACTACTGCAATCTCTGTGCGCGCGTGTGTTTTGTATGTAAGCGTGTGCGAATGCATGCACGTTACATAAGCAGAAATCACATTAATGAGATCATACACTGGTGTTGAAAGTGCTAATTAGTTGCCGGCTGAGGGTGAGGAAACTAGGCGAGGATCCTAGTGACTTCAACCATTGTTTCCTAATCCCCTCCACACATTCATAATTCATTCCATCATGGACGGCAATGATACAGAGCCGCTCATTTTGTCTCTTTTTCTTTCTCTCTGGTTGGGGAGATGATGGTTTTCTTTTTTTTCCCCTTCTCTCTTTCCTTCTTGCTGTGAGGTTTCACTGCGATCATAATAAAATGTGCAAGCGAGGGATGTTCGCCTCGGGACCCAGCTGTCGGGCCACTTTGACAGCTTCATTTGTGGTGTCGCTCTTTGATCCTTCCTGTCACTGATATCCAACGCCACTGAACATACATTTGCCCCCCAACCCAAATAAATAAATAAGTATTGAACTGTGCAGTACAGAGCCAAGTAAGGCGAGGATTTCAAGCTAGTTGGCTGTTTGCTACATCTGCTGTGAACTAGCTCGCCTCCACCCCCTTTGCTCTCCCTCCACTGCAGCGATGCTTCGACACCCCCAGGGCTGATCCCTTTGTAAATGCTCTCTGACACACACCCACCTATCCATATACACACACAAACAAACACACACCAACACACACAACCCTGTACAGAAATAACAGCAGAAACACTCCCAACATTAACTCCCTTTGCATATAGTGCATATTCCCAATGTGCACCATTACTGCGTGGAAGACTATAAGACAGAGAGGTGTTGTTAAGATATGAAATTTGAGGTGCAACATTGAACAACAGAAAAATACATATACACCTGGTATGATATACAGGTTAGGTTGTGATTCAGAGAAAAACAGATAGCAGGAGGGAGAGCCGGAGGGGGACTGATTATGATCGGTGCTGTCAAGTCTGAGATGCTGAGATGACAGAGATATCAGCCATATCTGCTCTCAGTGATACAGATACAGAGAGACAGATATCAGCCCACACTGGCCTCCCACTGCATGGATGCAACCACCTCAAGAGGAAGTGATGAGCCAACAGAATCCAGGGCTATACTGTATGTGTACTGAGAGTACTATCATATTTATTCCTTTTTTTTAAATTACCCTTCTCCAAACAAACTTTGAAAATCATGATGGATCAGGGATGTTATAATACACATATAAGCAATATCAACATGACAAAAAAAAGTTGGTTATGAACTTATTTGACAAGTCGCAAAATGTTGATACTGCAAATATCTGCAAAATATATAGACACTTGCTCATGGCGACTAAAGCATGGTTAAACTTTTTTGTGGTTATGTTTGGGAACCAATGGCACTTGGTTAAAGTTCAGGAGAAATCGCACACTTGATTTGATACAAAAAAAGTTGAGTGAAGCACCTGACCAGTGGTGTGGGTCCTGTGTTTCCATCCCCAACCTCCTTTTGAGAGTGACTTGTTGACTTGTTGCTCAATATATTATGTCAACTAACTAACTCCTTTTCTCTCATCATAATAAGCACAGTCACAAGAGTTCACAACCTAACAGCCGATGTAAATATGGGTCATAATGAACTGCTTGCAAAGATGCCCTATACAGACAGGGTTTTTTTTCTTCTTTTTCTTTTTGTTTTGGTGAAGTTTGTCTGCTTTCACTTTAAATATAATACACATAACATATAAGTAGTACCTAATGTGAAAGACATGAGCTCAATTTTGTCCTACAGCAATTATCTGAACTGTGCTTCTCTGCTACAACATTTATTTTACTTCCTATACTGTACTGTCATTTACAGCCGAGCACTAGGATTTAGCACTAGAATGACTATTCAAAAATGTTCAGATATGTATTCCTAAAAACCCACCGTAGAAATAACAACATAACTACATCACACCGAGGAAACATGAACTTTCAACCAAACTGTGCATCACAAATTCATAACCTAGAAAGGAATATTTTTATCCGTTGTTCCAACTTTTATTTGGCAAGGTTTCTAACATGTTTAGTCCCGGTAATGCTCAGATTCACATCACATACGCTCAGATAGATATGGACACGGTGTACATATAGGAGAACCTCCTTGAAACGTCTTTACTGTTGGCAGGCTCTGAGATTACCGCAGGCATTTTGACCTCACCACCAAGCATGTGGGCATCAAAACTACAGACCCTACAGATTCCGTCGGCGGAGGTGGGTAGGCCTTCCAAGACAGAACAAGAGAAAAAGAGAAGAAAAGAGATGGTATTGAGGCCCAACTTTCACTCAGAGTGATTTTTTTCTCAAGGATCTGAGAATGTGTGTGTCTGTGTGTACGTAACAACGAGATGGAGAAGAGAAATAGAAGAGACGAGAGTAGGAAGGGACTCACCTTGAGAGAAAGTGAGGATGAGAGGATGAGAGGGAGCCGAGCCACCTTTAAACTTCCACTCCTTTGTCAGATGTGTGTAAGTACTGGATAGAGAGTTGGTGGCAGGCTATATGGAGAGCACTGGGAGAGGCTCACCTTGAGGGGAAGAGCTAAAACCTCCAACATCCAGACTCCTTTTATGAGACTGTGTAATAAGTGGAGAATGGATAGATACCAGTAAGGTGCATATGAAGGATAGCGGAAACAGAAAAGCCACAGAGTGAGGCTAACCTTGAGAACAGTGAGGGGCAGAGGGAAGGTCTACCTCACTGTGATAAGAAGGGCTCTTTTAAAGGGCTGGAGGAGGAACACTCAGACAGGAGGGCTAGGCAGGCTGACTGATTGCAAGGTATAGCCCAAGGGTCACACTCTGACTCGGTGAGGGCAGAGATACTGGACATAGACACACATAGCAGGCCCACAAGACCCACCCATTCACTCACACACACGCTCACACACAAACGCTCTATACCCCTCTGACCAGCTCTTCATCATTACAAGTCAAACTCAAGATGAAGAGAAGACAGATTACAAAACAGATGGAGTGATAGGAGGCCAGATAGGAAGAGACAGGACAGGGAGGCTCGACAGTAATCTAAATGTCCTTTCCTATGATTGTCATTGGCATTCTTGTAGACTGGCATGTAGCAGTACAATATGTCAAATAAAACCACTCAACGTTCAGTCTGCTGTAAAGGGTAGACCTGTTTCCATAATGTCATAAGGAAATAAAACAACGTCTAGAAAAGATGCGTCCAGCAAGGCTAAGTCCTGCATTCAAAGAATCCATCAAGATCACTAAATATCTCCAGTGGCAAATTCAATCAGAAAGACTGTTTTTAACAGTCATGACAAAGCAATACAGAGGAAAACAAAGATGTTGTTTTAAGAATTGAGGAGAAAAGAATTGATTCCTGCAAAGGCAATTCACCTCAGAGGAAGAATTCCAAAGCTTTCCCTTTATGTTTAATTTTTTTTCTTTTTCTCCTTCCCCTTTTCTTTGTCTTCTGTCAAAAACAACTTGGGCTTACATCGCGAGCTGTCACATCAAGGCCATCCCCTGCATCTTACAAAAGGGAGAATTCTGCAGTTGGATGGAGCGGCAAAGCTTTCAGACACCCAACTATCGTTTACACACATGAGGTGTAAAGACTGCGGAAAAAAAGGCTTTTTCTATTTGAACCAGAGTTTGTGCCCTGAGGACAAACCCATTATAGCACAGTGAAGGAAGTTTTCCATGCAATAACTGAACAAATAGATATGGATGAAATGCTCGGGGTAGTAGGAGATCTAAATCCAAACCATTTAAGCTATTTTAAAACAATGTGAGAATTTGAAGCATTGAGGGTTTTTTTTTTCTCCCGAATGATTACGGTGTCACATGATTGTTGTCCCACTGATATCGCACAGTATGTAAGAATGCCTGGCTTATCAACCAACTCTGAGCATAGCTACAATATAGCTGCAACATGATCAGTGCTATAGCAGAGTCTTTCATCATGTTTGAGTGGACACACACACACACACACACACACACACACACACACACGCTTTCAACATCAGCAGATGCTTTCAACCATTAACATCATAGAAGCCGGATAAGTGTGCCCCCTCTTTTGCAACAACCACTGGGGAGGTGAGAGGCCTTGTAGTCAACATGCTGAAAGACTACTCAGTGATCAAAGACTCAGAAAAACATGACCCATGATGGTTTCTCTGAGAAGATAGGAGAGAGGGAGAGCCAGAGCAGGTAAAAGGAGAAAGATTTGAAAGAAACAGAGGGCAAAAATCCACAAAGGTGGAGGAAACAGAAAGTGGGAGGCAAAGGGGAAGGGAGAGTGCAAGCACATACTTACTACTTGCCACTGGTGAACAGCCTACCTGGTCACCACATTAAGAGTTTGTGCCTACCACTGTCATCTATGTCCTATGATCTGCATGCGTCGATGCATTTAAATAAACTGATGTAAACAGGTGTGATACTGGACAACATAAACACTATGTGAAAGTGATACCATGAAAGACAGGAAGTCCATTTGACATGCTAAAGCATTTAATGCAGCACAATGCAAGAATGGCATGGTTTTTTATCAGCCCAGTCATAGGCATAATGACTTATTAATGCTGGTTCATCAAACTGTCGTCACTCATCTTGAGCATGGCACTGTAAGATAAAGAGTCTAACATTCTTCCCACAGAAGACCCTGTAATTTGCAGTATGTCAAATGGCTGTCTGGATCTTCTGCCGAATCATATAACACTGCGTGCTTAATTTAGAATTGAGGAATCAATAAGCACGAGAGCTGCAATGATTAGTTGACTAATCGATTCGTCAATTGCCATAAATGACAACTATTTTGATAATGGCTTCATCATTTAAGTAATTTTTCATGCAGAAATGGCAGAAAATGCCACTTTCAGCCTCCAAAATAAGGAAGTGTCCTGTTTTTGTCTGTTTAAACCATATTAAACTAAATATATTTGTTTTTTGGCAGATAAAAAAAGGCATTGTTACGTCACCTTGGACTTGCAGAAACTGGGATGGATGTTTTTCCACTATATTCTTTACTATATTCTAGACATTTTATAGACCAAATGATTAATAGAGAAAATAATCGATAATGAAAATAGTTGCAGCCCTCATAAGCACAATTTAAATCATTCATCAAAATCTAAATGATAAAAAAATCCTGATCTGTAATCTTTAATACCTTTGGTGTCTAGCTAGTGAAGTCATGTAAAGGTAGGAAATGCATATGTGGATATAGGACAATACATATTAGGAGGAGAGGAGAGGAGAGGAGAGGAGAGGAGAGGAGAGGAGAGGAGAGGAGAGGAGAGGAGAGGAGAGGAGGAGGAAAACACAGGGTTGAATCCAGCTGGAGTGTTCGCTCTGGCTGTCTATAGATTTGTCAAGGCAAGTGTCAAGACAAGTGCACCTCTGTGCTTACCTGTAATGGCACAGGGGCAAGAGGGCGGGACAGGCTATTTCAATTCCGCAAAAGTGTGTCTGAGTAGGTCTAAGTGTTACTGTGTGTGTGTGTGTGATTGCGTGTGTGTATTCGTCTGTGAGACAAGACAAAGAAAGAGAGAGGGTGACGAAGAAAGGCAAAGAAAAAATGGAAACAAGTGTAGAGAGAGCTCCTGGACGAAAGGTGGAGGCGCAGAGTACAAAGATGACCGCATTAGAATATGAATCCAGGGCCTCGGGCACTCTTGGCACTTAAAGAGCCCCTAAAGTCAAGTGTCAACTATTATGTGTCATCAGTGGTGACACAGGGTCACAGAGCCGGACGGATGAGGTCAGCAACGGTGCTCACCCTCTCTCTCAACATGCACCATTAAACAGTCCCACAGTGTGCAAAAAGGACTAGCTGTCATTTGGGTGGAAAATAGGCTATGCAGTGACAAGAACATCTCTCCAGCTTTTTACACAGGATTTTCTTGTACACGATGAGGCACTGTCTCTGATATTCAATTAGGTGAACAGAGTCAATATTTGCATAGACACATTCAGCTAATGACAAGATATTTTACATAACATGTGCATTAAAGGTGGTCACGTTCACAGATGTACCTCATTTCCTCCGATTAACTATCAAACAGGTACAAATAAAACACACAGGCAACATGCTGAATGTATAAAATGCCTCAGTTGTTTGCTGCTAAACCAGCTCTGTAATTACCTGAAGGATGTTTTAATTGTCGCATGTTCTACTCTTAATATTACTCAACGCTTTAGCAGCCCTCCAAGTGAGATTGATTGGATAAATCAGTCGGAATTATGGGAAAACAGTAGGCCTGCCAATCAGCGATGTGTGAGTGAGTTTGTGTGTTTTCAGCATGTGTGTGGCTGGGGAAGTGCCAGCGTATGAGCACATGTACATGTTTGTTCAGATGTGTGCATATCGATGTCTGTGTGTGTGTGAAAGTATATAGGGCTGACAGCTGGGCTTGTTCAAAAGGCTTACCGAGCATTCTGCCTGTTTGGGAAGCAACAAGCGAACAGTCTATCTGAACAGGGATCTAAAACCTGTGTCAACAGCATAGTACGACTGGTGTAAACAGCCACTGAGTCAACATGCTATCATTCACATACCAACAGAGAAGCAGCTCTGATTTATTTTAGTGTAATATGCTGCAGTATGATGGATAAAAAGATGAAAAAAAGACATTGTATTCGTCACAGGTCAAAAACAGAGAGTTAATAAAAAGACTCCAATTGAGATAGCATTTGTGTGTGTATGTATGAACATGTTTGCATGCTTTTGTTCCCTGTGCTTTGTGCTGGTGTGTGTGTGCAGGTACTGTGTGTGTGCGCCGTTTGTGCACGTGTGTATATCGGATGCCAATGTGTGTACACGAGTATGACGCCACGCCGTGTGTGTGTAGACATGTGTGTCAGTCCATCAGCATGTCGGCGTCACAGCCCTTCACTAAGTCCCAGATTAACAGTGACAGGCAGAGATCCCTCTAATTATCTCTTCCTGGACCACATGCAAATGGCAGAGCGGCACGGAAAGCAGCGATTGGCTGGGGCAGCCTGGGTGCTGCCGACGGGCTAATGAGCCTGGCGACAGGATACAACCTCATGATGTACCCCCAAAACAAACCCTCATCGTCACACAGGAGAGCGCGCACACACATTAATACATTCTTTTTTAGGAATTTAGCTGATGCCCTTTTTGAGTGACTTACACCAAATGATTGAGAGAGGCTCAAAGTCCCATAAAAATACATGAACATGATATTTGCTGCAGCCAGAAATAAAATTAATCATGCACTTTTTTTGTAAGGGGATTATCTTTCTAAGATAGGGCCAAAATCTTGGCGATAACAATATATAGCAGAATATAACAAGTTTTCTGGTAATCCAATAAACAACTGTCTTTGTGTGTATTAAACTACTATAACTCATTAAATCATAATCCATACCCCCACTATCACTGTACGACTGATATGAAGCACAGCTCTTCTGTATTGACTCAGTAAACAAAAATTGTCATTATTGTTTTTAATTCAACATTGAGTTTGCAGTAGAATCCTTCAAATCACTCATCAAACAATCAAACATCCTGCAGGCTAGAAGCCTAAGTTAGTGTCACCTCCAGAGGGTCTGAATAAAGATGGCACATGGAATAGAATAGTAAGAAAATGATGGACTGGAACAGACGGTCACAGTCTGGCTCTTGACAATGGACTGCTGCAGTCAGCTAAAAAGTCAACTCAGTAAATCAGCAGGAAACATGGCAACAGCGTCAAACAGTCCACCGTGTCTTGAACTGAGTCCCAGTCCATCTTAACTGGTTGACAAAACTGGTTCCAGGGGCAAAATATGGAATTATTTTTGCTGACAGAGCTCACAAAAACAAATACCCGGAGGACAAAGTCGAATTTCAAAGCAAAAGTTTCCACAAAGTTCCAAAAGTCAGGTGTGGTAACAAAACTCCTGAAGGTAACAAGTGGGGTAACAGCAGTGAATGTTTTTGTGTTCGCCGTGGTATTGTAGTGATATTGAAATTTTAGATAATAGTAGATATTAATACTACTGTACAAAGCTCATAATGACAGGCCACAATTTCACTCAGTGTAACGTGGCAAGGCTCAATCTGCATTTTCTTGAGACACACATCATTTTGAGTAGGCTGCACAAGAGATGATAGACAGAGATCTCAATTCACTTCACTCTAAAATGAGCCGTTCCTTCACATGATCAGACAAACATGCCACTTGCTTGGCTGTCATTAGTTTTTTTCTTCTGATTTTCACACTGAAAAAACAGGGCTGTTGTTACAAAGAAAAAAAGTATTAAATATGCCATGAAGTTGCTGAATCATGGCTCATTTCATATTTATAAAAACCTGTTTTGAATAGCTGCTCATAAGGTCTGTGTAGCAAAAAGTGATTTAGCAACTGAGTATTTCAGCTTTGTGAGGCTCCAACTGCACTGGTGTCATCCTCAAAATTCTGGCATTATAACAACACAAATTCCTCCCCTCCACAACAATTACACAAACTGAAGACAAAAGCATAGCTTTCTATTGCTGTGTGAAGCACTGTCTTTATATTTGTACCATTAAAATACCCCAGTGTATTTGGAGAGCCTTGGGACTTGCCATTTTTAATCAGGAACGGGTGGCTTTGTTTTGTCCCTGTTCCATCGTGCCTCGCTCTCCATCCTTGGAGGGCTTTGCGGTAGATTAAGTGGTATTTTCATGTTGCTCTGGTGTTGCAGAGTCTCTCCAACTATTTATCCAGCCAAGGTTGGAAGTTGGAACAAACACAGAGGTTGCTATTTATGTTATGAAATTATCTAAAAATCACAATATCTGTGAAAAGGAGGTCAGGTGAAACGGCAAGAAGTTCACAATTCATAAGGGATAACCAGATAATCCCGTTGAGAAGCTTGCCTTGTGGCATAAGCACTATGCACCGACAATCTTGTCAGTGAATAGAGATATTATTGTAACTATTGTTAACAATTGTAACCGATTCAAACCCTTTGGGATCGGAGATTGGAACAGTGAAATGGTTAGAATATGATATGTGATATAATAACTGGAAAGAGATGGGAAAACTCATTCACACATGGCTGCATTTCCATGAAGGAGACATGCACATTTCACTCCAGAATGTATCACTGAATGCTCTGTATTGTGAAAATGTTCTACTGTGTCAGCATATGCACTTAGAGCTGTACACAGCATGAACAGTGCATATGTGACCTGCCTAACATATCTATTATTTAAAGTTAACCAAAACATATGTGTAGTCGTGACCAACGTAAAAATATTTCCCCTCTGTCAATTTTGATTACTAAGAGGGGCATCATAATTCTACAAATTAAGAGAACAGGCCTGTCACAATATCCACATTTTGTTGGATGATACATTGTCCCAGAAATAATTACTATATTTATGTAATTTTAAGACAATTCAATGGCATTGATAAAATCATAACATAATAGTGTAAGGATGCAAGTACAGCCCTTTACAGAAGTATGAAATTTGAAACTTTGAAACTCAGGCACTACCAGAAATGTATTTCTGTTTATTCGGCTTATGGTGGAGAAAAAAACTGCTGTTGGCTAAAATATTAGTGATATTCTTTAGTCTTAAAAAGGTGATATTGTACGATGAATGCACATGACCTTGATAACTTTTGCTGAGCTCAATATGTCAATATTGTAATTATTGTGACAGGCCTAGCCAAGGTTGGAAAAAAAAGATATTGTTCAACAGTATTGTACCACAAAGTACAGTCTTCTGCAACCACGGAGAACAGAACAACGGGCAGTAATGACTGATGCCTCGTGTCTCTAGAATGGTTTGACCATGACCACGCTCTGAGAAGATAGATTTGCCTCGACCCTCCAGATCGTTTTTAGAGGGACAAGACAAATATTTCAGATGTATCACACCGAGACATCACACTGGAGGTGAGAGGAGGTAAAGGGAGACTGAGAGATAAATACAACAGAGGGGAAAAAGAGAGAGAGGGGGAGAGGAAAAGTGCGGCCGGCCTGCCTGCCTGGCTGACAGTTGACTCTGTTGGATGTGACTTTCACAGTCTGCTGGCGGTTTGTGTGGAAGCCATCACATCTGTGACTGGCCGTTTGATTAATGAGCCTCTCAGCTTGTCTGTGCAGTTTGAGGAGGGGCCACGGCCTTATCCCAGGCATCACTGATTTATTCGCCTTTGGAGCAAACCTCCAAATATCACACGCACTGAAATATAAGAGCGAGCATTCACACACATGCGGGCAGACACATGTACGCCCTCCATGATATGCATACAGTATACAAGTTGGTGCAGTGCAGATGCGTACGCACATAGGCAGGCTTGGAAACAGACTCATGCGCACAAGCTCGTCCCTCTCCTCCGCCACCTGCTTACGGCTAATGAAAACCTCAATGTGTCACTGCTGTCCAGGGGTAGCGAAGACAAAACACACCATGTATAACCAAGCAGACAAAAGATGTATTCTGTCTCCACCAACACAAACTCCCATCCCTAGCTGTCAGTCAGCGGAGGGGACACACACAAGGGGATCGACGAGAGAAGAAAGAAGCCCTTCCTCAATGACACATCACACTCTCCTGATTTTCAAAAGTGACAAGTCTTTTGAATTTCTGGCCTCGCAAGACGGAAAGCCTGATGATGGCTTGAGAGCGTTTCTTCTTGCTTCTCTGGCAGCGGCAGCCATGAAATGTCACTCTGGCTAACCTTGAAGCTCTTTTCTCCTGTGTTGTTTAATGCTTCCAAGACTAGGGCAACCAACTGCTCAAAATGGTGCGGTAACATCACCCTTTAAGTCAGATAAATGATTCCAGAAATACTTCCAGGTACATAAATGTGCATTAGCGTATGCATACCCTCACACGAGCATGCTCGTGTACTCACACACACACACAAAGCCCCACCAACCACAAGCACGCACCCCCTCATTCCCTGAAGCGTAAAGTAAGACCATTAATCCAGACACACTGAGATCCAGCTTCTCCCCAGGTTGATCAGCGTCCGTGGAGGAAGACGAACATTCTGACATATTTGTTTTTATTTTATTCCCTGAGAAAAAGGCCCGCCATATGGCAGAGCCCAGGAACAGATGGCGATTGCCCACTTCCTGAAAGCACAAGCGTCTATCGCTGCAATTTAAGGAGCCGCTCAAGCAAGAGAATGCCACAGACTGGCATTTTTCCACAAACTGCTATTGTTATGGACCTGAGGGGTAACAGCAACAATGAGACAATGCAGAGGAAATGCTTTAGTGTTCAGTAGTTACAGTGTAGCTTACCATATTATGCTACCAAATCCATGGGTCAATGCTGCTAGTACTCTCTTACTGTCAATGTCTGAAATAAAATTGTGTGGACAAGTGCTTACTCAGAACATTAGCTGTAAAAATGGCACAAGCCACAGCCTATTTAACAATAACTTCATTGTTGGACAATGTATGAAGCCTGTTGTCCCATGCTGGTTTTAGGAAATGGTACCTGGAGCAGTGGACCAGCGTTGTAGATGTAAGCATGAATGTCCTTGGATGATATTAGGTCCTTATGATGGAGTGGAGGAGCCGCCCTGTGACACATCAGGCTTCATCTCTCATACTTGGCTACCCCTTATCAACCAGGTCAGAGGACCTTCTCTGACATACAGACACAAGGAAAGTGTCTAAAAAAGTCACCTTGGCAGATGACAGCAAAAAAGTGACTTTCGTCAGTGGCAATACTTTCTATTTACTTCTTTCAAAAGTTAGCTTTATTTTTCTGAGATGGAAAAGAGAAATGACAGAAAAGACTACAGTTTATTAAGGCCTTGTAATAAGAGAAAGAAGGGCCAGCAAAGCTACCATGAATTCCGACCTACATAGGGCTGTGTTGCTTTTCGCTGTTCCGCAGAAAAATATGTGGCAGATTTACAAGAGGATTTTGAAAGGCTAACCAAGGACAAAGCAGATGAGTTATCCATAGATCACACATTGAAGAGAAACTATTCCATATTAGCTGAATCACTTGGCACTTTGACTCCATGCTTCCACAACAAATGACGGTTAATAATTTGAAGTCAAAGAGGGAAGCAATGTGGACACATTTCAATCCGTTGATCACAACAATTAACACAAAACCCTCAATGGGCAATTTGTTCAAGGTGAAACGTCAAGCACATATTTAATCTGGGTATGTAATGTCATTGATTTTAGCATTGCATTGAAGAAAACTAGCTCTAAAGCTGCTAGAGACTTAAAATAAAGAAGCTGAGTGAATACTCATGAATTGTTTATATCTGTCTATCAATACTGTTAGTCCATTGTGGGCTGCCTACAAACCTTGATTACTGAATACTGTATGATGTGGTATTTCTGCAGTATACTTCCTTCATGAGTCAGCTGTACAATAGCATCTGTCATAGTTTACCAACTAAATAATGGTGCTAAGGTATTCAAGATAGAGAAATGATAATTTAAAGTATTTCTGTGGGAAATAGAAGTAAAAGACTTGTAGATACAATTATAAATTATGTAAAGAGAGTGCTAATGTGGGTAAAACTTAACTGGGACCCTCAGACTGGCTTTCAGTCAACCAGTGATCCTCCCAGTCACTCAGTCCATCATCTAGACATCAATCAATTTTCAAGACCTGCCATTTATCAAATAAGGCTACTATGCCAGTCAGCCTCCTAACCATTAAGTCAAAATACCTTTCCGTCATTAATCCACCTAAATTATTCCACTAATCACGGCTTCCCATGTCAATTGCAGTACCGAACCAAGCCAGTCCATCAGTTAGTCAGCCATTTAGCCTGCAAAAAAGCAGACTAAGAAGTCAGCCCACCCACAAGTCGTCCATCTATCCATTCAAACTTCCAGCCTGCCAGGAAGCCAGGTCAGCCAGTGAGCCAGTCAACCCTGGGGGTCCTGGGGTAGTATTAATCAGTCTGGTTTCTGCTGAAAAGCTCAATCTGCAGATGATGGATGAGCCATCGTGCTGAGGGAACTGAAGTGACAGGTGACAAAGAAGGACACACACACCTGTATAAATCCACTCTCCTTCCTGTCTGGCTACACCGTCAAGGTAGCAGGGTGAAAGTGTATGTATGTGTGCGCGTATTTATGTGTGTGCAGGCGCAAGTGTCTCAGCATGTGTCCTGCTCTGCTAATGAAGTCATCTGAACAGTGATTTAACAGCCCTGGTGTAAAAGCCTACCACCCTTAACTCATAGCCTTGCTCCATTAGAATGTGATATAAACCCTGGGCACAATAACTGTCCTGCCACTGTAACAATATATAGGAGGCCAATGGGCCACACTGCTAACTCATACAGTCAAGGGAGTGGAAAAAAAATAATGGCTATGTACAGGGAAGGGAAGTCATTCAAGGAGACTAAAACTCATAAGACAGGAAACATAGAACATCACAAGGTCACCATGATAGGTGTTTTTATACAGTATGAGACAGCATCATTACTATTAACATTGTCAAGAATATAAGATTATATCCTCTGGTTTGTCCAGCGACTGGAGGGAGCAAAAGAGTAATTGTTGTGAAGCCTCTGTGAAAACAGCCGAGGGCACTTCAGTCTGCGGTTATGCAGAAAGCATTATCCTTATCTGCACTAACAAATGGATCAGTGGATCTGACATCAGTGCGCTTATCCCGTGAATGGCCTTCTATAGCTTGAGAGATATTTTTGAGTCGGAGATGGATCTGAGGAAAACTTTGACAGCTTACATGTCGCCAGCCGTGAAACTAACTTCCTGCTCTGTGCGAGCGTCTCAGGCAGAACCAAAGCCATTCTCCAAATCCTCCATGAAATCTGCTCCTCTGGCCCAACAAAGAGAGGCTAATGAGGCAAATGGAAGAATCTCAGACACTTTGATACTGTGAGATTAGGGTGAATTATATAACCTTTAGCCCCCTCCCACTCCCATCCTTCCTCATACTTTTTGGTGCCTTGTCAGTATTGACTGCTCTCTCTCTCTCCGTGTCACTCACAATCTCAAACTGCGTCCAATCTCTTCTTTTTTTTCCCTCTCTCTCTCTCTTCCTATCTGACTTCATATCCACTTCATTCAGTTTCTATTCATGTATACCCCAACACTAATTTGGCTCAGTCAAGCAATGACAGTATCTGTTTTAACATGCAACAAAGCAGCATATAAGGGGAGGAAGAATGGATTGTGTGTGTGTGTGTGTGTGTGTGTGTGGGAAGAGGGGGTAGAAGCATGAAGGCGACAAAGCTCGTCACAGCACAGCACAGAGCTGCGTACTTCACCCTTATTAGACCTGTGTCCTTGGCAGATGCAGAGCTTGCCCTTTGTTAGAAAGGTGTGTGTGTGTTACAATGGCGGTGATTTAGAATGGATTGGGCGTAGGCGTGAAGACAAGGTGCAGTAGCCCCATGGCTCCCTGATAGCTGGCAGCGTGACAGCTGTGAATGGAGAGCAGGGAACAGCCTGAAGTATTGCCATCTAATATGTGTCACATACCTGCATAAATATTTATGCCCATTGCAAAGCAGAACAAGAGAGGAAGGGGGAGGGCAGGATGGGACAGGGGTGGTTGGACTTGGGCAAAAATCTCTTCAATCAAGTGGCACTAAGATCCGAACTAGCTTCTCTTTCTTCCATCACAAACTGTCTTTTCTATTGTTTCAAGGCCTGAAAAGTAGCAGGCATAACTCAATTACCTAAATCTGCAAACATTTTATCCATGCAGACAGTCAGCCACACATGTGCATTAATAAAGACAGGATCCCATGATTCAACACACACAGCACTTCGGTATCCTTTTCCAAAGAGTTTTTCCACAGCACAGACTCCATTGTGGAAGCCACAGGAGCCCTTGGCCTTTGAACAAAGTGGAAGTTTGAACCTCTGATGAAGAGCAGCTAGGCTATATGATCCCCAGTGACTGGGGCTTATGCCGAAGTTAAGTCAAAAGGGAGTTCAGGGGGTAGAGGGAAAGTTGCCTCAGCAGTCCCAAGTGAACGGCTCATTTTGCAGAAGTAAAGACACTACTGATGCAGCACATGCCCAGTGGAGGGGGGCTTTTATTTCATGAAAAGACTGCTCGAAAACAAAAACACCTGTGAGGATCATAATAAAAACATGAAAACACAAAAAGACACTGGCACTTGCATGTGCGCACACACCGCTGTCAGTGCGCATGTGTGTGTGTGTGTGTGTAACAAGTGAAATTAGTGTTTTACCTGTTGGCCAGCAGAGTTTTGAAGGTGACCTGACTCATGCCCTGATAGGCTGGCAGCAGCCTCGGCCAGTCCCATGCCCAGTCGACCACCGCACTCTGTTGATATATGAGGATAGCGTATTGTTAGTTATTAATCAGGGTTAATACCATCAGTGCATTACCGCTCCAGCTGGGACCCACTAACAAAGGAGGAGGGGGGTCCCCAGCGCAGGCTCCCGACACCAGGCGATCAATCATGTCCGCACAAGAAGGTTTTTATTCCAATAAGACAGCAATTAATTTATAAATCCATTTGGGGGGATGTAGCCATCATTTATAGAAAGATAAATCAATTTTGGGAGGGAGTCGTTACTCTTGTGACTGCTCTGCTTTTTTTCTTACCATCTTCAGTGGCACCCCGCCAACCCCCCCTCTCTCTCTCCTTCTCTCACTCCATCTCTTGCACTCTCTCTCTTTTTTGTAAACACACACGCACACACACACAAACACACTTGGCACTAGCACCATATTGGGAAAGCAAATAAAAATCAGATTGCTTTGATTGCCAAAATGTCACTCCTAACTCCAGGCTGAGTTTTATTGACAAAAGGAGGAGAACTCCACTCGTTCTCTCCATCCATCCATCCCCCCTCTGCTCCTTCCTCATAGGTGATTGATGGATGTAACTTTTTTTCCCTCCACCCTCCATTTTATTTGACAAACAACACAGGCACCTGAAGCGGAGAAGGCATTTTAATCATTCTCTTAATAGGGTGTTTCTATGCAAAGCTATGCAGCCTCCTGTGATAAGCCGAAAACAGGCCAAGTCTTAGGATTAAAACGTGTCTGTTCTTGAAAAACAATAGTGGCAACACAGCCATATTACAAGGGCTGTAAAGTGTGTATAAATACATGTAATCCATTTTAAAAAGTAAAAAGACACACACAAGCCTGTCTTGAGGAAATACAACCTTTTGTTATTGTGTGTGATATCAGCGGTATTTCCCTTGATAGTTGGAGAGAAATAAGAGGAAAAGCTGACAATTCTCACGTTGAGCTGAAAACTACCTGTAGCTAGACTTATCCCCTTTATGGAAGAAAAAAATCTAACAATTAACTGAACATCACGGAGGTACTCCTGGGGATAAGTTTGGGGTAAGAGGGTATACGGTTCAAAGCCCCAAAGAAGTGCACTTTAAGACTGCGCTCTCCTTTAACATTACTCATTCTTTTATGAAAAAGAAATCTCCTCTCATCTTTTCACCTTTTCAGTGTTCTTTTCTTCCTGCCAGCCTTACTTCTGCTTGGAAAAGGCACGACCTATGGAGAATAGGAAAGCCGAGCCCCAGAAAGACCTGACAACTTCAGAGATTGCCACAGTATCCAGTTCACTAGGGACTCAAACAGCTCCTAACCTTCAGCATTAAGCTTCTGGCCTTGGGAGGAAGTTAAAACATCAGCGCCCTGCACATCTTATGTTCACCCACAAACTACAAAGTCTTAAGACATGAAGAAGCTCCGATAATCACGAGAATATCAGAGAGATTTCATACAGCTAACATAAATAATAAATACATGATTTCGTACCAAAATAAAGTGTGATGATAACCTAAAAATGCTTGACAAACCTGAGTGAGCTTCTTCTTGCCAATATGATCAAATTGGTAGAGAGGGTTGAAACCGGCAGTGTCTGCACAACTGTCAGAGCCGAGGTCAAAGTTCACCAAGTCAGGAGGATTATTGGGAGAGTTTGTGCTTCCACTTAGTTTAAACATCAGCAGTTCCTGTATCCAAGACAGAAGGGTAAAAACACAAGAGAGGCAGAGAGGAGTCAGGTTGAAAAAGACATATTATGACTGACATCCTGACAGAATATATTGTGTAAAGAAAAAGGTTGACAAAATAAAACCAACAGAGAGGCCAAAAAGTTACTCACAAGAAAAACTAAACTTCCTCAAACTGAAAGGTCAGCAGTGCAAACTCACGGACATTCACCGTACAGTATAATCCACATTTTTTATATGAATGAGTTTGTATTGCCTTCGCATTAATTTCATAAATGACAAGCCTCACAAAAGTATAATTAAACAAAGATGTACAGAAACTAAATAAATACTGTATGTGTAGATGTAGGACACAAGTTCATTTTCTACTTCTGCTTCTGTAACCTTTGCTGTGGTTGCTTAGTAAGTGTCTTGCAAGATGTACAGTATAAAGTAATGAGAGTGTGTGTACATCTCTGTCGGTGTGTGTGTGTGTGTACATGGGCATCCTGGTGTGAATTCACTATATTCCCATCCGTCAGCTTGACATGGCCTCTGAACCTCCTATCCGTCCACCTCCCCAGCAGCCTGGTTTGTCCCTGACCTGCGTGTTCTTGCCTCGACCTTGGGTGGGTAGAGATCCTGGAGCTGGCAGGAGGGTAACTCAGAGCCTACTTAGGAATCCCATTCACATTCTATTACATTGCTACGTATAGTTATAGCTGTTCACCGATTCCATCAACAGCACCATAATGTATATGGTGCTTATGTTTGTGTTCTTCCACGCTATGTCCTAATAGAGAGTCTATAGGAGGGCCGTGTGTCTAAGAATCACATGAGCACAAGTGTAGCTTCTCTTCACCCTCGAGAAAACTCTATTACAGTATATATAGCTTTGTATATATGACCATTGAAGGTCCTTTCTGTGTAAGTATCATTGACCATGATTTTTTCTGGGATACATTCTATTTCTGATAAAGCATTTCCCCTTCAAAGATAATAAAGCTTTATGTATCTTCAAGGATATGTCTAGAGATTATATATATTTTTTCTTATTTCAACCAAAACCAAGACATAATTTTGCCCTATAACGATATATGTTACTTCATTACAATGACAATGGGCATTGTAGTTTATTTTTTCTAATTCATCCCACATTCATATCCTGCTGTGATAAACAGCCAGTAAAGCATCAAATCCACAGCTGAAAATGGTTCCCAACCAAGACGGGATTTAGCCGTTTGAGTAATATTTGCTAAACAAAATTAGTGTCCAGCTGTTTTGCAAAATTACTAATCCCTTCCTAAAAATGAAAGTATATATTCATCACCCTTTTCAAATGATTTATGTGCTCAGTAGGAACCATTATGCCTGAATGTCACAGACAGGGTGGGGAAGTATTGAGAAACTGACTAATACACTGTTGGTTTTGGTCTTTTAATGGCATTTATTGACAGCCACTGTTTTAGGAATAGTGTCCATAGGTCCATGTGATGCATTGCACAGTGTATAAATGGCATATGTTGGTTACCTTTGTGATCCAAGGAAATGGTTTGTGGGATATAAACATAGTGTGCTGTAGGTGGAGGATCTTTCAGTTTGACTTCCACTAAAAGCAAAATGCCAACAGACTCACCTGCAGAGGTGTTATGGAACCAGTTAAAACAACTTGTGTTTCTGTACATAACACTCCTTCTGTACATTTTACTTATTTTCCAAGAAGTCCATACTCACTTTTAAAGCACTTGTTTTACCAACTGTGTACTATATCACTAAACTCTCTATGCATATACTTCAATTAACTTGGGCACTTTCTAGAGAACTTCGACTTTTTATTCTGTTAAACTTATTTTCTCTGAAGTGAGTTTAGCTTTTTTTTTCAAGAATCGCTGCTCTTTCTCACTCAGATCTCCCCCAAAGAGTTCTACTGAATGTGTTAACTCCATGTGGCTTCCTCTCCTCTACATGTGGTGAGTGTATAACACAGGAAATCACTGTAGGTTTGCACCCTCGAGGTCACCTGAACAACAGAAGATCAGAACAAGCAGACTGCACACAAGCAGCAGCCCTCTTCCCTCTGTCTCCCCCTCCTGAACAGCCTGCGGCCTCAGGCCAGCAGCCACCTAATTGCTGGGGAGAGGGAGTGCTTCCCTACCTCATTGCCTTGGATGATGTGATAGATCTGCCTCAGGTAGTCGCTGCCACCTGCTTTGTGGCAGACCTCCAGCAGCATCAGGCCTATTTTCTGCTCAGTCAGTTCAGCCGCAGCGACTCCGCTCTCCTTTCCTCGCTCAAATACGCTGAGAGAGAAACAGAGATGGGAAAAGGAGGAGATGGGAGAGTAAACACAAAGACAGAAAAAAACACAGAATGGGGCAAAGTGAAAGGAGAGGAAACAGGGAGAGGGAGGGTGTCAGCTTGTATCTCTATAACACCTCTGGCTGACAAAGTATTTTCTAGTTTAGAAAGGAATTTGGGGTAAAATTTGGAATTTGCCGTACACAAGAAAATTAACTGAAACACCTGAGTTTAGAATAAATTATTTTGTAGTTTTTAGAGAAATAATTCACTCCAGAGGGCAAATCAACTTAAAATGCAAGAAAATAAATATCTCTATACTCCACTAAAAATTCCACTAAAAATTCTGAAAACCACACCGGTCAAGGCTAACCAGACTGAGAAATTCAGACAAATTATTGAGGCTCAGATAACAAAATAATTTTCACTGTTTTCATTACCATTCATGAGATACATAGGGGAATTTTGACCGAAGGATGCTGGTGCACTAAAAGTGATTGGTGTGTGTGTTCTTAAGCGTGTATGTGTGTGTGTAATTGTGTGTCAAGGTCCTCATGCATGTGCAGCCCCCAACCCTGGCAGACGGCCGCATCATTTTCCTGCCCTTCCTGTATGGATGGATATCACACTACCGTCCATCAAACCTTCTCCTTCACATACACTTCCTGTCATTGTTCTCTCTCTCTTCCCCTTTGTAATTATAAGGTGGCAGAAACGGTGTCGCCTGTCAGCCAGCCATTGGCTGCTTGACATTGAGAGTGGCAAAGGAAGAGGAGTCCCCTCTCGTCCATGTACATCCCCTCATTCTTTTGCCTGGCGGCCCGACGGTTGTGTTGTCGGCGATGGTGGCTGTGCATCCGTGTCAGCACCTGCGCTGTATCCTTTCCTGTCCATCACTGTGCAGGTGAAGCAGATGATTGGATTCAGTCAGCGGGGTGATTAATGAGGGCCCCTCCGGATTTGGGACAGCCTATCAATCATGTCATTAGGGCCAATGTGCCCTGAAAGAGGCAGACCTCCGCCAAGGAATAACTGCATTCATCTTCATCTGTGTATGCATCCCGTCAGCCCAGCCAGGGTCACCATGATGGAGAACAATAATCTTCTCCTCTACAAATTACTTTGCAAAGACAAGGTGGGTGGCGTGCGGAGGGGGGGTTGCAGTTGGGAAAGGAAAGAGGGAAAGTGGGATGAGGGAACAGAGGTGGGAGGGCTCGCAAGGGGCAAATGTTCTTTGTCAAGGGGTTTACTGTGTGTGTGTGTGTGTGTGTGTGTGTGTGTGTGTGTGTGTGTGTGTGAGATGCCAGTGAGTGGAGTGCCAGTTGTTTTTGGAGTTATTACACCCCTCTCTCCCTCTCTTTCTGACACTGTATTCTGATTGTTTACAAGCCAGGCGTCACTTCCCTGTGAAGGTTAGTTTAATGAATAGTAATGATCCCAGTGAATGCCTCCGACAGGTGATACATAATCACTCTTCTTTCACTTTTCCACTCAGCCCCACCCCTCCATCTCCCATCTCTTCTCTTTTTTCCCCCCATCTCGCCCCCTCTTCCAGTCACTGAAACAGGCAGCATTTCCTAGAACTGGCCATAATCTGCACAGTGTTTTTGTTATTTAATTCTTTTTTCTTTTTAATTGTTCATGCTGTGTTACGGCGCTGAATCACCTTTTTATGAGGATGGATGCATCCAGACTTTTTTATGATGAAGTGAGCGACCACAGGCGCAATTTCTGGGAACGGGCTGCAAAAACGGCGAGCCAAAGGTCACGGATCAGCCCAAAGTGAAAGCTGTTTTCCCATCACTCCAGCTTGCAGTCCACTCAGTCAGACGGCATGTCCATCATTTACCACAACAAACTCATCTGACATTCATTGATCTTACTCATGAAGCTGTTCAATGAAAAATGATCTCCATGATACGATACATCAGAATTTGAATGCTCAATTAAAAAAAGCATGTCTAAGCTGCATTCTTTTTCATTGTTTTATTCAACATCTATATTCAATGTCAAGTAGCTGAATACACCATCAGTCAGCTTGATCTGTTCAAACCTCCTCCTTCATCACACTATCAGGCCTCACCTTCCATCTTACTATTGATAAATCACTAAAATTATGTACTGGGAAATTCATTTTATAAAAAGCTGTTTTTTACGATCAAAATGATTTGAATAAAATGATACCCCATTTTTTTATTGTTGTTGAACATGTACATGAATAATCAATACCAATTGAGACTAATGATGGATACTGCATATCTCGCACTTTACTGAATCCATGAAAAGAGTAATATAAACTACATCAATACCATTCTGACCTTGACCTCTTGCTAAATCCCTGCAGTTGATCTTTCACCTGTCTGAGCAGAGCTTGCGGGCCTTCTGCAGCTGCATGTTTGTCCACTTGGGTCTTTTTTCCTCCAGAGCCTGCAGCACTTTGTGCACTGTGGGTTTGGGAACCCCCTGTCAGACAAACAGCAGACCATTCAGGTAAATTAATAAAAGTAGATAATTATTGTCAAACATTAAATAAACCATCTATATAATAAAATTATGTTATCAGGGTTTTAAAACATACACATGCCGCATGTGTTTATATATATAATGCTGTACCTTCCCCTAAATTGTTAACAAACTCTCTACTTATTATTATTGCTAGTATTGCTATTGCATTAACCTTAGCCCTTACCTTCTGTTGAATGCCCATGGTAGCCTGTAGGCACTCAGCCAGCAGGGAAAGGGACTCCTTTGCCCCATGGTCCAGGGCCAGTCCACTGATCTGTTCTAGTGCGTCTGGGTCCTCCAGGCCCTGGATGAGACAGCCTAACAGGGCCCAGAGTAACAGGCCCATTAAGCGCAGCTGCCGGGCATGCTGGGAGAGGTGCTTTTCTGCCACGTGGAAGAGGAAGCGTATGGAGAGAGGCATGGATGCTACAGCCAAGGGCAGGTTGGTGAAAATGAAGGACAAGGCTTGAATAGTTATGGATATGACAGCTGGAAGGAGAAAGAAATGTTAGTTTAGGAAAACAACTCTTTATTTATTATCATATAGATCACTTGAAAGTGTCACACCCAGTGTGTGCGTACTCTTAGTGGCAGTGTCCTTTCCCGGAGCTTCCAGTGGTGTGTAGTTCCAGTCCTTGGGAATTTTAGTCAGGATGCTCTCTGGTACACTGTGCTTGAAAGAGGCTCCACCGGGCTCCTCTGTGGCCTGCCAACCCACCACCATGGAGACCAGGTGTGCCAAGAAGCTGTTGGTAGATTTGGTGACTATTGCTCGGACACATCTGATCACTGCAGGTACAGGCCGCGTTGTGTCTGTTGAAATTTACAAATAAATACAGAAGGGAAAGGGGAGTAAATTTAGCATTTTTAGGGTTTCATTTGAAAAAATAAAACCATCAAGCTGAGCTGTACATAAATGGTGCTGTGAGGAAGACTGAGCCAGAGAAAAAGAAACACAGATAACAGGCTACAAAATGGCAGTATTAAATTGACTCACTGAGGATTAATCAAACTCAATTGGTAAAGGAAATTATGTCAAGTTGAATTTACAAAGCATACATGTTGCATGCTGTGTACCTAAGCTCCAGAACTTTTCCCTTTTTTGGATTATTCAGAAGTTAGAAGGGAAGTTAGAAGTTGCCAATATGGCGATGGCGGGAACCACCCACATTGAGCTTCATATCTATATATATAAAAACCTGTGGGTGACATCACGGCGACTATGGCCCCGTTCGCACGAGGACGCTTGCGGGTAAAAACGACAAAATATTTTATCGGAAGTGCCTTTCGTTTAGACGGTGACAGCCTTTTGGGGGCTTAAAGACGCAAAAATCTGAAACCACCTTCCAAAGTGGAAAAGTTAAATACGCTCCGCCGTAGCGTGTCCGTCTACACTGCCAAGACGCAAAACTCTGCTCAGATCTGCTCACGTCATATATGTGTTTACGTCACATACATGCTCCAGTAAAGGAAAATAAACAAACGTGGGATTATTTCCATGCGTCGGACCTTCAAGCTGCTCTGGCAGATCTAATAAACTTACAGGAGTCTTTCCACCAAATGTACAGGATATGTACAGATAGTATTAGTGAACAGAGAAGGATCTGTAAAAACCTCTATCACATTTTGGATGCAGCAATTCGTCGGAGGCGAGCCAGACGGCTGTGAACGAGACCTGGGAGATCTAGTGGATGGTGGATAACTTTGTGGAAGGAGAAGCTGATGAAAATGTGTGGCGTGAAAACTTCTGCATGCCCAAAGATGCTCTTATGGCTTTAAGTGATGCCGCCTGGCATGCATACAATCGATTTTCACACACTTTTGCGTCACCGTATGCACGTAGATTTCCTCCCGAAAATGCTCGTCTAAACGAGGAATAAAAAGTGAAGACGCGACGCCACTTTTGCGTCTTCTGTTGAGACCGTCCTTGTGTGAACGGGGCCTATGTCCATTTTTTATACAGTCCCTGTTTTTAATTATTTTAAAAGTAAATATGCAGTACAAAGTAGTCTCTCAGTGCACACTAAAAAAATGAAGGCCTCCAACTGTATGTAGGAACATTTAACACCATTCTATTAAAATGCAGTTTTATCACTATACTAGGTCTTAAATCATAAAAGGTTTGGACTTGTAAACTTGTCAAAGACCCGCAGACATGCCATATTATTGATATAAAAATGAAGGGTAGATCAAATTTTATGACTGCTACCAAATTAGTGGGTTACATGCAATAGTCCACCTAGTCATCGCGCACTCAGTCTATGTCACAAATGACTCCACTTTTCAAACAATGGGAAAATACAGAGGCATGGAGAACTTCCACATCCTCACAGTGCGACGGTATTCTGTTGGAAGTATCCACACTAAAAGCGAGTAATGTCAAGTTAAATTCAGATGTTCTCGATCAAACCCAGGTGGCCTGACAGTAGAAATCTTACTACCTTCTCCAGGTGCACTAAGTCTTCCATCGCTCTGCCCTTTCATATCCTGCTCATATTGATAGCAGAGCAGCTACGGCATGAAGTTGTATGGCACCCATAAACTTCCTTACAGTGTCGGCTGTAAAACCAAAGGCTACAACAGAGAGATATAGTGCTGTGACGGCACCGGAATCTCCAGAGACGCCTAACAAATGTGTGACCTCAGACCCATGGAAAAAGAGGAGAGCGGAACAGAAAATGATATAGCTTTTCGAAAGAGAATCGCTCTGTGGCAGGTGAGACCTAGACCTATTTTTCAAAGTCACTTGATTCTCAGACTTTATACCGCCTGCTACCGTATTGACTGGTGTATTGATTCGAAACAACCTGCTACCGTGTGATGAAACATCACTGTAAGTGGAGAAATAGTAAAACTCTCGACGTAATCTATGAAAGTTAACTCAGTGAACAGTTTAAATAGAAATGGGGGCACTGGGGGTATCCTGTAACCAAAGTTATAATACAAAGATTTGGCACAGTCCAATAATTAAACTAATTACCCTGTGAGGATAAATGATGATTGGATGACTTTGAGAATTTCTCTCTGGCTCACTCTATCTCTTTTTCGTTCTTTCCCTCTGCCGACCCCTCCCTTGCTCTTTTCACCATCCAAATACTCTTCTCCAATCACCCTAATTTATGCTACAATAATTACCACTCACCCAGGATATAAAAATCACCACCAAAAAGAGCTCCATACTCCGCAGGAGTTCTGATTAAGCTCTGTATCAAAGCTTGTACCAGAGAGAGGCGGAAAGAAAGGAAGAGTTGGGGAGTAATTGCAGTCTCTGTAACAGCATATTAAAGTCATGCTCTAGCTCACGTGCATGCAATGTCAACACTGGCCCTTTGGAAAAAATGAGATGTTCTTTGTGAGCAGAATTAGTCTTGTATTTACACATATATCTAAGACAAATTGAGAAAATATGTTAAAATCTCTAAATCAGTTTCCTACATTAATTTAATCTTATCTTAGCATGAAAGTATCTCAATATCTTGGGAGATGATAGATTTAACAGTCAGTCAGTTTCAGTAGTTCAGCTCAGTTTGGTATTTCATCACCACTGCATTTTGGAGTAAAGAACAGATAAACAGAACAGTATCCTGACCTATAAACCAGTTGCTCTACTGCAGCAAAAATGGAGTTTCGTCCCATCAAATGACCATATTAATTAACTAAAATGATTATAATTTTATATTGTATTATTATATCTGTGTATTTGTATTTTATTTCACAGAGAGTTTAAACAACCTGTTGACAGCTTTTTGCTTTATTTGCATTTCAAAGCAACAGGTGAGCCATGAAATTTGATCAGAAATTTTTTTTCTTCAGATTATTCCGACAGCACACAAATGCAGCACAAATGTTGGCAATTTTGCAATAAGGAAAGTAAAAAGGAATTAAGAGTATCCATTAGAGTATCTGCCACATGATTCTGATCTTCTCCAAATGTTAGTTTTCTTTATTCATGCTACACCCTTCCATCAAGTTTCATGAAAATCTGGCCAGTAGTTTTTCTATAATCCTGCTGACACACAAACCGAAAACATAACCTCTTTGGCAGATGTAACAATTAAGTGTATCATATCAATTAGCATGAAATTAGTGATGGATTTTAAAACACACAAGAAGTAGCTCAGTAGTATGACATACAATAGCACTATATCATTGGGTTAGGCTTAGTCTGCAGTCTGTAGGACTTCTGAATGACAACATTATGCAGCTGCTGGTTGCTACCTTACCTGCCAGCGTGTAGAGATGTTCCCATTTGAGAGACATTTCCAGGTATGGCTGAAGGACTTGAGTCAAGGCCTTGGGAACATAATTCAGGCAACTGAAGAGGTTGAACAATGCCACTATGAAGTCATCTCCTGCCTTTAAGGTCTCTGCAGACATTTCTAAGCAGCTCTCCTGGCAAAAATCTGAGGAAAAACAGTCAGTCTGAGTCAGGGAGCCACTTCTGCGCACAATACAAATAAATGTGTGGGCATTCAAAAATGTCAATGAATTTATGAAATCTTGATATTCATGAACACTTGACAAACACACACAATAAACAGGATCCACAAAGAGATGAAGAGGCTTACTCATACACACACATACACTGAGTTCGGGGGTGTGTAGGTGAGTGTAAAATTGGACTGTTTTTTGAATTACGATTCAGAAAATATCAACCTTATGGAGGTAGGTAGTGAAAGATATAAAACCCTATCCTATGAAACAGCATCTTGATTTCTTCGCACAAAAACACATTGGAAAATGTCAAGGCTGCCCAACCTGACACATGTTAACAGAAAGGGTGAACAAAAGGCATTGTGAAATAGAAGGGAAGAAAAACCCACATCTGTGTTAGATGGAGAAAAAAAAACAGACCAGAAAAAACAGAAAAAGGAACAGATTTCAAAGCCCCCACAGCACATGGAGACAGGAAGTGAAAAGGAAGAGGTTTTGACAGGGTGTCCTTGTGGGGGTTGCTGTCTGAGCACAGGGCTGAGGATGGAGGTGTGTGCATGTGTAACCCATATGGATGTCTATATATGTGTTTTGTGCGCTTACAAGTGTGTGTGTGTTAAGTTGACAGGGGTTGCTGAGGAAAGGCCCATTGCTCCAGAGGTGGCAGCCATCCAGCGGTCTGTCAGTCTGCTGTGTGGGAGATGACAGCTATTTGAATAGGAGAGTGTATGCAACGCAGCAGTCAATGAGGGGGCGCTGTGATGGAGGGCAGCACGGCTTCCTTCTGACTAATGCTGGACTATTTTAAAATGACACGGCTAAATTAGCTGCTGCATTATAGGAACAGTAATATCAGCTACCTTAATAGCAGGCAGATAGGAAGCACTGCCACCACTCAAGGTCCATATGAAAAGTGATATCTATCTTCCTGCCTCTATCTCTAACTCTCCCCTGAGGTCTTCACAATAACACATCTAACACATACACTCAAAAGTGGTCAACCAACCTGACCTACAATCAGTCTATTAGCCGCCATAATGTGGGTTACGCCAGCATCTTGTTCTCTCCCCGTCTAGTAATTGGTCCTTAAGGAGAAAGTGTTCTGGATAGCACTGCCGTGGCTGCAACGGTCCAAGGAAACAGGGGTGACTAACATTAATTTCCACTTGGGGTGCTGGAGAGCATGGCAGGTTAACTAGGTGCCTTTTAATAATGATCCTATTATGGAGCAGCAGATGACTTCAGAAAAAACTGATGACAGTGCGCTGGCACATCTCTGTGGAGTTTCCACTACTGCTGCGCCACACAATAATTCCAACGGTTTTGTGTCTCTACGTCGATTTCTCGGTTGCTTTTTCTATTTTCCTCGCTTTCTTTCCCTCCCTCTCTGTCTCTAGGCTTATCCAACCTTGATACATGGCCAATACATACACCTGTTTATCTTCCGGACAACCAGTCAACCAGTCACAAGGGCCCTCTCTGCAAACCTCTGTAATTGGAAGCAGACACGCTGATGATAATAAAAGGCTGTATGTGTGTGTGTGTGTGTGTGTGTGTGTGTGTGTGTGTGTGTGTGTGCACCAGAAGTAGTGTGTCTTCTGATTTAGGGTGAATTGTGCAAAAGTGAAAACTGTTATTGTAAATGTGGAGGAGGTGTTATCCTTCTGCAAATAGTTACATTTTAAAATTGTCAGCCAATAGACATTTGATTTAGATTGCAAGTTAGCTCTCTATTAAGTAAGTGTGTTTTTATAAGGCAGATATACAGTATTGTATAATGTGTCACAGACCAAAAACACTGTTGTGCTGTTGATGAATCAAAGTTTTTATTAAAGGGGGTCCATTATGCTCATTTCCAGGTTCATGCTAGTATTGTGGTTTACATTTTTATAAACATTTAAAAAAAAAACATTTCTATTCAGCTTCTGTCTAAGATGTTCCATTGTAGCAGCTGACTTTAAAAATGACTGTAACACACCAAACTGTATTGAATAAGACAGAACTGAGTCCAAGTGAGGTAGTTTTTGACTTACTGGATTATTATCTATGAATACGTTTACACTTGAATTTTTATCAATAGAACACCAGGAGACACCCCAGTATACACATGTATGGGGAAGTGAAGTGGCTTATGGGAGTGTAGGCGTTCAGTCAAGCTGTTCCTTCTGTCTGTCTGCTTCCTGGTTAATTAGCCCGTCATCGTGATAACACGCGAGAGTCAGCGCTTCCAGCGTTGATTTACGGCAGCGTGCGGGGAGAAGCATTGCAGAGCCTCTGAGCCAGACTCAGACCGAGCGAGAGAACGAGACAGTGAGAGTTGTTATTAATGAGGTCGCTATAATGTGAATTAATGTGCGAGTGCACAACAGTCTTTAAAGGTTAGACTGTTGCCGGTGCGGAGGGGAGAAGAAGGAAGGGAAAATCTTTAAAGGTCAGCGTGTGTGCTCCGCCTGGGCCTGTTGAGTGTTTATTACTGCTCTCTATTGATTTAGTGATGATGGTGACCAAGTTGAAAATGATGATGATGGCAAAGATGCTGATGATAACTTCATAAAATGGATAGAGCTCATCTAAGGTCTGTATAACTTGCTAAGGATCTTAGAGCACCTTAATTAAGACACTGGTAAACACCATCCCACACATGGGCCCTGAGGGATTCACTCTGCGGGTCCAGTTTTATAAAAAAGGAAATATTACAGAATTAATAAAAAGATTGACAGCTAAGCATGTTTAGCAAATGCATACGCACACTGTGGCCTTTAACTACTAACACATGCCAATCCTTACACACTAAAAAAGAGACTTACGAGAGTTTTCCAGGAGTATTTTGGGCAGGTGACAGTCTCTGTACAGCAGCATCCGCAGTAGCAACCTGGGATTGCGTCCTGGGTCAGAGGTCAGCAGCCTCAGCTGACATGCAGAGGCCGCCTGGCCCATAAGGCCATCTCTGAGAGGGAAGAAGGAAAACAAAGTTGACAGTTCTGCAGTGTCAGGTGAGTGTACAGATAGCAGTGTGTTTAGCAAGAGACAACAAAGGAGGGGAAAAGCTTCACGAGTGAAAGACAGACACTGAAATCACAGTTGACTTGGATGACAATCTGGGAGGAAATAGTGTTTATGCTACAATGGTAACTTCCTTCAGTGTCACTCACTCCTGATATGAGCTTAGTCTGCAAATGCCTTCACTCTCGCTTACTTATAGTGTGCACCGGGAAGGAATTAGCTCTAATCTTGGCCAGCTAAAACCAAATTAACATTTGGGAGACAGCCAAATACATGAATATACAGCAGTACCCCCCTCCTACATCTTTTGTATAACCAAGAGGCTGCAGCCAGCTGTGGGTAATGAGCCGTATCCTTGGTGTGTGCGTGTGTGTGTGCAAGTGTGTGTGTACACCCTTCAGAGCCTGTGCTTGTGGTTATGTACGTGTGCAAGTGTGAGGGCATGCTGACATGTGTGTGCCTGCATATTACTTTATACATCTCAATAAAAATCTAATGGAAGGAATGGACAGAGTTTGCCTGAAGAGCGAGGAGGCGGGAGGGAGTACAGGGGGTGTCTGCCCAAAAATTAACCATTCCATTTGAGCCAGAAAGCTAGAGCAGGGTGCACCCTGCTGCTTGACTGAGGAAAACTATGCCTCAATCTGACAGTGCAATTTATGATGTCACTAGGACCGCAAATCCAGAAGAAATCCTCTTTTAACTGCTCTGATAAATCTACCCGGCTACAGCGCAGGGTCAGCTTACAGAACCAAGACACACACACACACACACACACACACACACACACACACACACACACACAAATGCAAAGACAAGAAGAAAAATACAGAGCATAAATGTGTGCAAATCCAGAAACACACATGAGGCCAGAAAACACAACTTCAGATGCTTTCTTCATAGCCTGTAATGCCGGATGATTTATTAATGTGCTTTGTGATTTTATTGTTGTTTTATTTAATAACCATAACAATGGGTTTTATTTTAATGGGCTGCAGAGAGATCTGGCCACAGAGGCCGGGTCCTGGATGAGGACCTGTGGATCTGGCCCTGGGCCTCTGGCAAGCCCCCTGGAGCCCTTGGATGCAGGCTGGAGGTGGGAGCAAAGAAATAAAGAGGTCATAAAGAAAGGCTAATTTCAGCTCTACAATACTTAGGAGCAAGAGAGCGGGGTTAGTTTGATTTGTTCTCCATCAGCACGCAGTGACATCACCTCTGGCAGTGAGGGAGATGAGAGGGGAGGAGGGTGGAGTCAAGGGTGAGGGGGGTAGAGTGATTGACTGCACCTTGGAGGTCATAACAGTAACTGGACACACATGTATGCATGCATGTACACATTCATGTGCAGATCACAGTATATACTGTTGACGCCTCGTGTAAAGCCCTCAGCAACCATCAACATAAACAAAATCAGTGTCAGCAGCTACAGTAGTTTATTTATATTTTTTTCCTCCTCAGCTTGCATCTGTGTTATATTACCACAGCAACTCCAGCTTGAAGCCCTGAGCAATGGGTAAGTCTGGTTATACATACGCACATACTGTATGTGGCTGGAACTCTCACTCATACATATGGTTCTCTATACAGTGGGTGGAGGTGTGTGTGATGGCTAGCATACCAGAGTGTGTGTGTGTGTGTGTGTTACAGTTTGTGTGTGAACATGCTAATGTGTATCTACTGTATGATGGCTGACGGATGTTATGATGGGTGGATTCTACATACCGTACGGCCTGTTCTGTGAAGAGGTCAGGGTTGATGGCATTTAGCCATTGGACAACAGGGCTGTCAGGCTGAGGTGGTGTAGACTCTTTTGCAGGCTTATGCATAAACATCCTGGAGGAATGGAGATCACACATGGCAATTTACAAAAAATGTAATGCTTCATGGGTATACTACAGGTAGAGAAATGATCAAACCAAACACCCTCCTGTGTGCATATTGAACTTTTATTTTACTTTATGTTTCAGAGTTGGCAGGCCGTGCATGTCAAGTCAAGTGTGTGGCTAAATCCTTGGTCATTAAGGACACAAGATTCCAGTGGTTATAGCCAAGTAACTACCTTTATTGACTTGTTTCATATGAAAAGAAGAAGATGTGCCTGGGTCATTTTCAAAGTGGAGTATGTGGTTTAAGGTTACATATTGATCAAAATTATTTTTTTCTACAAAAGGTTTCATTGTTTTTTTATCTTTTAAATGATTTAATGCCAAACCCATTTAGTTCAAGAAATTTCTCAGTTTTTGTTTACTCACCACAAAGGCATAGGAGAAAAAGTTTTCTTCACAAATTTAGGTTAATACAGGGTGAGTATTCCTTTACGGTTGGATCACAAAAAAAACATACTGTGCACTATATGTACACTAACCTATACAGCAAAGACAGGGGTGCTGTGCCAATGACGAGGACTGTCAGGAGTTGATCACACAGACCGTGGATTAGGTACAGCCAGTCTGATCTGCCCGCTATTATGGCAATTGCTGAAGAAGGACTGGGGTGCACCAAGGCCTCGGGACTTTCACACACACTCCACATAAGCTGCTCAACGTACAGCAGCACTGCTGTAATGTCACATCTAAGACAGTGTAAAGAAACAGAAATAGTGAATGTATAGATGAAAACAGAAAGGATGAGATGTGAGAGAATACACAAAGTGTAAAGTGAGAGCACATAAAGTGAAAGAAAGAGAAAGGCACTGAAAGCAAACATCCCTATCTTCAAAGGCTGACATCCACCATTACATCATGACATAACAGCCTCATTGTACATTCAGTCAGATATCAGAACCTCCTGGTGATTTTACTGTTAGAAAGTTAAGCGTACTAAGGGCTTTGGATTTCACAATAAAAGTCTTTGTTTTTACATTTACAGCCCCTAAATCTGTTTCCTCAATTGGTTGGGGAGAGCTGCTGATCATCTCTCATCTCCTCGTGCTTGCTCTTCCCATGGCCTAAAATATTATTCGACACATGCAGAGATGGACTGATACAGGAGAGGTGAGGTAGCATAAGAGTACCCATGTGAGTGCTATACACATAGGAAAATCTGAGAAGCTTTGAAAAGCCATCTGTTTAGGGTATCCTTACACTTTACAACAGTCCTTCCAGAAACACATGCATCTTCAAGCAACATAAACCAGGCATTGTGTTGACATCCTGCGGTGCTGCACATGTATAATGCACTTTGTCTCTGTCACTCCTTCATGCTCTTGCAGTGTGTCACAGTTTAGCCTGTTCATTGTCATCGTTCAGCTATTAGTAGGAGAAAGAGGATGAAGAAGATGACCCTTGAGCCTGTACAGAGAGTGTGCCAGTAAAGTGCTAAAACTACGTCAGACCACCTCCACCATTAAACCCACAGGAGCTGAGGGAAACTGGGCCAACAGTGGGAGAACTATTGGGGCTTTGTCTAGGAGTTTTGATGTAATTCAGGATACTATTATGTATAGCAAAGTCTGTATATACTATACAGTATACACCACATACACATCTATGTTTGTGTAGGCTATACAAATGCATGTGTAACATGTGTGAGTTGTGATTTAAACATAAAAACTGAGATACACACATAAGTTGCCATTTTTAAGAAAAGCAGAAAATACTGTTAAATTGTCATGGAATTAAAGTTTTTACGATTTCCTTTTTTTTCCCTCCTAAGCACCTCTTGTCAAGGTTGGCCTAAAAGCTGAGGCTGAGATTACTTTCACAACTACTGTTTCTAAGGTCAAGAATAAACTTGGAGCCTCATCTTTTAACTTGACATGAACAAGAAGTCCTTAAAGCCAAAGCTAATGGACCTTGTGGTGAGACTGTTTTCTCAATTATCATCCCATTATATGTGTTCTCTGCAGCGTGGACAGATCTTCTATGACAGTATATGTCATTTTATTTTGTGAAATTGAAATGTACTGTACATGCATTTCCCAGAAAGTCAATTAAAAAACTGTTTATGGAGGATATAACCAAACAGGAATTCCTGTTTTGGCTGGCAGGTCAGTTAACTAGAATGGAAGGGACTACAATACATTAATGCTGAAATGCTGTAAATTCAATTGTTATCATTAAATAGTTTTTCTCATTGTTCTGCAACACTGTCCACATCAATCAAATACAACCAGAGATATAAAAGAGATTCCCTCAGTAGATATTGTACAGAAGAATCATGTTTTGGTAAATATCATGGCAATACTTGTGTTCTAAATAATGGCTATGAACACAAACTGAAGTATAGGACTACATTTGGCATGTTTTTATTTCAGTAGCCTTATTTATAGAACAATGATTTCTCAAGTAAATATAACTGAGGCCAGTATGGAACATGATGGATTACCTTATTTGCAGGTGTCTCTTGTACGAAGGACGAGCACTGGCATATCTTTGCACCAGCAGCTGTAAAGTCTCTGACAGCACCTGGCCAAGCACATCCTTGGCCATCTCTGCCGGAAGGACCGCCCACAGGTCGCTACGGAGCCCACACAGGAAGTAGAACCACATCTGCACTGAGAAGGAACAGCGCTCGCCCTGTGGAGGAAAGTGGTGGATGGCAGTGAGGGCGGGAAGTGTGGGGGGTTGCAGATGATGAAGACATATAGTGATATGGATATTGACAGTGAAGCAAAAACAGAGAAAACCAAGAGGTGAAAGGAGATAAAAATAGAAGGAGAGAAAGAGGGAGTGAGAGAGAAAACATGAAGGAGAAGAAAGAGAGAGACAGAGACAGAGGCAGGTCTGTCAACACCAGGATGTCTCAGTGGTCACGCCACCTGCACTCTGCACCTGGGTTTCTTCCCCCACTGGGATTTTAGACTACTTTAAAGTCCTGAACTGGAGAACACATCACAACAGGCACACACTTGCACGCACATGCACGCTCACACGTACAGAGAGAGGAAGAGTGAAGGGGAGAACTTGAGAACTCTCTGAATAAAGTGAGCAAGAGAGAAGAAAAAAGACAGAAAGGGGGAAGACAGATGGAGGAAAAGAGATTATTATCCTGGCATCCTGCAGTTTTGTGGGAAAGATATGGAAGAGTTCATTAAACCTTCCCTTTCCACCTCATGTTTAACCTCCAACAATAAACTGCTCCACCGGCTGCTGCGTGTGTGGTGGAGATACAGGCACATCCAAAACTTCCTCCCGTCTTCAAACTCATCACGCCCCACAGTCCCTTCTCATTTTCTTCCCACTTCACCTCATCTATCTCATTTTTTACTTCTCTCCTTCCTTTCCTCCCTGGAGCCAGTCATTTAGGGATCGGTGGTTGATGGGGAGCGTGACCGAGCTCAATGTCCGGGATTAGGCCGCCATCCTCCGCCTGTGGACTCAGCAGAGCAAACGCAGACACAGACGTTGGATCCGGACCAGGAGCAGCCACAACTACATGTTTGGTTGGACGGTTTAATCCGCTCACTCAGGTCAAACTTTATTTAACCAGCCAGGTCAACTATGAACAAATTCCTATTTGAGATGACAGCCTGGCAGCTGTGAGGACTGTGTCTGGGATGAGGAACTGAGGATGGAATAAAATTGGAAACTCATAACGGATTTTTTTTTTTCCTCAAATGAAATTTAGCATTTGGCTCTGGAGGCTCTGAAGGCAAAATCCTGATAAGGAAGGTAGCCAAGGTCATGCTCTAAACTTCCTTTGATCGTCTTAACTGACCTCATGTGCTGTTATTATAGCATATTGCATATTTCTCAGCCAACAACTATGCATGTGTCAATATCAATGAAAAATAACAAAAAGAAAAGACGGGTCTCTCTGGAGTTGTACTGAGCTATGAAACAGCCAAGACACAGGGCCAGGGATCCAGCAGATGGAAACCTCATGCATACAACTACACATATACAACAGATATGAAAACATAGATACACAGATACACACCAAATGAAACGCACATCCTGGGATGCTGCTGCACACTCACACATGCATTCATCTGTACAGATGCATACAGGCATGCTTGAACAAAAGCACACACCTGCGCACAGCAGGTCTGTCTGACACCAGTGACCCAGAGAGGGAGGGAGGAACAAAGGGGGGGAAAAAAGGCAAAAGCAGGGTAAAGTATGAAAGAGAGAGGAGGTTTAGATTGGTTTAAGGGCATAAAGGTAGGGGAGTTTCAGAGGCCCTATGCTGTTTCCAGACAGTCCCAGTGTAGACTGCAGACTTCAGACAGCTGAATCCCTGGAGCCCCCGGGGCAGCATGGAAGCCACAGATGTTCTCAGGGAGCTCAGAGTAGAAGGCTTGGTTAGAAGAGGGAGAGTGGGAGGTAAAGGTTTATTGTGGGAATGAAAAGAAGAAGCGAGAAAGCTCCAGAGTATAATTCCTGGAGTTCCTCAAAATCTACAGAAAAAGCCTACTAAGACACGTGGCATTACAATTTCCACTTTTTACAGTGAAAGGAATGAAATCAACACCAGATAATACTGAAGATGTTTTATGTGTTCCTGTCTTTTTGATTTGGGGGTAAATAAGTAATGCTCAAATAGACTCCACTTATGTATCTAAAATGCCAGAAACTTGGAACTCAGAGAAGTTAATAACGACAGTTTAATGTAGTTTATCATATTTATCATATACAGTAAGAGTTTGGCAAGGTTTTTTCAAGGTGTCTTGGTGGAAAAAGAAAATTCAACTTGATAGATTTGGGTGAAATGTGAGAACACTGTACCTCGTAGAAGGGTTTGGGGTCAGCCCAGTGATGACTCTCTGCGTCTTGAAGAATGCAGGTGGCACAAACCTGGATACAGTAGCTAGTCAGCTGGTCTTTCAGGGCCTCCACTGTATCTTGGTACTCCTGGATAGGCAGCAGGGTCAGGGGTCTAGGCATGGAGAAAAGAAACAAACCTTTAAAGGTATGATGGAAAATACATAATCTATACTACCATGGTAAGAGGGAGCTGGGGTCAATAATCCAATCTGAATCTAGATGCATAATTGACTCAGGGAGCTATCAAACAAACATGAGGTGAGATGATTACATGAAAGAACTGATGATTTATTCGAAAAGTTCAGTGTGACATTTTATATCCTTTAAATCTGCCTGCCTTGATACTTTCCAGAGAGAGGCAAGAGTTTAACAGGGGTGCAAGAGGCTTAAAACCAGGGGGACTGGCTGATGTAGAGAGAGGAAAGGGCTTTATGACCGGAGGGGGCATGGTGCAAGTGCAGGTGGAGGGGTGCACAGGGCCAGAGGTGGGACAACAGGAGCACTGAGGGCACCAGAGATGCCTTTCGAGGGGGATGTGTGGAGAGCAGAGGTTAAGAGGGTATTACAGGGCATAAAAACTCACCAGATGTAGACACAATATGGGTGTCATTACCTCCTGTCAATCATTTTGACTTTTTTTTTTAAACTCTCTCGTCCCCTCCTTCTAAAACATGTGATTTCTGTAACATTTTGAAAAATCTTTTAAAATGTTTCTTCTGTGTTCTGTCTGTATTAAAAGGCTCGCACATTTGAAGATGGAATCTGTTTGATGCAGTCTTTTTCTTTTGCTTAAAAACTAATAATAACAAGATATACCAGCTACCTTGTATATTGATGATACAGGGGTACAGATGATAAACTGTGGTACATATGTTTGTTAACAATTCAGTTCACACAGACATATGTGTTCCCCATGGCTCAGTTATAGTGTTGTTGTTTGACTAGCTATAACTGTAGAGTAAAAGCTAGGGACTCCCAAAGTGCTTTTCAAGTTTATCATTCAGTTCAAAAGAATCAATCAATAACTAAAAAGAATTTCTGTCTTTCATCTGATGGAAGCTGGAGTGGATGGATGGATGGATGGATGGATGGATGGATTTACAATGCGCACAAACATGCACACACCCTCTCATTCTTACACTTTAACTGCAGAAGTATTTGAATCTTTTAGCCTGGCGTGGTAGTGCTCGAGTCGTTGATGCACATAAATGCAAGTGGCCAGCAGAGCAGGTAGGTTCCTCAGGGGTGAAGAGGATGGTACCTCCAGGGCCCTCTCCTGCAAACGGCCAAGCATGGCAAACACTGCCCTGCTACACGCTTCCACAAAGCTCGATCGCACCTCCAGGAGAGAGCTGTCCCTGCAGGCGGCTGCCAAGGGTAGTAAGGCATCCAGCTCAGTCATGATTGCTCCACAGAACTGAGGGGAGAGAGAAGGCAAAGACAAGACAAGATGATCTCAATAACAGAGGGAAAATCTGTCAGTAAGAGGAAAAACAGAAAAAAACATCAGAAAGCGACCTCATTAGATATAAATAATGGAACATTTGCGAGGAGTCATCAGAATGACAAGGATTCCAGACTGAGCTGGGTATTACACATGCATTTTTCTCCAACATTGTGCAAGCCATTACAGCTGAAAAGCAAACATCAGTGCGAATGTAGAATACAGATGTCTCAAGACATGCCCTCCACATAAACTTTGCTGCTGAACATGCATAATTGGTATCAGGTCAAATAAAACCTTCACTTCTGAGAGTACATCAGCACTTGTCTAATTTTATAACAGCATGCATCATGTTAACTACATTCAAACAGAAATTCTACAGTACTGTACACTGGAAAGAGTGGGGAGTCAGATGTGCTAAGGGAAAGAAAAAGAAAAGGTCAGGCAGAGGTGAGAGTGAGAGAGAGGAAGGGAAAGAGAGCTGCTTCAGCAATGTAAAAGACCTACAGCTTATTCTATAAACTGCAAGAGCAACAAGCAAGACTTATCTCATTTATCCACATTTGTCCTGGAGAGAGGCCTATAGGGACAGGGCTGCCTACTATTTTGCCTCCCCAGGGGCTGGGAGACTGTCTGATCAAGGTGCTTTAAAATAGTGGAGTGTGCGTATGCTTGCTCAGACACAGATAAGCAGCCTGGGATTTTGCTTGTATTAATTTTTAAATCTTCAATGATTTTGATTAATATAATGATAGCATTGTGTCATCAGCATATTTCAATCTTCTTGTGTGTGCGTGCGTGTGCATGTGTATTCCTGACATAGGCTATCTTCCCAGACACATTTCAGACTTAAGAACAGTTAATTGGGGACGGCTTCTCCAATTAGCAACAAAAGCCAAACAGCTGATTCGGGTATGGTTTAGGATACCTTGCATACAGTGTGGTGTAACAGTTACTTCTGGCAAGGATACATTATGTTTTCAGTCGGGTTTGCCTGTGTGTTTGTCTGTCTGTGTGTCAGTCAGCAGAGTTATGGAAAACTAGTGGGCTGATATTCAGAAAATTTGGTGGAAGGGCATAGCATGGGCCAAGGAAGAACACATACATTTTGGAGTGGATTCAAATCAGGGGGGCGGACACACAAATTAATTTCAACTTCCAATAACAGTTGCGTCATTAGCATTTGCATTGAATTTTAAATAAATTCCCAATCATATTTAATGGGTCACCTGATCTTATTCATTTGGCATGCAAATGCTGAAAATAGCTTTCAATGTGTTACACACTGATCTATCAAAGACATGTCCAATGAAATGTCATAGGAGCTTGGTTATAGATGTATAAGCATTGTTGTTTTGTCATTACAAGTTAAAGCTCATGAACACACTGAAGTCCAAAGAACATTTTCTGATCTTGGCCTCGGTGGAGATCTGGCCTTTCCTAACCTTCTAGTTTCATATGTATTTTTGAGAAAGCACCATGTATTGTACCTTGCATTACTGAAAAGAACAAGATGCACATGAGCACAACTTGACACCACTGCCTATACACCCTCATGTGCTTCCTATTGACATCACATTGAGAACAGTGAAAGATGATCGGGCAAGTGCCAAGGAGTCACATATGTGTGTGAGTTCACATCCAAATTTATACACCTATACATGTGAGTTATGAGTCAGGCTGATTCTTAAAAAGCCTTAAAACAAAGCATATTTTCCATATTCCCTGGAGCTACCAAACCAGGTCACACTGAGGGAAAAAAGAAATCACCATAACTCAGAAAACTCTTTGCCAGTTTAACCTATCAATCAATCACAACATGTGTTACTTGCTTCTAGAGTCACGCACTCTATTACTTGACTTACCATAGGATCTGACTGGGAAGTTCGACATTCTGTCAAATCGGGGCTCCAGTGTGTGTACATAATTGACAATTTCACAATCTCTTTACACAATTTTCTCCTTAAAAGCTTCCGGGGGTTAAAAGGTGTGGAAACAATGGCCGTTTGGACAATTAAGTCAATATCTGACTGTATGTAGTCATTAGGAGCTTAGCTTTGAGAGAGAGAAAGCAGGCAGAGGCAGACAACACTCAGCATTAGGGTGATGGAAAGGCTCTAGAGAAGCATCTCATACACATACAGTATTGGCACGAACACAAACACACACGCACCCAGCAGACAGTCATCCTCGCATGCACTCTCACACAAAAACAACCACACACATGCATCCACACTGAAGTCAGACTGAAACCTTAACTATCTAAGATCAAAGCCCAGAATCCCACCAGGACCATTGCAGCAAGGTGAAAGAGATTGTATAAAGTTTTTAAGTGCTAGGGAGGCCTGTTTGTGTGCGCAGAATTTGGAGTAGATAGACAAGTGGTGAACTGAAAATGCAGGTGAGGGCTTCAGTGAAGTCTGAATACAGAAAAGGCTCTTATGTTGCTATAATAGAGATGTAGCGTTAGTAGGGCCCACCCAAACAAGGAAAAGTTCAATCCCAGGTTCTGACAAGAGGGCAGGTTACAGCTGTTGAACAGAGTGTATTTGGCATTCAACACGAAACTGACTGCCAATAAAAAAAGTACACGATCTAAAATACTCTGATGGATGAACAGTATCATTGCAGCCTGCATATGTATGGTAATACAGACAGTGAAGTGGGTTCACATGAAAAAAAAAAAAAGAAGCGGGATTGAGGTATGAACATATGAATATAAATGTGTGAAATATTGATCCATCATAATGCCTTTGAACCGGCCATATTTCATGCTTATGTCTTGTATAGTAATTTGCTCTCTGCTCAAACACTAGGGCATGTGTCAAAAAAAGGACAAGGGGGGTAAAAATATATATATAATATCTAACAGTCTCGTCTTGGATGTCTGTCTGGCTCGGTGTTATTGAATGCAAATGCATGCATGTATAACCTTTGGGCTGAAAGGCTCTCATCTTTGAAGCGTTGACCTACACATAAATACGTTGTACAGGTCCTGAGCACAGACAAATTCTGACACTCGTTAGCAATGAGAGCCACAAATACTGTCAGTGTAAAAGGGCTAGAGGAGAGGGGGAGGAGGAGGAGGAGGAGGAGAGAAGAGAGGTGAGGCAGTAATGATAAGAGTCTGTACAGTGTGCACTGTGGAGGAGAGTAGTGGGTAGCAGTAGAGGAAGGCGGAGGAAAAGTGAGTTGGAGAAAGTTTCAGGGAGTTTCAGGAAGAAAAGTTATTCAGCAATAGTAAAATAGGGTTTTTTTTAAAAAAACAGCCCAGTGTCATTTTAAATGGAAGTGAGTTTATGGCAGTCCTTCCTGCAACACTGGAGAACCTTTGTAGAGTTAGACACTAAGCCTGGTCTCACATCAGACACTGGTCTTGCTCCTGAGAAAAGTCAATCTCTGGTGTCTACTTCACCTCCCTTTGCCATTTCCCAGGCCCTCTCTTCTCATCTCTTCTCTCAAACTATCCTGTCTTTATCCTGCTCTCTACCCTAGCTTCTTTGCCTTTGTGAAACATCCCTCTATCATCTGTGTACCCTATACTTTCCCCTATTCAACACCTTCCTCTACACACTATCTAGCCCTCATAATATCACCCATACTGCTTCTTGGTTCTCTCTTTTGTCCTTAGAGTCCTCCCCTGAAGTAATACTGATGACTCTTTCCAAGGCCCTTTCTGATCCAGGGTGTCAACTGTGTCAGGCCCAAATCATTTGGGCTCTCTATTATAGAGGGTGCTTTCCGCTGGGACTACAAAAACCATTAATCTCCCTGGGTCTGGGTGATGTGCGTAGAGCTGTATTGTTCAGCCAGGTAGTAATAAAGGAGGATGAAGAGGACAGGGACACCAGTGTGTGCAGCAAAACACGCTCATGCACAGGGCGAGGATTGACAAGTTGGGGTCTTATACCAAGGTTAATTGTACACACTGCACAACTGTGTGCATGTGTGTCTTCCAGTGCATGTGTATGTAATAGAGCAAATTGATAGAAGTTACATATATATATATATATATATGAATATATATATATATATATATATATGAATATATGAATTGTAAGCAGGAGAATAACACATTAGGGACAAACTAATGGGGAATTTTCAAAATTGATGTAATATAAAGAATTTAAATTTTAGCTTGGTTATGCTATTTCCTTGAAATCTTATATGGAACTTTACTGGACTTTTCGTTGTTAACAAGCATGCATTTTTGCACATTCAGAAATAAAACATTTTGATTAAAATTGTAAACATGACTGTGGCACAAATATGAAATAATTAATCAAAACAAAATTATATGAAAGCAATATTCCTATGGTCTAAGAGGGTCCAAAAATATTAGGAAACTTATACAAAAAGAAAGAAAAACAATCTGTGGGTTCAGAAAATCAGCCTCCCATTCAATCTCTATGAAGCAGCTCCAGGCTTGAGAATCTGAGAGTGATTTAGTCATCTATCTATAAAGCAAGAAGCGCCTGTGTATGTGTGTATGTGTGTGTGTATGTGTGTCTAGGGCATATCTTGCTGACACATACGAATGTGTGCATCATCGATTTTTAAGATTTTTGAATTAATTTTTCAAAATATCATTATTTACATAGGACGTGTTTTATGGAGTTGCAGACGTTGTAGTGTGGCATGTAATGTATGAATACATACTTCCTACAGGCACTGCACTAGTATTCACAAACAATGAATGAACTTTCCTATCTCATGGAAACAACATATTGTAATTCTTAATTTTGGTTCTCCTTTAAGACCCATGGAAAATCACAGTTCTAGTTGCAAGTAATGTAAAAACTTCAGTCCTCTCAAACACATATCTTACGACACAGAAGTGACACACATCTGATGAAGCATTCCAAAGATTATCTCAGAGCTCTAGTAAGACACTTCACTGTGACTTTGATGTTTCATCATTTACAAATGCTCTCCAGGCTTCAGACTTCAGCGCTTCCAGCTGTGCTAGTGGCCATGTACAGAGTTGTGATTCTTTCTTTAGTAAAGCATCTCTGGGCATTCTCTGCTATCTGTGGGCACTATGAAAAGAACCGCTTCAAGCACAATTTTATTTCAATAATTGCAGAAAGCCACAAGGTAATTCAGCGATAACAACATAAGGGAAATATAGAGTTTGAGGCAAGAAGTTTAATGCTATAAAATAATGTGGAGGAAGCGTCTTAATTAAGTAATCTCCACTCCATACCACGAAGAAAACAATATGAAAGGATTAGTCCTGTAATTAACCAATTTAAAAAGTCTAGATTAAGTCAAGTAACACTTCACTGTAATTACTGGTCCAAATCAGATTATTAATGTATACATGAACACAAATTGATAAAGTTTGAAGTTCTAGTTTACCAGCAATTGGATTTGACTCCATTAAAATATTACCTCAATTAAGGAAGGGAGAAATAAAAAAAAAGACAAGCTAATGCTCTCCTGATAGCAAAAAAATCCCCTCTGTGATCCAAAAAAGTGTTGACTGTTGGACTTTTGAACCTTGTTAACTGATTTTGTTGTAGGTTAACAAGCTTGGAGACTATTTCTAACAAGACATGTGTCTTTCTTTTGACAAAAAAAACTCTGTAGTAGAATATTACCTGCATTACATCTCCGAAACGGGTCTGTCCGCAACGACTGCGTATCTCCGCAGTCCGTCAAGGTCAACACACACCCGAGATCTCGCGAATTCACGCGTAATCAAGTGATATAACCGGAAGAGAATCAACATCTCATTAATAACTTGAGACAAATCCAGCGGCTCGGTCTTAACGAGCGCTAACGAGGTCGGCCGGTGTTGTGCCGTATTAAGCACCCCTGCCGTGAAAAGCACCCCCTCGTTGCGGGGAGTTTACTTAGGAGTTTATATTCAATGATAAGTAGACCAAGTGTTTGTGTTTGTGTGAGTGTATATATATGTATATATATATACACTCACACAAACACATACTTAGGAGTTTATATTATATTACAAATATTATGGAAGACAACACAGTAAGCAGGCTATTAATTAATGACATCAATAAGCATTTACCCGATTTTTGTTATCTGTGACTGTGATTGTGGGAAAGTATGACTATTGTGGAATCCATGAGCGCATTTAAACATGAATCATTAACACAAAACTGGACGCTAAACAGAACGTGACATGGAATGAGAATATAATTTTTGTCATTGTGTGTACGTTGTCATTTGTACTAAATTAAACATGAGCATTTAGTCCTTTTTGACATTTACTCGTGAATAAGAGATCTGTGGGTAATATATGTCCGTTTGGTAGTAGTTTATAGCGTCCTCTCCACATGCGCGACGAGGGGGTGCTTTTCACGGCAGGGGTGCTTAATACGGCACAACACCGGCTTGTCAGATGGCCATGCGACGTCGGACTCACTATGCAGCGGATCTGGAGTGGAATCTCACACATTGATAATAATGAGTGCCTAACGGCTCCGACGACGGATCTGCAGCTGTTACGCATCCAGTGGAATAACATTTTTACTATAGATATTACAGGTATATTATATTTAAGAGTTCGATTTAAAAATCTGTATTTTTATTTTAGGTCAGTGTAGGCTACTCGAAACCTGCCTGTCAATCCAGAAGTAACGGCACATTCCAACACTGTCAAGTCTACCACTTAGTTTACATTAGGATTACAGATTTTACCGCGACAGGAAAACTTTAAGGAGAGGTCAGATGTGTTTTTTCTTCCTTTGCTTTTGTTTTTCTGTGGAATTTGCAAGACCATCCAGTTTGCATGCTATTCACTATGAAGCCCTCAGACAGACAGAGCGGATCTTGACCACATGTCTATTATTTAACTCCTGTATTGCTCCTTGTCTGTCTTATTTCCTTCTTATCAACAAAGTTGGAGTACATTTACCAAGGATTCACTTCACTTACTTCAAGAGTCAAGACACCACTAATTACATTTCATTGTGAGAAACTAAACCTCAGCCACACAACCAACATTGACAGACTAAGTGTCAATCTGTTGTACCCATCCGTGAGTACCTTAGCTATCATTTTGGGAATCTCTCTCTCTGAATGGCTGTAGAAGGAATCTTCTCTGAGCTGTGTGTTGCCAGCAGTGACTGCGGTGTGTCCAGTAGCACGGGTCAGGGTGACGGAGGTGTGTCCTGAAGAATGTAAGGCCTCTTCATGCTGTAGACTCTTGGCACAAACATCATCCAGCACCACTTTAACACAGTGTGCCATGTGGGGGACCAGCCCGCTAAATGCTGACCTCCAATCAAACTCCAGCACCTGCGCCTGCAAAATAGGAGGTGAGCCAACGGCCAATTAATGTCTGAATAAAAATAATATTTTTCTTTTTGTAACATGATATTAAGCTTCAATGCTTTTATATAGATGTAATAAAATGGGGTAGAGCCCGACCAATATGGGATTTTTAAAATGGGAAAGATTTTGTGGGGAAAATTACCATTTGGAAAGTTATTAACAAGGTTGCTTTCTTAAACAAATAACTTTCTTAAACAATATTAGCTATAATATATATCATACATACTATGTTTTACATTATCAACCTGGAAAAGAGAAAAATTAACCGGCCAATACTGGTCAATAAAACTCACTGACAGATAAATTGGGGCTTACCTCTGGTGTTTGTGGAAGTGTTTCTGCAGCTGATTTCCTCCCATCTGTTGTCATATCTGTATCCTCTTTATTCTTTTTCAAGATACCTAAATGACCAATTTGTTTTTAATGTGAGTGAAAATTCAACAGGGACAGACAATGATACAGAAACTTATGGAGATTTTTTTTAAATGAAAAGCTATGTGGTTCTACCCTGTAGCATCTTTCAAATCTATGCATTATTTAGCATGAATATTTCCATATCACACATAATACACTGCATCATATTATGTGTTAAAAGCCTGACTGTATGCCAAGTGCGGTGACATGAAAGTAACTGTATATAACTCCGAGCCAGATATGGGTCACATTGCTCCCATCTTTCCCCCGCCAGTGACCAAGTATAACTGTACATGCCTCAGAGGGAGCAGAAAAAGGCAGTAAATGCTAATGGCGACGCCTTTACGAGTCTAAATTTGGGGCTTAGATTTGATTTGAACCCAGATAGCATCAACCACATATGGGGTTATTCCATGAGGGGAGATTGTGTGGATGTGTGGGGAGACCGGGGAATGTAGGGGGGTGATGTGAAGACAAGCGTACAGGATGTTGGGTTGGGTTGCAATTAAAAAGCGTGAACATCAAGGCCACAATTTCCTAATCAGAAGGCGAAGAGTGAGACCCCAGGCGAGGCAATTTAGCCGAACAAGACCGCATGGAATGGAAGAAGGAGGAAGTAGAAAGCGCATCGCTTTTTGACCTTTAAGCTCATCTGATGAATTTCTGGTAATTAAGCCGTTTGATTGCCTGGAATTAATGATTTGGATAACTGCCCTTTAAAGGCTGTTTACCTCTCTGTAAATTGAGCCTTTCTGCAAGTCTTGTTTTTGTAAATGTAACCTTTATGGAAATTACTCCATGCACCAAAAGCTTTCATTTAACATCTCTACAGCGGCAGTTCAAAGGGGAGAGAGGAAAAGGATACTAAAGGCTTATATAATACCCGAGATAATTCCCTACTAAAATAACATTTCTTCAGACACAACTCAGATTTCTCGCTAGAGCATGTTACAATGTGTGCATGTGTGTGTGTTTGTGGGGGTGTAACTGGACTGCCTGGAGGAGAGGCACACATGCAGGGCTGTAGCCAGAGTTTAAGAAATACTGGGGTCATGAGTACAAGTGCCCCCACTGTAACCCTATCATACTCACAGAAAGACTGTCATTTGGATTATTCACATATTTTATTTATTTATTATCAGTTTGATCAGTTTTAGAGAAACCTAACTGCCGGCTTGATGTTCTAAACATTGCTTCAGAACCTTTTGCTGCTCACTGTCAGGAAAAAAACTCTTGTGGGGAATACATTTTGATATTTTTTGGCTATAAAATGTTGAATTTTAAGTGTATTTGATCTGAAGAATATTGAGCCTTAAAGTATGTGCCATGCGAGTTTTGAATTGTAATTGTAAACTAGCTCTCAGTTTTTCTTCTGAAGACTTCCAAAATTCCAAGAAAAAGTCAAGAGAACATGACATTAATGATCACAGAAGTGGCTGCAGCCCTGATTACATGCTGAATATTTATATACTTTCGGATGGAGTCGTACCTTTTACACTGGGAGTCTCTCCTGTACAATCAATGAAGGTCATGTTCGTGACCAGCTCCCTCACAGTCCTCTCAAACCCCAGAAGTGTGCAAGCCAGCTGGGTTAATGCCCTCAACTGGTGGGAAGTTAAACTGAAGCTCCTGTTTTTCATGGGAAGCTCCATTGGCGCTGTTGAAGGGAAAAAAAAAGAATGTGAAAAAGAGGAAAGAGGAAAAATAAACAGAGCATATGCTGGTGAATGTATGACTGACAGAGAGATAGAGGAGTTAGAGCTGCACTACAGTTTATAGTTCAGTGAAGGAATAAACAATTTCATGAAAATAGGTTTTCACCCCAACCTACATGCACTCATCAGAAAACACCCCCCTCCTCCTCAAGTCTTGCTTTGCACGGCACCTCTTATAAATATCGACCCATTCATGTTTTCCCAATACACAGCATAAACAAAGAGACAGTGAAAAAATATGCAAAACTTTGCTCCCCGAGAAGTCACACATGCACATCTTTCTCTCTCGGCACAAAACTTTTCTCCCCCTAACCCGCCGATGACCCCCTCGGCAAATATGGATTTCCCATTTTGGAGGCTGCCAAAGCCATCACCCGGGGGATGTTCCGCATTAAGCTGGAGAATGGGCGGCTGGGAGATGCGTTGCCATACTCCCAGACACATGCACAAATACTTTTGTGTGTCCGCTTAAATGAGCTCCTCCACTGCAAAGGCATTTGGGAATGGATGAGCTCAGTATTAGCCTTGACTCTGAAAGCACGGAGATGATTGAGTGTTGGGAAGGAAAGAAAGAAGAGGGGGGCCCTTTTCCAATAATTGTAACATTATTGCCTCTGGATCCTAATGTAATTTTGCTATATTGTTAAACAAAATCTGACAATATGACAACACACTGTCCCCAAGGATGCCTGGTTTAATCATGCATGAGGTTTGACTCTCTCTGTGTGTAGGCATGTGTGTATGTTTACATGAGTGTTTATGAGGGGAGTCAATGAGTGTTTGTGTGTTTGTGTCTGCCGGGTGCGCACAAGTGTGTTTGTGTGCATGTAATGCAGGTCATTATGAATAACTTGATTTGTATAAGACACTTTTACACACATTTGCACATGTCAGTCTTGCAGGATAATTGCCACACTGCTACCAGCCTCTGTGGTCACCGTGGAATATATTCTGACCTCAAGTTTGTTTGTGTTTGCAAGTCTAAGTGTATACATGTATTTATGTGCAAGTGTGCGTGCATGCATGTATGAAATCACATGTGAATAGCTGTGTAATTATTTGGTGTGTTTGAGTGTGTGTGCGTACATGTGCGTGCGTGTGTGCATGTGTGTGTGTGTGTGTGTGTGTGTGTGTGTGTGATTAAACTGCATGAGTCTGCAGCTCAGCAGCTTCTCTGTAATGGGGTCCAGTGGGAGTCTATGCTAGAGAGACTACCTCGCTCTGCATGTGTACATGCGTGACCTGGCTGACACCCACGTGCCAGCCTCATTCTCCAGCTTGCACATTCACGCACGCACCAACAATCATGTCTATTTCTGAAGTCACCAGCAAATCAATATAGCTTTCGGTGCCTCAAAAAAAACTAAAACTAAAACTGTCAACAACTCATGAGTAAACAATCCAAACCGGATGAGACAGGCACACATTAGTGGGAGAGCGGGTGGCTTCTCTAAAAAGCTATCACTACACCCCCTGCCCACCCCTCTGTTGGGCATTCATCTGAGCATAGCACCCATTAACCACCACTTCATCTGGAGCATCACCATTTCCAGAGCATCATCTCTGTCTCTCTCCTTTGTAACCATTCAATCCCTCAACCTGTGACCCTATGACTGTTTCACTTGCTCACTAACTCATACTCTAAGTAGTCGCACATGACCTTGATGTTTAGCAATGCTCTGCCTCAGCCTCTCAATGAGCTTTGCGGCCCAGGCTATATAGGTATTTATAGTTGTCTCCCTAGCCAAATAGCCCTATAGCCATAGCAGTCTAGTATACAGCCATCTAAACCTCATTATACCTTTGTCACAACAGTGAGGCCAAATGGAGGCTCTCATAGTCGGTTGATGGAGAGGGTGTGCTTAAAAGCACCCAGGTGTGTCATATAGCGTAGTGCATGGCATGTCTCATAGAGCAGAATGAGGAAGGGCACTAGCAGGCAGAAGAGTTCAACCAAAGGTCAATGTACTGAGAATCAATAAGGGAGGACAGGTGCTGAAAGCTGGTGCTGAAAGCAGGGAAAAAATAATATGTTTATATAACAGCTCCCCCATATGACATTATAGTGCGAGGATGTTCTTATAAACAAAAAGAAAATCAATGGTTACTGTGATAACCTTAAAAGCAGTATACATCTTATCAGAAGCCCTCAAAGAAAACAAGCATATGTCAAGCAATATGTCATTCAACAAAATGTGTGAAACAGAACACTGTGTGTGGACGGGGGGGCTTTATGTTTCATATGAAGCAGAAACACTGTCAGAAAAAGTGTCTGAAAATACCCTACTCTGCAAGTCTACAGTGGCCAGTCTCAGTTTGTAGCTTTTAACAATGACAACAATGTAACACAAAAGGAAAAAACAAACAGAGCAGGTATTTTTGGCGAGCCATCAGTCTTCTCCTTGTCTGTCTCTCCTGTGGGTTCCACCATCGGCTCCACGGCACAATCTCTCTCTCTCTCTTTCTCATACACACACACTGCTCTTGACTGGCAGCGAACAGAGCGAGAGGGGAGTCAGGAGGAGATGGGGGGGAAGGGAATGGGGTGGTGGTTAGGGATGAAAACATGGGGAAGAGAGGGAGGGAAAGAGAGGGAGGGGCGGGATAAGGGAATTCCCTTAGCAGTTGTTATTGATTCCGGTGTTTACGGGCGAATAGTTTAGTGCCGTTTACAAAACAGAACAGATGCAGCCAGTGAGCAAAAAGGTAAACAATTGCTGTGTGGCGGGCTGCCAAATCCCCAGTCTGATGTATTAAACTCACGGTGAAGAGCATTTCCCCTTTGGCTGCACTTATTGCCACTTCATTTCCTCTTCGCTCACATACACACTCTCTCCTTCTTGCCATCTCTCCCCTTCTCTGTGTCTCTCTCTTTCTCTCTTGTTCACTCGTTTATCTGAGAGGGGGAAAAAAATGGGAGAAGGGCGTAGGGCGCTTTTTGCCGTCTGGCTATTTTCTGTCCTTCTCTGACCCAGGAGGCCCAGTTCTTCCAAACAGAGCCATTAGTAGGGGGAATTGCATGTGTCTGACATGGCCGAAAACCAATTATTAGACACTTTCTACCAAATGATGCCCAAGTCTTTGGGGAATGGGCAATCATGCAATAATTTAGCCACTGATTTAATTTCTCCCCAGCACAGCATCTCTACCTCTCTCATCCTCTGTCCCTCATTTTCATCTCTTTCTCTCATTCTGTCTCTCTGTAGTGTAAATCAGACCGATCAGAGGGGTGGTCTACCTCTCCCTTACCACACTACCCAATTGGCCTCCAGCCTCCTATCATGTGATCCAAATATGTTACAGGCTTTTCGTGTTTGTGCTGATGCGTGTTGTACAACACCGGTGACGCAAGCATTTGATTTCATTAGATAGAAACTGAAATTCAACCTGCTCTAAATATGGCATACGATTCATAAAACAGAAATTTACAGATAGAAATGTCTTCATAACTGTGTTTTTGTGCGGAAGCTGTAGGACTTGCCTCTATTTGTAGGCCTGAAAAAAATAATAACATCTATTTGTCAGATGTTTTAACTGATGTGACATGGCTATTATATTTACATCTGAGTCCAAAATAACACCCAGAATCAAAGCAGCAAAACCAAATATATCTTCTTATTTTTTCCTAACACAAAAAATCAAATCCTAGCATTAGCAGTTCTAATAGATCTTCCTCATTCTACACATTTTCAAACTTGTATTCTTTTTAGCCCCAACTGCCATTGCCTCAAGTTAAGTAATTTGAGCCAAGTCATCAGACTTTGCACAGCTGCTCTCTAAATAAAAGGGGAGCAAGTCATGACCCTTGTGGAACACCATAGGGCATAGTGACCTACAACTTAACAAAATTGAACTAGTGCTAGGCACCCGGTTCCAACTAACCTCATAGGTTTTGGTTAGAAGGGGGCTGTTCCACCTTCTGGTAGGTTCAGCTTGCCATTGTCAGCCTGATAAATGATCTGCTCTATTAACGTTTATTGTTAGGCTGATAACTTTGGAAATGGATGGCTATGGGCAGAGCAGCAGCAGTGAAAACAAAGCACCAACTGACAGCCTAACATGACTCAACACTACTCTCTGGAAAGTTTCTCCCACAGCGGCTTTTTTTAGTATGCTGTCTGGATCCTCATTGATACAGATGTTCACAAACACACCCAGGGACTTAAATATCAAAACGGGCCTGTCCAGAGGCATTGGACAGAGGGGGGTGGTATACAGGGCCCTCATGTGAGCAGGGCTCATAAAGATAGTAGAATAAACAGCTGTGGATGCAGAGAGGGGACCATAGAGAATGACTATGTACAGGGTCCAGGATTTTGAGCTATTCTGATCTATAACCAACCATGTATGTGTGTGTATTTGTGGATCGCTTTCATCTTATCAAGAGGCTTTGCTCTCGGGGTGTAATGCTATGGCTGTTGAGCACTTCTGTGTTTCTTTTTTGTGCATGTGTTCTCTGTGTATCCATGCCTTCTCGTGTGTTCATTGGGTGTCAAGCAGGGTCGTGTGGGTGCCTTGGGGTATTTCTGTATACGTATGTGTGTGAGTGTGGTGAGGCTATGAGCCACTGTGGACCGCCCGCTAGGCCCTGTGACAGCTGGGGTCCTCTTCGTCAGTTGCAGCCCACTGCTCACTCAGACAGCATTATTATGGGAAGCCTCCTGCTGCGATTCCCCAATACACACTCTGACACATGCACACACACATACATGCACACAAAGCACACAAGCCCTGGTCTCTTGTGGCCCTTTCCCTGGGTGCTGTCCAACCAGGCCACAGCAGGGGCCACCTGCCCTTCACAGAAGGGGAAAGTAGCAATATTTGATATCTCAATTAAGTTGCCTTACGAAGAAGGAGGTGTGGTGGTGATGGTGTGTTTTTTGGTGATGACAAAGAAGCAAGGCTAACTTTCACCTGCTTTATGTTGTTGTTTTTCCGTCCTCCTCTGTGTCAGTCTTTGTTTTAGACCCTCTTTGTGGTGAATATTGCAGTGACAGTGAGATAGGGGTTTCTGTGGCTTCCTCCACGTACTTGAACCGAGTTGCCTGGATGAAGAACACGGAGGATTGTATTGTCTAGATGGGCGCATTTCATTAAAACCCACTTGTTTAGTGCCCTTGTTTGCATTATTGTTCTCAAGCCCTCTGCGAATCACACTGACTCTTCATCACGAAGTGCTGGCTGCTCTCAATAAGCCAGCCATTTTTGTCTGCGCTTTCTCAATAGAAGGTGCCAGGAAAATGTTCATATCCTTGAGCTTTTCAAGAGTGATACACAAAAGCCATTGTGACCACTCGAAGGAAATAGGAGAAAAATAAATGGCAAGCATAATACACATTCTCAAGGGCCATGAAATATATTTTTCTGTGTGATTTCATTGGAGCCATGATTAGGAGAAATTGAACACTGACACACTCACACATCAACACAACCGGAGAAAGACCCAGCTATTCTTGTTAAGATTATAACAACCACTTGCTCTGTGTGGTAACTTTCTTAAACAAGACCTTCACATCATCAACAAGGACATGAAGAGAGCGGCATAAAAATGAATCATCCATAAACCTGAAGCATCACGCAAACACACATGCTAACGTGTACACAGACACACACACAAACCCACCTACCTAGCTCATAATTACATGGCAGCATGCAGGTGCACGTCCCTGGCTGACAGTGTGTATAAACTCAGACAGAGATATGATCTAGTGAGGAGCTGCTCTTAATAAATATTAACAAACGCCATTCCCAAGCAGCCTCAATCCCCACAAGCACCTCCGATGCCAGTCAGAGCCTCAGCCTAGCTATCTCGCGTCACTACAGAACCTCTCTCCCCGCTGAATAGAATGCTGTGCTTTCTCAAAGAAAGAGTTCAAAGAGCCAGAAAGGGCGAGGAGAGGGGCTGCGGTGGTGGTGAATGTGCTTGCTATACATGTTCTAACTCAATCCTTTTTTATCTATAGGGAGCTACCGACGTCTTCATATGGGGAAATTAGTGGAAGTGGAATTCAAATCATTGCTATCAGAATGGGGTTGCACACTGTTTGAACAGCATTTCACAACCTCCACTTCACCCTTGTGGTCGATTGTTAGTGAATAAATTGTATGTGTGTGTGTGCAGAGACGCTGGAATGAAAGCTTTTGATGTCCTACAAAAACACGGATCTCCTATTCATATGTATGAAAATTACTGATGCCATATGGTAATTTAATGATGCATTTTTAAAAGGGAGGTATTAAATGACTCTTGATCACACAATTTTCTAAGTAAGCCTGCAATTAGTGCACACACGAACACACACACACTCTAGAATCGACTCAAAAACAGATGGGTCGACATGTTCACATGACACATGCTCAAAGGTGATTGAAAACACATATGCACACACGCATAGCCACCTACATAGCCTCCCACACACACACACACACACACACACACACACACACACACAACACACCACACCACACCACACCACACCACACCAGGACAAAAAGTAAAAGATACAAACCCAGTTTCTATATCACAGCAAATGGTTTTTGTTTGTTTTTCTACACTGGGGCCAAGTGCTTTTTTTTTGCATGAAATTATTTCAATGTTAATAAAGGATATGTTAGTGACTAATATCTGTGTTACCGTATATATGATTTCATGTATTTTCTTTTAAGAATAGTTCCTTCATTAAAGTGCTCACAACAAGGTCTATAACCAGGATCAGATTTCTGGAAAGAGACATTTCTGCTGAATTCTACGGCTGATATTTCCTACACTTAGCCACTTACAACAAAACAATCTAGATTGAAAGAGGTAAGAGAAAAAATATGTAATTATTGATTTTGGGGTGAACTGTCACTTTAAACATACTAAAAATGTAACCTTTGACCACTTAGTTCTATCCCAACATGACTCACTGAAAATCCAACACACACACACACACACACACACACACACACACACACACACACACACACACACACACACACACACACACACACACACACACACACGAGGTCCACCCACTCCCCTGCAGACTCAGTGAGGTGTGTTAGTAAGGTTTAAAGCCTGTATTGTTCCTGACCAGCCAACCTGTCTAGCACACTCCCCAGTCTCACTGCTCACCCCATTACACTCGGAAAACTACAGGAAAATGGGAAAAGACAAGAAAAGAAAAAGGGAGGGGAAGTGGACGCCGGAGAGATGGAGCAAAGGAAAAGGGGGGAGAAAAGAAGAAGAGGAAGAGAAAAAAACAGGGCTGAGACCCTTCACATCTGTCTAGGTACAATGTCAGAGCCTGCCTTTGAGTCGGTGGGGTTAAAAGAGGAGGCAGATCTCGCTGTGAACGCTGTTAAATGGTTCAGTGGTTTGACAGTGGCTGATGCTACAGACAGCGCTGCTCCCCTGGGAGCCTGCACAGTCTCCCAGGCATGGCTCTTATCAAAATATACCTACCGCCTGCCTCTACTGCAGAAATAAACAATAACACAGCAGGGAAGGAGGGGGAGATCTAAGGAGTCATACATGCTTATGAAAATAGAATCACTTTTTTTTTCACCACTGTCATAATTGTCTTGACAATTATGGGCGTAGCATACAGTATAGACAGTAAAGTGTGAAAGCAGATTATGCATTAATGTTCGAGCTTTGGCTCTTAAGGAGCCACGGGCGTTAGGGTGGTGGATATGTGAGTTCTTGAGCTTTTTGGGTGGGGGGACTTAAAACATGAACAACACAAAAATGTAATCCCAGTTGTAGCCCTCAAAGCGGTGTTGCAGCTGATAGTCAAACACACACACACACACACAAACACACATAAAACCAGCACAGGCAAAACTGCTCCATTTTACCATCATTACACAGCACGGGTCCCCCGCTCCCTTTGGAGCCGTGTTCTGCCTCCGGTGCTACATTTGACGGTTTGTTGAGCGGCACGTAGGTGTGTAGCCTCCGCCGCGTTACGTGATCAAACAGCCCAACTGACGCATGGCCAATTATCCTGGCTGCCTCCTCTCATCTCACATTTAAGGAGAGGGAAAGTAAAAACCAGAGAGGGAGATGGAAAGAGAGAGATGGAGGGAGGGAGGGAGAAAAAAGACGCAAGGCTGGTGGTGTGTTTATCGAAGAATGGCAGATGTAAAAGCACTCTTCTCCCCGTTCCGCAGGGAAGCTGACATGTGCACCATTTTTGAAAAAGTAAACAATGGCTCACACACTTTACATTTTTTTTATTGTGAAGCTTTACCCTTAGCAAGCTGCAAATAGGCCAATATGAAGCAAACAAAGGCAATATAGGGGGAATTAAGTATCAAAAGTGACACTGTGTGAAGGTCTCTTCTCTTGTCTCAGTGTATAACATCACTGTCTGCTCCATGGCAATAAAACATTAGTGACACATATCAAAGTACTTCACCATGTTTTTTTTCTCTCAAATATCGATTGAGAGAATGAACCTTGTACCAACCCTCTCATGGCTGTATTGCTGCTTAAAAATAAAGGTTAAGATTGATAAATTCCACTTTAAGGTCATGAGATTGGGTGCCGCTACTTCTCTGCCCTTGTTATTTTTAAATAAACTTGATTTAGATCTGTATTTTATTGAATTCCATTAAAGAGGACAGCAGAGCTTTGTTTAACAACTTAATTGAAAACATTCTCCAAGATGACACAGTACATATTGCCTCAGGTTGAGGGTGAATGGGTGAATTAACTATGGTTTAAACACAATGTCGACAAACCTTGGATATGTCTCGGACCTCTCTTGGGATCAGGACTCATCACAGTCATAGATAAACTATGCGGTAAATAGTTTTAGAAGTAGTTTCAAAAGAAGCCTTGGCCTTTGAAATGCTGCTCGTCTCTTTTTGTTGGAAAAGAGGAAAGTGAGGCAGACGGGAATGAGGGCAGTAAAAAAGAAAGCAATTACAATGGGAACAGCAGTTACTGACAATCACTTACAGAGGCCTTGGCTCTGGCTTAAATCACACAATACAACAGTTGGAAAGTAACAGAAAAGTATAAATTGAGAGGAGAGAGAGAAAAAATAGTTAGCCTTTATTTGGTAATAAGGAGAAGCGGGAATAGAGTAAAGAAGACAGAATGGAAGGAAAAAACTGCTGTAAGGTACTTATAACCACTAACCCACGTGTAGGGAAGAGAGAAAAATAAATCGGAGAGCAGAAGGAGTAAATTTTAAAAATATTTCAAAGGACCACTTACCTACAGTTGCCCGGGACCGAGCTGAATATTTCTTGATTTTGCTGCTGAGTGTGGTGTTGTCCCTCAGGGCCGTCTCACATTCTCTCTCCATCTGGGAGGTCAGTTCTCGGGCCAGAGTGCTTAGGTAGGCCGCGTTTAGGAAACTCAGGATAGTGTGCGGTTCTGCTAGTCTTGAAAGGACATGGAGTTCCTCTGTGAGGGCTTGGGTCAGAGCTGGGACCACAGAGCGGAAGCCTATAGCCAGTCTGTCAAAGCCGGTCTCACAGCCTGGGCTTGAGCTCAGGGCGGAGAGGAGAAGAACCAGCACAGATTGGCTTCTCAAACCCTGGATCAGTAAAAATAAATTGATATATCACTCTAAAATCACTGGTATAGACCGTATTATAATGGCACAGCAAGTACACAACGTGGATCTGGAATTCAAGAGAACAGCAACATAGTTCATGACTAAACTATGGTGGAAAAACTCTAACATATAAATTAAAACACTAATAGAAATTTAATATTTCACACAAAATTTTAAATGTATGTATTATGTATCTTTAAATGCATTTTCACAATTATGCCGCACCTGGTAATGTGTGAGCACCTCAGATTCAGGGTAAAGAAAGAACAGCTGTTGGAGACAGTGGACCCGTTCAGGGACGGGAATATGTCTGGGCCCAGGGTGATATGGGTTACGGGAAGACAGCCGGTCCAGCAGGTGGCGCCGCAGCTGGAGACGTACATCATCCCAGGCCTCTTGGATCTTAAGGAAATAATGAAATGAAGTGAAGGTTCCAAAGCAAACTGATAATCAATAGCAACACATTGAGAGGGCATCTAAATAAATAATATTTGCAATGAACAGTGCCATAACTCAGGTATACAACAAGTGTAGCATATAAGTGTGTCTTTATTTTAGCTTACATACACTGCAGAATTACACTTTGGATTAAATTATAGGTTTACTTTTCTGTTAAAACGCACATGCACTTTAATCAATAGTTTAAGCATCTTTCTTTTGCAGTTTTGTTACTATCCCTCCACTGCAGCTCAGCAAAGAAACACTTTCTGTGTTCCAGAAAAGACCCTAACTTTGGAAGACACCAATTTGCTTAGACCAACTCAGACTGCTAGAGAAGGCACTTTTATACAGAACAAGGTCTGTGTGAAATTGCTTCAGAAATGGGTGTTTCTGAGGCCACTATGAAAAGCATAAACAGTTACAATGAGCAATAATGCTACATACAGGTGCATCTCAATAAATTAGAATATCTTAGAAAAGTGTATTAATGTCAGTAAATCAATTCAAAAAGTGAAAATAACACATTATATAGATCAATTACATACAGAATGAAACATTTAATGTCTTAATTTATTTAATTTCTTCTAATTATAATGATTACTGCTTACATTTAATGAAGAGGTAAAATTTAGTGTCTCAAAAAATTTGAATATTACAAAAGACCAATTTTAAAAAGTATGTTTAATATGGAAATGTTGGCCTCTGAAAAGTATGTCCATCTATATGCATTCAATACTTGGTTGGGGCTGTTTGACTTGAACTGGAAATTGACTTTTTCATGATATTCTAATTTATTGAGATGCACCTGTATACAGTCATGTGAATGTTTAAAATCACATGCAAAAAATCTGAACATATCCTTTAAAAGGGATAGTTTGGATTTATTAAAGCAAGGTTGTATGGGGTACATCCAAACTATCCATTAAGTAACCCATGAACTATCTAAATATTGTAAGATACCTTTCAGCTGAATTAAAAAGTGTACGATGTGTTACCTCTAAAGCAGCGTCATCGCTGACTGTATGCACCAGGTGGATGGAAGAGGCAGCCAGTGAGGAGGAGCAAGAAGGGGTACAAGGAAAGCAGATTCCACACCGGGCAGACAGATTCAGCAATAGTTGGAGTGTCACCTCCTCTTTCCCCTCCTCTTCAGACCCCAGGTAATGTTTCTGAGTAGAACAGAAGGAGACATTCATTTTTATTAAACAGACTACAAGTCAGAACATAGAAAAGTTTTGAAAATATTTTGCAGTCAAATCCAGGGCTGTTTTCTTACATCTGAAGGTCTTGTTAATAACAGGGCTGCAGATCAACAGATAGCTAAATGTTAATAACTGAATGTCAATTAAGTGGGGAACTGAGGGATCTCAGCGATACGAGTGCAGATTGGTGACATTATTATGATCGACATAACCTCCATCAGTTATCAGCCTTCTAGATTTCTCATATTAGAACATTTTTACAGTTTTTGTGTTTTGTTTTTTAATCTCTGAAATGTTTTAAATAAATAGTACTATTATCATTATCTTCACCATCAGTCAGTGTCATTATCACCCTCATATATTACCAAAGCTCTGAAGAAGTCCATGAGCTCCTGATGTCCCGTGGTAACAGGCTTGAAACAGTTTTGCGCTCTGAGATTGAACCACTGCAGGCACTCGGAAGGGCTCGGCGGACGATCCCGGGAGTCTCCCATTTTGGCTTGGAGCTCCTTTAGCTGCTGTTCAATACTGAGAGAAAGTGGATATACAGGTGCATCTCAATACATTAGAATATCATGAAAAAGTCAATTTCCAGTTCAAGTCAAACAGCCCCAACCAAGAATTGAGTGCATATAGTTGGATGGAAATTAGCTGTTGGCTATAATCTTGCATATTTACATGTATATGTTCATTAATATGTATTGTCCCTGTTTTAAATAAATAAACTCAAAACTCAAAGAAGAAATTAAATACAATAAGACATAAAATGTTTCATTCTGTGTGTAATGGATCTATATAATGTGTTATTTCCACTATCTGTATTACCACCTTTGTTTTCACCTTGCTTTCTTGTTCATTTTAATGCCTGATACAGCTAAAAGTACATTTGTTTGGACAAATATAATGAGAACAACAAAAATAGCTTGTAAGAGTTTAATTTAAGAGCCGATATCTAACCATTTTCCATGGTTTCCTTATGAGCTATTTTTGATGTTATCATTATATTTGTCCACTCAATATACTTTTAGTTGTACCAGGCATTAAAATGAACAAGAAATTGAAGAAAAAAAGTGGTCTAATAATTTTTCCATGAATGTATATATTGTGTGAGAGCTATGGACTACGAAAAAAAGATCCCAAGCTTTGAGTAGGAGCACACAGCAAAAATAAATGTTAATACATAGAATACAATATGAAGAAAGATTACATTTTAAACCAAATTTAGTCTCAATTTTACAGTATTTTTTGTTAAAATTTGACCGCTTTTACTGGTTTGGAATGGGAGCTGATCCATCTGATATTACATGCCATGTGTACCAGCCCAGCCAAAAATTTTCCTTAATTTAAACTCTTCCCTTACCCAGGACAAAGTGTTTAACTGTCAATATCTGCTGGGACAGTGGCTTTAGTACACTGCTGCTGCACCACAAGAACACATGAACAATACATACAACAAGCCACATTACAGTCATATGAAAATCATAGACACCATATTAAACATGCACACAGACCCACACACCACATCATGTTTAGCTCTGCCTCACTCTCATTCAGTGTCCGTACCGTGAGAAGACAGATACAGAAGCATCAACAGTAATGAACACAGACATCGATATATCAGTGTGTGAGTGTGTGCTAAGCATCTGGTGTGAAGTGGTGTTACAGGCATCGGCAGGCATCTGAGACACACGCTTCTTGCCGTCTCACGTCTTACTCTTCCCCTTGACACACACACATACACACACAAACACACACACACAGCCCTTTTGATTTTAACAGACTGCATCAGCTATTCCGTTTCCCCTTTAATATGACAGATTAGAAATGACATCTTTGGGCTCGACATGTTCAGTCATTTCCATGCAAATCAATGCATATATATTTGGCCATGTAAAACAGTGTGTGAGTATATGTAAATGTGGGTGCGTGTGTGTGTGCGCGCAAGCCAACATACCTGCATAATTAAACATGTTATGGTGTTGTGAATGCTGTCATTGTGTATACATTTGATTGTGTGTTTGTTTGCCTGAATATGTGTGTGCACATACAGTAAAAGTAGGACTGAAATTATAAAATCGTGCAGGCAATCAATCGGTTGGTCAAAAAAATCCATCAAGAAAATAAAATAAAACAAATTTCTGAATTTCAGTTCTGATGATCAGATCAAATAACAGAATAAGGTTGAATTAATGCATCACTTTAGTCCTTTTGAATTTGAAATGAACACTTGTCACAACATTTCATATATGACTTATCATGATTAATCAAATATTCAAAGGAATATTAATTAGTTGCAGAACTACATATCTTGTCTTCCAAACTTGGAACGTGTGTGTGTATGTGTGTGTGTGTGTGTGTGTGTGTGTGTGTGTGTGTGTGTGTGTGTAAGCATACATGACACAGAGCCAAAGTGCCATTTCAGACAGCTCATCCCCTAACGCAGGTCTATAAACTGCCTCCTGCCTGCTCCTGGGCCATGAACGCATCCAGATGTCTTACAATGGCAACACATTAAATAACCGTTCAATCTGACACACTTTCGTTTCAGAGGGGAAAAACGCAAGGGGATAAAATGTTATAGACTGTTACAAACCGCTATCCTCTAGGTTGAACGCTGCCTAATGCTATCGTTCCCTCTCTCTTTAACTATCTCTTCCTCTGTCTCTTCTTCTTTAGGCAGGCCAGATGATGCATCTCACTTTATTCTCTTGACACCAACTTGCTGACTGACAGAAACTTTGATTATAAAGTGAGTGTGTTTTTGTGTTCTGAGTGATTTGATGCCAGGTAGTATTTGTTACACAAATGCAGAACCTTCATATTTCTTAATGAAATTGACCTTCATCATGTTTTTTGACCCTGTTTGTGTATGTGTTTATTTGTTATTGTTCATGTTCCTCTTTGTTACTGTTCATGTTCCTCTTTTTTCTGTATGAACATTGTATAGGAAAGATATTGCCTTAACTGTTGACTGTGTGAGTGCTGCAACTCTTAACTACACTTTCCCAAAGCTCACTAACTTCATCAAGGTCAAAGTATAACCAGGGTTGCTCAAAATCGCTGATGGCACTCTGCGTAAAATGAATACATACTTCTTTATTAAACAGCACAAAGGACTGTTAAGATTCTGGTTTGTTTGTGCAACCTCTGACATTTGCTTTCTCTAAGGAGCCCATAGCAATGGGTTTCTGAGCAAATGTAGTTCAGGATAAAGTACACTTAAACAACAACACTTTCACTTTCTTTCTTTTTTATTTACTTAAATCACAGGCAAAATATAGAGAGAAGAAATACATGTTCACAAGTAGGAGATAAATTTAATTTTCAGCATAGATATTTGTCACATGCCATGTCTTGTAATGAAACCCTGCTGTAGATTAAATGGCAGCACGGAGCACTGTATGTGTGTTTATGGTACATCATAAACATGGATGTTCGTTCTGGGCTCCACCCCAGGACTTCACATTGACAGCAGGTTTCAAATGGGCTTCCATCTGTATAGCTCACTTTTCTACCGACTCTCTGAAGTTCATTAAAAACAGAAAATGTAAGTAGATCACGCTATGGATATGAACTGGATGGCTTCTGTCTTGTCACTCAGTTTCATAATAGAATTTTTAATTTATTATTAAGCTTCCTATAGAGATCAACACTGATAGCCTGTGACTCCTCAAGTTGTTAGCGCAGTGTCGATTTCATCAGATTGTTGACTTGAAACCATGAACTGAGACAGGAAGGAGACTGTTTTCTAGGCTTCATTCTCTTGTTCCACTCCCCATCATCTCATGCCTTCTCTCAACAAAACAATGTTCTCTAATGTCAGCAGCAACAGCGCTTGCCTCTTCAGATACATTCTCAAGCTTTGCCTCCACAGTTTTTCTCTCTTTCTTTTCTCTCTCCACAAAACTCTTACTTTCCTAATTTTCTTTTCCTCACTCTCGCCTTTCAATTACCCCTCCTTAGGGCCTTGTGCTGTAAGTTATAAAGTCAATGTGGATGGTCTGTGTCAAGAAGTCCATCCAGCTCTCTACAATGTTGCGACCTTTTGCCCGCCGGAGTAAAAGCTACCTGCAGCCTAATCAACTTGGCAGGATTAGCTCCGAACCTGATGACTTCTACTGCCAGCAGCTCAGACGCCGAGGAAAGAGACAGAAAGAGAATGAGAGCAGAGGAAGGTAAAAATGGGCAGAAAACAGAGGAGTCACAGAAAATAAAACCATTCAACTATCTGAGTAAAGACGACAATGGACGAACCCGTAATGGCAAAAACGCCGGAGCAGAACTCAACAAAAGACCCAGAGAATGAGAAAAGAGTCAGAGGAAACTGGGAGGGAAGGATTCTTTAGGCCTCTTGACAAACATGTCAATCATCTTACTCTAACTGACATGCACATACACACACACACTTGTACTTCCAGTGCTGAAGTGAAATCTAATTGTTTTTCAGACCGGTCTAGCTAGACAGTCGACACCGCAGCCGCACAACCCCCCCAACCTTCACCACTGCTGTGAGAGAAAGGGAACAACCGGAGGTCTTTTATTAGATATGATGGCACATTTCACAGCTCCCTGACTTACAGAAACCCAATCCCGCGATTAGTCAGCGCTTTGACGTTATCTTAAGTTCCTTGTCAGAATTAATTTAGTGTGGGTGGGCTGCTGTGGGGCTGTCTGTCTGTCGCGCTCCGCTCCCCTCTGCTCGCCTACAGGAGGTGGGGGGTTGGAGGCAACGGGGGCAGGAAGATCCCTTTCAAATAAGCCCCAGCTCCAGTCAGTGCCAAACCAGCCGCCTGAGAACTAAATATCTCCTCCATCAAAGGGCCCCATTCTGCGAGGGGGAAAGCAGTGAATGGGCTTGAATGAACAGGCTGAAAACAGATCCCGTCCTGGCCCAGCCTGTCGCCCACTTAGTGCCCTCAGCCCTCAACCCCCCAGCCACCCGGCCCAGCCGATGATACCAGAGAACCGATACAGCTGATATACTAACTTAACACACGTGTCACGCACAGCTAAACACAAAATCAGCTACATACTGCAAGGACTACAGATCAGTATTTTTGTTCACTGGGAAGGAACCCTGCACGATATTTTACTGTGGCAGGCTTTCAACTCCACCTGCTTCACACACATACACACACACTAAATCCTGATCATCAGAAGCATTCACACACATACACAGAATAAAAATTAAAGGTATTGATATAGTACCCTGATCAAGATTGGCAGGCGACTAGTGAGAGCCATTTGCCTTGCCAGTGTGAAACAAGAGGCCTGTCTGCAGTCCCCAGGCCTGTGCTGACACTTCATTAGAGGTCTTTTCCTGGTAGCCCACAGCTCCCCGGCCGCACTCCACGCCCGATCCTGAACCACGCCACTGTCCCATCTGATGAAAACTAATGGATTACAGCATTTCAATTTGGGGGAGCCAGCTCCGTTGTCAGCCTATCTTAATCTCCTTCAATTAGGGTGCAGCTCTTAGGCAAATCTCTGACATCTGAGAACTGGGAGCAGGCCAGTCACTTTGACCCATAAACAGGTTGGTGTGGGCAGCTCTGTCTCCTCTATCTCTCGGCTTCCCTTTCCTTTCCTCCACTTCCGTAATTTGTCTCAGACACTGATAAGTCAATTAGGCAGCAGGTAAGTGAGCTGTGGATGTGTGTGTGGGTGTGTACATGGCTGCAGCCCACCCTGGTTGAGGTGAAAAAAAGAGGCCTTGCTAGTTTTTGTTTGCCTGGATGTGTCCCGACAGTAAAAGGGCTGTCCTGATGTAGTCTGGGAGGAAGTTAGCTGCAGCCTGGCAGACACTGACCAATGGTCCCCCACGGCGAGAGGAGGATTGCCTTATTTTTAGCCCCATTCTCCATTATCTGGATGCTTTGTTCTCATAATGGTTATCCCACTCCCATCTGCAGGAACACAAAATAACCCTTTAATGCTTAGAAAGCAGAAAAATGGCCCGGCCTTCTGTAATAAGCCTTGAATTACCTACCCAAGGGTTTTCGTTTCAAGATGTGGAATCTTCAATTATTATGTTCCCATTTAGAAGGAGGAAGGAAAGAAAGAGAGAGAAGGGGAGGGAGACAGAGAGAGAGAGAGAGCGTGAGGAAAGGATGAGTCCCAGACTCTAATGGTGCCAGAGTGAGGCTTTGTTCACTTGCTACATTTAGCCTGTCCTTCATCATCTGCCCTCAGCCTCACAACGCCACAAACGATAAAAGACCTGAAATATAGATTTCTCTTTTTCTTCTCAGCCCTCCTCCATGTCGGTCTCTTTATCAGTCTATTTGTGCTTTCCAACTATTCCCGTCTGCCATCATTGACAGCCGTCTATATTTCAGTCTTCGGTGACAGTGCACTGACGGGAAAAAAAAAATCTAATTTAAGTTGCGACATTTTCTTCCACAGCACAAAATGACAGGACTGTTCCAATAATTAATTAAATTGGACCACCAACACAGAATCTCCTTTCAGTTTATGTCATCAAATGCTTGACCCTAAATCTTTAGGAACATTGTAAGATAATTCTTAAAGTTTGATAATGGTCTCTTTATGAATACGCACTGCTGCCACAGTGACACTTTACCCGTCATAGGTCTTTGTAATGAATATCAAGTAAATGGTCTGTAAGAAATTTTTTTCTCTGTAGTTTGGTAGCTGTGTTTCCAGGTTTCACGTAATCCATTTATTCTAATTAGCAGAAAGCCGACATAGCTGAAATTAGGGATTTCTTTCAGTTGAAAACGAATGTCGCTGTATGTTATATGAAAGGGTCAATGCTGTGATGAATTTGATACCAGGCATTTTCACAAACAACTCTGTACAGCTTCAATGTGCCTAAACCAAAAATGTCTGAGCCTTTGAAACATTTATCACCACATCTAAGGTGTTATGTTTGCAACTGCAAAACATTGAGTTTACAGAATTAAATGATAGACACAGCAAGCAATGTATATGAATCTATTGTACCAGCTGTTAACTTTAATTGTATGTTTTGGTCATGATTATTCAGAGTAAGGGATCAACAGAGGACCTATTGTCTTGTCTTTTGTGAGTCATCAGGAGACAAACAGTTATGAAGAAGCAGTCGAAAGAAAATAACTTTGGTTTACATGACTCGATGAAACAAGCATTTTACGTGGAGTATACTCAAAGTCAAGCATATTCCTAGAAACATAATGGTCAAAATTAAGCATTTTCAAAAATTTCAGTTCTTTGTATGAAACCTGTATGAATTTATATTTTACATACTGATGAAGTTATTCCAAATGTGACTGATAAATTGGACACATTCAGTCAGGAGATCGACATGATTACTTTGTGCAGTGTCAGAGAGAGAATGAGGAAATGAAACAGAAGAGAAAAAATGGAGGCAGCCTTTCAGCTTATAATTCTGATTTCATATTTCTACCTCGGGAACACTGCTCACATTGCTACCATTGTAAAAAAAAAAAAAAAGAACAAAAGAAAAAGAAAGTATTACTGGTGTTTTTTCTGTCCGTCAACCATGCAGGTCATTCTTCTCTATAAAATATTCCTGCCAATGTTTGCACAATGTCGGCATAAAGAAATCAGAGCCTTTAATCTTTGTACAGTATGAATAACAATTTCCACAGATGTGAACATTTTCTGACAACTAATATAATCCAACAAGGTATATAGAAAGATTTGTCACAGTTACTGTACATACTAAATTGCACATTATATTGTGCTTCACTGCCTGTCATTCACCTGAGATTCACAGTAAGAAATGGAAGGCCATTCCAGGAAATAATCTCTCAAAACAGTCTGCTTTAAAAACTTTACTGTCACATCCATGTCTTCTTATTTGGGGCGCCTTTGTCAGCTGGGACAGTACTTAATTTCAATCTGTCTTTGACATTATGAAGTTTAAAGTCTTAAAGTGATGCAAAAGTTATTGGGGACAACTGAAAGTCATAGAAAAGTGATAAAGCTCTGAAGGACAGAACTGTTCTAATTTAAGATGAAAAGTTTCAAGGGGGCACTTTTGTGCTGATGTTATTACTACTCTGACTGACCTGTTGGCATTGAGATTGAGTTTCTCCTCTGTGTCTTTTAGGAGCTGTTCAAAGTCCTGCTCACTGGAAACCCCTGGAACCAGCAGCTCAACAAAGGCATGATCCTGAGGAAAATCCCCTGGCCACTCCATGCTGCTCTGCAGGGAAACAGGAGCTATGGAGAGAAAGAGAGAGAGGACCTTACTGTATAAGATTAGAAACACTCCACATGACATGTACCAGTTCATAAAGCAAAATAATGAGAAAGGCAGCCCTGGTGTCAGGATTAAATCAACAATTTAGGCTGACACCAAATAACAGAGATCTGGAGTGTTGTATTATCACAGCTGTCTGTCAAGAAACTGAACACACATCCACAATACGTACACACGCACACACACAGTCATGTGGACTATAATAATTTCATATTTCCTCAAACAGGAGTCTTATTAGGAGGCGCAAATCAATTGCACCTGAAACACCTGGAACAAAAGGAAGCTTATCATCAACAAAAACAGTTTCTCCCAGCCCCCTCCTCTTTCCTCTGACAATCATTTGCAGTGGAGGACCCCTGATCAAAATGCATTGCCTCAGCCTCTAACCATTTCCACCTACTGACACTACAGTGAGTTAACAAAGCAAAAAAACCCAACAAAAAACAGACCAAATAAATAAACAATGAGGTGAGATGCTCTTCAGTCAAGGCTTTAAATAAACAACTCATCTCCTTACGTCTCTGCCGCAACTGAGGGCCTCCCCCCTACCCTGTGGTGCTTAACGCTCATGCTAACAGCCAATCCCACGCCGGTGCCGCGTTGCTGGGTCTCATATCAACATTGTCATCAACGCGAGTCAAGTGGAAGGTAATGGAGAGTGTCTGTGTCAATTTGGCTTTCTCACACTCCGCCTCTCGCCCCTTTCCTCGTCATCTGCTCTGATTTTAATAATCCCTGTCAAACTCCAAACAGCTCCCCACACTCCGCTTCGCTTCTTCGCTGCTTCATACAGTCTATGCCAGTCTCCCTGACAGGGCAGACAGGAAGCTCAACATTCATTTAGCCTCCACAAAGGGAGGCCTGTCCAGCTGGACAAATATTATTTTCCTCCGCTGACAGCCTCACCAGTTAAGCTTGTCCTTTATTATTTCTCCCGCTCTTCTTCTCTTACTGTTTCCCCTCATCATCACGCTCCCTCTGCGCCACTGTCTGAGAAGGGGTCTATACGCAGCCATTGCTGTAAGGGAATAAAATTTTAAATCCATGGATTAGGAATTCAACACTGTAATTATTAGGGCTGAGCCAGACAGTGTGTGTGTGATTCTGAATACTGTCTGTTTTTGTGTGTGCTGTCTACACCACACTCTTCTTTAAGGGTATAAAATACAGACAGACAGATGGACAGGAGGTCTGAATGTGTACACTGTATGTACGCTGGGTGTCTACCTCCTGGTCTGCCAACATATCATCTGTTATCTTGAGCATGAGTGTGTACATGTAAGTGAGTGTGTGTCAGGATTCTCCAAGCAGCTCACAGGGCCTCATTAGTACTATACTTTAAATCATCCGGTCTCCATTGTCTTGTCATTAGCTCTTTACAAAGCAGATGTTGTAGGAGCCCCTGTGTGTTTCACAGTGTTGCAACAGGGACAACTGGGCCAGGCGATGAGACGCTGCCTGCCTGAGACATCCACTCCACAGCTATTAGAAAAAGGGAAGAAAGAAACACACACACATGCACACGCACATCACTGTCCTATCTCTCTTGCTGCTCCCTGTCTACCCCAGCTAGGCTAACACACAGGCCCATTTACAGTAATGAGTTTGTCCTGAAATATTTAGCAGTACGTCCCCCAGGCCGTCGCTTTAAAGCCACTTAGAGCATGTCAAGTTAAAGTCAACATTATTTTAAAGGGGGTACCTAGCAGTCTGCTGTAAAGGAAACATGATAAATTAAATAGGTGCATATTCTAAGATCACAATACTGCTGAGAACTATCTAATGCATGCCCAGGGGGGGAGCATGGCTTCACTGTTACTGTGCAACCGTGTGGTCCTGCTATACTGCACTGCCTTTGACTGATTCTGTTCCTTCCAATAAGTCCTGTCTGCTTAGTGATGGGCTTTAGTCTCATCAGATATGATATACTGATAGTTCTGCTCAATTCAGAAGGCACTAATCTTGTTAAAATATATTGGTCACTTTTTTCTTTACTACAGGGAAATAAGTGCACATAATATCTTCTTAAAATATGTTGTGCAAGACTGTTCAGAAATTGCGGCGCAACAACTTTGCATCATCATAACAAATGCCCATGTGATTAGCCTGCACTGAGGGAATGAATAATACATGACTTAATCCTGGTATTACTTGTTATTGTGGTTTTGTGGGATAATCGTCATCATTCAACAGTATTAAAGTACCCTGAGCAATGGGTCAATTACAACTATTGAAAAACAAGACAATATTGTCACACTGGAGCAGCTCATTTTGTGTAGCTTATTGCATCTCAACTGTCATGATTTCAGTAAACTTAAATAAACCTATCCCAAACATGCATTTAGTGGTTGTAGAACTGATATAAACATAAAGGTTTTATTGGCTGGATACAGAGTAAATATATCAATACATCATACACTGCAAAGATGCAGAGTGCTCAATGGGGCTGCAGCTAACAATTATGTGCATGATCAATAAATGTCAATATTTTAGTCTGTAGTAAAGCACTGCTGGAAAATACCCAAACTATAGACCCTTGAGTGAACTCATCTTATTTATTTTTTTTCCAACCGTCAAAAACCCAAAGGTATTCAATTTACGATAATACAATATAAAACAATAGAGGAAAAAACAAACAAATTAATAAATAAATAAGGATTTCAGCACCAGACTAATATTTGTTAACATTTTATTTAAATTATAACCGATTTTTTCTAGTATCTTCAGGTATAAACCACAAATATAAGCTGAAAAGTATAAGCAACGTGTCACTGAGAGAATCAAACCCTTGACTTGCTTTTCATCCAGACCTTCTACATAACATTTTTGATTTGCTGATTAATAATTGAATACATAAAGTGCCAGAAAAATAAAAATAAAAATTATCATAGTAATGGAATTGAACTTCTTTATTTTTTGTTTTCTGCAACCAGCAGCCTAAAACCAAAATGGATTCAATTGACAATAACAAACAATATGGTTCTGCTCATTTGGTTAACCTTTCTAGTATATTCTGGTGTTAAATGATCCCTTCTTTTTTTTGCTTTATTTAAACTCTTGCAGGCAATGTCCTTTAACCCTTTTTGTTCCTTTTACCTTTGTCAACCCTGTATTTTACTGCACTTTATGCACTTTTATGTGAAGCACTTTGGTGCGTCTCAGCTGTCTATAAATGCACCATAGAAATAAATTTGACTTGAATTGACTTGACTTAACAATAAACATATGTTTTTAGATTTAGTACCTTAGGTCCATAAAAGCCACCCATTAGGGATGCACGATATTATTGGCATCGGCCAATATTGGCTTGAAAATGAACTATCGGACATCGGCCAACATGCCCATATCCGCCAATATAATAAACTGAATAAATGGTGTGCACATCACCTCTCTGTTGCACCTTGTTTGTAGCTCATAGAATTATGCAGTGTTAGGGACTGAAGCTGCTTATATTTTTTGTACTTTTTGTGATTTTGTTTGCACAGTGCAGATTGAGCCGTCACATATTGGGCTCCTGTTTTAAGTTAAATTTGAATTTAAGCAGCAGTCTGTAAGGTACATGTACTTTTATTCAATTTGGGTTTAATTCCTGTACAGTTGCACTGTTCACATGTTCCCAGTGAACACAGGTTATGTTTACTCATTATGTCAATTGGCAAATTGGCCAAATTTGCACTGATTGTGGATATTAGTTGTGCGGGAAAAAAATATCGGTATCGGTAATCGGCCAAATGAGTCGTAAAAAAATCGGCATATCGGATATAGGCAAAAAAAATTCCAATATCGTGCATCCTTACCACCCATGCTTGTTGTGGTATTTGGCCATGTGACCACACATATTTTAGCCCACAGCAGCTCTGCGTAAGAAATAACTGACACTACTTGCTTTGTTGATTTTGGCAGGTTATGTGTACCTTTACTAAATATGGCACCTGTAGTACCGTAGGTGCTATCTGTATCTGATACAGTGCTACTTTGAGCGACAACACATACATGAGTGTATCTTACCTTTCACAAGCTCCTTTATCTTCGTCTCTTTTTTTAATGTCAGTCCATTACATGTGAGGAAGCAGAAGGGAGCAGTCCCTTACTGCTTACATGTGTCTACGGCAGGTATAAGTAGCTGCAACAAAACGATAAACCACGACAACTGAACAGCAAATGTGCCCCCACGTTGGTTAATATCATTAAACCAACGCTACTGTGATTGGAAGCTTATCTATCTATCGCTGTCACTGTACGTTTACTGAGCCGTTTTTTGTTAACAGCAGTGCGGTTTCATGACCAGCCTCTCTGTCGGAAATCACGTTGTCGTTATCGATCGATTAAACGCCCCCGTTAATCAATCAGTGCCTTTATGATATCCAGTTATTATTGTCGTTATTTCCGGGGATAGAAAGCGTCCGTGACAACAACCCGGAAGTAGCTCTATGAAAACTTCCGCTCGAATGGACGATTCCAACTGACAATCCAAATGAGGGGGGAATATTGTTTAATACGGAAATATACGTGGATTTTCGAACAATAATAAAACTTTTTCCCGGCACACAATACTACTAACTTGGTACGTCTTCTCAGGTGAATGTGTAGTCATGTAAACGTTGCTTATGCATACAAAACACACTCCTATACGAAGAATATTCCCCACTCTAAAATAGTTAGTTATGCTGTCAAGCTGTCAACACATGGTGCTTGGGCGGTGATGTCCCCGAAGGATTATAACACATAGCAACCTTTTATTAACACTCATGATCAAAGTCGCCATGTATGTGTCAACCTGAGGTTTGAATATATTTTTGGAAGAAGCAGCCAAACGCTGGTACAAGTGACTGTTACTGGATGTCGGTGTCAGAGTTTTGGCGCGCCTGTACGTAACTGGGAGGACTAGGAATCACCATCAGTGGTGTGAGGAAAGGTACCTGATGAGTCAGATGTGATCATGACAACTGGGAATTGAATACTGGTGAACAAAGAAGAACCAAAGCATATTTTTGGTAATTTAGTGAACCCAGAGGTTGTCAAGGTGCAAGGTCATTAAAAGCAATTCATACGGCAATAAGTTTGGTCAACTTATAGGCGATTGTTTTGTTTACATGCAAGTAAACTCCAGTGTGGTGTTACTAACTGGCTTTAGTGCTATTACATGCCCAAACATGTAATCAAATGTCATTATCTGCAGTTCAGACAATACAAATAGTTCTCTTCCTGCTTTTTCAATGATGTGAAGCAAATCAGAGTCTTCGAGTCAAACAAGAATTGCAACATTATCTTTCTGCAGTGGACGGTATGAGCTGAGCATTTTGTCTTGTCTTCGTTTTCCTCGTTAGGATGGCGCATGTTTTCCAAATCTCTGGCATCAAGGTCCGTGATAAGAAGAGAGTTTTGGTCCAGACAATCCAGCAGCTGGGTGGAAAGTACATAGGTGGCTCAGTGAGTACAGAGATCCCTCGAAAGCATTTGAGGAAAAGTGGCAGAACGTCAACCAAGGCTATACAATATAATACAGACCTGCAACTTATGTTACATTTCTTTGCTTTTCTGCGTCTGATGATTATTAGGTCTGTGTAATGTAAAACTCATGCCCTTCACACCTTAACAGAAACCCACAGTGGTGATCAAAACAAGGTTACTAATCTCACCAATCTCAGCAGCAACCTAGAAACCCAAATAATAATAATAATAATAGTAATCAAGATCAAGTAATCCATTAAATAAATGACCTATCTGACTACCATCAGTCATTCAAACTGTCAAGTATTACATAGAGCCCGAGTCAGGTTGTTTGTTTACAGCTATTTTTAAACTATGGGGCTTTTAATCTCCTTTGCATTCCATTTAACATTTGCTATTAACTGTAAACCTGAATAAATCATACAGCAGTGTACTGTATATATCCTCAGTTAGCTGCCATGTGTAGCTAGAGGAAGGAAGACACTGTTTGTCTTTGTGTTCTTGGTAAACATGCAGGAAAATTTGCCTCTGGTGACAGCCGTTCCTTTTTCTGTCAACGTGTGCAGCTCCTGTCAGGTAGATGTTTTCACCCTGAGAGAGACACTATGAATTATTACAGAGTTTTCAACCATATATGTGTATACAGTATGTGTATATACAGTGAACCTTTGAAAAGGATAATAAAGTGTCAGATAAGTTCAGTAAATTGTTGAAGTTTCAGACTTATAATAGCCATTTTATTCTCACAGGTGGGAATGGGAGACAATTTAATATATTTATCCACTTATGTCATGATGATCACACAGTGTTACATTATATTGAATTCTTTCATTCAAATAAATGATTTCAAGCAAGATGTAATTACATCGAACAATGCTTTTCATTTTACACATGAAGAGTTCTTTTTAATGTGACAGAGGAACACAATGAACTTAAGTATTTTAATTTCAACCATATCACCCAGCCCCACCCACAGGGATATATTTTACCTATAACATATCAAAACCTAGGTGTGGTTGTCTCCTATGTATTATTGTGCGTCAATAGACTGATGAAGTGATCATCTTTTAGGTCTATCAGCATGTCATCACCCATCTCATAATCCCTCAAGTTCTGTCCAGTGAGAAGTTTTTGGCAGCCTGTGCTGCAGGTAAGTCATGATGCTTTTTCTAATTTATAAAAATGAATTAAAAATGTATTCATATCTTATCATCCTGATTATATCAAGACTGCTGATCTAACTGAGCAACTTCCACTGTAGCTCTCCTTATTGAAATTCCAACACCACTAATTAATCTTTGTGTTATCATACCTCCCCTCTCTACCAGGAAAGTGGGTGGTGACTCCAGAATATGTGCTGGACAGTTTTAAGAATGGCTCCTGGCTCCCAGAAGGATCCTATGAAGTTGCCATTTCCACAGGTGCCACGCCTTCTTTCTACCCTGTCAGGCAGTGGAGGGAGAAGGTGGCCAGTGGGAGGTTAGCAGGGGCCTTCCAGGGCTGGAGGGTTCTCCTCATGGTCCACGAGCCCACCCGTAGGGCCATGTTCAAACGGTGAGGTGTCACACAAAAAAACTTTCCAATCACAACAATCCATCCATGTCTGAATAAAATGTTTCAGAGTTTTATACTAAATGTGTCCAACTTTAATCTCTCCCAGGCTCCTAAAAGCAGGCAGGGCCAAAGTATATCGCTACCCTCTTCCTTCTCATGCCTCTCTCACTCATGTCATGGCTAAACCTGTCACAGAAAACTCAAAATCCCACAATGCACCTTGCTACCCTGTAAGCCACATTGTCCAGCACCTCTTTGGGGTAAGTCAGACTAATTTATGTAATAGATAATCGACTGTCAGACTTCATAATGTTATTCTCATTTCATGTTACAATTAGATTTTTAATATAAAATGTGCAGTCAGCACTCAAGTCTTAACGGCTTTTACTTTGCTTCTGATTGGTTGCTCAAACCTATAACTGCAAGTCGGCAATCCTCATTCTCTTTGGCAGAACAATTGTGAGGACATGTTCAACATAAGGGATGATCATCCTACAGAGAAGAAGAAGTGCAGTTTTGTTGATGTGGACTTCTCTGAACTGCAGACAGAGCTCACGGACTATGTCATCAAACAGGAGGTGTGTTTGCTTTTGTTTGTGTCTAGCAGAGAAGCACTGAAGAATAGTTTCTAGTCATCATGTAATAACTCTTGTTTGTCTACAATCTGCTCAATTGAATTGCCTTTCTTGGCTGTGTTGTAAATATTTGACATTGTTAATGGGGTCTTTTGCTAAAGGGCCGAACGAGACTGCGCTTCCCTGAATTTCTGGGTTACCATGACCCGTACCGTCCACAGTCCCAGGTAGACATGCATACTCACCCACCCCGCCTCCCCACCCCTTATCACTACTATACATCTCTAAAATAACTATGTGTTTCATCAAGAAGATCAGGTCATTCAATTTCCTTTATGTCATACATTTCAATGGAAAGTGACATCCAGAGCAAGGGCGCATCATACTCAGGTCACCGATTTAACCACTGTCAGCTGATCTGAGAGTTTTGATTGGCAGGCCTATTAACAATAAACTACACTGTCCTGTCTATACCTTACCCAAGTGGATCTCCATCAGATTGCTATTATAAGTGCTTGTGTGTTTCCAATCTGTACTTTCTGAATCCATATGCTATTTGCCAGTAACAGACAGTCAGAAATGACCTCCAGGAACTTTTGATGCCCATTCACTTCCTATTTCCATTACCCTTCTGCCCTCCTCTTTCTGCCGTCCGTCTCCTTGAGTGCAATGTTTTCCCCTCCTTTCCATATAGCTCTTACGTTTCATCATTGTTCTCTTATTCCTCCAGGCTACAGAAACAGACTTCACCAATGTTGGTAGTATGATAGACTGTGGTCTCTTCATTGAAGCCTTGGACTCAATCAGGAGTGCTGTATTCCCTGGCCTGCTGCCACCAGCGCCATACCTGGTCTCTCTCTTAGAATACGCACAGCAGGTAGGACCAGAATTACCAGACTGCAGTAATTCCCACCTGCTGCTGCGTGAGCCCCAGGGGCTGCATGAAAGTTAACCTGTTTTTATTACATTTTTTGAATTTTTGTAGATCCCTTTTCAGCTTTTATATATCACTATGAATGGACTGAACTATAATTTGACATTTTTACTGTACATACAAATATCTGAACCACCTAAAGGTAATTGTTGTCTGTTCATTATGCCATAGGGTAACGCCACGTCTGTCTTCTTGAGACATTTCCAGCAGGTTATGTATAGCCTGCTAATTACCAACCCTCCCTGGCTGGCCCCAGTAAAAAAATATTTCACCCAGGTGTTGCAGTGTCCTCGTTGTAAAACAGGCTTGTGGCCTTTTCTGGAGACAGCCATCAGGTAAATCTCATATCATATTAGATTTTTATTGTCGAATTATTGTAATTACACTTTAAATATTAGGAAAGAGATACTGTCTTTTCTATTAAAAGTAGCCAGCTCCTGTAATAAACAATTTATTGAAAATGTAGTAGTAAACTAATGTTCTCATGTATTTGCTGTTTCTCTGTATGTGTGTATTCCTTCAGATACTGCCTGTCCAGTGAGGTCACTTGTCACCCGCTCCCTGGACCTGCCCTGCCAACACTGTTACATTTCCATAGTGACCTCCTGGCATTTTTCCTCAAGCTCTTCCAGGGGGAACTTCACTCTCTCACCACTGGGTAACAGCTTGGATTTCTACATTGTGTTTCATCAAGATGATAGGGCAGGGATTTTTCTCCTTTCTGTTTATAAGCTCATAATCATTCCTGCAAGGACAGAGCTGTGAAGGGATTTTCCCACAAATATATATCCAAAAAAATCATGGTACTTTCCAGGAATTTTCGCTTTCTCTTTCTAAACACAACATTCTCCCTGGTTCAACAGAAATGAAAGAACACTCTAGATTCACTCTTGTCTTTGAATGAGCTTTGTCAACTTTTCCTTTTGTCTCACTATTTTTGCATTTCTTCTGGGCTGTGTCCACTATTTTGTAACTTCTTGCCTTAGCGGTGATGCCCAGAAACATCCTGAACACAGCAAAATACGAAGAGAAGCGAAAGCACATGCAGAGGGCAGGGTCACTGCACATACAGACACTGCCACACACTTAACAGTTTGTCATAAGTGATGATTGAGAAGGATTTTTATTTATTTATTTTTTAGGAAAATCCTGCAAGGTATACCTTTAAGAACAATACTACTTGTATATGCCTACTTATATCAATCTGATGTAGAATCTGATGTAGAATATTTTTCAGTTTGCACTTGTCTGTGATTACTTTAAAATCCTCCAGTCAACAATTATTTGCTGGTATTTACTAAACTGCATGTAATATTGACTACACATTGAATTAAATATTTATGCCGCTGTTTTTGTTCTTACAATTTAGTGGCTAATTTAGTGGCTTAGTTTTTCTTCTTTCACTCCAGCCATTCTCTCCTTTCTCTTGTTTAGGGATTGTGTGCTGGCTGAGGGAGCGGGAGGCTCTCAGGCTTCAGCATCAGGATCTTTGCTGTATGGAACCTTCTGGACTGTGTGGGAGCGCTCCACGCTGTTGTCCCGAGCTGTGAAACAACTAACCCAGCTCTTGGTGCAGGCTGTCATTGAGGTAAATACTGTGGTGCTCATGCATTGTTATTCTCATTGGATGGTGTTGTCACATAACCTAAGAAAATTGCCAGGTGGTCAGAATTACGATCAGACCAGAAAAATAACTTGTAGAGCTTGCTAATTCCAGACTCTGATGTTTATTTTCACTGAAGGACTACACAGAGAGGGATGAGAAGAAGTCACTGCACTTGGCAGACACCCTTCTGGACCTCCTCTCTGTGTTAGTGGAGTTCTGGTGTCAGCAGCACTTCAGACTGAACCAGAACCTGGTGGGAAAGGGCCTAAAGGACCTAGCAGAGCACTTTGCTGTTATCAGCCAGGGTATGGAATAAAAATAGAAAAAGCAGGTAACGCTTTATAATAAGGTCCTTAATAACCATTAATTAACAAGTAATAAGGCATTGTTCTCGCTTTAGATCCGGTAGTTGCAAAAAGCATAGTTAACTTATAGTTAACTTATAATAGATGAGCAATAAAGTATATTTTAATATCAATAAGCAAACAAAATAAGATTAATAAAGGCATGGCAAAGACATAATGGGTGGGTCATGGGTGTTTGTAATGCCATTATTAACACTTATATAAGCTTATAAACACACAATAATGTTAATAAGCATCTAGTAGGGACTTACAAGGGCCTTATTACTTGTTAATTAATGGTTATTACAAGGACCTTAATATAAAGCGTTACCAAAAAGCCAATGCATATGTGGGTGTGTGTGTGTGCATGTGAGACCAGTACTATAGTACAAATGTTACTTTTAGAATTATGTTATCAAGCAGTGTTGTGTGTTTATGCTCTGTACCTGCTGTGTTGACTGTGCAAACCTCTGGGGATTTTATCTTTCTCCCGGCTCGTTTCATTCACCAAAGAGCTCTTAACACTGTATGGAGACAAAGGACATGGTCAATGTTGTTATGAGAAAATACAGGTGCATCTTAATAAATTATAATATCATGGAAAAGTTTATCTATGTCAGTAATGCAATTCAAAAAGTGGAAATAACACATTCTATAGACCCATTACACACAGAATGAAACATTTCATGTCTTAATTTATTTAATTTCTTCTAATTATAATGATTATGGCTAACATTTAATGAAGACCTAAAATTCAGTGTCTCAAAAACAAATCATATTACAAAAGAGCAATTTTAAAAAGTATGTTTAATATGGAAATGTTGGCCTCTGAAAAGTATGCCCATACTTGGTTGGGGCTATTTGACTTGAACTACTAGAAGTGGACTTTTCCATGATATTCTAATTTATTGAGGTGCACCTGTATACATGTAGGGTTGCAATAATTAATTTAATTGTCGATTAATCTGGCCATTTTTTACGATTAGTTGTTTTGTCCATAGAAAATTTTGAAAAAATGTTGATCAGCGTTTCCCAAGATTACATCTTCAAATATCTTACTAAAACATATTCACAATACTATCATTGAGGAGAAAAGAAAATATTCACATTAAAGAAGCTTGAATTAGAGTTTTGAAAGGTAAATGTTTTTTCTGTTTAATCAAATGGATTATAAAAATGGATAAAAGAATAATTACCATTATATTTTTTTGATTGTTAAATATACTGCACACATATTTGTTGTCTTCTGATCAAGCCAAAGTTTTTTCTTTTAATCAGTTCAGGTCACTCAATTAATTTGTCACTAACGGTTAAGTAACTGATGTACTTACCTTTGCTTTGTCCTGCAGATGTGTCTCCAGTGGTCCTGGCAGAGTTGGTTGTCAGGATTCGTTCTACCAGACTTAAGTTGGTGATAGCGGATGCCATATTTCGGAGTCTTTGCTGCAGAAATGGATTCACAGTTGGAGATGAAACCCTCTCTCTCAAGAAAATGGTGTGTGTGTTTGTTTCTTGTTCTTCACTCACTTCACATTTCCCATTACTTATCCACAGGAAACCTGTGTTTTTTTTCTTCAGTCCTGAATTCATTTAGCAATTGACAGGTTTTATCATAATTTGAGGCATGCACCTCTTACTTGTGTGAATCACGGCAGTCATGTGTATAAGACTGGAGACAATGAGTTTGGACAGTTCAGTTAACTTCCTTTTTTTAGTTCATGTACTGGGAATAAAATACTTTTGCTTAAATAATTTTTGTTTTTGTTAAATAAGAGCATGCAAGATCTTAAAATGCTGATTGGAAAACACACACACACACACACACACACACACACACACACAAACACAATAAATAAATAAAGTATTTGAAAAATAAATACACAGATAGATGCACAAATATAAATAATTTAGTTAACTTTTTCCACTGTGTTTTTGTGTAACGCTAAAAAGGCATAAAACACAGATGTTCTGCATTAGTTAACTTGGCAGTATGAAAATTGGTATAGATTATATTACATTTCTCTACTACAAACACAAATATGGCTGATGTGGTTTCCTGATTATATTACCTTGCAGTAGAACATCTGGCTTTCTCACTCACTGCTGACGTCTTTGTGCCTCCTCAGGCCCCTGCAGACACACAAACATCCACTTGTGTAAAGTGTAAAGATTCTGTCTAACCTGTCTGTGCCACTCCTGACAGGTGCTGTACTACCTGCCTGCTCTGGGAAGTTTAGCACAAAGTCCCACCGGTGCTTGCCTCAGGACCAGATCCACCTCCCACAGCTGCACCAGCCAGGGGACCGGCTGCAGGTCAGTTACACGCAGCTGTCTGTCAATGCCACTGTTAGTCTCTCAGGTACATTTTCATAAAAGCCTGAGGCAGAACATGTGAGGACAAATATGCAGAAGTGGGGAGGGTGCACTCAGGCTAATGGTTAAGTCTTAATAACTAAATACATTTCAAACTAATTCGAACATATTTTTGACCCTGCAGGTGCTTTCCATTTCAGTATATTTTACTAGATTTCATTTTAAACTACCACTCCTTAAGTAAATTTACTCAGCCTGGGAAATTTAAATAGCAAAAATAGTGTGCACGTTATTATTACTCCTCCTGTCCCACACTTGTAGCTCAGAGTTTTAGGTGGTCAGAAATACACTGTCTTAGATTTAGATTGGCAGGAAAAAAACTTAAATGTTTGCACTTTTCCAATGCCATGACCCTGTTTTTGAGACTTTATAAAATCAAAGACATTCTCTATCATTGTGGGTTTTTATTTCCCCTAGTTTTTGAGTTAAATGGGTTTTTAACAGCATACATGTTGCTGGTCAGATGCCTCTCAGGCATGTGTAATAAACTTACCACTTTCTTGTATCCCATCAATTAGCTACATCTGTCTTTAATTTATTTTTAGAACCTTCTTTCTTAACTTGTGTCTAAAATAACAACCAGCAGTCTACTTTGCCTCCATTGTCAGATTTCCACCCACAGATTTAAGGGCAAAACGGGTGAAAATGTACAAACCCGATGAGAAATGTGAGTGAAAAGGAACAAAGGAACACCTGGAGAGAGGATGAGTGTGTGTGTGTGTGTGTGTGGGTGTGGGTGGGTGGTTGGTTGGGGGTGAGGCGCAGAGATTCATGAATGGAGGGACTGAGGGAAAGCTGGAGAGAGGCAAATGGAGGTCAGACGGAGCATGAGGAGTTGGCATGTGATGGGTCATGCCCAGGTCTGATCCTATCAGTGTGTGCTGGCTGACAGGAGGGGTGCAAAGGGAGGTTAGACCCCCTCCTCACACACACACACACACACACACACACACACACACAGTGCTGAGTCTGATTTGAACAGGAAGCCGACAGATAGACAGACTAGGATATCCCATCAGGCCTTTGTGTCTTCCCTTACGACCACCAGCTCTCAGCTTTCCCCCTCCCTTCTTCACCTCTCTTGATTTACCCTCGCATACTAAATCCCTCTCTGAATGCAATCGCACACACACACACACACACACTCTTCATACTTGGTATCCGACATCTGCTGCTCCACCAGCAGGTAGTTGGCCTGGAGAAGGGCAGGAGCCATCAGGGAGCAGGTTCATGCGAAGGCTACTGGTTCATGCGCTGACCCGTTCCCCCTCTTCCCTCATCACTGCTTTTTACTCTTTCTACTTTCTGCTTTCCCCACAGTTTCAAAGGTTTGGTTTGTTTTGACATCGACGTGAGAGGAGCTGAATAAAACAAGGAATGCAATCTGCGCGGATGAGATAAAGAAATGCCAAAGGGCATGTAAAATCATTTGACCCTGAAAGAAAGAATGAAATCAAAATGACAAAGCCTGTGATGAATTGGGAACAGAAACCAAAAGGAAATCTTGTTTCCTCATTTTTCATGCTTGAATTCATGATATTATACATATTTTCAGCGATGTTGACACTCTTAATCAATTAACACATCTTCTGTTGAAGCATTTATGAGGCTGACATACTCCTCAGTCTCTAAGCATTTTCAATACAGTTCTCTATGTTTTTGGAGCTACTGTGATGCAGCTAAATAATTTAAATATTTGTTTATGCAATCAACTAAATGTATTGTTAGAGCACTTGTCAGTAATTCACAGTCCTTAACAGAATAAGACGTAAAAACAACATTTTTAAAAGTCTGGGTTTAAATAGCACAAATGTGATTGTGGTTTCAATAGGGAGGTATCGGTTTTCAGTTTATCTTCCTTTTCAAACTGTCAGTAGAACACAAGACAAAAATCCTGGCAAGATGTTTGGATTCATAAAAAGAGCAGGAGCAGGCCATAAAGGTTGAAAGGAGCCACATGACCCCTTTATCTTTCATTTATGGCTGTTAGAAAGCATTAGGCTGCTTTACTGTGACTTGCGGCTGCTATAGTGTGTGAGATGGCGAGTGTGCTTCTTCTGCACCACCAGACAGGCTGGCATCAGGGCACACGTCCAAGCCATACCAAGCTGACAGGCCGGCTGATTGACCGACTGTTTAGATGGCCGTTTGACTTGCCGGCTGGCTGCGTGGCAGTGAGTGCTGTTAGCAGAAGGGAAGCTGTAATTAAACTACATTTTTCTCCTGCTGGCTTAATCAGGCTCTGTGTATTGCTGTTATCTTTTCAAACCATTTAACTATGTCATTACTTTGGCTCCATCTCTTCTGACCAGACCTGCATAAAGTCAATATTAGCTGGATTTAAGAAAAGCCTGCATCTACATCAAATGCACTAATATTTAAAAAGGGAGAAAAAAATAAAAGGGGCAGTTTTTTTAGGTTTTTTTTGCATTGCGCTTTTGGTCAAATTAAGAGCAAAATATAATGCATAGATTTCTCTGTTCGACATGCACTTCCACATTACTTCCATTATTGCTCACAAGTGTTGAGTGTCGGCCTCCAAGGGCACGCGTTGCCCCAGGCCCAGAATTGATAACTGGACCACTGACAGCATGCTGGCCCCCTAAAGTAGACCATGAGGGAAGGAGAGACTGGGGCGTATACAAGCCAAGTACTGTCAACCTCCACTGCCGCCAGCCTATATGGACAAGGGACACTTGGGTGAAGTGGTTCGAGATGAGAAGCGGCACGCCCTTACACCAGACACTCTTATGGACTCTCCCATACACACACACACACACACACACACATACACACAGAGCTCGTCTCATCTCTTCTCAGCCTTGTCCCTGCTAATAACAAGCAACGTGACAGGACGTGTGTTTCCTCCTCACTGCTGGGAGCTCCTTCCTGGCTTCTGAACAAGCCAATTACCAGGGAACAAGCCTCTTCCCTGTAATACGGATGGCACTCCGCTTCAATGCAGCGCACGCGCACGCGCACGGACGTATACACTCCAGACACCTGTCAGGCTTCATGCAGGCAGATCTCCCATACCCACTCACAGGACTAGTGACAGCCCACAGCTATTAGCACGCCACTACTTTGAAGAGGCTTCACTTTCTTTTACTAGTTATTCCTCCTAATGTGCTTGCTCACATCGAATTCTCCATCTCTGCGTTTGAGGCGTTAAGTGGGAGGAAAAGTGCTTTGGAGACGGGAATGGAGGATTGGGTGTGTGAAGTGAGTGTGTGTGTGTGTGGCCAACACAGTAGGGGTTTGACAGATATTGTCAGATTTCATATAAAATGATACAACGCCACGAGGGATTCATTTGCTAATGGCACTCTTCACAGTACAGTAATGCCCGTTCCACTTTCTGTAGCACTAGGTCTCCTCGCTGTCATGCTGAAATGGTCAGTGACTGAAACTTTGGACTTGCTCATGTAAATTATGGGTCATCTCTTATTGAATTAGGTTCAGCTCATACATATATATATATATATATAGAGAGAGAGAGAGAGAGAGAGAGAGAGAGAGAGAGAGAGAGCTACAAAGATTAGTCAATTAGTTGTCAACTTTTAAATTAATCTGCAAGTATTTTAATAAGCGATTTATCAAATTCTCCTATTCCAGGCACTTAAATATGAATGTTTTGTAGTTTCTGAACATCTGGACATCTTTTGAGTTATGGACAAAACAAGATATTTGAGGACATCATCTTGAGCTTTAGGACACACTTACTGCATTTTTTTCATAATTTTCATACATTTTGTAGACCTAACAACTAATATGTTAATCGAGAAAATAATTGACAGATTAATCAAAATGAAAAAAGTCGATAGTTGCAGCCCTACACGTATATTTTCTACTAACCCTGTTGACCATGTCCTTTGTCTCCATACAGTGCTCAGAGCTCTTTGGTGAATGAAACAAGCTCAGAGAAAGAGAACATCCCCAGAGGTTTGCACAGAGTCAACGCAGCAGGTACGGCACACACACACACACACACACACACACACACACACACACCACTGCTTGACAATATAGCTGCACATTTGCAAGGAGCGGACTTTTAATGGACTGATGCACTGCACTAGGTCATCAGTGAAGAAGGACATGATAGCTCTGTCATCACTTTCAGTTTAATGAAGAGCACATAATGTATGGAGAGAGTGATTGATTTGCATCGGACCACGCTTCCATCTAGTCAGCTGTAAAGGCAACTCGGCTGCATAATCCGTAAGCCTGTCGTGTGTGTGTTCGGGGCAGAGTTGGGCCGCATTACGCCTCCTCCTCCTCCACTTGTTCTCATCGCATTGAAATTCAACACTGCGCTCTTTGTTTTGTTTTGCTTTTTGCTCATGTCTTATTCACCTTTTAAAAAAGTAATAGATAAATAAATAAGTGGCACGGACAGAAATAATGGGTTCCTCACACAAAACAATAACACATATTAGTACGCGCAGTGTGCCTCAGATCTCCATTTTAAGGATATTAAATGCAGCAATTAGGGTAGTGCTGCAGATATACAGCGGCTGCACTGGTGGAACTTCCTGCAATTAGAGGCATGGCACTCTGTGTGAACTCTTGAAGGTGTCAGAGCTCATATCTCCCCCCTCCACCTGATCAGAAAGGCCCTGTGCCGGTGCGAAGGAGCGGTGGAGGGAGTGGGGAAGGGAGGGCTGAGGCAGGAGACTCAAGGCTGTTGGCATGTGTTGTTTTTCCACTACGTGATCTCTATACCGATGCGGTCGGCATTAATTTTTGATGAACCATCGGCACAGCAGACTCCCCTCTCGCCCTCTCATCCCATCCCATTCTCTCGCTCTCCCTTCCTCTCTTTCCCTCACATGCTTCTTCACCCACATATGTGAGCTTGCCTACTTATCTGCTGCACTTCTTTGCTTTGGAGCATCTGTCTCGCCTCCTGGAACCTCAGTATCTTTGTCAAAGTAGCTGAAAGGGGTTGAGGGATTTGGGATGAACTTCTCTTTTTCAGTTCTCTATTTGCTTCGGGAGGCTCAGCAGAGATTTCAATCTAAATCAGTCTGAATATACTGTACGTAGATTGTCAAGCAGGAGCTGCTGTGTGTTTTTCATCGCTTAAAAGCGGTTTGCTTTTCGCTTTATGTCATCCTGAAACAAACTATTAAAGACAACATATATGTAACATGGTTCAAAAGCTATAGTTCTCTGTTCTTGGGATTGTAAAGGTGTTCTAGGCAACTTTATTCAAGATTGAGAAATAGCTATGTAAAAATGTGGTGCTTTAATATATGAAAGTATGATTCTTTTCTATTAAAATATATATTTTACATGGTCGAAAGTTATGCCAGGTGCATGCTGTCTCACCCCAACAGGTTCAACCACTTGTGTATTTTTTTATACGTATCAGTACATGCTGTTTACTAGCCTTATAGAATTCTAAGCCCAAGCATATTGTTACCTTAGGTTGTCAAATTGTTTGATACCAAGTTTTAAATGATACGATATCCACATTTGATGGTATTGAAAGTTCTTAAGCTATAAATAAATAAATAAATACATAAATAAAGATCTACAATCTGATTTTTTAACCCAAGGCTGTACGGATGAAACAACAAGGAAGAAAATCAACTGTGTGTTGTGTGTTCAGCAACTTTTTCTGTACCTGCACACAGTGCTGGTAGAAGAAGAAAATATTTTGTGTGCCAAGGACTTTTTTCTTTTTGCTGAGGCACTGAAAGAGGTATCAGGTATCAATTGTGACCAAATTACTTTGCCGTTTAGTTAAGCAGCAGTATCTGGAGTGAGGTTTGACAAGACTGGAGCATAAACCACAAGTCCACATGGTGCACACACTGTCTCAATGTTAAATCTCCATATCTATTTTATGATCTGTTTTGCAACTTGTGCTTGATCAATCGCGTCATTGCTGCTGCAACTCTATGTTCCATCAGTAATCACTGTGCTCATACCACAATGTAACAATGAAGATGACAGAGGCAAGGGATTTTGGTGAGCTTGGCTTTCACAATACATGTATTTACTTTTGCATTTGTTCATTTGGCAGACAGCTTTGTCTAAAACAACGTACAATCCAAGCCACAGTGGATTTGCTTACTATTATGTAAGAGACACTGTGTTTGTGTCTTGTTATTTCCTGTTGGCAGAGAGGAGAGCATCAGGGGGGTCTGCTGCTGCCCAGTGCTGTTTTTGACTGATTAAAAGGAGGTATCTTACATTAAAATCTTTACCAGTGGAATTTTAAAAATGATGGTCACTTACATTAATGCCAGTTAATTCTTCTGAGGCACAGAGGGAAAGCTGCAGCAGTCTCGATTTTGGAGAATAAACGTGTTGCACCTAGAGCCAACGACAGCCGTAGTCTTCAAATAGTTTTAAATATATCCAATAACTGGCACCGAATACCTTTATAACACATTCCTCACAAATAGCATTGTTACAGGCTTCCAGCAGCTTCTCGGTCCAGGGATCGGCAGGCCAAGCGACACTTTACAGGAGTGTAGCAAGCAGACTGAGGGATATAAAGAGCAACACATACATTTAACTTTTCTATTAAAGTGTGAAACGGGGGATTTATAGAAAAGGACAGGCGGATTTATCCTTTCCGTGCTTGTAAATGCTGAGCATGCAATTACCCCTATAATAGAGGCGTTGTGTCCAAATTGGAGCCATTAAAGTGATTTAACAGTGCGTGGATTGGCCCTGGCATTTGCGAGGATGTGTACACATGGGGTGTAGTGGAATGGGTGTTTAATCACAGCGTTTTAGAGCCCGGTAATAGCAGAGCAGCCCATGTAGAACACTGACGTGCTACACAGTACAGCTTACTCATTAGGGGCTGTAGTTTGGACTGGGCTCCACCCTCTTTTGGGGTGTTTTTGATTCTCTAGATTGGAAATAACTGATTGCATCAGTGATTGGCCTCATTATTGTTTCTTATGCTGATACTGTACAACCACCAGTGTCTGCTAACTGAGCACTTTTATATGTAACTTAATATGATTTTTACTGTGAAACACATATTTTCAAAATAAAAAATCAGTGGCAAAATATCAAGATGGGATAGTGGGCAATTGCACATGATAGTGACTTTAATTGTAACTTGGCATTTGGTGTCTGAATGGTATATATGGCCTCTTCTGCAGAGGTGTGGTGATATAATATAAACTCCTTTGTGTCTGTTTGTGTGTCCTTGCTGCTTCTCTGTGGTTGTTTTTTAGAATTTATACAGAAATTTAGTGACTTACTTTGTGTCCTTGGGCTCTGTAGTCTCATTAGTTGGCTTTTGAACATCTTTCCATGACACTTTTTAGCCTTCAACAGCCCATTCAGTGTCAAAATCAGTCAACTTTTCTTTTTCTATAAAGATACAATAACTGAAATGTGTAGAGAAATAATATGATATACTGTATGTATGTGTCGTGTTGTTGTTATTCTATAATGCTGGACATTAGAGATGAACAATTAATTGGAATTTCATCAAAAAATCAATATAGATTAGTGCAGTTTTCAAATCACAGGATGCACAATTTCTGTTAAAGAAAAAATATTTGTCAAAATAGCATATGAATTAACTATTGTGGTGCTGCAGAGATGAAGAAAAATCTTTGTTTTGGTGCAAATCCTTGCAAGAAAACACACCTTGATCACTTTTTAGATAATTTTTAATGAAATTGATTAAAAAATGATGCAAAAATGATCAGTCCAATATTGTGAATCATATCTCAATTGCAATATCAGTCAAACTTTTTGACTTTTTTTTCTTCAAATCGTTTTTTTTTTTTTTTTTACTTTGCATCACATTTCTAGGCAGAATATAAATGATCCTCTAAAAAAACAGAATAAGGAACGCTGCTGGTGTCCCTAAATACACCGGTGCTCTTGCAAATAAATGATCCTCTTTTTGATAAACAGTCCTTACAGATTTCCCTTTACTACCTGTGGATGACATTTAATACATCTTCTGCATCAAAGGCACCTCCTGGAAGAAAGGATTCCTTCACAATGAATAGGATCCAGGATTTCCAGTATTTCCCCTATATGCTTAGAAATGCAGGGACCCCTTTCACTCTCTGCTCCACTTCTTCTTCTTTTTGCCCCCCTGTTTCCTCCCTCCCTCTCCTTTCTGCCCCAGTCTGTGCGCGCTGGAGTGGAGCCCCTGTACAGGCGTGGCGTCCTGGGGAGAGCTAGTAAAGCATTTATTATGGGCTTTGCAGTCCTGTATTATACTGGCAAGCACAGAGCCACTCATGCTTGGCCTTTAACTTCCTTCTGAAGTTCAGCCATACATGAAAAGAGGGGGCTCTGGCCCGCTAATTTATTCCTGGTTTAATATTGTATCAGGAAAAAGTGAGGGACGGGGTAAAGATGAGGGGAAAAAAGGGGAAGAGGGGAGAAGAAAATTGTGTTTAAAAATGTAAATGGAATCTTTGTGGTTTTTTCCACGCCTGTTCACTGGTAGTTTGCTGATTAAATATCACGTGGTGACACTGGCAATGCCCAGCCGAGCTTTTGAACCCTGGATCTGTGAAAAATCCTTTTTGAATTCCTTTTGTGTGTGGGCTGTCTACCATAACTTCCTCTCAAGTAACAATATAGGGACGAGCGGACAGGAAGCCAGACTACATTCTCACTACTACATTCATTCACTCGCCGACTGCCCCGATATTAACTTTGTTGGGCTCCGAGTGTCATTTGAAAATCTCTGTGTCCATAAAAGAGGAAAAGAGCGAAGCAAATTAGTCTCTCCATCTTTAATTTTTTCCTCCCATTTTTTCCCTTGAAAGATCTCCCCCCTTTTCTCATCACTCTTCTTAAATCGCATCCTCATTGGCGGGTCGTACTTTTTTAGGTCAGGTTTTTTCTTTGGTGTTTGGGGACATTTCTGTGGTATTTTATTGGTGTGTTCACCATATGGAGGGGGACAATGGGCAGGACATCGGGGCACACCCTAATTTTGGATTTCTCTCTTCTCTTCCGCCTCTTCTCTCTTTTGGGTGTGTTTGTCCGTTGTGTGTGTCCTGGTCGAAGGAGAGACCCTCCTCCACAGAGCTTGCAAGAGGAACCAAGTGGAAACAGTGCTTCAGATCCTGGCGCTTCCTGGCACGGACGTCAACGTTAAAGGTAAGACTTTCTCGCTTTCCCTTTTCTCTGTAACCTCTGTCTCACCGTCATCTGACTTCACTCCCACTGTTTGCTCTAGGGTTTCGAAGAGCGATTAACATTGGGGGGGAAAAAAGAGGTGAGAAGAAATAGGAGTGCGTGCGCGTCATCATTGAGGTTAACCTTTAGCTAAAATGTAAAGGGTGTGTCTAGAAAGAGCTGGATGGGTTTGGAGCCTCAGATTTATAGCTTTACGGTGACTTTGCTGAGTGAATTGAATGCCTTTTGATATTTCAGAATGACTTTCTTTTGTCCCTTTAGGTCAAATATAATCACTTCCCCTCCTTTTTATGGAAATGTTGTGCTGTTTCAAAGGTTTCTCCGATTTTGTAATAGTCCTTTAATAGCAGCCTAAATTAACTTTCATCTTAGTGAGGGGCTTACGCAAGAGGTGGTGTCCAAAATGCGATCAGGCAGATCTATGTACGAAATGGTAAAATTACCGCTGTCACCTTGCAGTTATTTCCCTAAACGAGGCCCGAGTCAACTGAGGCAGAATAGAGTCCTTTTATGTTAAATAAAACAGAGCTATGTTGTGATGTTATTAAAATCGTTACATTTTTATTCTTCAGGACTTTTCTGTCCATTACCGTTTGTAATTTTGGAAGGAACGCTGTAAAATATGATGGGCTGAAATGCTTAAATATTTATTGGAAATGCTGATTTTTGTATAATTATGTAAGACGTACATTGGCGGTGGTTGATAACCTACATGTAACTGAAACAAGAAATTTAAGCAGTCTAATGACACATTCATAATAGCTAATCCATCTTTAGCAGCTTAATTCGGCCGCGTTAACATATTTTGTCTTATGGCAAAGGAAAAGAAGGATAAGTAATTCATCGTTCTGAAGATGTTTTTTTTTTTAATTTGCTGACGTCTACGTCACCTACAGTATTCGCTATAGTCACTTTGCAATGTGCCTCATCGATTTCTCTCAACTTTAGCACAACTTTAGTTCTTCCAATTAGCCGTTACTAGCTTATACACTAGCTGATTGTTAGCATTCAGACCTAACCGGCAACTTAGCAGCAGCAGAGTGGGTTAGCCTGCTCATGCTACAATCTGTTAAGTTTTTCATGAAGACACTCCAATCAAAATTAAAAAAGTCTAATACCACGCTTTGGGAGATGTGCATATCTATTAAACTGCTTTATTAGCAAAATTAGCATTGCACTGCAGTTACTTTTTTTTAATGTAAATTCTTGACAGAAAGTCTTTAAATGTCAGGGGTCTTTAAATGGCATATTTAAGCTTTTTATCCTTGACAAATTTAAACATTAATAAATGTGTACGTGCTTGTGTTTGTCTGCTTGATTTGTTGACCATGTAGACCATGCAGGCTGGACGCCCCTGCATGAAGCATGCAACCATGGCAGCACTGCGTGTGTGGAGGCTTTGCTATGTCACTGCCCCGCCCCCACACTCAATAACCAGGTGGGTGGAGTCAGCCCACTGCATGACGCCGTGCTAAACGGACACATGGACATCGCCAAAATGCTGCTGGAGCATGCAGGTGAGTGAACTTCACTACAACACCCAGAGGCATTGAATGTTTTTCCAAATCACATACTCTTTAACTTTTAGTACATATTTAAAATGAGAGCACATGAGTAAATGAACACCTTTGTGTATCCAGGTGCATATTTATTACCTTAGGCTAATGCTGTTAATGTTGTTTGGTCAATCCAAATAGGAACAGATTTGTTTAAATTTCTGGTTAGTTCTTTATGTAATACTCTTTAAGTTAAAACTGTGACACTGATGTTGGTCTTGCTGCTTTATTTGGTCAATATCATTACTGAGGCAGGTTTAATTAAAAATTGCTACTCTAACTGTATGTTACATGTGTATATTTCCTAAATGGGATATACTCAACTGTTTTCATATGTCTCCATGTAATTCATCTCCCTTGAAACGATTCATTAAACCAAATGGTCCCCGTCACATTGATGGAATCATATAATGTTAAAATAAAACACCTTTAACTTGTCTACCCAGTTGGCTGCCAAGAGCGCTAATCTGTAGAATTAGCCATTTAGCTAATGATTTACTGCAGTGGTGGGCTGCATGTCAGTGCTGCTGTAGCCAAGACAAGCTCTCAATTTAATGTAGCCAACAAATGCAGCAGAGCTTACTGACAGATTGAATGCTGCTTTTGACCTTATTAGCAGGGCCAGTTTTATCTTAACTAGCCTCTCAGTAGAGTGGGCGACCTGTTGGCGGTTTGTCTTTTAAAGGGGCACTCCACTAATTTTACACATCAAGTTCAGTTCATTCATCACACAGATGTGTATTCAGCCTCTGGAAGCAGTTGTTTAATGTCTTCTGTGGCTTTGAAGGCAGCTTTCCAAGTCTGAAAAAAATTATCGGCTTGAGCATGGAGAGTGCAGTTCTTTAACAGAAAGCCTGTGTTACAAACTGGAGGGATCGAGTTCGAAGACATTTACCATTTACCAGGCGTGGAGAATCTAACCAAAGACCGTATTAATTTGCATTGTGGGAAATGTAGGATCTAAGGTTTCAGGGGCTTGATCCTTACTTAAGGTTAAACGTTGGGACTTCTCACCGGGATATCCCTTAATGCAAGGGTTTTCCATGCCAGGGACCCCCAAATAGCATTATCTTATAGCTGGGGCCCTCCTTTTGCAAGATGTCTTTAAAAACCCAGATCAGCTTCATGGCATGCACAGACCGTTACTTACAGTTGTTGTTACGTAGGGGCTATAACCAAGCATTGAGCATCCATCATCATATTTTATGACAGCTGAGGGTCGCCGTTACACTTCCTCAACAACGTTGTGGGTCAGCAAGGTGTGTCAGCGAGAGGGACACACACAGGGACTCACATGCATGTGGCCAGACAGGCTAGTATAACAATTTGTTGTAGTTTGTTGTCAACAAAGAACAGAGATCCTCTGATTACCACACACGGAGGGATAAGTGAATCTTAACATGGTAAATAGTTATTTACTGATATATATTAATGTCTTGAATGTCATGTACAGCATCCTTTAAATGAGCAAAAAAAAACAACAGCTAGTGGTGTACACAGCCAATCAGTGATCGCCGATATATTCGGCCAACCCTAATGCAATGCTTGAATGTTTATTAAGAATTAAAATGTCAGCATTATGAATCAAGCTTCTAAGTTTTGAACTATTCGGTTCAGTCCTAGTTGTTTGAGAGTATATTAAGGTTACCTACAGTACATAAAGAAATATGGGCTGCACACATGCAGTGCCCCCAAGACAAACAGAATTGGTACTAGACCCCAGAGGCTGTAGCAGTTGTCTGCTTCTTCACTGTATGAATTCTAGATCATCTATACCATCTCTCCCTCTGCCCCCACTGCTTGTCTTCATAATCCTTGTGCAATCCTGCACTGCAGTGTCTGTCCAAACAGATTACACCATCACCTCATGAGATGTCTGTTAATGTCTTTTTGACGAGATTAGAGGAGTCAGGATCCGCCGCTTGCGAAATTCACACACAGGTTTTTGTGGAAATGTGTCACAACACAACTAGTTTGTGCGTCTGCATGTTTGCATGCCACATGCAGTCTGAGCTCAGGAGGGTTGAAGCGAGCGTGACGGGTGTCGGAGCTCAGGAGAGGGTGGCGTCGCTGGGTGTGCGGCGGCAGGTGGCAGAGGAAATGCGTGTGCGTTTTTCGGGGAGGGTGGGGAGGGGTGCCTGCCGTTTGCCAGCATTGAACAAGTCTCTCATGTAACATACCTCTGCCTCTGCTCACCTCTCAGTTTGACTAATTATAGTTAATTTGATTCGACTTTCCTATTAACACATGTACATATTCTGTCCTCAAAAAATAAATTAGACTGGGATTGTTTAGTCCCGGAGAGGAAACAAGAGAGCGCTCCCTTTTTTTTCCCCTCTCCCTTCCTCAGTAACAGGAGGGAGAGCAAATTAAAAGAGGTCATAGGAAGAAGCAGCTATCTGTATCTGTAAAATTAGAAGAGAGAGAGAGAGAGAGAGTGTGTGTGTGTGTGTGTGTGTGTGTGTGTGTGTGTGTAGCAGACGTCTGGCCTGCTGTCTAGGCCAGGTCTCTTCGCAGGGACTGAGCAGAACAACAGGAATGAGAATACTCCCAATTTTAAACACCTGCAGGCTTGTACATTATACTTCTTTTCTCACTCGCTCTCTCCTGACTGTTTGCTATTTCCTCACACCTTGATGGCGGGTTGTCTAAAGGCTACAGCAGGGAGCTGGTGAGGAGGTGGTCCTCCTGACTCCAGGCTATTCTGTCTCTCTTGGTCTCTTTTCCATGATCTCCATCTGGTTGCCATGGACACCATCGATAGGCCTAGCATTTTTTCTGTACTTCTCCCTTTTTTTTTTTTAGATCTTTAAGTCCCGGCTGTTAAATGTGGAAAGTTTTGGCTTTCAGGCTACATCATGCTTAGTTACTGTTAGCATCTTTATGTTGTTGTTCATTCCAGCAGCAGGACTTTTGTGCTTATGGCAGCATTTCTAACACCCATACATCAGACTGCTTTTTTAAATTTTGGCCAGGGAGACTCGCTGCACCGTCCCATGATAGGAAAACAGGCTAGTGGGCCAGATGCATTTCCATTCCCTCTTTCTTTTTATTTATTATATTCCTGTGTGTTATTCTTCCTAGTGCCTGCTAACATCTCCTGAAACTATAATTTTCCATTGAGGCATTCACCATGCTGTTTCCAACAGACAGGCTGAACCTAGCTGCCAAGGTTCTGGTAGGCCAAAGAGGGCAACACTGACACTGGCACACCAACAAAGCCTTTATTTGGGAGTGATCTCACCCCTTTGTAAGCCTGTCTGCTTGGAGGCCTGGGCTCTGTGTGTGTGTGTGTGTGTGTGTACGCATTTTTAGGGGTGAATTGTAGGGGGGAGGAATGGATGGATCCCACCCCCTACCCCCTCTACCTCAGTCCCTCCAGGCTTATCGAGCTGGCAAGGAAAGGATGCCATGGCTGAGGGCAAGGCTGACTCTGCTCTCCTCCCCTCCTCCTCCCATTGCCCAAGGCCGCCTCACATGACCCTGTGTATAAGTGTGTGTGTGTGTGTGTGTGTGTGTGTGTGTGTGTGTGTGTGTGTTTGTTCAGCTTGTTTTTACACGGTATGGAAGTGTCCTTGGCTATATATTTTGGTGTATGTGTATGCATGCACAAATATTTTCTTGAATCTCAAATGCTGCTATGAGTGTATGCTGGCTTGTAATTAAGTGTCTGTAAGTGTGTGTCTCCCTGTGCCCCTTTCCTCAGCTGGTAGGAGAAATTTTGCAGGGTGGCCAGGGCAGCCGGTACCCCTGATTGGAATGGAAAATGACCCGGAGCCTTTAGCAGTGCAGTTCAGACCTGGCACACACACACATACACATACACATACACATATATACACACACACAGACACACACAATCACACACACACACACACAGTGGAGGCGTGTCAGTGAGCAAAGGGGGTGGAGAAATAGAGAAAAGACCCTTTTAGCTGTCACCACTCGGCCCTGTGACCGTAATCGCTGATGGCGTCCTCTCAATACAGCCCACCATGTTAGTAAGCACAGCCAGTCCACCTTGACTTGTAAACACAGACACACACACATATACACACACACACACACACACACACACACACAGACTCATTTAGATGCTTGGAGGGGAAAGAGTATAGGAGCAGAAAGAATTGTTCAGGAATGTGTAAAAGTGTTTTTGTTGTTTCTCTAATTGTTTGGCTTGAGTCAAGTTCAGAGAAGGCAATAGAGGTTGCTACATGACTGCCTCTTCATTTTTTCTTTGGAATAAATCTTGTACGTGCACACAAAAAAAAAAAACACACACACACACATACGGTCGGTTAATGCACAACATCCCGTGGTCCCTGCAGATCTTAATGTGAACGAGTGTTTGTGGAGCAGAAAGATGTCATTTGCTCAGTGGCACAGGAAACACACAGTCCCCTCGGACTGCTGTAGTCAGTCATGGTTTGTCTCTGTCTGTTTGTCTATCTCTGTCATAGATACACACACACACACACACACACACACACACACACACACACACACACACACACACACACACACACACACACACAGGTAGTGCTTTAGACACACTTGGGCCTCTTCACTGTCAACACAGTAAAGAAAGTTCATTCTGCTCTGCACTTATTTCCCTGTGGGTCTTGAACTGGCAACAACGAGGAGCTGAGCACTCGTACTATTAGAGGTGAGGCTGTGTTTGGAGCCCTCGGCTTCACTCGGGTGTGTTGATGTTTCAACTGCGGGTTTCTCCAGGCTGTATTTCAAGGACTTCCCTCGCTGGGAATTTTTGACTAGATTCTTCTTCCTTCTCATCTCTTTCTGCCTCTCTCTCTCACACTATCCACCCCCAAACCTTTCTTTCTGTGTTTTGGGGTGGTTGCCAGGATTAAGTCTGAAGCTCCATCCAACACTCTCCCCGGTCATTCCTTGAAACCGTCCAAGAGAAGAAAGAGACCTCTTTTCAGATCAGCCCTATGTGTGTTTTTTTATACAGATGAGGGCCATCAAAACAAGGCCATGATGATTTTGCGTATTTGTTACCAAAGGTTTATTGCAGGCTATTGTTGCCCAGCACCAGCTTTTAAAGTGCACAAACACACACATACCTTGCTCTATTCTCCTTTTTAAACGGCTGAAGTATTTGGTGAGCATGAACGCTCCAGGGAGCTAGCGTTCGTGAAAAGGAAGGGGCATAGGCCAAGGAACATTATTTTTTAAGTATTTTTTCATGTATCTTGCTGTCCTTTTTCGCCTAGAAGGTTCAGCTGGAGTTTAATGTCATACATTTATTTGTAAAGACCACATCAAAATTGAGAGTTGTGGATTTCTAAGCTTTGAAAACATGCTCTACCATCTGCAAAGCCAAGTTTCAAGGTTTAGTTCATTTCTTTTGTCCGCTTCCAGGCCTGTTAGATTCTGCATCCAAAGGCTAGTGGGTAGGCTGAATGTGTTGGAGAGACCCATGGATGAGGCAGGAGTCCAAGGTTCAGGTGCAGAGTAGTTTTATTTTCTCTAAGGTTTCTTACCACGAAATATGTGGTTTGGTGAGACACCCACGGCTTCGGACAGCTTCACGAGCTTGGATGTCAAGTTTTCTACAATACTTATCTGCCTCCTCTTCCTCATGCCGCTGCCTATGGAGTTCATCCAGCTCCAACTGCTCAGTTGTTCATCCAAATATGCTGACTGTGCAGGACTGACTGATCTCTGGTTGTGGGCCAAAGCACTGCTTACTTAAAGCTCTCTTTCTTCTTTCTTGTGTAATTTCTTGTTGAAGAGCGCATTATGACTTGCCTAGGACTTGAAACTGAAAGGACTTGGGACTTGTCAGTCTTGACTTGGGACTTGAGTGCAAAGACTTGAGACTTACTTGTCACTTGCAAAACAATGACCAGGTCTCATCTCTGTTGGGGTCTGTCTTGTACACATTAGCTTTGAGGTCTTGAGTGGCTTTGTGCACTGCTGCTACTCCTTCTATAACTGAAGCCCAGGTGGTGCTGCCATGATCCCAGGTTCTTACTCTTGCATATTAACTTGACATTCCTCATCCATGTGGGTCTCTCTTTCTCTGGCTCAAAGGATAAATATTAGATTCTGCCTCTCAACTTTACTTTATGAATTTACCTTTGAATATAAAATTGCTCTCATTAGCACGTTGGGCTCCTGCCTCATCAATGGATCGATTGTCTCTCACACAGACTCACACTCAGCCCATGAGCCTTAAGATGCAGAATCTAAAAGGGTGGATTTAAAAGAAACAACATGGTCACAGACCACAGATAATGTTGTGTTGTTGGCCATTAAGATTCCCTCTCGGTCTCTGCACTCCAGCCCTGAACATAACTCATCATACACGCCACCCAAACAAAATTGTACTACCTAGAATATTACTAGAATAGTATTTATTATTATAACATTTATTATTAAAATGTTGGCAGAAACAACAGGAAGATATAAATTCAGCGGTGGGTATTGAAAGTCAACAATGGTTGGTGTTTGAACCATAGACTGTATATAAGAAGTTAACATCGTCACAGTGACGTTGGATTGTGGACTACCGTTTTGAAGCAATAAGACGTTGCTGTTGCCATCTTGCTTTTTTGGAATTAGTGCATGCACAGAACGAATCAGGCAGCTGGATTGATGTTACCAACTAAAACAAACACTAACTCGCTAGCTTGGTTAGCAAGGTGCACCTGTAGTTAAAAAGTGAACAGCTGTCTCCTTAGAGTGTCTTTATGTACTACAGAATGCTGAACGAGACATTTTGAGGCAACTAAAATGATACAATTAATTTTCATGAACTGAAAAAACACTGTGAAAGAGTCATTTTTTAAAGATGAAAGCACACAATGTGCCATGGTAGCGACCTTTCGATCACAAGATAGCCACACCCTAGTTGGCCCTGACTTATAAATTCAAGGCTCTGTGCTTGGCCCCTTCTTTTCAACATCTGTATGCTCCTCCTTGGTCAGATCATCCGCAAACATGTTATACATTTCCACTCCCACGCCGATGACACCCACCTCTACATCAGCACAGTCAGTTCTCTCAGCTTCCACCACAGTCACTAGTCAACTGCCTGCAAGACATCAAAACCTGGATGACATCAAACCTCTTCAAACTCAACAGTAATAAAACAGAGCTCTTGGTTGTGGCCCCCAAGGCACTGCTTGGGAAAGGTTGGAGATCTCCTCCTCACCGTGGACGGCTGCTCTATCTCCCCATCCTCTGGGGTCCGCAACCTGGGCATTATTCAGGACTCCACCCTCTTTTTCCAATCTCACAAAAAATCTTTTACAAAGATCACTTTTTCCATCTCAAAAACATCTCCAGACTCTGACCCTCACTCCCTGACTCTATGGCTGAAACCCTCATACATGCCTTCATCACCTCCCGTCTGGACTATTGCAGCGTCCTGTCAGGGGTTCCGACTAAATCCCTGAGCAGGCTCCCAATACAGCCAAAACTCCGCCGCCAGAGTCAAGGCCCTGGCAGGACATCACCCCTACTCTCATCCACCTTCACTGGCTCCCGGTAAAATCATGCATTCACGACAAACTCCTCCTTCTGACTTACAAATCCCTCCACACCCTCACCCATCCATACCTCAATAATCTCCTCCACCCCTACACACCATCCTGAAACCTATGGTCTTATACAGGTCCGCCCAACAACCCCCCGCACCAAACTAAAAACTTTTTGGGGGCTTGTGACTTCAGCATTTCAGGCCCTACCCTCTTGAAATCTGTACTGCTTCCTCCCTGGACATTTTCAAGAAACTCCTAAAGCATCATCTGTTCACAAAGGCCTTTAGATTCAGTTAACCCCCTCAACCTGTCATCAGTGCCCAATTTTTGAGTCATGCCTGTTCGTATTGTATTGTTTGTTATTGTAAAGCATCCTTTTCTTGAAAGGCGCTTTATCAATTGAAGTTATTATTTATTATTATAAAATGCACATCGTGCTGTGTTACAGAAGACTTGAAATTATCAATTGAGACCATAAACTTATTAAGAAAATATTTATAGAAGAAATTAATCAAGGGAGAAGTTAGGTAATTTTCTCATTGACTTCCATACAATCGGACTTGTTTTTGCGACCAATGCAGTCGCCCCCAGCTGGCCATTAGAATAAATGCAGATTAAGGGCCCTTGAAGCATTGGCTTCATTTTTTATAGATGGATGTTGCTGCCTGGTTTGAACTCATACAGTAAAAAGTCATTCAACAGTAGTTGAGTGTGTTTGCTTTAGTCCTTCTTTGCATAAAAAGCTAAACCCTGAAGCGTTTGTAGAGTGTTTTACTTTTAAAGAGTTTGGAGCAGCTGTAAGGTTGGTGGGTACATTGGGAGCAGTTAGTCGTTCAACAAGAATGTTAAGTAAGTCTGAAGTTCCCAAGTTTAACTTTGCCATCAATGTCAAATGCAAAGGCTCCATATTATACAGAGAATTGTCTGTTTTAAAAGTGAAGTCAAATGTGACGATATTGTTTCTGCTGCCCAAACTGTGAGTATAGCCTGTCTAAGGCTTTTATGTGATTGTAACAACTGACTATTTTTCATAACAATCCTGTTTTCACAGTATTTACACATATTTCTGCTTTATTTTAAGGGGATGTTGCACTCAGTAACCTGTATGCAGAGAGGAGTGAGAGACTGTAAGAGAGTGAGGAGGGATGAGGATGAGATAACTTTTTAATTATCTCAAGATTTCTCACTGTGCACTACGTGTCCAGTGTTTTCTCAGGACACAAAAAGTTTGCAAAAAAAAAAAAAAATGTTTTTTCAATTACTTCTTGTGGTATCTAGCCGCAGACCCTGAAGGAATAGTCCCTATGAAAAAGGTTTACTGTGTGGTTTGTGGATTATACAAAGTAACAGGGACATTGTTTTTGGACAAGATATAATAATATTGATTTTTTTGTTTTTGTTTTGTTTGTTCCTTCAAATTTTCATAGCACCCAGAGGATGAATCCTGAGGATATCTATGTGGTTGACTTTTCATCTCTAGGTCTATTATTCATCTTTTCTTCTTTTACTTTTGTTTAGTTCTAAGTAGCTACTAAGACACAAAACTAAAATAGTGAACATGGTACTTTAAGGCTGGGTGATATGTTAAAAAATTTCCAAATGGCCACCATCAGCCCAGCAACCAGTGATTGCCAATATATTGTATATTGTTTAGTGCAGGTGTGTCAAGAAATTAAATATCCTTACATCTTGAACCTTTGAACAGAAAAATACAACCACACACCCTCTGGATTCAAACTTCTCTCTTTCAACAAACTAAGACTAGCCCAATTGTTAACTCATTGTAAAACATGCTTCGATCAAATTTGACGGAAACAAAATCAGACTCCGCAAACCCTTCTTGGTTAGTCTTTCCACTGTTTCAACAATCACCAACCCTGGTTTGGTCAATAAATAAATCCTTAATTCAAAGAGTCTCTACATACTGTTTTTCTTGTCTCTCTGTGTCATTGCAGGCCTTTTTATGTTAGTTGATTAGCTCACTGAATGTGAATAGCAGTGTTGCATATCCAGCTCATCATCTGCACAAAACTTGCATGTCCTTGCATCTCGCAAGTGTGTTGAACTGGTCATGAACAAGAGCATTTTAAATACAGGAAAATACCCACGTCATATCGCTTCTTGGCCTAGTCATTGCCATGAAAACTGATTTCATGTCTTTTTTTGCTCGTATTTGTCTTCCTCTAATCGTCTCTGTTCATGGAGTATTTCAGTATGCTCCTATCAAATTAGCTTCCAAATAGTTTGAATAACTAAATGAGGTTGCGTGCATGCTAATGGCATCATAGAAAACTGTTTATTTGCTTGCACATGATGATTCAATGCATGACATATTATTAGAGCTAACAGCTGATGGCAGTGATTAGCCTTTTCTGATTCAAGAGAGCGGTTAAGAGTTCATTTAGGGCTCCACTCTGATTATTTAAGATGCTTATCTCTCACTGCTGATCAGCATCCACAGAATCAGAGTATATCTGATAACCTCTCTCACTAGAGGTGTTGGAGTGGCAGGGGATTACACAAAGCTAGCAGTTGGTGTCCATGCTTTTACATCCCACATCCTATCCTTATCTGCCCCACCTCCTCTGAAAGGCTATGATCCTACTGTAATCTGTGCCTGACCAGGCTGTGTTTGGGTGAGGAGCTTTAATCAGACCTGTTAAGATGAAGCTCACTTGTGACTGACAAAACAGAGCCTGTCATTAGTGTAATTTAAGGTGAATTCAAAGCGATATAATAGAGATATACAGAAGATATTGACCTGGCTGTTTCATCTGATGTAACCTCCACAGGCTTTTCCCATTCCTGTTTTTTATTCTCTGAATATCAAGGTAGAAAAGGGGGGTGGGGGGGATATCACTGAGCGTTCTGCTAAGGCAGAGAGGGATGTTAGCATATTCACATGTCTGGCTGGTCTTTCTTTTTTCCAGCATCTGATGCCTCTCCGCTGGCTGCTTTGGTGCTTCACTTGGTTGGCCTTGTTGTTTTTGCTGTGGTTTCTAGTCGCTAGCTAGCAGCTCCCTGTGGATATGTGATGCCGTGCCCCTGGCTGCAGTTCACACACTCACCCTGCCTCTCTTTTTCAGGCAGCGAGAAGGGAAAGAGAAAGAGAGAGAGGATGTTTACCATGCTGTGGAGCTGCCTGCTTCCCAGCTTGTCTGCCTCAGCCACAGCATCAGACCAGAGACAGAGGGAGAGAGAGAGAGACATAGGGGGAGGGAGCACTGCATCTTTCTTTCCTTTCCTCCCTCCCTCTTTTTGCGCCAATTTTCCCCTCCTCCACTCTCGCTTTATATTTCTTGTCTTCGCCTGCCCTCTAAAGGCCAAAGGGCTTTGCGCTCTGTATGTGTATGTATGTATGTATGTATGTATGTGTGTGTGAGTGTGTGTGTGTGTAGCAGTCAGACTGCATCTGGCTGGTGCATCAGGCAGTGGCTTTTGCTCGGCATATGAATTTCCTCCCTCTGCTGTAGCTTCAGAGCTGAGGTCTTAGCAGGGCATTTTCACATCCATGTACACACACACACACACACACACACACACAAAGGGTGGTGTAATTACCCTGTGCTCTCATGTAATCCCCCAGGTGCTGTATTTATCTCCACTGCAGCATATCTGACACCCAGCGCCAATACCTGGATTCACTTCAGTCGCAGTCCCTGCACCAAAACCATTCCCCAGTCTCTAGTCTCATCACAGTGTGTGTTTGTGTATGTGTGTTAGATTATAAATGGCACGTGATGCTATTTGTATGTCTTCTGTTAGAAAATATGTAATTTAGCACTGGCTATGGCCGTTGACGTCTGTATTAAGTGCAATTGAGCGCCGTAGCGGAGCATTACAGTGCGTTCTATATCCCAGGATGGATAATAAGTGATTCTCTTGTCCAGAGGGTGAAACATATACTCGGTATGGTAAGGGAGGAAAATAAATTTAAAATGCCAGAAAAGCAAAAGACACAAGCTGATGCTTAATGGATATAAAAGGTAGAAAGTCAAGCAGGTAAATATGCAAATGTGAGAAATGGCAGACAGCACACGCTGACACACACAGTTAGCTTTCAGGCTTGTAGAGAGATCTACAATCAAACACGCAGCCGTACAGTCATTCGTACAGACTTTCAGACAAGCCGAGCCCAGGGCCGCGCTGCAGGGGCCCTCTCCTCTCCACACCAGTGTCATCTCTCTGGTTGGAGCCTGTCTGTCAGCCAGGTTTGACATGATTACGGCGGGGAACGCTGCGCTTCTCAATCTCAAATTTCTTTTCTTGTGCTCATGATGTGCATCTTGTGTATACATGAACAGAGCTTTGGTTGAGCCGTGACGGAGAGAAAAGCTGAAGGAGATCATTTGAGTTTTGCCCTTTATTTGTTTTTGTTTGCTCTGTATTCTATTGCAGTTTAATTGACCCTGTATTCTTCCGGCTGAAAGAAAAGTACTGCTTCAACATTCGAGGGGAAGAAGTAAACCTTGTCCTTCCCCTTTCCTTTCTCCATGTTCGGTTGAAAACACTCCACAAAGTGCTTTGGTTCGTGGCCCGGGCTTAAAGGCCCCTTGAAGAGCTCAGTCCAAGGCTGGTCCTTTCAAAAGGAAGGCACACAACATGATATATTGTCAAGAAAAACAGCCGCGGTCTTCAAAAGCCATCCCATCTTTTTTAGAGCTCATCCAGAAAGGAAAGATGGATTCATTTTCCAGCAGACATGATGAGATGTTCATGTTCCCTTGTGTCTGTATGCGGTATTATAGTAGTGGTTTTTAAAAGAAAATCCACATTCTGGTGGACCTGAAGCTTTCTGCTATGTGTCACGCCACGGCTGGCTACACACATTACAGCCACTCCTATTGCATGAGCGTAATAGCAAGGACAGCTTGTTATAGAAACCTGGTGATTATGACCTGCTGTGAACAACCTCACTCTCTCTCACACACCACGTCGCTCCATCTCTCTCTCCCTCCCCTCTGCCTTTCTCTCGTGGCCACTTTGATCAAATCTGTGCTCTTACGTCCTTGACTGCTGCCCCCGATGCCTGACCCCTGCATTTGAAATTTCCCCGCTTATGTAAAAGTTTATGTAGATTAATGCCACAATTTATGCAGATTGAGTTTTTGCCACTCAGGCTTGAAGCACTAAAAGGTAGATGAGCGCTGACCTTCCCCGCTAACAGCTACGTGAGCTCTCACCGATTATCTCATAACTGCTACACACAGTGTTAGTTCAGTGGCAGACAGAGAGATGGAGAGCAATTTCAGAATTCATATTGTTCCATTTTAAACTTTTTTTTTTTAACTGTCATTTAAAACAAGGCTGTCTTTTTGTCAAAATGGCATTTGGGAGGCTTGGTAAGTGGGGTTTATGTCACAAGGCACCACACATACACGCGCACGCTTGTCCCTTCTTTAAAACAAATTCTCCAGCCCCACATTGTCTGTCAAACAGAAACAACTGGCAGCAGCGGTATCAAGCAGCCTTCTGTGTGTCACGCCGAGCCTCCACAGAGCCGTAAACTCGCAAGTGGCAGCAGCATTGCTAAGGTTGAACAGTCAAGTGCCATCAAGAGCAGTTTGCCATAGAAATGGGTCTATCTGAAAGCAAACAAAGGGCTCACACTTGACTCGACCCGCTCCATGTAGGCTAAGTGCGCACAGGCCTGTCTGACACTGGAAAATGGCTTTTGAGTCTGAACAGACAAAGCAGAAGAGTGGATAGAGTCAGTAAATATCACTGTTATAACTTTACTGGCTTTGGAAAAGGGGGGATAGTGTTGTAAGGTCAAGGTTATTGGAGAGGTTTTGAATGCATAGGTATTGTATTTTAAACATACAATATTCTTTCACATAAATAAACATTTGTAGTTACTTGTAAAGAACTCAATATTCTGATGTCACACTTCTGTTGCGATTTTGTCACCCCCATTAGCTCTCTGTGTTTCTGATGATAGCAACGAGCCCACTCACAGCATTATAATTAAAAAAAATATATTTAAAAAGCCAACAGGAAAGCAGAGCCTCCATTAGGTCACCAAGCCTCTGCTCCTTTTACACAAACACAAAGTGACCCGCTACTCACACAGTTAAGACAAGGCGTCAGCTGAAGTTAGTGCTGAAGTGAGCTAAAAGCTCTGGCTGACACTGAGGCCCCAGTGGGAAAACAGCTGTTCACTTTAACTCCTCACTTCATTGTGAGTGTGTGTGTACTGTAAAGCATCTGCATTTGTGTGTATCTGTGTGCACTATTTATATCTGTTGCTATGTCCTGTCATTGACCCGTGCAGTGTCTCTTCCGCCTTATTTGATAATGATGCTGCAGCCTACAGTAGCTTGGCTGCATGTCACTGTGTCATGGTGTTATCGCTGATGCTTCAGCCGGCTGTTTGCATGAGACTCATTAACCTCCTAGTCTCACGCCAATCTGCCTGCCTTAAAATCAAACATTTAAAGTCGTACTATATCACAGCTTCCAGAAACTACAAGTGGATTTAAACTTTAAGTCACATTTAAAGTTAATTAGTAGTAGCTTATTTCCCATCAAGTACTTTCAGGAGAAGCCACTTATAACAAGAGCACATCCTTCATTGCTTTCAATCTGGGACACAACTTCAAAATGAGTTTTAGTGAAAGGAGAATATACTGAGGGGGTCAAAGAGAATTTCTTTCCGTTTAAGTAGTGTTTGCATTTAGATTTTCTGTTTTGTCATGATGTGTGCGAAGGCTGTTACATGCATGCACTTTGTGTCAAGCACTCCAACAACTGAATACATTATGCTCTGTTGTCCTTGCGCTCCCATGTTGAAGACTTGCCTTACTTCAATAGATGCATTGACAGATCCTCTTAAAGAAGTTCTTTCTGTCATTGTATTTATATGTCTTTGGAGATGAAGTGTTTGGTGCTATCGGAACAAACTTTAGCTGACTTTTGTTATGTAGCAAAGTTTAGGGAAACTTGCCTGTTAATATCATAATATCAATGTCAATATCAAAAGTATTTACAGTCAAACATTTGCAGTCACATTTGTCACAGGTTGTTTCCTCTTGCTGCAGCATTTTGAACCATGTGTACGATCTTTTCAAGAGAAGTTCATGTAATTTAGAGCTGGACCGATTTAACAGTCCTGCCGACTGTTAAATCATTGGCCTATAACAGATACATCAGTACTGGTGCATATATTAATATAAAACTTGAGCAGAACATATGAAGCAGAAAACAATGCTTAGGCTGATTTAGAAAAGGTGTTATTTAAATTGATCAATTGACTGATTTTGAACATACACTTATGTTTATATAGCTTTCATTTGATCTTTTTTTACTTTTATTTCTCAGTATTTATTTCTAGAATTGGTTGGCATTGTAATACCTTTTGTTTATAATGTATAATAATGTTTTTTTGTTTTTTTTATTTGTTTAAGAGAGCAGCCTTTTGATTACTTTTGCATAGTCATAAAAAATGAAAAAATGGTGCACAATCCTTCGATAAAGGTCTATTTTCATTCAGCTCAAAAATTCACTTCATCAGCAATTGGTGAATGTTGCTCTCTAAAAAGATATTGGTATAAAAATAACATATTTATCGGGCTTTAATGTTATTGTGGAAGCAGCCTGTAGGAGCCTTGAGTTGTGATAGAAAAACTGCCGTCAGAGTCAGTAAGTGTTGTGTGATCTGACCTTTATATCTCTGCTCTCTCCAGGCTCGGTTCTCCTGCAGCAGACTGATGGAGGTGGGCGGACTCCACTGGATCTGGTCTTGGCCACAAATCTGAGAGAGCAGCTCCTCCAAAGTGCACAGGTTGGAGACTCAGTCGTGAGAAACACCTCGACTCAGGTCTTGAACCTGCCCCTCCTGGAGGCTGGATCCTCTCTGCTGGCTCACCTCATCTTCTCCTACCAGCAAGAGAGGGGGCTGCCCAGCCACACGCAGCCCAGCGACAAGCCCCGCAGCCTGGGCTACATGCTGGTCAGGGCCTTGGAGACACACTCCCACAAAAAGGTGACTTTGGGCTGGACAGACCAGCGCACTGTGAGGCTGGTGGAAGATGCAGAGACACTGCTGGAGCTCAGCAGAGGAAGGTTCCTGGGGCAGGTGTCTCAGGCAGTGAAAGAGTGCAAAGGAGAGAATACCATGTTCCTAATGGAGATACTGGAGGATCTTAAGTCTCAGGGGAGCAGGCACTAGTAGCTGATAGTTTACACAAGATCAATGGACAACGAACTGACAAAGCTTAAAACTTGAATGTGCGACAAGTGATTGAAATGCTAACAAAAGAGCACCTGTGTCAGTTATATGCAGCTGTTTATTTCATGATGAAGCAATTTGCCAAGGCCTTAAAATATATTTTATGTTAGTGTATGCCTCCAAAATATTGAAGCCTTGTGCCATTTTCCCATTCAAGTAAATGGGTAAGCATGTGTTTTTGAAGTTACCTGTATGTTCATTTCTACAGAACCATTTTCTACTATATTTGGATATATTTCACTACATTGTTTTATATTTCTCAAACTGAAAAATATTACTGAAAAATTGAAATATTTATGTTGAATTGTCTGTTGGATATTTTTGCTACCTCAAGTTCTTGTTTTCTACAACTACTTTGTTCAAAAATCTTATTTTTTCACTAATATTTATCACCAAATAAATGAAGAAAAAACATGCCTAGTTGTGAAGACTGTTAAGATTGTGCTCAAGTATTTCACATTAGTAAAATAGAGAGAAACGGCTACTGCAGTCTAGGGCGGAAAGGTGCTCTGACAAATGGAGTGGCTTCATGTGGGGGCCCGCAATGAAAGAAAGTCAAACCAGTTGTGGCAGAAGTCCTTGTGGTCTGAGATGCTTGGGGCGCTGATGTGCACTCAGGGTCTTCGCCACACAGACAGCAGTGAGGAATGAGCCATTTCCTGAAGCTGAACATGAATGAATAAAGGGGCTTAGGCCTGCTTGTTGGGGTGGGCGGTGGAGCAACAGAGGTGAGGAGAGGGGGATTTCGACCTGAAATGTCAAAGTATTTGTTAAAAAAACAGGGGTGCTCGAAGTTCTGATGACAGAGTGCCAGTTTTGGGAGCCAGCATATAATTGTCCACTGAAGTTGACAACTTTACCTCACAGCACTGGCACTGATGACAGATTTTCCATGCAACCAGTAGCTTTCTTCAATTAGTCATTCTTGGACCAGATACGTGTTAGGGGGCACAGTTTAAGTAGTTTATTAATGTAAGCTACTGAAATGGACAGCAGCCACTGGCCCACGTGCCACACTTTGAGCAACTACGAACAACTGCACCTATAGAATCAAACTTGTTAAAGTGGAAAAGACATTTTGCAATAATCCAGACACTGTGAAGATGATAAAAAATATTTAATTTTGTGTTTGTTTTCTCTTTTTTTTTCTTTCAAAATAAGCAACATACATCAGATGCATTTAATTTCTCAAACGGGAAATATACATCATTGTCTTTCACCCCTCCTGACCAACCCACATTCTCAGCTCCATATTCCTGTCCTGAAATGTCATTGGTCCGAACTGGGCACATGTAGAGATGACACGGGCAGGCAACGTTGCAGGCGTTAAAAGACAGATCTTAGAAAAATGAGGCAAGCATACACCTACTTTACAACATCATCACCAGACCATCAACAGGCATACTGTATAAAATACAAACATAAATTAAGTAGTTAGCTATGTACAGTATTATTTAAAAAATAAATAGTCTCATTTCAACTTGGTGCAAATAAAAGTGCTTTTTTCCCTTTTACAGCTATCCTTCTGATACATTCCTTTATATTTATAATTTATTTTCTCTACATCATACAAAATAAAAACACTTTGGTTTGCTTGCAAACAGAACCGAAATCCTATAATAAATGACAAAAAAAGAAACGGTATTTGGATGCAATACCACACAATAGTTACCACAATTTTCTGTAAAATAACTACATACAGTAGTAGACACATACAGTACATATCGGGTATTCAAACAGTCCCTTCAGGCATTATAAAAAGCCATCCTTCACAAGCCACAGAGTGTGTTTGTTGAGGAGACTATAATCAGTCTGCGACGCTGCTCTTAGGGGACAGTCTGTTGTTGTCTTTCAAGTGGATTCCTCAAAACAACAAAACAAAATCAATGGCCCTCTGGAGTGACAGTTCCAAGCCTGTTGATATTTAAGCATGGAGATGGATGGGTAAAGAGGGAGGGAGGGAGAAGTTACAGGCGATGGCAAGCAGACAGACAGGGCGAGAGGAGAGGAGAGGAGAGGAGAGGATGACAAAATGGCAGAGGAGAGCTCTCGTTGTGGTGGGGAGGGGGTGAAGACTGATACAGATAGACTGAGAGACAGACGAACAGACAGACAAAGGGAACACAAAGATGGAGAAGGGGGGAGGAAGATGGAGGCAGGGATCAGCAGGATGAGAGGAGACCTCCTCAAATGTAGCCTGAGCTGTGATCTTTCAACAGATGCTCAGCAAGAAGCCCAGGAGACCGTCCCTTCAGACAGGGTCGCAACCCCGCTCACTGACGAATGAGGGAACCGCAGAGAGAGCAAACGGAGAGAAGCATGATGGGAAGAGGGATCTGAAATAGCATAAAACGTGCACACACATCCTTCCGTCCCTGACATCTCAGGCCTAAGTCCCCTCAGAGCCTTGTCTTGTCACACAGCAACTTGCTGCTCATCTAGCTGACGGCCTTCTACACCAGCAAACTCCACACCACATAACAGCTGGCACTTCTGCACCGCACACACACACACCGTTTTACATGCTGACACACATCGACTGAGTCTACGCATCAGTCTACAGCTGGAGGGGAGATACAATTGTAACACACACCAACGCTGAGAAAAGCAACGTGTCTTTGATTGCATAAACGTGTATACGCAAACACTCTTACATGCACAGTTCACATACACAAGCCTCTGTCTCTGGAAAGACAGATCAAAGTTGAGCTGTGGGCACAGGAGGTGGGGCAGATGGAGAGGGCGGCCAGCCCGGGGCACAGCATCACAGAGAGCATGTTTGTGTGAGTGTGTGTGCCTGAGAGGGAGTAGAATGTGCCTGCTCAAATGGGATGTTATGCTTTCATCTGTGAGCAAGTAGGTACAGTATGTGTACGCGAGAACTCTTAAAGAAGCAGTGTATTCACGTGAGAGGATAGGTTTTTTTATTTTTATTTTGGTGTCTGCGTGTGTGTGTGTGTGTGTTTGTGTGTGCGTGTGTTTGTGTGTATGCTTTCTTGTGTGGTCACCGAAACGCAAACACACGAGAGATGAGAGGAAAGGAGACCAGCCTTTCAAACAAGATTAGGGCTGTGGCTGCCTAAAGGCCTGCCTGCCTGGCGACACTGCATAGACTGGGTGACATCTATATTAACACCACGACAGCAGAAGGCCCAGTCTGCTGCACCTCCTGACAGACAGAAGGTGTCTCAATGACTGACTGACAGGGGTCTTTGACCAGTTTTTAAGGGTTTTAATGAGGCTACTGCTAAATTATCTGGACATTTAGTAGTGATAAAGGTTTGGGGAAAAAACCCCAACAGCCTAATACTCTACAGTGTTGTTCTTTTTTTACCCTCTGGGTATTATTTAATGATGATTATGCAATCACAATCTATTTTAAGAAGAACAGACTCACTGTACTTTAATCTAATACCATTGCCCACTGTGGTTTGATTTTTTTTTTTTTTGGATTGATATCTATTAAAAAAGCAAATTTGGCCATTGTATTAAAGCACAGACAGATACCACCATAAGCCTTCAGCCTGTTGGTCCAGGTTTGTGTTTGTGTAGAAGGACATATCTGGAGGCTACTACCATAATTGCTAATCAACTTGGCTGGCTGAGTTAAGTGGAAACAATCCAAATTACTGCCAGTGAACATAACATCATTACCACATCCAAGAGAGGAAGAAAACAAAAGCTACTTCAGTACAAAAACAATTAGAAAATGTGAGCATATTACCAAAATCATTTAATAACTACAATATGAGCTAAAAAAAAAAAAAGGAAAGAAAAGAAAAAACTTGAAAAGTATATTGCAAAGTCATAATGCAGAATGTTAGTATAAGGCTTGTATTTTAATAAACACAGATGCACTGAAAATGTCTTTTTTGGATGGTGAGCATCAATGTTGAACTCGTTTTACTCGTTGTGTGACACTAGTCACTTGTGGCGAGCAAATGGAGTCCCCCGAGCTGTCAGAGTGATGGAGAGAAGAAAAGGAGGAGCGGCTCACATGGTGGGAAAAAAGGTCATTCCATCCATCCTTTCCACTCGCCTTTAAAATCAATCAAAATGGTGATATGAATATTTCTTGTACTCTTGGGGGGGGTTTTATACAAAAAACTACACTCCAGGAAACTGTACTGTACGTATGAGCAATTAAAGACAGAAAAAAAATGTTTAAGAGAAGAAAATAGGAAAGAAAAAAAAAGGAAAGATAGCTGAGCCAAGCTGGTCCGGAGCTGTCTTCCTCTGCTCCTCAGTGTCCAGTAATAGACCACGAGAAGAAAAGTGGAGAAGAGAAGAGTTGGTGGGCGGACACAGTCATCTACCCGGGGTTGTTTTTCTTCCTTTTATTTGGACTGGGATTGGGATCCAGTTTCAGCTCTCGGTACTGCACCTGTTAAAACACACAGAAACACACACACACACACACAGGCATGCACGCATGTGCGCGCACACACACACACACGCAGAAAAACACACACCACCCGGTCAGGTGGAAAGAGCAAAGGATGCTTGAATAGCACAGAAACCCTCCAGAGGCTCTCTGAGTCCAGCTGTGTGGAACAGTGGCCTCAGGGAAGGGATTACACACTGATTACAACACACACATACACACACAGATGCACACAAAACACACATGCACACACACACACACACACATACACACACTCATGCAAAAACACAATCCATGTACACTGTTCAAAGCTCCAAATACACTGCACACAGACGCACACGGATATACATGAACACACATACTTCCGCAGATGTGGGACAGTGGCCTAAGGGAAGGGATCACACAAACAAACAGAGAACAGGGCAAGGCCTCATGGGAAAGCTTGGAGAGACAACAGAGTCATCTCAGCATGGCAAGATGGTTAGGAGAGAAAGGGCAGAGAGATGGGAAGGAGACAGAAGTCAGAAAAAACGCAAAGTAACCCTTTCAAAACCAAAGTTGTGCTTAGCTGGGAGTCATGGTTATTACAGTACCAATTTGTTACTGATCACAGATACATACTGCACTACATGTCAGGGGAATTTTAGATTGAAATATTTAATGAAAGACAAAATTATTAACTCTCAGTCCATGTGCTGTTAAAAAAATAGCTTCTCTGACAAAAATCCAAATTTTCATTCGAAAATATATAATATTTACTGGACAGACAATGTAAAAAAACAAGCACACAAGAGATTGTCTCTAGTTTTCATCATCATCATCATCATTTTAACATTCATGGTACAAAAACAATGTACAATCTATTCTACATCCTTATAATTTCACTAAGGCTGGCCGAACTGCAGACAGCAGCAGTTAACAGGAAGCAGTCCGAAAGCAACAGTTAAGTAAGTATAAGACCAAAACCGATGGATTTGCTGCATGTCTACATAATCTGTGGTGCTACCTTAGCTTAAACTTTAACAAGCAGTTTGACATTTTGGAAAATTCACTTTACTTTTTTAGAGACTTTAATGAGAAGACCAACGCTCTCATATCAGCTGTCAGCTAAATATGGAGCTATACCTAACAGCTGATTAGCTTAGCAGAAAGACTGAAAACAGCTAGCCTCGCTCTGTCCAAAGATAACAAAATCCACTTGTATGTATCTGATAAAAATAGTTACAAGGGTGGTATCTTCTCATTTATCTCACGACAAGAAAATTAATTCCCCAAACTTTCAAAACTATTCCTTTAATCCTGTAATGCAATGTTTTGGCCTTGGTGTATTCGTTAGTTTACTAACTAAAACATTACATGTCTAATAACTATGGACTGTATAAAAGAAGTGGATGAAGTCACCACGACATCACTTTGGCATTTTGTCAAGATAAAGCATACCCTGCCTAATCATCTATTTTACTCTACGGACAAACAGACTAAAGAACAGTTTCTTTCCCACAGCAGTACGTACTCTAAATGGACAATAACACATCGCAACTTTATCTTTTAACTTTAAACTACTTATTAGCTTTTTAGACTATTTATTACGTGTGCGTAATGTCTGAATGCCTTTTTAAGCACCTTATATATGAGAAGCACACGTACATTTTGTTGTATATTTTTTTAATACAATGACAATAAAGGAAATCGTGAATATTGAATCTATTTTACTCTAAATGGGACCATAATTTACTAAATGAACATCATGCTGTATTGACGACAACTTGAAACTAGTGATTCAGACCATAAACTCATTAGGAAAATGTTTAAAGAGGTTATAAACTAAGTGAGAAGCATTTTCTCACTTTCTTACAATTGGACTTATTTTTACAACCTATGCAGTCACCCCCTGCTGGTCATTAGTAAGAAGACTTAAAGGCTGCTGCTTGCTAAGTGCTACTTTTGTCTCACTACTGCATTACTAAAAAGAATATTCTAGTGGCAAAACATTATTACTGAGGGAGTGTCACCTTTTTCTCCCAGAAGGGAACTGATTCCCATGTCATGTGATGCATTGCAAAGACGGTGAGCAGAGCTTAAGTGATGGACACTCAGACGCAACAGCATCACAGTGGCTGAGCATCAACAACCAGAGACTGTCACTCTGGCAGTCTTTCACTTTCAGATGTGTGTGCATGCACACACAAATACAGTCGCTAGCCTAGACAGATTCAAGACACTGACAAGCACTAGCCACTGAATCAGAATACTAATGGAAAAAAAAAGCAAGACTTAACAGTCACAGCACCAAAGAGCCAGTATCGTCTGTGGGATCCTTCCTCGGCTGATGTACTGTAGGCTACTCTGCCTGTCTGACTGACTGACACCCTCTCTGATTCTCCAGGCAGACAACAAACTGACGTCAATATGGCTTCTCTGTTCTGTCTCTTGGTGGGTCTGTCTGCTGTGGACGGTAAACAGCAGCGTCTCTCAGCACAGGCTGGGAACGAGCCTTTATCATCCATCTTCTACTGGTTCCCACTGTCGCTTCAATGACGGCTTCCAGTGCAATGTACAAATCTGAGATGTAAAGAGGCGTGTGTTCTCACCAATGATGACACAAGCATACACATATGAAAAGAATATGTACACACACACACACACCCCCGCCTCCCACATCACATGGACACACAACATCCTGCCACTCCTGTATCATTAAAACCCGATAGAAATACACGCACACATACAGTTTCTCTGTCTCACAGTGGTGGTCACCAATGTCTCATAAGGTGCTTACAGAGCGGTTAGGCCAGCATGTGTTGCTCTCTACGCCTCACTAGGCAGCCAGACTGCACTGATACAGATCTGGATACTCCTCACTGTCCACAAGGCAAACTAACATCCTACTAAGCAGCTGTATAAATAAAACCAGTTAGTTGGATACATTGTGAGAGAGGAGAGACTATGAGGTAGTCTGAAAGGCTGGGAGGAAATAATCCAGGAGGAGAAAACAAGGGGGGAAAAAATGATGGGAAGCGAAATAAAGACGGGACAGAAATAGATAGAAAGATGAAGGGAGGAAGGGCAGAGAGCGGGACAAACTAACAAAGGAGACAGGAGAAAAAACAATGAGAGTGAAGAGGAGACTGGGTGAGACAGAGGGAGATCTGTGGACACTTGGGTGATGACAGATACTGTTCACATGTGGGTGTGGATCCTTTTATAGCCCTGCCAACTAAAGCAGACAACGGAGCAAAAACCCAAGGGACTGAGAGGGGTTTATATGGCCCCATCTGTGTGTGTCTGTATATGCATGTGTGTCTGTGTGCGGTGGTAGTTTGGTTAGGGGACCATGACAGTCCTGGCAGAGTGCCCACATTGACTGCGATCAATGACAGTGGTGCATCCATGGATGAACAAATGAGTGAATGGTTGAATGATTTAATTCACTCACTCATGAGTGAAGGAGTAACAGCACATCTGCATTTAGTGTAGCTACATATGTCTGTTAATTTCAAATAATCGCAAGCAAATTCACAAAAAAAATCAGCCTTTATCAAAATGTTTCTCCATATGGAACTTGTTCTCACTTATTGTTTGCTGCAAGCTACCATGGATCCAAAAGTAGGACAGGTATTGTGCGGGATCACTGGCTGTTAGTGGTCCCATTACACGGCCAAACGCCTACAGCAGCAAAAAGGAACACGGCAATTTAATTCTGCGCGTTGACATTCCTGTCCAAACAAAACTATTTGTGAGTGCAGAATAACAAAGAAAAGTTTGCATGTCAGTAGAAAGTAGGGTTTTGTTTCTCATGAAGAGAAGCGAAGGGGATCGACAAAAACAAAGGGTGCAGGGGAAGAAAAAAACAATATCTCAATCAAACAGGAGTTTTCTCTGTGAAGAGCTGCCAGCCAAGAGAAATGGAGCTCATGCGTCATAGGTTCAATTCCACCTCACAGGTGACAGGCCTGCCTGATGCTATACCCTTGGCTCCCCCCGCTCACCTCACCTAATAACACACACACACACACAGGCACAAACCTATGCAGACAACAAATGCTAGTTAAAGTCTAAAAGAGAAGAAAAGGCAGAGTAGGCGATGAGAAAGTGGGACGTTAGCAAAATAAAAGAAACCAGAATTGGGTGAAAGTAAAAAAGTGTGGTAATGCGGCGAGCACATAAGCAATTTGGTAGCGCGAGTGGGGAGCTTAAAGGGAACATCGACAGGAGAGGCAGTGGGTAAAGACCCAGCGCTGCTCAAAAGGCTGCTCCACCCTCGCTCCTCTCCTCTCCTCTCCCAAATGTTGACAGTACAAGTGCAAAACAGGCTTTGAAGTGTGCTCTGCTGAAGGGGTGCCGTGTACCGTGCTTCGTTTAACGGTGTTACCCACAAAGCATCCCGGGACCTGCTCGGCTCTCTTACTGCCTCTCATTCTCTCTCACCCTCTCGCATTGAACCTTGACTGTGTTTTGATTATGCCAGTGTGGGCAGACAGACAAGGCGAAAGTAAGGTGGGTGACAGTGAGCAAAAAAAAGGCAAACAGGCAAGTAAATAAATGAAGTCAAGAAAGGCAAGAGAGCAGCATTTTAATGATACTATGTTATTCTGTTTTGCAGTCCTTTCTACAGAGCAAAAAACTCAGCGGGTTTCATCTCATGTGACGCCTAATGGAGCATAAGGGTTATTAAATGTTTCCAGGGAAACAGTATTGTGTATAGTTCGCACATCTGCAGATCGGAGGATTCAGCACTCTCGTCTATTGCTGGGAAAGAAAAGGCACGTCAAGGTGACATAAATCAGTGAGTGAAAAAAAAAATTACAAAGTAAGGAAAGTTTTGCCTATTAGCTGCTGTGGCACGACACATACTGAATAGTGACTAATTGGCCACTTGCAGTGAAATGTTTAAATTTGTCACAAAAGCGAGGAAGGACAAAGCGGAGGAGAGAGAGACCTCTGGTAGATGTAAATGATGGCATCTGGCAACGTTTCAACCTTTAACTATCCTGCCTTGGACCCCTGTATGTCCAATGAGGTTTCATCCCCAACATAAATGTTGTCTAAAAATATTAACCCAAGTCCCCATCGCTCATTAGGCGCTAAATTGGAATTCATGCTTATTTTTGTACTGGGGGTTTGATCCAGCTCTTTTACACCGATCATAAAGGGCCACTTGGCATGCTAATTGCCTTGGCCCTACTTACGCACTCCCTAGCTCACATGGCTAATGGTGTCGTAAAACATACTAGTGCACTGACACCTCCCAAACACCAGGTAGGGAATACTTAGCACTATAAAGGTGCTCAGTTTGGCCTCGTTTAAGAGGACATGAAGGATTCCCTGATAATGACCGTAACGATAGCTTACACTGGTAACAGATCCAAACCAGATACAAGAAACTGTTACCCAGAGAGGGACAGTGGCTTTTTCACGCATGCATGCACTACATACCATGTCAGCCTTTAACATTGCTGCTCACAGAGGGACATAATGATTTAAGTAAACTGTTCAGGTGGTAAAAAGGTGACTCTGCCTGTTGCGGTTTCCATGCACCACTGGGGATTTAGGTTTTAAAGGGTGTTTGACAGTGCAGTTAGGGGCCCAGTGTCATTGATTTAAAGAGCTTGGTTTGCAAGACTAAAGTTCCTCCCGCTGACTGCACAACCGATGAGATGTGACTCTTGTCGTTGCTAAATGCAAAGTGTATTTTTTGTGTTTTTATGTACACTATAACGATAAACAGAAGACGAGAAAACTATGAGTCTCAAAGCTGTTCCACAGTTACTGTGGTGCTGTACAGCGATGTACATTGTGATGGACTGTAGCCCAGTGTGGATGCCCTTTGAATATAAAGTCATTAGAACCTCATCAGTTCTGGCTGCACTGTAGCACCTCTAAATGATGCGGAACAGTTCACTGAAACACCCCCAACCCACCTCACATGCAGTACTGCTGGGAGAGCATTTGTGTGTGTCTGTGTGTGTGTGATAATGTGTGTTAGGTCACACCGGGGCCCTGAAATAGCACTTCATTAGTCATCCAGGGTATCAGGCATAGTGGGCCCCAGCACCAATGCCAGTGGGTGCTATGGACACCTGCCCATGAGGGGACGCTCCATTTGGACCCCAGCACCTCTCTGCATCATCCAAGAGCCTAAAGGGCTCAATCCCCACATACGGTTTTGACCCAATAAGGCAGGGGCAGGCAATGAGGTGAACCCACCACCGCAGGCAGCTGCGGGACGCACCATGGAGCAGAACGTTCTGGTCTGTTTTTAGCCAACGACCGCTGTGCGGGGTGTCTTCACAGAAAATTAACCTTTGGATCTGGTGAGAAAGTGATCAGCACAGGTCTCAGTTCTTTATCAGCTGACTGAGCAGTGAATTTAAATTGTATTGACCTTATTGACAGAAACAAGAATACCCTGCTCTAAATAATCAAACCAGTCGATCAATCAACTTTATTTGTACCTTCTGTCCTAATTCCTTATCCCGTTTCTCTATTTCCATCCTCATCTTTCCTCCCCTGAAATCTATTCTTACCCCTCTCCCCTGGTCTTACCCTCATTATTCCTAAGCCTCCAAACTGTCAGTGAAACCTGGCAACAATTACCATTCCGACAGCTGCAGCAATAACCGTTACAGTAGCACTTACAGTATTACTTATACAGTAGGCACAACTCCAGCAGCACGGGCACCAGACCAGAGCAGTATGTCTGCCCCCACCTTCCCTAGCCAGCAGGCCCTCATTAGGGGCCTTGTAAAGGCCTCATACCTGCCGGGCTTGGGCCCCTTCACTGCTCCGCTCCTCCAGGCTCCAGGTGTGTAAGGTGGCTGCACTTCACCAGAGGGGACAGCTTGGGCTCATTTAAGCCGATGGCTACCTGCCTTGCGCCTACTGCTGCAGCAGGCCCCAGTAAACTATGAAACTGTAAAACTGCACGGGGGCCAAAAGGGGGAGAACACGGGGGGCTAGCGGGGGGGTGTAGGGGGGGCAAGGATTATAACCCTGTAAAGATGAAAGAAGTTGCGGGCAACAAGCGATCAAAGAGGAAGTGTGTCAGCGCTGATGTGGCAGGGGATTGGTCGTATCAGAGGCCCTGGGTCGTTCAGCCTCAGCCTGCGTGTGTGTTTATGTGTGCGCTCATGTGCGTGTGTATTGAACTCAGCACAGCAGGGCTTAACGGCCACAGCGGACACCATCGGTGCTGGATAACACAACGACTTTCACAAGCTGCCGCTTAATTGCAGTTTAAACTGCACTTTGTCCTGAGCAGCACAGCACGGCACTGTTAACACACACACACACAAACTACACACACACCTACACACCTACATTTTACCTAACGAAGCATCTGTAGTCTTCAGCCACAAAGTTAATCTGATCTCACGGTTAATGTAGAAGCAAAACCGCATGGGGCTGGTTAACTGTTGGTTTACACTCTGTTCCAATTACTAGCATAGCTGGGAAACAACAGCTAACTGTAATTGTGTGTGAGTGCATGTGTATGGAGTCAATCAACCTAGTTATATGCTGGGCACTAAACTCATTTAACCTCGTTATCTTATTACACAGCTCCAGTTATGTATGTGGAAATTGAATTAGACAAGGAAGCTATTAATAGGAAAACACAGGAACGACTTTGAAACAATTAGATTGGATGTCTGCGTGGCTAAAACAACGGATAGTCAGTTCACTCCAGAATGAAAAGTACAACATTGGGGCGCCAGCGGCCAAGAGGAACAAAAAGAAAGAAAAAAGACAGAGGGGATAATAAACGGAGCCCTAACCCCTTGCCCGCGTCTGGAACTGACAGATGTGTGTCAAAAAGATATAAAAGATGAGACAGAGATGAAAATGGAAAGTTCACCCACCACTTGTACATCTGAGGGCACTCTGGACAGGAAGTCTAGCAGCTCGTTGTTATCAATGGTGTAAGGGTCTCGCAGCTTCTTGGTGAATTTATTCACCCCTGTAGAGAGAGGAAAAAGGGTGGGGGCAGGCAGGGAAGAGATGGGAGAGGTGGACATCAACCCATACGGTGTGTCACACAAGTTGTTTAAACATTTAAGATTGTTGTACTTTCTGAAAATGTGCATTACACTCACTGGTTGTGCTTCTTTCCCAGGTTTACTTACCAGTAGATACTGTATTTACATATAACATTACCTTTTAAATTCAATTTACTTACACGTACAAGCATGTAAATTAACTACAATATTTTTAACCTTAGCTTACCCCAGGCTAGCACAATGTATCGTAGAGGGATGAAGTAGATGATGATGGTGGCTGCTCCGAAAGCCACAATGGCCAGCCAGCTTAAGAAAGGCACAGTCCAGTTAAATGTACTGAAAACAGAGGAAAAAAAGAGGGGACTGTAAAAAACCAGGAAACATGGCAGAAGCTCAGTCAAGCCAAACACACTGAGAAGGAGTAGAGAGAGGAGTCAGGGAGGGCATTCTAATTCTTTTCAACCCAAACAAGCTGATCTGGATGCCTATGAACTACAAATTCACCACTTTCACTGGAACTGTGTAGAAGGAAATAACTTCACCCCTCAGTCTCACAGGTCAGCACTGCAGGGTGAAAGTGGGTTATGACTCAATGCAATTCTAATCAGCAAAATATTTTCAACTTGACAGAAACACAGGTCACACAGTGACTTAAAATGTTTTTACCTGTAACCAAAGAAGGAACCTTTAGCCTGACTCTTTTTCTATTACAGCTTGTAATCAGAACTAAATTCCCTGCCTTACCTTTTCTTTGTATGTATCTATGCAAAAGTGAAGGCGCCTGTGTATGCAGAGGTGTATAGTGAATAATAAGGTTGTGTGTGTGTAGTGATGTGTATAATCTAGTATGTACATGATTCAGTTAAGAGGTCATGCAGGGTTAAGTGAGATGTGATAGGCATAAAGACAGACAGCCTGTGTGTTTGTCTCCGAGGGCTCGGTGTCACGCTGGCAGTGTTTCCTGAGAGCAGCACTGAGTTATATTCAGTTAGGCTGGCAAGGGGAAGCGGGGCAACCTGGCATTGTGGAAAAAACACTGGGACGTGCGGAGCAGAGCGGAGCGGGCCCGGTGCCGAGGATCGGGCTTACGACTCACTTCTTTATCCTCTCGCCATAGGAGGCCACTTCATCCAGTGCATTCTGCACACTGATGCACACGTCCTGAATGGCATAAAGCTTGTTCATGAAGCCCTTTCTCTCCGAGTCCTGCAAGAGGACAGATAGAGATGTAGGCGAGGGAGAAAGAAAACGAGGGTGAGGGAGAAAGAGATGGAGAAAGACAGGGGAGAAGAGAGAAAGAGGAGAGAGAGAAGACAGAGGCTGGGCACAGGCATCTTTGTGAAAACAATACATTTTAAATAGCGTCAAAGATTTGGGGTGGGGAGCCAAATCACCGGATATCCTGCATGAACTGACGGAGTGCTTTCATTTCAGGCAGTAATAGAGATATAAAGTCGGCAGAACAAATCAAAATGCTCACACAGGAAAATTTGAATATGTGAATAGAGAGGCAGAATTAAACTGAAAGCCGAATGGATACATCAAACTTTAGGCGCTCTCTCTCTCTCTCTCTTTCTCTGTTGCTGCCAAGACAGCTAGGAAGTCCGGGCAGAGCCCTCTTTTGTTCTGCTGGCTGGCACACTGTGATGATGTCACCAGCCGTGACATCATTATCATCCTTTATTAAACGTCGTCACCCACCATGAAGAGCTCTTCCTTTTCAACTTTTGATGGTTGAGAACTTGAGAATACTGCAACAACTAGAGGGAGAAACCACAAACTAGGCAGGCAATCTAAAATCTACAATCCCCCTCTTACTGAAACAAAGTGAAGAATTGAAGAAGTCATGCAACAGTCAACGAGCTGCCTGCTGACTGACTGACAGGCAGGGACAGGATGGATCTGGACAGAATGAGGTGACAGAGAGTGATCGAGAGCCGTTGGCTGAGTGAGGACATCAACACGCAGACTGGTTGCGGCTGGATGTGATTGGTGGGCATGCTTAGGAGACAAAATGGGAGCATAACAAGAAGAGCAGGACAATCTATTATCAGAAGAAAGTTGAGTGTCCAGTGGTACCATCATGTGTGGTCACTTTACAATATGGCTGACTTTTATTATAAGATCATCCAGTTTCAGAATTCATGCAGAAAACCACTTTAAAAAACAATTTTCTTGTTGTTATAGTGACACAAATTTTAGTTTTTTAGGTTGAGGGCAGTGGGTACTCAACATAAAAGCCCCAACAAGGTTGACTGCAATAAGTAACAGTCATTCATATGCCTCACATCACATTCTATTTGGGACGTGTGCATTTGTTTCTTCTATATTTACGATTAATTGTATGTTTTCTTATTGTGAAAACAAACCATTCTCAAGGTGTTCTTATATGGTAGCTTTCATTTCTTTTTGTTTTAAAGAAAATTTCTAACAAATTATGCTTTTAAAGTAAAAGCTGATGGGGACAAAATGGGCCATTACAATAAGAGGTGAGGAGTCCTCCCGAGTGTAAATGACATCCATCCTGCATAGTTCAGATAAGAAAGAATCTGGACTCCATAAACCTGGTAAAAATAAGGATATCATGAAGTGGTTTTACAAGATTTTGGCACAACCCTACATGACCACCAAATATTTATCTTTTGTTAGAGAAACAGCATGTATAGCGATGGCTGTGTTATTGATGAAGATGGATGGACATTGCTAGATTAGAGAAGTATAACTCAGAGTAATCCTTATCATTATACCCAAAAAAAGACAGTGAAGCAGTCAAAGACATGAAACCTCCAGGACCCCGGAGTCCTTTACCGCATATCGCTCCTTGAGGCCAGCCCCCCCACCTCACCACAACCCTCCCATTGAGACCCAAAACACCAAGCCGCCCCCCCACTGCTCTAAAACCCACCCTCTTCTTTTTACTCTCCATCCAGGATCAGATAATGTGAAAAATGAACCATGGAGCAGTCAGGGAGACCACATGGCCTCCCCAGCAAAACCACACAAGACAAATAGATATAATTAGACAGCGTCCCTGGGTTATTTTTCTTCGCAAATATTTTACAAGACTCCCTTTCTTTCTTCCTCTCTCTCTCCTCCTCTTCTCAGTCCTTTCCTCTGAGTCCATCTGTTTTTCATTGCTCACTCAAACAAATCTCAGAACGCAGGGTCTATTGTGCTGGGCTGGGTTAGGCCGAGCCGAGCCGGGCTGGGCCGGGTCAGGACGTTTTTATTTTCGGGAGAGTGTTTGAGGGCCAGGGGAGTGGTGTGAGAGAGCGGGCGGGGGTGGAGAGGATAGGTCAGGGGTCATCGGAGTATAAACCATTGCCACATGCCCCTCGGACTGCGGTCTGACTCGTATTTCCTGTCTTCAAACACGGCTCAGGGAGGCGGGAGGTAGCAATAACACAGAGGGCCACGGAGAACCTTGTTTTCCCAGCTTCCCCGCACACTGCGCACATATGGAGCCAGGCAACCTGTTCTTATAATGGAACCTAATATGCACACAAACACACACACACACACACACACTACAGCTATTAGATAAGGTTGATCTGCACACCTGGTCTTGCTGTGTGACTCTACAAACGATATTATAGCCTGACACAGATTATACGATGAGGGCCCTTGACTTCTTAAAGCAGTTTCTTTTTCTGCTACTTTGTTTTAGACTGCAATGTCACCACTGATAGAGAGGGAATTGATATAGAAAAATGAGGAGAGAGACATGGCATTCACACATCACAGTCAAGGTTAAAGGAAGCTTTCTGTTGATATTTAACAAAAAAAATGTGAAATGTTTGAATAAGGGAGGTGATCTCTCTCCTAGACACACATTTACACATCCTCAAGAGTGGATTCACCGCTCGCATTATAAGTTAAATCAAGGACTCAGGCCTTCTGTGGTTTTGTGAGGAATGTGTGTGTATGTGTGTCAACCATTAGTTCACCAGTTCCAGTCCATGATGATCTTCTAGTCTACCTCAGGAGGATGAGCAGGGTCTGTGCGGGAGACAGGACCGGTATTTCCATCTGTCTCTTCCTGTGTCTGTCAGTAAGTATAAGTGGGTTCATTTGGAGACCTGGAGGCACGGCTAATAAAATTAAATCTGTGAGGCCTCTCGCTTTGACTTGGCTACAGTTGCAAGTCACGTTAATGCTCAAAGTATGCTACAAATCCCAGCAACTCTGACAACAGTGTTCTGAAGGATGATGCTGCATGGCTTGAATCACTCAGACAGATAGTGTAATAAGCCTGCCTAATGAGTTTAGCATCATGCATTTTAATAGACTGCAACTGTAGGTTAATCTGCAATGTGTTACGCTGACATGCTACAGTAACTGCCAGTTCAGTTTGTGTACTACAAATTGTCATTGCAGTCGGCTGACAGAACATTTATTCTTGACGATTCCATCTACTGTAAGACGGATCTGAATCTATGCAGATATGATTCTGTCAGGTGCATGTATCATGTTTGCCTGTACATGAAGTATAGTGCAGTACAGTACATATAACCCTATGTGAAATGCCATTAAGAGGGAATATAGGTATTTTTGATTTGAGGGTAAACTGTTCCATTGAGGAATAAAATTTGAGTTAAATGCTAAAGACCTTCCTGACACAACTACATTTAATATAAACCAAATGATTCATACAAAGGATGCAAAAATGATTGCATGTACAACAGGAGCAGTTACATTGAATGAAAACAAAATCTATGCAATAATATAAAAACCTTGAAAATAAGTAAGTATCCCCGGCAGTGGGTTAAGAGAAAATATCATTAAAAAAGAATACATAGTACTTCAATTCATTTTCTGGATGTCCATGGCCATCAGGACTGATTTACTCAATTAAAACATAAGTAGTCCGTCTAAAAGGAATATTCAGGCCTTTACACATTTCTGTCATTATTATTCATTCTCTTTGTCTTTTCTTTAAGACTGCATAGCAAAGAGTCTGGGCCGCTTAGAATGTGATGTGAGTTCAGGGTGAAGTCAGAAGTGCTATGTACAACTTTGTATTAAATGAAAAACTGCATTGAGACTGTGGCCCTCATTTATCAAATGAGCGCTGAGCGTTGCAGATATGAGTGTATATTTCGTCTTACGACAGGGTCCGTGTGGGATTTATCAGCATAAGAATGATTGGCTGTTGTGAAATGTGGCGGCTCGAAACAAGCGTCATTTAAATACCACGCCCTAATATATACCCAATTCAAATGGCTCGCCTTCAGAGTTTACGACACCGAAGGAAGCAATACGGCCAAAAAAATGATTTTTTCCCCCCTAAAGTCGGCTTTATTAGCAAAGTACACCATGACAAATAACAACAGGAGCGAAATAGACATATTACAGAAATATGCAGTGATGGAGGTTTATGAAATAAAATTACTTAGTAGTTATAAACTCAAACATGTTCGGTGAATATTTTAGATTTGGAGCACAGACTTAAAAGTTTTCACAGCTTTTTAGTTGCAGCCAGGAGGTAAACAAAGTTTTAATGCCAAAAGAAGAGGAATTTCTCAGAGGCAGAAAGTGAAACGCTGACGTCCAACAGCTGCAACACAACAAACTGGTTTTGTTTGGCAGCATAAAAAGTGAAAAGGAAGGAAATCAGTGCCATTGTCAGCAGTCAACTCCTAGTGAGTTTGGAATATTTCATTTATAAATTGTGATATATAAAGCCTAATAGCCTATATAATATCCAAATAGCCTATTGTTATTATTATAATGGAGAGATATTATTCACTTCTTTACATTTAGTAAGAATTCTGTCGCAGTCAGAGGAGTGTGTGGCAGCGTTTATCGGAAATGTTTCTATTTAGGCACCACCGGTGGTAAAGGAGACGCTGACGCTCTGGTGTCCGAGCCGGATAACGGTAAATAGCAGAAGACAGCAACATTTAATAGCCTCGTCTAATATTCTGTTTAAAGAATTTCACGGTTGCAGAGTGTATTTAATTTAAAATGATGTTTTGATGATATAGCCTAAACGTGCTTTGGTGTGTCACCATTAAAAAACAAAACACCACAGAGTTTTTCCGCTCCAGGCATCGATACAATAGACTAGTCAACTCTCTGATTCGGACGTGTGGACTTCATGCTGACTCAAATTTGCATACACGAGCTGAGAGCAGACGTGAGATCTGATCGTACCCTCCGCTCACGTCCAAATTGATAAATGCCGAGATTTGTGTAGAAATGATCATGCGCCCACTTTCTGTCGTACGCTCGTTTGATAAATGCGGACCATTGTGTTTACCCTGTGAATGAAATGTTTCTATGTGCAGAAGAAATCTTTGACATCAATTAACTCTCATCAGGCTGGTAGCAGAAATATTTAGTGAGTCGCTGTCTTTTGTTGGCAGAGAGTTGTTTTAATTGCGTGTGTGTCGTTTAAAGGATATAAATGCATCTTTTGTGGTTATGTCCAAAGTTTGCATCATTGTTTGGATGTGTGGAGTGTGATATATCTCAGCCAAGCACCCATCAGTTCAGCACTGAGCCAACCTGTGTACAAGTGTGCGGAGCAGGCGGCATCATGGGAAGGCAGAGGCGGTACGGCTCGTTAAAGTGATGCGAGCTGTTTGCATGCGTTAAGGAGAAACAACCCTCAGTGACACCAGAGAGAGCCCAGGGACACACACTCCCTCACATACACATGCATAGAAACAGTCAAGTCAGGCTAACCGCATTGCACTTACTGGTAAATTGTGGTAAACAAATGTGGTAAACTCCTTGAAACACTTGATTAAATATTTAACAAAGGAAAGATGCACAATGCCTCTGTGTACTCGGCTGCTCCATTTCTCTTTCACAGAGATAGCATCATACCAGAGTACATCTATATGCAAAAGTGCAAAGTGAGCAGTTGTAAACTTTGCAAAGACAGTTTGTTCTTCACTGACCCAAGGCCTAGAGCTAAACAAGAGAGAGGTCACTGAGGACTTAGCCTATTACGATGGACTCAAATATCTGTCCTATATCTACTGGGTGGAAATAGAGAGAGCCATTTGAGACTGTTTTAACCTCCGATCACATTGTTCTCCCTGCTGGGTTACGCCATAAAAATGATAAACCTAACCGTTATAATGCAGCACCATACATCCCATCACACCACGAAATGAGTCTGAACCACAAGTGGCTGCTGCTCGTTGCTGCTGTGCTAAAATTGCACCTGTTTTTCTTTGTTTTTCTTTTTGCCTCTCTCACTCTGGCAGCACAGTAAAAATTGAAATGTCATATAAAATGTGACAGGATGCTAATATGTGGCTCCCAGAGGGCATCTGAAAGCGTTCTTGTTGATTTTGTAACTGCAGAGGGAGGCGGCATCCCTCCCATTTCAACCCCAGGAAAAAAAGGGGGGAAAAAAACATTGAAAAGTTAAGCAAGTTGAGGAATGCTTTAGGGGCGACACAAATTCAATTTCTAAAGCCTGTGCAAGAATTAGGAATGACAGAATAATAAATAGCGCATACAATTAGCATCATCTGTATATTTAAAACTTGATGTGTTGCAGTCTTGGTAAAAATAAAAATAAAAAAATCAAATATGGATATAGAAAAATAATGATTTGGCATGATATTATGCTGTTCTGAGATGTTGACTTACTGCAATTAAATAAATATAAAAATTATTTGTGATTAATAAATGTATAACACTCACTAATAGGAGAGAAAGCTTCTATTTGCTCATTAGCATTCAGTGGTTGCATTCAGTTTAGTCTAGTACCATTTTGTTTGGAACTATAGGTAACAATTCTATAATAAAGCAAGCAAAAGTATTGTAAGTGCATTTCAAGATGCTATAAAACTTCTATATTTCGTCATTTATGATCAAGGATATTGTGATTGTTAATCAGCATGAAACTAATATGTTTTGCAAATTTTCATTAAAATGTGAGCAACTGCTTTTTTAATTCATTTTTTACTTGTTCAACTTTTTTTTCCCCAGGCATAATAAATCTAGCAGTTTCTTATGAGGGACATTTTTGGCAGAAAGTCAAATGCAGCATGGAGTACTTTTTATCTTATAATAATTTTGACCACTTAAATAGTTCAGTGCCTAAAACTGAGGCACATTATGTAAGCCAATAACTGCCCTTAAAATGAAAACTAAGATACGATCTGTGTCTATTCCAAGTATTACCAACTCCTCTGGGGAGCGATGAGTCACAGATTTCACCCAGTGGGAGTTAAGAGAGGCCCCTAAGGGGAAAGAAAAACAAACTTGGGAACCTAGTGGCCTAGAAGAACATCTCCCCTCTGTCAGGAAATGACAACAAGACAAGACAAAAGGCCCTGCGACCGGCCTCAGATGCCACCATGCAACCTGGCGCCTCGCCAGCACCACATGAAAGAGGCAGATGTTCCCCTCCCTTTTTTTTTTTTTTGAAGCTGCGGTTTTAATAAATAATTTATCTCATACAACAACTAATCCATGAGCGAATGTGGGGAATACATCTCTATTTCCCTCCCTCTCTTTTTATCATAAACACATAAATATCTGTTTAACTAGGGTGTTGAGATGTGCTGCACGTCCTCCTGGCCCTCATCAAGCGGCTTGCACACACAAAGGCCACGTTAGGATGTGAAGGGGCGTCCCACTCCCATAGGCCCGAATGGATGAATGTGAGGAGAGTGTGCACATGGTCTGTGTGTATAGGATGTACACATAGTTTTCTTTGAGAATATCTGTGAGTGCTGCTCCCACAAAACCAAAGTCAAACTCCAGTTTAGACTGCCAGCTGAAGGTGGACCAGACAGACACAATGCTCTCTAGTACTAATTAGTCTCCTCACCCAGCTTAGTCCCATAGCAAGGATAAATATACACGTATGTAAGAGAGAGGGATAGAGGGAGAGAGGAGAAGTGGTGGTAGTGGTGACTTATTTTCAGTTTGACCTCTGCTTCCTATCCTAAAGAGAAAGGTTTGTGGTGTTATGAGTGTGCGTTTGTGTGTCTCTCTGATGAGTCTGGGTGGCAGGAGGTTGTTTGCCACTGATCATCTTTACCCATCTCCCCCTGGGGGCCTCTCATCACCTCCACCACACCAGCCACTCCATCAGACTCAAGGTCGGATGCACACACACACCCACATAAATGACTACCACCCCACAACTTCTGCGCTTCCCCTTCCTCGCCTCCTGCTGAACGCCACCCGACCCCCGCCCAACCTGCACCCCCAGCCTGCCCAATTCTCCCCCATTTTGCCTCACCTCTGCTCCCCTGCTCCTGCGCTCTCCTTCCCCTGTCCTTCCCAGAATTCAGCCTGGCAGTGTGTGATGAATGGGACAACATTACTCTTGTCCTCTGTTGGCCTGGTTTAGCAGTTTCAGCCCATCTCCCCCATCTGTCTGTCTGTCAGCCTGTCTATCGGTTTGTCTGTCTTTGTCTCTATGTCTGGGTTGACTTAAAGCATATGCCACTGCACGACTAAACAGATTGATTTGTTTTGACCATAACCCAAAAATTAAGGTACAAATGTGCTTGTTAACGCTTTTAGATTAGGAGTAGAAATTAAGTAATTAGGTTAGAAACATCATTTGTCGTAGGCTTTTTGATTCTGTAAGATGTATGCACAACAATCTATTCCATATTTAATCAATAAAGGTTTTGAACTATGCTATATTTAGAAAAAAATATAATTAAGTAAAACATTTCTTACTCTTGTTTGATGTAAGATCGCATCTGATTCATCACCTAGGACTGAAGATCTAACTTTGGCGTACCTTTAATTACATATTCATGTTCAGAGAGACACAAGCAATAGAAACAGCTGTAACATCCACTGTTTTAAACTTTGTTTTGGAAGAAAAAAAACCCGACAGAGCGAGAGTGCATCGCTATGAAGTGAAGGGATCACGTCTTCAAAAAAGTAAATAAAATATGCATCCTCTCTGTGCTCATTACAGATTTATGACTCTTGTTAAAAGAAAAGGTGGCGGCTGCCTTCTAACATGTCTGACTTTCAAATTCAGACGACACTGCTGTCAAGTGTTGTGCTCCACATTCTGTCCAATGAGAGACCGGGAGGGCTGAGTGTGTTCACGTCTTCAACATCCTATTTGGTGAGAGTCTCGGAGAGAGTTACTTTGGGTGGATGAGAACACACAAGAACTCCTCACCTACAGTGCAACGAGTGCTCGTCGTAATCCTTTGATGCATAGTTCATCAGTCAGAAAGTTCAGTTGGTTCAGCTGCTTGTGTGTATGTGATTCAGAACAATAACAGTTGGGGGAGTAGACATTTCTGCATTAGGCATAATGAGCATTGGGATTTGCTCCAGCAATATGAAATAGTTTTGCTGTTTCTGTAGCAACTTTTAAGAAAAAGCACTCATGAGCACATTGAAATCACCCCACCACCCACAACTGCACACACATGCCCACACTTACACACACTCTGAAACACATTAGAAAATTTGATTCTTCGCTGCTTATTATCAGTGACTTAGGGGTCAGAGGGTGCGAAAACAATCATTATTTGTGAGAGGAATGTAATTAGTTCTTTTCAAAACAAAACAAAAAAGTGAATCTAAAAGTCTATTTTTGGGGAAAAACATTTCACTACACCACTCTGACGAGTAATTTTTTTCCCCTATGGTTCCTCTCGCTGCATAGATTATACCCCAAATAGGTAAAAATACACTGGAGTCACACCCAATGTCACCCTTAACTACCCCAGAGCCTAAAGTCCCACAAGCAAAACGTAGTTAACACACTGTTGCACCTCAACGCAGCTGTCACCTTGCAGTGTAACAGGTCTACAGTGCTACAGGGAAGTCACACAAAAGACGAGAGCAGCCTTCCATGCTGGAGCCCCGTTAGTTCCCCCATCATCTTAAAGAGCAGGCAGAGGCGGAAGCCTCGAGGTGGGGTTGGGTTGCGGGCCAAACGTGCAGTGCGTGGGTGTTGACTGAGACGTGGACAGGGGACAAGTACTATACACAAACCCCGACAGTACGGCAGACAGAGGCCGTCAGACAGACGATGAGCTTAGTAGGAAACCGGAAGACAGCGACACACACCATCAGGAGTCAGTGCCGGAGCCACACACATGCCCACTTACCACCATCGCTCGTATCCACTCAAAGTGCCAGGAAGCCAACATATCCTCGAGGATATGGTTTTTATCACGGCTGTCCTCCCAGGGGCCTGGTTTAGGGTCCTTGTGGATAGATTACAGTGAGATTTTTTCTTTACAACCCAAAGAAATTAAGGTGAAAGGGTTAAAGAAAAAAATGTGGATGTTTTACAGCTGGGTCTTAAAGTCGATGTTTTGGCCAATATAACTAGGCTGTAGCCTGTCGGTAAGAAGAACATTGTTCTCACCAAATGTACTGCAGAGATTGTAAACATACGCACTGCATTGAAAACAGCTTTAGCCTTGCAATGAAGGACAGTCATAATTGATTTTTCTTTTCCAGAACTCTCCACTGTTTAGATCAAAATAGCATACATAACATAATAATATTTGATAGAACTGTAGTGATTTTAAGTGTGTATTTCCTTCAACTCATTGGACTATTATAAAGATGCACCCAAAGAAGCCCCCATGTCTATAATTTTTACAATTACATTGGTGAATATAATGTAAATTGTGTAAACCTATAGGTATAATGTCCAAAACTGAAGAAAAAGACCCACAGTGCAAAAACAAACAACATTTCATTGAAATAACAAAGGCCAGAGTTAAAGCAAAAGTGTTAAGAGGATGGCGGAGAGTCAGAGATTGAAGGAGAAATGAGAGAAAGCAAAAGACAAAGCAAAAGATATGTATCTGGGGGGAATAGAGATAGTGAGAGATGATCCACCTGATGTATGTGTGTGACAAAGAGGAAAAACAAACAAACAATGCAGTGTATTTTGCATAGAGAGACAATACCCCTCTATGCCTCTTTCACCCTCCTTTTTGTTTTCATTCCTCCTTCTATTAGCAAAACATGATTAAAATGCAGTTCCTAGCAGCGTCTCTGCTCAACAACGAGAAGGAGAAAAAAAAAACAGTGAGATGGGAAGAAAAATGAAGCGGAAAAGTCAAAAGCATCTTTTACAGCGTGACGCTTTTCATCCTTCACAGGCGTTGAGAAGAAAAGAACACAGACATTCAAACTTTTTTCTCTTCCCCTCTCTCCCTCTGTCTCTCTTTCCTCATTCTCCTCAGCAGTTGGAGCCCCCCTGATACCTGAGGACAACCCCGCTGCATCACAAGCTCAATAGCCTCCCCAGAACAAAATTTCAGTCACACTTTTTCTTCCAGAGCATTGATATAATTCCCAATGCTCTCTTTAGTCCAATTACATTATGCCATGTCGCTATCTGAGCGATCGGCGCAGTGCCGTGACTGGGACTGAGAGCGGAGTTCTGGGGCTTGGGAAGGTGCCGCAGAGCTCCATATGCTATCTGGAGATAAGTCAGAAAACTTACACTGTTTTTAACCATATTCACACTGAGACAAAGTGTGTGCCTTATTTAACATTACATGGAGCAGAGAGGCACTTGCTTAATGATACACAAAAGAAGAGACAGTCGCTGAGGCAGAGATGGGGAGAGAAAAAGACAGATAGATACAGAGAAACTGAGAGATATGTTCAAATCAGTCGCTGGAAATGGCTGTGAGGCCTACAGGATGAGAACTGGATATGTGTGCTGATTCTAGCCGCTCACCAGGAGTTATATACTTGCCAGAGGACCATTGATAAATACACGCATGTGCACGATTGTGTGTGTGTACATATATGTGCATGAGTCATGCCTACGGGGAAAGCAGTAGAGGGCGGATCAGCTGTCTCAGCACTGTAGATGAGAAGGATAAGGAGATACTGTGTTGTAGGAAGATGGCTGTGTGGCAGGAGAGATGGAGATACAGAGGATCCTGTATGCTCAATATTATAGTATGTTTATAGTGGACTCCTCAAGACCTTTTAAGGAAAAAACCAGACATGCATTTAAACTTACTCTTACCATTTTGGACCACTAGTTGGATGGAAATTACCGTATCAAACTATCCATTGTGTGTTATGTAAGTTGTGCATGAGTCATAGAGTCCTATACTGTTGCAACTGTATTGAGGTCAAACACAATAATGAAACTACAATTACCGCCTCACAGTTGTATGCTTCTACTAACTAGCAAAGTTAGAGTTAACAACTAGACTAAGCAGCAACCTCCACTTGGTTTCTTGAAAGTAGAGCCAATGTGGAAGTGCCTAAAACCTACGTTCTTTGTCGTGGCCAGCAGGGGGCGACTCCACTGTTTGCAAAACAAAGTCAGATTGTATCGAAGTCAAAGAGGAAATAATCCTACTTCTCACTTGAGTAAATACTTTATGGTCTCAATTGGTGATTTCAAGTCTTCTTTAATGCAGCATGATGTTCACTTGAAATTCTAAATTGCAGCTGTTTACGTACACCTTCAACCCAACCACGCAGAAGATCTTTACATCACCACAGTCTCAAGGTGGACACCCAATATTAGTGTCACCAATTCACTATCCAACCAAATGTGTAAAATGTTTAGGATATTGAATGATGGCCAGAACAGTGTTTTTCTAATAATAAAATTATGATTATGATGTTACAGTAAAGTTGACCTTTGACTTGTTGGATATAAAATATCATCACTGCATCATTTTATCCCAGTAGACATTTGTGTGAGTTTTTGTGATAAGTAGCATATGAATTCCTGAGTTATGGCCAAAAATGTATTTTGTGAGGTCACAGTGTCCTTGACCAGCACAATCTAATCAGTTCATCCTTGAGTCAATTTTTTTTTTTTTTTCAAATTAACAGAAATTTCCTCAGGGCATTCCTGAGATGTTTGTTCACGAGACTGGGAAGGACTTAGGAACAACCTGAACACATAGAGCATAAAGACATTGCATTCCATTGCTGGTTAATATGAAATAACTTGAGGGATTGGTCCATAAATAAGGCTAAAAAATGACTTTTCTTTTCAGTGTAAGTCAGATTTTATAGATCAATATATTCAAGCTAATGGATAAAGTCAACTCTATATTTACCATCAACTTTGCACACAAGGGAGGAAAAGGAAAAAAATGAGCAAGAAACGGGAGAGATTTTGAAGGTGCATGTGTCTGTGTGTGTGTGAGCGAGATATAGATAGATAGACATAGAGAGAGAAAGAGAGAGGGAGTGCACCGAGCAGTAAGCCCGTGAGCAGGACATGATTGCAGTGTGTATCTTATCTGTGTCAGGTCCTCCTGAGGCTAGTGGAGCCTAGCTGAGCGGAGCACGAGCGCTTCAGTGACCAGTCAACCGTGTGAGGGTAATCTCCTCACTCCTTCAGTCTGTCTCTCTCTCACTCTCTCTCTTTCTCACTTTTTCCAGTAAGCCCCCCCTGTGGGAGGCAGCTGAGCCACTGCACACACATAAGTGAGACGCTCACACGAAATACACAAACACATTTACGCACACAAACACTCACACCCATGCAAAGCCTTAAGGTGATTGCCTCATGCCAGGTCTGGACAGTGAGCCCACAGGTGAGAGGAGACATCACAGGCTCCATTGCACACTGAAGCCCCTTCAGCCAGTAGCCTGTAAATATACCAGTGCTATCTCACAATGTGCAAGTCTCACAATGTTACTTCAAGCTATATTAGAAAGATACTCAAAAGGTCAATAATGGTACTGAGGGATGTTTTTTATGTAGGCCTGAGTGATACGGTCAAATCTTCTCCCCAGATATATTTAATATCTCAATGATTTCCGGTAAGTAAATAAATAAATAGTCTCTATGAAAAACCAACAAGGTAAAGCCATACTCCGTGTTAGCACAGCAGCATCTCTATGGTTCACTGCAACTTGCTCATTCTCTGCAACAGAATAATTTCTAACAATATCTACATTACTGATAATGTTCAAGTCATAACATCAGTGTCTCTAGGAAGGTGACGAATAACAACATGGGTTGTTAAGTAGCGCTGCAACTAATGATTATTTTCAATATTGATTATTCTGCTCTTTATTTTCTCAATCAATCGCTTTGCCAATAAAATGTAAAATGGTGAAACATGCCCTGTGTAATTTCCCAGAGATCAAGGTGATGCCTTTGAATGATATTTTTTTATCCAACAGTCAAGATATCTAAATTAATTCAGTTGGTTATCATGTTCATCAAAGAAAAGAATGGGAGGCATGAAACCAGCATTTTATCTTTTTTTGTTGCATTAAAATAACTGTGACTTAAAATGACTGTTCTATTAAAAGTTGCAGCTCTATTGGTTAATGGATAACATGTCAAAATTAAGATAATTTCATGCGGAATATATATAATACTGGTTAAGTGCACAATTTCCATAACTTTTTGTCTTACATCTATGTGTTGGATCAGTAATGTACCTTTGAAGGAGAAAAGGTGCATCTGCAACTTGCCTCTACGTTTAAAATTAGTTTCATTCAAAATAGAGGTTAAAAACTGGGGCAGTATAGTGCTAACATATTTTATGTGTGTGTGTGTGTGTGTGTGTGTGTGTGTGAGATAATAAGAATCAAGCAACATTCCATGTTGAAGGTCAGCGCACACACATACACAGTGTGGAAGAGGTGGAGGAGGGGAGAGAAAGAAAAAATGAGTTTGCGTCTAACATTCTTTCACCCTTCATGCGCCTGCCTGCTTGGCTTTAACAACTGAGCTGTCCCCATCAATTAGTCTAGATGCTGGACTTTCATTGAGATTAAGTGACTAATATCAGTGCTTGCTCACAAGAAAGACACTTTTCACGTCTGCCCAACAATCTGTTAAGTCAAAACACATGTGGTGATCCAAGGCAAAAAGCCTGCAAGGGGTCCTCCATGCAATGAAAAACAGGTGCTCTACTTTTTGGCCATGTAATACCCCATTTAGCCTCTGGAGCAAAGGTTATCCAGCTAATAGCTGCCTTGTGGTGCACTGGGAAGAGCCGCGCACATGGCCGGAGTAAACATCTGGGACGGATTGTACATACTTGCAACATATGCTTCAAGTTCAATTAAAATGAGGCCTTGGCATATTTATTAATCTTTTTTCCCTCTCCTCTCTCTCTTGCTCGCTCTCTCCCTTCTTCCCTCTCTCCCCTATAGGCCTGTGCCATAAAAGAGGCCTCCTTTGACCCGTTCTTCATACATGCTCATACAATCTGAAGCTGTACCTCATATCCAATGTAAAATACCTCATATCCAATGGTAAAGACAAATTTGTTAAGCCTTGAAAGTCTATTTGTTCTGCGCTTAACCAGGTTAGAGGGAGAGCAAAGTGAAGAGAGAGAGAGAGAGAGAGAGAGCGAGAGAGAGTATGTGTCAGAATAAAAGAAAAAAAAGGCAGGGAAGAGGACGATTGAGGGAAGGGTAGAAGGAGAGTGGGAGGGGAGAGACATGTAGGCGAAGAAAAAAGAAAAATGCCCCCCTTTCAACTTCCCTACAGCTCAAATGAAATGCTAACAGTTGAGGGGAGCAATAGATCAAAATGTATGAAGCCAGAGTTGGTAAATTGTAGCCTTTGTGGCGGCTGTGCTATCCAGCATCCCAGCCCTGTGTGAGCACAGAGAGCAAGGCCCTCTTATGTGGAATAATCAGTTTGGCACCAAATCTGACGGAGGCCGCAAAAGCTGCTGCTGCACCTCATTTCAATATGAAAGTCCAAAATGTATTTCATATAATCTGCAGCTTTTCAAATGCCTGTATTTTTTTTTTACTTGCAAATGCAATGGTGGAGGACAGACATAAAGAAGGGGTGAAAAAAAAAAGAAAGAAAGAAAAAGGAGGTTCAAGGTTGCCTGGTGCATATCTTCAGTCAGTGGCCCCCCTGTACATTTCAGCCTTGGAACTTCACAGCCATGAAACTTCGCTTCTGCATCACTGTGGGAGAGGATGTAATGCTCACGTATCTTTGTGTGCTCATCGCCCAACTGGCTGACTGATTGCCTCACTGGCTGACTTACTGGTGGGATGACTATTTGACCATCTGCACTATGAATTTGTTTTTTTAACCCTTTTGTTGCAGGCTTGCACTTACAACCCTTCAAAATGGGAGAGGTTGTAGCAAGGTTGCAGTTGCATAAGTAAATTCAGCGTGCAGTGTCCTCAGGCAAAACAATTTTCAGATACCAAATTGCCTGGTCAAAGGCCTTTACAATTACAATTGCAAACAGCCAGAGTTTTCTTCCAAAAAGATTACCAAACCCAACCATGCAATTTACCACACTGTAACCTACTAACCTTTATATTACTGGAGTGTGGCTGTAAGGCATCAAGCACCAGCTCAAGTAATTTCAGATTCAAGACTGTTCAGACAAAGTGCTTCAATGTTTTCACAGTAAAATATTGGACACTGAAAAGCTTAAGTTATAATTTTGTCCTACTTTAACACCGCTCGACTAGAGCATCAAATAGAATATTGTTTTCATTTCAAGTGTGCCTCACCAAAATCCAGACAACACAGTGGGTGGATAAAGAGCTGTACCATTTCAATTACCATTCCCATGTGGAACATTGACAAGGGACTGTATCCTATCCAGTGGCATTTGTTTCAGTAGCTGTTCCTACAGTGTAAACGAGCGGAGGCAGTAAAGCAGCCACCTGTTGTTACCTGATAGTGTCTGGACAAGCCCAGATGCTGTTTTACTGGGACATAAAGGAGCAGTGAATGGACCTAAATAGCTAACTAAGCACTTTATATGGGTGCATGTTCTCAGGAAGCAGGGCTGAAGCACGTTAGAAACGTAAATTCGACATCGTGTTACATGAAGGGAAAAATAAGAATAGTGTGCCAAACTGGAGTAACAGACCAAAGCAAAGCACATGGAGGAAAAGTGAGAAATGTGCCGTGTATATATCTACAGAGAAAACTTTTCAAAAGGTTAAAAGGTTGTACAATCTTTGTACATGTGTTTGTGCCTCAGGCGGTGAGAATACCTGAACAGGGGGAGGAGATGGGAGGGGAAGATGGAGTCATTTCATTCGTCTGTTTGTGTTTCCGGTGTATGAAGTGGTGTCAACCTCTCCTGAGGCAGTATGTGTGTGTGTGTGTGTGTGTGTGTGTGTGTGTGTACTTGTGTACATGTACGTGTGTGAGTGCATCCCTGACACAAGACATAATTACCTTGTCATCTTTGTCAAAATCCTCATCCTCGTCCTCCAGCAGGTCCTCTACTGCTTGCTGACAGTTGCAACAGAGCAAAGAGAAAAAGAGAAATAAAAATGTTTATACAACAGCTATAGTACAGATAAACATCAGATAACACAGGGTTAACATAATCAGAACAGCTGAAGAGGCATACTAAAGCTGATTGGTTATGCTTATGTCTGGCAAGAGTTTGTTAATGAGTATGGAAAGCATGCAGATAGCACAACTACTGGATTGCTGTGTGCTAATATGTCACGAGCTTCGGAAAGGTTTAGAATTTAATTTTAGAAACATTCTGTTGTTTAAATTTGTTGACACTTCTGGAAATGTAAGCAAATGCTCTGGCTTTGAATTTCAACGGGCTGAGGATTAAAGTCTATTCATCTAGTCAAATCTCATTTTACAAAAGCATTCAAATCTTATAGCATTCAGCGGGACGAGACCGCAGAACTCTTCTTCTTCTGTTTCTGCTCGGTCTCATCTGACCTCCTTAACCTCTTCACTCTTCTCTCACCTCTACCGCCAGCCTTCCTATCGCATCTATCTATCGTTACACATCCTGTCATAGAATGATGCTACATGAGAGAAGAAAGAAGAAAGCCTGCAGCACAAAGAACAGCAACTATGTGCTTCAGTGGTCCAAAACCGATGAAACTGGAGCTGGTGTAGCTCTGGATCCCCCAAATACCATGATACAAACTGTACAACACAGTGCACACAGAAAGAAACACAAAGTAACATATGGAGACATTGACTGTAAAACATAGCAACAGTTCATGCAAGTTGTACCTTTTACTATTCAATAAGAGAATTTGTAAATAAGCAGGCGGGAGTACTGACACGACAACAGCTGGGACTCTGGCAACAGCAAAATGTATTAACTTAAAGTGTACGCTATATTCAAAATATTTTTACTGCTTTACCTAACCCTGAGACAGTCCTTTATAAGTTGATGTGGTGGGAACTAAACTGCTTTAAGTGCTCCACCAGCCACCAGACTCCTTTGACAAAAACAGTCATTTTACCTTGCAGAACACAGTTATGAGATTTTGGTGATTATTAGCTAATCCTTTAAAAACACCAAAGTCACAACATAAACTAACTAAACTATCAAACTACCAGTAGACCACTGTTTTTCTGTAAGGTTAACAACGGTTAATATATTATAAATATAGTAATGCTTGATTCTATTTAGGTGGCTAAAATTTGTTTTGACGCTGCCCCTGTTAGCCTTCGCTTCGGTACTGCCGAAGCAGCTGACCACCATCTGCTGTAGATAATACACCGACTATGGAAGACTAAGTCCCTCAAACAAACCCCAAACGTCTGAACTATCCTTTATAGAAGCATTGAAATGCATTTTGAAAAAGTGGAAAATGCCCTCCTTCACATACAGCTCAGACCTCTATGGTGTTTGTATGTGGAAAGCAAGCAAGTAAACACATTTCTTGGCAGACATGGAGAGCCCTGAACTAACAAGATCTGCCTGGGCCACTCTGTTTAGTTGTACTATATCTGATTAGTGTTTAGTGATACAGTACTTGAATCGTTTGTGTATGCACAAGTTCACGTGCCTAGTCTGATGCCAACGAGGCGAAAACCACAGATCAGATATCTTATCCACCCTCTTTCTGTCAATCAAACATCAAAGCGACAAGGTCATATTGTTGCTCCCAATTTACATAAATAAACACCCATACCATAAGCCCTACAGCTGTCAACCACAGCGTTCATCTACTCTCATTGTTAGACTGCTTTACCAACCCCAACCCCCCAAAGCCTTTGCCCAGCCTCAGAATCACCACAACCCCCTAACCATCTCCAGAAGAGCACAAACTAGTTTGGAGAAATCCAAAAATCATTACTTAACAAGACAATAGCTTTTGTCCTTTTTGTTTTTCATTGGAATAAGGGGGGAAACTATGTGGCGGCTGACATAAGCCTCTTATGTAAATGCAGCTTCCCACACAAACAAAGAGGAGTTCAGAACAGCAGAGTTGAGAGGGTAGAGAGTGTGTGTGTTTGTGTGTGTGTTCTATCAATAGCTCTGAGTCACTAGGGCAAAGTGTTGTGCATGTATGCATGGCACCCCTCGTTTTAACTGTACGGCAACTGGTTATTCCCGCTTCACTCAGACTCCATCAGTGTCGGGACAAATAAGCCTGACTATTCCCAGTTCACAATCTCTTGATTGATACAGAATACATTCACTACTACGGTATACAAATACCAGAGAGGGAATTCTTGCACTCAGCCGAGGCAAAAGATGTAGACATGATACTGTAAAATGAAAGCCTGCTGGAAACTCTAAACAAATGAACTATAACTGTTTATAAAGTCATCATGGTTCCTCCCAAATCCTTTCACCCGTGCCAAAATACAAACATAATGGATTCCACCACACAGAGGCTTTACTAGGGCACGCCTGGCACACGCTCCAAACTTTAAACAAAGGGAATGAGCATGAGCTAGCTGGAGAAGCATGACCTAGAGAGACAGAGAGAATGATAGAGTCGTTTGTCTCCCTCTGCTCTCCGCTTTGCTCTCTCTCCTCTATCGCCTCTGGTTACAGAGAGAAGTCATGTTTCCTGCAATGAGACACAGTGTAAAATTAATAAATAAAAAGACATGGAACATGTCATCTGCCCTGAAGATTGCCACGGCTAAATGTGCGCACTGAAGCTACTGTCTCAGTAAGGGAGGATATAAATTACCTCTGTGCAGCAGATGAATTCCAAACATCTTTCTTTCTTTCCTCTACCTCTCTCTCTATTTGTCTCATTCTTTCGCTCTTTCTAAGACCTGTTTGGTGTATGATATCATTTGTCTGTTTATCCCCCATTATCATGTTGTTTGAATTACTATCATTACAGCACGGCAGCATCAAAGCCTTGCTGTCGACAGGATCGTGTAGAGCTCACGTTGCCTGCAGAGCTGCTCCAGTCAATTCAATATCTACTGAGGTGGGGATTAACATATTCAGACCTATTCAAATGATACAGGGATGATGCAGGCTACTCTTACAGATTACACTGTGCCCCATAAATACATACAAAGATGGTGATAATATAAAATACATACAAAGAATACAAGTGAGTACAATGACATTGAGAGTTCAAATGGCTGTGAAAGTGTAAATACATCTGTTTGGCCTCAGTGGCTTATAGCTAAAAAGCTGATTCTTGAGAATTAAGTTTCTGTTGTATTGGCCAACATCCCGACACAAGCTGTGCTATTACACTCAGTTTTTGTGCATTGAAAGGAAGTACATTACGAGAGTAAAAATCTGTCTGTTGATAGCGGATTGCTGAATTGGTCCTTACGTGTCTTCATTCTGAGAAAAAAAACCCTTCTACTATGTAGGGTGAGGTTTATCATGTCTGATATGGGGATGTCATATGAGAGTCATATGCTTTTGTTCTGAAAAAAAAATCATGGTCCTTCATTTTTTAACAGTACTGGGACTAATAATAGATTTGCAAAAACCAGTATGCAAATGGTCCCATTGAACTTTTCAGAAAAAAGGAGGAAACATTTCCAACTAAACGAAGCACCTCAAAGACAGAGATCCAGATGTATTCAAAGATTTCAAGGTGAGTTTCAATTCATGTTACATTGACAACATAATAAAGTGTTATCCTTCCATTTCTTACCCTGAAATATCCATTACAACTTTGTTCCGTCCAATGTTTGCAATAGAGGAATGCTAATGGCTACCATGTTAAAGCTAATCAAATTGGGTATTGAGAATTATGGAACTTCATCAGTATTGGTATCGACTACTACATTTCTGGTACTATGACATCCCTAGGATGAATGACTTAATTTTTAATCACACTATGAAAATCAGAGGTTGTGTAGTATTTTTTTGGTGTCTTTTTCAGTGCACCATCGCATTATGACTACTGCTTTATTTCATTTGGTGACTTGACAGCTACAGGTCCTATGTTTTGCATCTTATTTACATTCAGCCTAACAGAGCCAGCTCTTTCTTTCCTATTTACTGTTGCTCTGTTACTCTGCCCAGATGAAGTGCACAGTGCTAGCTAAAAGCTTCCGGGACTGAATTTAAATAAAGTCTGGGGGAAAAAAAAGAAGAGGAATCTAAGGTAGGAGAAAATCCCAGAGTGTGTTTGGATCTGATGTGTATTTGCAGCACAGACTGATTGAGATGTGATGAAGAAGTTGTAAGAGCGGTAAAAAGGAATAGCAGAGAGAAAATCGTTTCAACAGCTGTCGATCAGGTGGAAATTTCTGTTACTCTATTGATTCCCGAGAGGGAAGTTTGTGTATTCTCCCTTTGCCTCCACAGGGAGCTTCTTGCACACAGTCGATAGCACAACAGCACCCCTAGTGCCTATTGAAGGACAGAGAGCAAGCTCTTAGGGTCACAAGGGATCATTACGGTGTCCTTCTGTTTATAGTCTCATTGATCTGTAGTGTTTTGTTGAATGTGATAATAAAGGTGATCCTAAATCCTAAGTCAGGGTGGCTTTTGTAGTTGTGCAGTATCTGAAGCACAGTGTCTTCAATTTACAATTGGCTAATATTTATTCATGTCCAGTTGTAAACTCCCCTAACTCAAGCAAAGTTAACTCTGGCTTTGATATTGGAGGATTAGAAGTAGAAGTAATACAATGTGAATAGAGCCAAAACAAGTTTTAAACAGGTTATAAGCAAGGATAACCCTGGAAAGCATTCCAAGCATTAACTTCAAATAATGAATTAATAACTAGATGTTCTTATCCATAGTTGTATAACTACACTACAAGGGACGGGAGATACAAGAGAGCTCAAAGCTGACTTGGCAAGTGAGGAACAAAAAAAACTGTGCTTTGAGTGGACAGATGCTTCTTTCATGGAAGTAAACAAGAATAGACCCTGTCTGGATCAATGAAACAAGTGCACACACATGCTCCACAGAGGGGAAAGTAAAAATCTACTACCTGAAGTAGTAGCCACATCATTTTCACCCCTCCTCTGAAATGCATCTATACTCGCCCCTCTCGCTCCCTGGCCGGGCTGAGTTCCACTATCTCCCCTCCTAACCTTCCCAATGACAGCCGCAGTGGGAATTGACGCTGAGGCAGACATCCCGGCGAACATGAAGATATACTTTCTCCTCCTTTTTTCTCCCATTCCTCCATCCCTCCCTCCCTCCATCCTCCTGCTGCTCTTCCTCTTTGATACGTGAGGGGGTTTTAACCTCTCCAGCTGCTGAGGTTTGGCCGACTGGCTGGCTGGGGGATCTCAAGGCCCTACTTGGTATGCACTGCCCATGAGTGTATGTGTATGTGTGTGTGAGTGCGTGTGCATATTGCCTACACCACAGTTTCTGCAGACTGGGGGAGGGCTGTGCGTCTGATAAGGGCTGCTGGCTGAGCCTGGCTGACCCACGCGGGCCCTTCACAAGCTGTCAGAGCCGTGGCCCTCAGAGGGGGGCCCTTCCATCTGCACTGCCCCAGCCAGGGCTCACCCAGCAGGGGGCTAGAGAGGGGTGAAGCCGGGGTGCTACCGGAGCTGGAGGCTGGGGGTGGGGGTGAGAAGGGTGACTCCATATTCATGAAAGCAACACCAAATCTGTGAGCACTGAAAAAGATTGAGTTTCTGAATAGCAATGTACACATTGTATATTTCTCATTGCTTATTTGCTGACAAATCAGCAAGTGTGTTTAGACAGGGATTCAGCAGCTATCCAGAGGAAAGCACGGTTTTACATGCACCACTAGCATTGTTGAGACAGTCAGTAAATACAGTAAATTCAGTGATAAGATGTTTGTCCTTCTCAGACACATGACGCTGTGTTTTATTGTTTTTCATTCTCACTCGTGGAAAAGAGGGTAAGAGCTGGTACATACTTGATGTGCAATCTATTGCACACAAACACACTCACATCTGTAGGCTTAAGCTCAAAGTTTAAGCTGAAAAACTTGCAAACAGCGGGTGTACTGTATAGACAAAACAACAACAAGCACTGAGGCAGACACCCCGAGCTGCTGACGTTGTTAGCAAAGAGCACAGACAGTTACAAAGGTTCAGTGTGATGAAGGGAGTTAGACAAATGGAGGAAACGGAAGAGAAAGAGAGACAACATGATGAAAAGGGAGGCTTGGAGGATTCTGCAGTGGCATTCCTGATGCTCCCGATGCTCCCGTCCCGCTTCAAACTATGCCCGTCGCCTGTCTTTCTGCCTGCCAGCCTGCCATCCTATCTGCCAGTTTAGCAGAGACAGAGAGGCAGCGAGAGGAGCAGAGATGAGCACGGTGATGCCGGGGCGGCACGGGGGAAATCAGTGGGGCACAGGCGCTCCCAGTTAAAAGTGACATGACCTTTTGATTTTGTCACCTGTCACCAACTGCCATGTCTGACTCCGCACTGAGGAGTGCCTGCCATCCACCGCTGTTTTCCTCTGCCTCCGTCTCCTCTGTCGCTCCATCTCTCTGAATGCCTTTCTGTCTTTTTCTGTCTCCTGCTCCCACTCCATCTCCTTTTCTCGTTCTCCTTTTCTTTCCAGAGTTGCGGTTTTATAGGGAAAAAGTGGAGGTGTGACTTTTTGGAGGAGTCGAGGTATAATAGGCAGCGTTTCCTCTTTTTCTTCCAGCTTTCCTAATATTTACTCTTCTCTACCTGTGTTGTGCGTGGCTCTTAATGAGGGCAGATGTCAAGGCTCAGTGTGTTTAGAGGCACAGACAAAGTTTTTTTGAGATGCAAAATCAGGGAGAAAATAGAAAAGATAAAAATGGCAATGAAGTCTTATTCTAGAAATGACACAATGTTGCAATAAAGTCTGATATTATTATTGTCTTGGAAATAAAAAAAATATATTTTTACACTAATGAACAATATACTCCTGTCAACACAGAGTGCTTCACAGTCAAGAAAGTAAAGACTAAACTACAACAAGTAGAACAAATACAAAATTACAATCTAAGCAGAAACCGTAGTCAATTATTTTAATCTAAATGAAGTTCAATTTGGGAGATGAAACTATATTTGTTTTTATTGAACTGCTATATAACTCAGGATGTAGAGTGGGTTGAAAGTTGTCCATGTCTGTGAGTGTGAAGTATCTTCAGGCCATTAGGGTCTTCTCTTCTGTAATGAGTTGGAATCTAGTGGGTGAATCTATGTAATGGTCTGAAGCATGGGATAAAGATGATGGTCCTCCAGTGTGACAAGGCCTAATTGCCCATCATCCCGTGGTAGAAAGAGACATCACCATGTTCCGTATGTGCCCTCTACGACAGCCTGCACTGAAATTAACACCTTCACAACATCTGGTAAGGGCCTTTCTGGGCCAACAGAACAGCAAGGAAGGATTTCTATTGGGATGTGTCTCCGCTCCTTAATCTCAATGTGTATCATATACACTCATGCAGGCAGGCACACATATGGATATGACACACTGTTGTGAAAAGATACACACATGCGCACATATATACGCCTTGCAGCCTTTTTCTCTTCTAGCAGAGCTGCCTGTCCTCTGGTTGACCGAGCCCAGCCTACTGGCAGCTTCCTTTGCAACAAGCTTGGGATGGATCTAAGTCCCATATTTTTTCAGGTTTCAAAACAAGGTAGAGATGGAGAGAAGTTGTGTCATTAAAGTGCCCCTTCACCTCCCAACAACAGGGGACTCCACACAAATGCAGAAAGACAGGATTGACCTTCTTCCAAGGTACATTATTAGCTTTGATAGTCAAAACACTATCATACTCCACATATATTCAGAAGCATAAAAGGCCTTCTTCTTTGTTTGTTTGCTTCAGTGAGCATGTTACAGCATGACACACAGGTCAGCTAACAGTGTTGAGGAGTCAGGGTTCACAGGTCAGAGTGCTACATGATAAGAGAGGAGGTCGGCGACCTTGCTGGTGCATCGCTTCCTTTAATCGCTGTTCTGAGGATGCTTCGACTGCTTAGCAGGTACTGGTCAAGGTTGGGGCGAGGGTAAGGAGCGCTGATCCGAGATCTGTTTGCAAAGCAGCATGTAACCACACAACATTCAGTGACCCTGAGTGGTGAATTACAGCGTGTAGAGAACACTGTGCTTGTTTATTTGTTATAGACAGGGCTATGGACTGTGGTTGTGGTGTAAAATCAGAGAAGGGTCCTCACATTGAACCCATCAGATGAAGCAAGGCCCTTCAGTTCATTAGGAAGTCTGTACTCAAGCGTATACTTTTTTGTTTTCTCTCTTTTTTCCCCCCACCATATCCCTCCCTTTCTCTCTCTCACCCTTCAGACTGAGTTCAGCAGAGATTCCTTTGGCATTACCCTCACCCCAGACTGCTGGAAAACCGCAGCGCTCCGGATGCTGACCCTTGCTCGGCTCAGCACAATGCTTTAATTTGGTGTGTTGTTTAAAGTAATTAGAAAGCCTTTTTCCCTTGTTTTCTTTTCTATTCTTCTCTGTTCTCTGCCAAGTGCAAGAGGGAAACAGTGAGTCGTCCATGACTTCAGCTTGATAAAGACTCAGAAGAGGAATCCGGGGGACCGGGAGAAGAGGAAGCAAAGAACGCAGATACTGCATGCTCTCGCTCGCTGTACCCACATCCCCCCTGCACCGACGCAGATTGGGAAACTCTGTCTGAAAACAAACAGGGACAGGACTCGGGGGATACTTGTGTATGAATGTGTGTGTTAGAGAGTGTGTGTGCAGCATTTGCACAAATGCCTGAATATAATGAATGCCTACACCATGTTACTTTAGCTGTATGTCTTCAAACTTAAGACAGTAATATCACAATTTAAAAGAGGCAGAGAGCTGATAATGGAGCTTGGAGAGAGGGTTCATCACATTCACCCATCCTGAGGTAGTGAGATTGCAACACCAAGACAAGAGAAAGACGATGATTGTCAGAGAATCTTCTTTGTGTCGCATGTGCTGCTCTGTACTGTTCTGCACGACTGTCACAGCGGCAAAAAAAGGAGCATTAATGGTGCTAATCTTTGACAATTAATCCCACTTTCATCGGATATATTGTGTATGCATACACACAGTAGACACAGATACACACAGACAACCTTTATCTCTATGCACACACACTGTATTTTTCCCTCACACACAGGGAAGTACCACGCAAACACACCTGGAGTGACTCACACATGCAACTGTAGTTCGACACTTTAGTTGTGCCTGAATCATAACCTTGGAATAAATGCACACACACCAGACTAGACAGCAGTACAACAGACAGCAGAACACCATCATAATAACACACACAATATTCAGAATCCATGCACACACCTGCACATGCACTTATACTACATATATGCTGCTGATATCCCGTTCTCTTGCACCGCGTATTTGCCTCCGAGTATCTCACCAGCAGCCCGAACCAACTTCTCTGCATACCCTCCACTAGCCAATCGCAGCACTGACTCTCCAGCCCACAAATATCAGGGCTGCCAAACTGTAACAAGGGCACAAAACACTCACTTAAAGCCATTGCTGGTTGTTCCTATATTGAAGCGTGGAGACATTTAACTGAAAGGAGGTCAGATATGAAACTTTGCACAAGTACTCTTATGTCCAAGGAACATGCCTGGCTTTGGTGATCCGCACCAAACCGCACAATGAACATGATGATAATGAAGTGATCTTCAGAGCCCGTCAGCTTTGTCTGTAACTGAGCAAAGAAATGGGAAGGAAAAAATAGCCAGAAAACGAGCTACAAGAAATTCAATTAAAGCTAAAAAAAAAAAAAAAAAGCAAATACTGTTGGTTTTTGTTGGTGGAAAAGGTTTTAAAGGGACAGTCCATCCCTAATGAAAAACTTGTAATTCTATTTATCAAAATAGATTGTTTCGATGCAAGTTGAAGTTTTATATTGACTGAAGAGATGTCTGCTTTCACCTGCATATAATGGAACTCTATGGCAGTTTGCATTTGCAAAAATAAAAATAGAAATGTTTGAATTAACAGCAGAAAATCCAGAAACCATTACTCTTTAGTCAAGATAATCCACAGACTTTGTTCTGAGCAGTTTCATGTACAATAGGAACAATTTCCTTCTAACATAATTACTTCATGAAACTGCTCAAAACAAGGTCTGCAGACACCAGGCTAAATTTAATTTAAAATACGTGGTCTATATTTTCAGTCTAAATGTGAAAGTACATGTCATTGCTGATAAGACAGCATCAAATATTAAAAACAGTGAAACTTAAAGATCCTATGTCAGTACAGCAATAAGTGTGATCTCCATCCATCTCTGAGCATAGGAGAACTTTGTAGAACTGAGCAGAAAAGTATTTCCGTTCTAAAAGACACTTGTCTTACGAGTATCAACAATATCAACATGTCTTAATGTTCCAACCAATTCCTGAGGTACTTGAGACACAATAGTCCCTTTCAAGGAGAGAAAAGCAATTTTGCATGAAGTGGGAGTTACATGTACATACTCGTATGTGAAGTGAGTGGCACATTACGAGAATATGTAACCTTTGTTGCCTCATTTTAATTAGGAAGTGCATGGGAAAAGAATATCATTAGGTCTGGATAAATACAAGCAGCAGGTGGGGGGGACAAATCATCATGCCGGGTTTTGTCTTAAGGCATGTGTGATTTTTTTTGTCAAGCAATGTCGCCATCTACAGGCGAAGGAAAATATCCTCTGAAAAAAAGTCTGTCATTCACAAATTTAAAAAATGATTTAATTTTGTCTGTGCACCTAAGCGTAATTGCAAAACTTTAATTCTTGATTTATCTGACTATACCAAGTTTAAGCACTCCAATTTCCAGTATGAACCAAAAACCACTGGCATGTTGTCAAGTAACAGACAGCTTTTATCGGTCTCATATAGGGTTGTCTTTTGCTGGTTTTATTGTCAACTTTTTAAATTAACAAATATGTAAATAAAGGCTTATAAATACAGAAGCTTAGCTCTGGAGACTTACCAAATAAATCTGTGATGTAAGTTATGTACAGCTCATATTTAATTCCATTTTTATGTTCAATATTACAGTGACACAAAGCAATGAGATTTGGTTCATTATAATGATTGAATTTAATATATCTTCCAAATCCAATCCAATCTAACCCAAAGAATCCTTATGAAGAGATAAATATACACATATAGAAGGCAAGAGACTGCAAGAAAATCTGAGGTCTGTTAACTGGTTATTTCCAACTGAGTCTTGGAAAAAGGCACTTATTAAAATTAATCACTTCATTGTTCACGCTCACTCCATAGTCCAGCTCTCTCTCTCGTTTTCACTCTCTACTCTCCAAATGTGCCTGGCCATGATTAAAACATGTCTGTTTCTCCATGACATTGCTTTGACATCATTTAATTGGTATAAGAGATAAAAATAAATGAATTAAATAAATATACTACCAGGTAAGTGGCGTAACGTAGCTCAAGGTGACAGCCTATTATTTCTCCCTTTTCTTTGCCTCAAAGAAGACGAAGTGAGAAATGTGAGATTGCACTGAGAATGCAGCTGCTCAAGGGGCAGATGGAGGGGTTTTTTTAATCTTAAAAAATTCACCGGAGAGATTTTTTTTTTCAAATTAAATTCTAATTTTGCTCAAAGTTTGTGCAATTTAATCAAAAGGTTTATTTAAAATGAGTTTGTATTATGCTCATCTTGTTGTTTCTTTAAAAAAAAAACCAGTATGATGCTTTTTCACTCATCTTTACTGATCGTAATCACCTGTCGTATCTTTTACAGCACAAATATGCACTGTATGTATTAAGCCTGGCATCAAAGGAATGAAAAACATGTTAATGTGATTAATGTCATAAATAAAACAAAAGCGTAATGTCTCTATGAAACAATGGTGTCCGAGTTTTAACCCCGCATTGTGTGCAAAGAGGCTTTTACAGTGAAATGAAAGAAAGGCGGAGGGATATCAAGGAGCTACGGGGTTACTCACCACATCTTGCCTGGTATCCTTCCCCGAAACGATGAGGATGTAGTTCCAGGCCAAAGGCAGGAGCAAAGCCAGAGGAATCATATAGAGTTCAAAGTTCCAAACGACGATGACAAAAAGCTGAAGAGACAGAAAAAGGCAAAACAATCAGTAAAAGAAAATTGAGAACAAAAAAGTGAGAACAGAGTGAGAGCTAAGAATGTATACATTCAAGACCCCATATTGACCCTCGCGAGGAAAACTCCTGAGAATGTACGCCGGCCATATGTGCGATTGGATACGATACACATTCAAACACATTCATATGCAGAATCATAACCACCAGGGAACAAAGCCTAAAAATAAGACAGGGTTTCAACAAAAGGTAAAGGCCTGGTGTCGGTGAGCCTAGGTTCAACACCCTGACCCTCAAGGCTTTCTGGGCCTTCAGCTGAAGAGCAGGACGATGTGGAGGATGAGTATGAGCCGTCAGAGCCTCTTTCGTCCATGCCAATCATCCCCAAAGCTGAGGTCATGTACCGTTTTCAGCAACAGCACGTCAAAGCTGACCCTTCCATACTCCACCTCACACCCCAGCATCTGACCTCACACACCCCACACCCAGAGTCCCTAACCCTGTCACTCCAAGCCCCAATACCCTCTCTCATACCCCAAAAGACTCTTATGCCCCATCTCTAACCTTCTCTGCACCCATCTGCCAAAACCATAACCTCTATACCTCCCCTCTCATCACCAAACAAGAAAAGTAGCATCTGAAAATTAACCTTTCCTAAAACCCCACATTCTGCTTTTGGCAGGGCTCTTTAGCGTGTGACAACAGCAGTCAGTCAGGAGAAGATATATGTGGGAAAGTATAATTGCAAATGATGGATGCTTGTTATTTTATGGCAGCATTGTGTCAACTGTGAGAAAAGTTTGGATTTTTTTCTTAAAATTAAATCCGTCAGAAACAAACAGAACAAAAGAATATTTATCTCTTCTAATACTTTTACGTGTAAGTATACAGAGATTTTCTATGATTGATATAACTTCAGCAGCAATTATAACAAATGCTGAAAGTGCAAGCCATGCCAAATAATTAATCTTTTCCAGCAAAACATCTTTATCAATTTCAAGTACAAAAAATCCATTATTTCAAATATGAGCAAAGAAGCTTTGGAATTAATTACTCTGTGTGAAAATGCATCCATGTTTAAGAGTCAGTTTCTGTTGGGAAACTTTTAAGAAAGGTGAAATTGAAACTCTTACTGTATAAAGCAGATTTATTGGTCTGTGTAGCAATTATGATCTATCCTGTTTAGCAGAACAACATCAACAAGACAGAAAGCTTAATACTCAAAAATGAAATTGTTTTATTTCTCTGTGTGGAAAAGGACAGAGGGAGAGAGAGAGAGAGCGTAGAGTAAAAAACAAGCTCTTCATTGTGTTTACAGTCTAAGGTTAATGTGAATATGAGGTTCAACAGCCCCTCAAGAGTGTGTACGCAGGTCTGCTATTACTGTAGTGGAGCCAGTCGGACACTAAACTGCACACACACACTCGCTCTGTGCCGTCGGTGTTTCATTTTCCTTTCATGCACGCACTCACACACGCAAATAATCACAATGCATCTGAATATCAGTGCAAACAACTCTTTACAATAACAACAAAATTAAACAATTCCTCAACTTTTCCCCTTCTCTTGTAAAAAAAAAAAGTTTGAAAAGCTCTCATCCAAACTTTTGTATAGAGCTATAACTTCATGTAAAATTAACTAAAAGACGCAGAGTATACAAAGCAAACAGAGACATAAATTAAACATTAGAAATGTCCAGTACATTTGCATAATGCTCACAGCTAAAAAAATTTTTTCAAATAAACCTGAATGGCCTTGGTACAACAACCAAATCTCCCAAAAGGATTGAAATCTTTCTCTGTCTCTCTCAGGCTCAAATTCACTTTCTCAAATACAAAGAGCCTTTCTCTGATTCAGCTGTGTAGGAGAATTGGAAAGAAACTATTCAATAATTCATATTTGTATACTAATAAGCAACACAACCATTTCCCTTCATACATCAGAAAAAAGCTGTTAGGACTGTGTAAGCTCAGCAACAGACATTCGGAACACAAAACATGCTCAAATACAAGTTTTCCCCACAAAATATAAACACTCTAAAATTATCCATCTTCCTACAAATTATTAGAATTTACAAATCTGTAACACTGATAAACACTGGAATAATCTCTAACTAAACAACGTGCAATAGAGGTGCACAAAGATATCTTCAGTCAAACAAACAAAGGAGCTCACTTGTTTTAAACCTATTCTGGTCGTAGCTATAAATATCTGCACACTTAGAAAAATCTTCATGCAGATACACACAGTGCTCCTTTCAAGCTCTCTGCTATAAATATACTGTACAGTAGGCATATAATATACTGTATGGTAAATATATTAAGCGTCTGGTTCTCTAATCGCTCATGCTATCGTTATCACACAACAGACAAATGAATTGCTCCTCACTGTCCTTAGGTTTATATGAAACCTTAAAATCCTCTTTTATGTTTTTTTTTTTTTTTTAGTCTTGCTTTCTTCTCCATTTGCCTGAGGTTTTTTAACCTGCCGTCCCCCTTCATTTCTCCTCCATTTGGTTATAGTAGCTGAGGGCAAACTTTTGACTGGCAGCTAAAGGAACCGGACACCCAGGCTCAGCAGTGGCCAGCCCTGCCCCATCTCCGTGCCCCCCGGCTGGGTAATAGGGGCCCTGCAGTGCCTGGACCTTTCCACCAGGACTGGGCGATCACAGCCACCCCCCGTTGCGTGCTACACCAGATAGCAGGCTCTTCGCCTGGGGAAGAGGGAGTGCGAAGGAGCCTGCTGTGGATGTCAGTGACCAGAGAAAGGTGGGGAGAAAAAAACAATGATGAAAACATGCTGGACCAAATGGGAAAAAAGGGGGAAAAATGCCAAATGAGGCTCCAGATGAAGTCTATGGGAATAATCTGCCGATGACTCTGTGTGGTCAGAGACACATTATGTAGTGATCAGTGATGGTCCATAGTGAATATCTCACACGCAAACAGAGGGAAGCTCAGCATGCAAAACTCAAGCTTTTCTGTTTAATACTGAATTGTTACCTGTGTGGTAATATAAAAATATTAATTTTAACAGTCTCTCTGTGTATTTGCTTCTATATTATAAAAAATTTGCTCATAAACTAATTTAGTCTTGAAGGCATGTAAATAAATGTGTAACAGAAACAAAAATGAGATGCACCATCTTTTTTCCTTCTAATACTAATTGTACTATTGTATAATATATTATTTGTAATATCTGAACTACTAAAGAACAGTAGCAATTGTTTTTTTTTCTTCTGCAGTGGACATCTGATTCTGTCACAAAAACCACTTTCAGCAATTTACCTCTAAACAGCAAATCTATTCTGCCATCATTTCCATTAAAATAATTTGTGCTTCAACAAGTCTTGTACTGAAATTTCTAGGGGAAAAAAACAATTCACTTGTCATAAAACAAAGTAAAACAATATTTTCCACTGTCAAATCTGCTAAACCATTTCAAATATAGTTAAAGGCTATATTTGAACTGGGCAAACTTCACATCTAAGCACAAGCTGAAATTCAAATGAGACGTATAATTAAAATAGACAATCACAAACATGAACAAAGTAAAACAATGGCAGTATAATTTGTAATATTTGGGATAAAATACCAATACACAAAATCAGTAAACTAAATTATTTTGACAAGTCTCTGTTGTTGAATTTCATTACAGTTATAATCTGTGATGCCTTCTCTTAATATTAAGAAATCCCCTGAAGAAGATATTAAAAATGTTAACAAAATACAGAAGTCAAAATGATTTATTCAAGCACTCAGTGCGGCACGTTGAGAGTAGTATTTTGCATTATTTGTTTCAAAACACAACCCGCGTCCTTACGGCTCTGAGCCACGGCACCGTGGGAGGGTAATATTCAGTACTTTGGCTTACATTAACCACACACCAGGCTAACTTTCCCCCTGCTCTGTCTCAGTGGAGTGAAACTGAAGTTTGGATTTCAGAGTTCCCCTTTATCTCTCTCACATCAATTTCCATGCTGGCACTAAGTGTTGCCAGATAGCAACTAGAAGTCCTGTTAAGTTCGAGGAAACGAGAGAGGGAGGGAGACTGTGTCCTGTTTGTGAACGGACCTACCCATCATTCAGTGGTGCTAGACTGCCCCCTGCTGTACTCCTGCAGAATATGGAACTACAGCACAATTAATGCTGTTCATCCGATAAAAAAGCAGCCTGAATGACTAAGCCCAATGTGTCAAAGCCAGTCATTTTGTAATAACATGAAAAATTAAAACAAAGAATCCTCCATTTTATGGCCACAGTAATGAAACTGCACACAGGTACCTATGAGATGTGACGATGCTGACTCCCTGACGTCTCAACAAAAGGCCTCACACATTTTCTGTAGAGTCTCTATCTCTGGTGATTAAACTCTGACTTGGTATTCTCTGTTAGTCATGTCACTATATTTCAACTATCATTCATTTTGCAAATCAGGAGAGCAGTAAAATGTGAAAGTATATCTTTCAAAGCTGTCCCTTGCTGTGGGCAAAGACGAACTCCCGACTTTAAAACTTTTAAAAGTTAGACAGGTTCTTTGAAGAGGAGTCAAAGGAGCAATTTAAAGAGACCTGGAGTGGTGTGTACCACTGACTGCTATGGCGTCTTTGCACTGTGTGTATGTGTATCAAACTGCCAGCCAGACATGTGCAAACACACACACACACACACACACACACACACACGTACATACACATACACACCCGCAGACACTCCAATAGTTGCTTCTGTACCTGTCTTTGCTTTTTTTCCCTTTTTTATTTCAGCAGGGTGAATTTTTATCTAAATGCAAAGCAGGTGATAGGTGCTCCAGTTTCCTCTAGAAGTAGCTCCCTTGTCTGGGCTCTCTTCCTGATAAGAGTCCTACTTTGCCTGACATAAAAGAGCCCGGTATCATTTCCCCTGCCTCCCCAACAACCCCCAGCTCGCTGCCCTCGCCCTTCCCCGAGCTTCACAAAGCTGCCTCTATTTGCTCCCAATTCAGGGCCCAATTGCAGATAAAGTTACAGCAAATTTGTTTGGAGGAAGAGCTGCTGAGGCCTGCGGTCCCTGGGGCAATAACAGCCTTGTCTTGCAGGGGCCGTGGGGAGAGCTGGCAGCAGCAGGAGAACAGAACCCAACACCGCTCAGCCCCACAATGGCCTCAACTCTCCTGGAGAGACGGCAAAGGGAGAGGAGGGGAGGGAGAGATAAAGAGGAACAGGGATGGATGGAGGGATAGAAGGGAGAGACACTCAGCTTGCAGGTGTGGGGAGAGGAAGCAGACGCTTAACCCCGAGACAGGGAGACGGAGACACCGAGACCCACCCACACACACACACGCACGCACACACGCATACACAGACACCACCCATCATGCAGGACAGGAGGTAACTCCAGTCCCGTCCATTGTGCCAACGCCTCAGGCAAAGCTGCCACGGTGGCTGATTCACTGTCGGGATGGGTGGGTGACAGCAGTGTGGGTGTGAGAGAGAGAAAGGCTGCATGTGAGACTATGTGATATCTCTCTTTCTCTCACATGCACACAAAACACACACAACATACACACTAATCACAGCTGGCACTAATGGGCGATGTGTACATGCGGCTGGCATTTCAGAATCGGGCAGAAGGAGAGTCAGAGACCATGAAGAAAATTTTGAGTGTTTTTATGGAGGGAATGTTGTGAAGTGACACACTGCATTTTGATGTACTTCTGCATTCACAAAATACCACAAATATACCAACACAGTTAAATCCTCCCCCTCTCAGGTTTACTGAGCAGTTAAAAAGTGCACACATTTGTTAGTTTAGAGGTTGAATTGCCCACAACTCCACCTCTGTAGCTACAGCCGTGTTGGAAAGTTAAGTGTAACATCTGTCTGGAAAGACAGCCAGACAGAAACACACGTGCACATGTGAACAGACACACATGCCCATAATCACACACAGCCGTACACCTTCATGAACGCACCACCTTGGCCAGATGGCCCCCCATAAAAACCCACTTAAAGAGATGAGCGAAGTGATTAAGAGGCCTCTCAAAGTGAGGGAGAAATGAGAGAGAGATGAAGAAATGGAAGGGAAGGGAAGGGAGGGAGTACCTGTGTAGAGGAGAGGCCCTAAATACTCTGATGCTTTTAGCTAAGTGCACACTCCTACGATAACAGACTCCCAAAAGAGCGAGAGGGGGGGAAGAGAGGAAAAGCACAATGACACCTAAATTTCAGACTTTCTATAAACTATAAAACGCTACGTCCTTGGCCTAGATACATCCTTTATCGTCATCTGAATACTTTGAATTTAAGTGAGTACAATGAGAATATGAATAGTCGGCACTGTTACTCAGGAAATGGATGTACTATACGCAGTGTTTTCAAAAAAGGTGAAGGGCTATACAAGGCATGTGCATGTGCGTGTTTGTGTGTGCTGACATGGAGGCTGCACTATCCAAGGCTGCATCCTCCCCTCTCTATTCACCATGTAGATTGGCAATTCTGAGGTGACCTTGTTTTCTGTGAATTCCTTGACATTTTTTTTGTCTGACATTTTCATTTATTTCTAAAAGATAAGGGGGGCTCACGCCCAGTTCAGCCCTACAAGAGAGAAAATGCAAACACGCACGCCAGGCTCACACATGAGCGCGCTTACACACACACAGAGGGAAAATGTTAACTGATCAATACTATGTCTCTTCTGACCCATGTCTTGTGATGACACTGTGACCTGCTGTACAAACACACACATGCAGCCTCTGCAGAGATGAAACTGGTGTCAGACAGCCAAATGCTGCTAATGTCTAATGTCTGCTGTGGAGACACTTAGTGCCCCCATGGTAAAGGGCTGGGGCGGGGCGGGTCCACCTGTCCTGTAGCTACTTAAGTCAGGACACTAAACCAGACAGGATTAAATGCCTGCTCTGTCATCTTTAAGGTAGGAACCTCCATGCAGCCACTCACCGCCCTGCAGGAGAATGTCTTTTACTGATAGCTCTGCTGTCCAATTACACTTCACCTTTTAATACCAGACACAGATGACAGGAGGGAGAGAGAGAGAGGGTGGAGAGACTGAGAGAGACAGGATGAAGAGGAGGATGATGGGAGAAGAGAGAAAGAAGCTGCCATTTCTACTGTCTGCAGGAACAGCTTGTTACACTTCAATACATTACAGCTGCACTTTCTAACTATTGAGGGCCTCATTTGAAATAATGTTTAAGCTGCAACACCAACTCTTCAATCATTCACAGCAACTGAGTGCCGAAACAAACACTTGCCATGTATATGTACAATGTGTGTTTTTACATTTATTACAAAGCCAGAAAAGGATTTTAATCAAGACTATCATATCAAGATATTTGAGTGTGTGAGTAACAGTGCGTAGAGGGGGTTACAGTGTGGGAATGTACTTAACTGTGCTTGAGACATCAACAACCCCTCATGATAGAGTGTGCAATTACCAGTGAAGGATCCATACTTTGTTAGCAGAAATGGTCCTACAGCCTCTGTGAACATGTTACTCTCCTGCTGTGTGTGAGTACATAACTGGCATAAAAGGTGTATTCTGTAAAATATATGACTATTGTTGGTCTATTAAGAATGTGAGTGGGGTTCATTTAATTAAGTTTGAGGTAATTCTTCCTACAAATAGTATGCCCAATTAATTAATTAATTAATGTATGTGCATTTCTTCTTTGTTAAATTGTGAATACACCAAAAATAATAATAAAAATCTCTTGCCATAAACATAATTAAGGTGTATAAACTGTACACAAAAACATTTTTTTTTTTTAAAGGTCCTGATTAAGTGTGAAAAATTGTTTGTGATATCCTACCACTTATGGTGCTGTACATGTTTGTGTCAGTGCTCCTCTACGTACTATAAAAGCACAGATGCTCCTCTGTGGTGATTCCCATTCGAAGCAGCTGTTGATGTAGCAGCCTGTGTTGATCAGGAACATGATGCAGCGTCTAACTCTGTTAAAGTTGCGCAACAGCAGCTAAAAAGGAGACAAAAACGAAAAACATAATTGAAAAAAACATGTGAACACTTAAGTTCAGGAAGGTGCTGTAGCAAGTAAAACAGCATGGTGTAATAAACATGATATATCACTCCATTTTAAAAATGGTACATGCACCAGGTAAACATATGGACATTCAATAAAAACAGACTTAACATGCTGTGAATATGTGGCTATGATGATGACACGTTGTGTGACAAGTAGCTGTATAATTGGAAAAAACTCAAACACATCAAGGTTTTGTGACTTTCAAGTTGCACATGTAAAGTGTTTGGAAAGTTTTATGAAAAGGCAAAGTAAACAGGAGCAACATTATTATTACAAACATAAGCACAGCTATTACAACCCATCTCTGATCTAGACATTTGTGAGGACAAACTGTTAAAAGAGGTCATTTTTTCTCTTTTATGTTGCGAATTTGTCACAATTTAGTAAGTAAATAGGTTACATCATATAATTAGCACCTTAAGTAAAAAGACAGTAGGTTTTATGACAGAAAGTTAAACCCCCTTTGTGTGTCATTCTGCTGTCACTTTGCAAAGTTAACTGGAGCATTAACTTTCATAACTTAAGATTTGCAGCTTTGACCTCACTTTGGCTTTAATATTACAACATTACAGCACAGAGGACACCATGAGGACATTCGTGTGTTTTCCTTCTCTGAATAGCTATATATGGATGTGGATCAGCATACAGGAGAAACGGTCGCTTTAAGTGTGACAAGCTGACTCACAATGTTTCTTTAAGTCTACTCTCCCAGCGATAAAGTTAAGTACAATAATAACAATTTCCAACACAGTCCCTGGATTCTCCTCCCTGAGGGTTCTCCGTGCATTTTGGCCAGATATGAGAGAGAGCTGGCTAACTGCTGTCCTCCCCATGGGTTGCCAACCATTCAGGGAATAGCATAACAGCAGCGCAGAACGCCAACCACCCAATCAGGTCACCACCAGGAGAAAGTGCTCCCAAAGGACAAACTGTCTCAGCAGATCGCTGTTCAAAAAATTCTAGGCCATTATTTTACTCGTTGGAAAATTGCGTGTGTGTGTTTGAATGTGTGTATACTGTGGGTACACAGTTTTTGCTTGTAGCACTACAGTTAAGTCTATTGTCTGAGTGTATGTGTCTTTCCGGGTGGATTTGCATGTGGTTAGGGGTGGCTTGGCTGCTTTGATGCTAGATGAGAGGAGGATTCCTCCTTCTCTATGTATAATTATGTGAAGCTTTTTGTTGCCAAACTGGGGATGACTGTATGGTGTCCTGCTGGGGACACACAGACCCTGAGGACAGCAAGACTGTGAATCATCCATTTCCACGTTCCTCAGCGCATGCACTTGATGTACATGCTGTACTCTTCTGGGCTCATTATTGCCATAACTGCCTTGATAAGAATATTTCATTTTTCATGAATTATTTCACAGACTGCCTTGAGTTATTCCTTAAAAACACTTAGAAAAGTGGAGAAGTCGTTTATTAAGTCAAATGTCATAATTACAATTAAATGGTTTTGTTTGGCAGGCAGCTTATGTGGGTTTTTTTTTTCTTAACTGTGTATGTGTGTGTGTCTGCACGCTAAGCAGCAAGCGACAGCAGGGGAGCTGCTACCACACAAAAGAGCCCTCACGGGGCAATCCCTCTAAAGCAGCCAGTGACATCATCATTGCGAGACGCTGACATGGGTCATCTCTATGAGTCAGAGGTGAAATAGAGATGAAAAAAAAAGATTCTGCACTTGGGAGAAAAATGGAGAGCGGGCCGAGACAGAGAGCAACAGAAGAGGCAGAATCAGTGAGGAAAGAAGGGAATAGATGGAGGGCTGGGAGCTGGTGTTTGTTGTGCTGGGCTGTGCTCGGCTGTGCATGGCGCAGCATTGACTGCTGAGCCCAAACGGTCACTCATATGACATGTCTGATGTGGGCCAGCCCCTACTATTCAGCCCTTTGTGGTGCCGCCACACTGAGCGGCGTGACAATGAAGTGCAAAGCAGCAGTGGCAAAGAGGGCCAACTATAAGGATGGCCAATCTACTTATGCACCCCAGAGCTGACAGCTTGACATTTCTATTCACCACTCAGAGTGGATGCGAAGGGGGGAGAGATGAGAGAAGGGAGAGAGGAGGGAAGAAAAAAAGAAACGAAATGCTGTTTTTCCTTCAATCATCCTGTTGTATCTTGCCCACACAGTTGTTGTGGTTTACAACATGCCACTCTCCAGGCTTGTTGGTTTTGCTTCAGACAGTTAAGCAGAATAGGGGGTACAGTGGTGGACACAGATAAAAATGAGGCGAGGTGGTAGAAGATAAGTGTTGGCTGCTGATGTACCTGTTTGGACACTCTGGGCTCCTCCTCGATATACTTCTGCTCAATGGGAATCAGCGTCCTGAGACCAGCCTTCACCTGGAGGATGGAGTGAGCACACACAGCGTCATAAAGAGCAAACGGTGAGAGTGAAATGACACAAATTTAAAGTAATATAGATAAATAAAACGACAGAGATGGTGATAATGAATTAGCAGGGAACTAAATAGATCTTTTAAAAATTATCTTGAAGGTTTTTTTAACACGTTGTGTGATGGTTCTGGCAGCACATGCGTAGAGCGTGCCCCATGTCAGAGGCTAGAGAGAGCGGGAGAGAAAGCTGTAAGATGGCCGCTATAGGACACACACAGCGATGGTGAATGGGCGAACAAAGGCTGTTGAGAGGGAGTCTTCGATAATTAAAGCCAAAACGAGGACGAGGGACAAGGGACGAGGGATGAGATGGAAGCGAGGGAGGGAGGGGGACAAACAGAATAAAGACAACAGCAGCGTACAGAGAGGGGGGGTGCTGGAGAGAACAAGAGAGGGATGGAGAGAGTGGATAATGGGGGGTGGGGGGCAAAATAAAAAAAAATCAGGGAGGAGAATCAAAAAAAGCTAAAGAAAGACTTACAGCATTAAAAATCACGTCTATTTCGAGAAAGATGACCCCTTTTGTTGGCCCTGTCAGCTCCTTGCTTTTCAAGGCGTAGGCTTTGCGTTCTCCATTTTGGATCTGTGGGAGAGGGACATGACAGGCGTCTGTCTGGCAATACCCGACTGAATCGGCTCCCCGGGCCACCTTTGAACCCCAGCTGCTGGCGCTGACAGGGAACCCAAAACAACTGTGGCAACTCTGACAAGTACCTGTTCATTACCCACTGCAGCTCGGCTCTGTCAAACAGAAATTAACTATCCTGGGGAATCATACTGTACAGCAGAGCATGGATATATTAGACACAGTACTTTCACAGGCCATCTATATTTTTTCAACTATAAGAGACACACTTCTGTCTATCTTTTTTTTCCTATAAATCGCATCGTTCCATCTCTCGATCAGTGTCATTTTCATCTCTCATCCCCTCACTTTCTTTCTTCTCACCTATCAATCTCTTCTTTTTTTTCCTTAGCTTCTCTTCCATTTTTTCTCCTTCCTGTCATCTCTTTCTCTTTGTGAAATAATAACAGTCTCATCTGTGGAGTTGCAAAAATAACCTCTGCTTTTTATATCTTCCACTGTGTGTTTTCATTCTTTCCGTTCCCCTATGTTCTCTCTATTATCCCCAAAGGAGAAGAAGAAGAAACACACACAGAGATCCGACTTTGACTCACATTTAGTAAAGGAATAGCCACTTTCCCCAGGAAGTCTGCACTTCTGTCTCGGTCCTCGTCGTAAACAGTGACCTCAAGTACCGAGTGGATGTCCTTCACGTTACTGGACCACACACAAAGACAACACCAATGACGTAGATAATGAAATATGGGTTACAAACTGAGACAAAGTGAAAGCTATAACATCTTGCATATGCTTCTCTAAATGTTTAAGACTCACAGAAAACAATTTAAAATCTGAAACGCTACATGAGGCAAAACAAATGCCTTATATTTAAATATGCTCTATTATTTTGACATAAAAATCACCATTAACATGCTTTATGTGATACTTCACTACATTACTGCATGAGCTAAGTAGAACAGGACGTGTAAAAGCTCAGACGTGTCATCTTTTGAAATCTAGGCTAGCGAGAAGATAGCTGATGTTATGGATAGAAAGGAGGCTGTGAGAAAGATGTGCACTCAAAGAATGACTAAATTAACCTTTCCTATGACTGGGAATTCACAAGTTTATATCAAATTCACATGTTAGAAATTATGCATGGTTAGATCTACATTAACATTTAACTATAGCCTCAGTGTAACTATTTATTTAAAAATTTGTTTTAATAATTATAGCAATTTGTGATAAGATTTTTTTCTCTTCTATTAATATATTCCCTGGATTTACTGTCGACATACAACACATTTTAAAGCACTATTAAATAAGCATTTTTTAAGTTTAAAGCTTTTTAATGAAAAAGGCATTTCTTACTAAAAACTATCATCCGAATGTGTTTTTTCAAAGCTCAGATCAGACAAGAATTAATGAAAATCAAACAAACAAAACAAAAAAACATGAACATTGCTATTAATTAAAATATATTATTATTTAGAATTATTGTAATTATTTATATATTTTATATTATTTAATAAGACTGTTGCTCTGACTTTATCATCCTGTGATTAAAAGATACAATAATGTAATTTTTTCATTACTGCAGTGGATACAAATTGTGTGACATGTGGATGTTGGATAAACCACTTACAAAGTGAAGACCTTGTTCCACTCTGGGTTGAGGTTTTTGTAGACAGTGTGCGTCTGCAGCCGATCGTTACTTAGCTCCACCACACAGAATGGGTCACTCTTACCTGCCGAGCCAAAAGACAAAAGGAAAAAAGGCATACAAGAGTGACCTTCTCAGTGAAAAGAGGGACATAAATACAGGAGACATTAAACTTTAGTTAGCTTGAGGTTTCAAGGAAAGCGAGAATCTTAAGTAATTCCAAGAAGCTTTTGTCTATCTCCAGTCCCTCATATTATTAACACAGATAGTATATAGCATCCTCCCCTACTCCGACATGACAGCTCCAATACCCTGAACTTATCAGAGCTGTAATAATATGATCCGTTCATTTTTAGCCCTGATGCCATATATACATTATAAAACAGTATATCAGTGGAACAGCTGCAAGCCGTTTCTATCAACACCCTGGGAACATGGACAACTAGAAGATAAGCTCCAGGACAACTGTGCCCTGGGCAGTCACAAGGAGGGGGTGGGAGAGTGAAAAGAGAGAGGAGACTTTGAGAATGGATGGTGCAGAGAACACAGACGGTGATGAGGCTCTGAAGGCCATAGAAGTTCAAAGTAGAAGATAAAGACAGCCGAGCAGCGGTGTGAGAAACATAGCTGGTCCATGATTAGCGATTCCAAGCGAGCGGCGAGACGGCAGCGGCAAAGTGAGTGAAAGCAAAAATAACACAAGAATTAAATGATGAAAGAGTGACAGAGAAAATATTTCCTCCTCATCCTTTTTGGTTTTGTTATATTGACAGCAATGCAAATGAATACAAACAGTGAAAAGGTTTTTGGATATGAAAATTGAAATTTAACACTTATGTTTATTACAGGGAAATGCACAGTTTCAAACACTGGCAGCAAAGGTGGTTTAATCACTATAACACAAGTGACATTTCACAGTAATAATAACAAAACATAATATGACAAAATATAGATTTATCCTACAGAATAAATTATTTTTAAAAAACTTTAGGATCACATATGAAATCATTTGAGTGGCCTGCCGCTGCCAAAAGATAAAACTTTAATACACTGTGTGAGAACTTTAAAGACCCTTAGATGTTATAAAACATAGATATGATTTATGGCTCACTATAAATCATATTCATTAATGCTAATTCATTCCAACAAAACTTTCAATTCAGAATTTACTACAGTTATGTAACCGTGTAGAGAGAGGCTGAGAGAGACCGAGAGGAGAAATAAACATAATCACAGAGTTATTTTTTCCTCCTGAGAATAGCGTACTGTACTATAATAATCAAAACCAGTAATGTCCTATATATTCTCTATTTGTTTACTAACATCTCACATTTCAATTTCTTTGTACACAGAAAGGAGTGAGACCAGCTCCCCATGCCTGCCAGCCCACCTCCCTTCGATTGCCTCAAAATGAACTAAAAACAACAAAACTCTTAATTCAGGCTTTGATCATTATTTTTTATTAAAACTGTTGGGAGCCGTTGCGCTGTTTGTTCAAGCTTATCACTTGAAAAGACTGGGTCAGGAAGTTTAAAAAAAATATGTCCCAAACGGATTCCCATGGAAAATACTGAGAATATTGAAATGTTGGTAAAGTGGCAATGTTGCATAATAAGACTCGATAAAGTTGGGATTGAGTTCAAAGCCCCCCGCCACATTTCTGTACGTGCTTATGTGTGTCCGTCCGTCCGTGTGTGTGTGTGTGTGTGTGTGTGTGAGTGTCATTGATTGGTGTGATTTTCTTCAAATGTTGTGACAAGGGCAGGACATTTAGTGGGTGTGCAAAGTAAATGTCACCGTGATCAATGCTGAGCCGTAGGTGTTGCCTTTCATATCTGTTTGTGGGGCTCTATTGATGTATAGCGTTTGAAGTGGATATTGACAGCTATGACTCCTACGATAGAAAACAAGATACATTAAAATAGACAAAAGACAATAGACTTAAGAGCCCACTTCTCCATGCTGCTTTGTGAACAGACTTTGCTAGCATAACACTTAAGCTATGTTTTGTATTAAAATGCAAATCATTCCTTGGACCCATCATGAATGCACACAAAGATGTTAAAATTGTACACAAGTTTAAAAGAATATATTCTGGCTGTAATATTTTTACAGTAGTGAAAATTTGAAATCTTCCCTAATCATCCGCAGCGCTTCCATAGCATAAACGATTATAATGTTGTCCCCACAAATCAAGTCTGATTAAATTTAAATGCAATCATCCAAATTAAGAAATGGAAATTATTTCTGCAGAACCCCGTCCCTCCCCCATTTTCCCTCTAATATTCTGTTTTAATGACATGGCAGGCTGTGTTGCCGCAGAGAGCCAGTTGTCATTGGTGATGAACTTTCACCTTATTGGCCGCCAGCACCAGAGGCGGCTGTCTTAACCAATTACACGCTCAGGTTTGAGCGCCACTCAGAGATCATCCAGGTAATGTCCGAGCAAAGCTCCTCCCCCCTCTGGGTCCCGTCTCGGTGGCGCTGGCGGAGGGTTTGCAGCGAGGAGCGGGCTCAAACTCATTTCAGTGTGCCCTAAGATAAGTGTGGAGGATGAATACAGTACGGAGGCGAGGGAGCGTGCTGTAATTGCCTCGCAGGAAGCTTAGAGTTAGTGAGGAGTTTGAGGTTGGAGAGGGAGTGTGCGCTCTCATGTTCCTGTATAATCACAATTAATTATGATTCACACTTTAAAATGGAAATCAGTTGCATTTTTGTTGCATTTATTTTCATTTTTCCATTAATTTTAAAAGGCTATACGATATTATCTACAGTAGTCCTCCAAGTGTCAAGTAATGCACTGGAAAATCTACACTTTAACTGGCAATTTTTTTGTTTTCATACTGAGTGAAAAAGAATAAGTTCTGCATGCACTATGGTGCTGCGGCTGGAAGTGCATGTGTGCGTGTGCCCATGTGTGTGTTACTATTGAAATGTTCTAACAGTATAGCATCCACTCAGAGGGACAAGAGTAGGCAGACAAAAGGGATTGTTGGTTTTAGAGACTATTTTCAGTTATCCTACTCGGGCTGGAGAGGAGCTACTCCACAAAAACACTTCAATTAGAGCGAGAGAGATGGCCAAAGAGGAGAGAGCGAGAGAGAGCGAGAGAGAGAGAGAGAGAGAGAGCGAAAGAGAGAGAGAGGGAAAAAGACGGGAGAGGAGACAGGCAGCGTGAATGGGAGAGAGACGGTGAACTCTTTCTCTCTCACTGACCTCCTCTTTCTCTGTCTGTCTGTTTGTCTGTCCGTCTGTTTCTCTCTCACCTTGCTCCTGACCCTCTCTTGGTCTGGGCTGTTAAAATAGGGTGTTCATGTGGTGAGGGCTCTTATGTGGCTCTTACAGAGCTATTGTTTCTGCCAGTGACACACACACACACACACACACACACACACACACACACACACACACACACACACACACACACACACACAGCGTCAGACTCAAAACAGGAACAAGCCATCTAGAAACAACCCTTTTGCCTGTCGGATATCTGTATCAGTTTGCCTACTGTATCTATCTTCGTAGGGCAAGAATGCCTGTAAGAAATGGTTTTCTGGGGAACAAAGGAAAAGTCTTTTCCTTTCTTTTTTATTGCTTGCAAAGATGGATAAATTCAAAAAAGGTTACACATTTGACTGTCTAAATTTGAGATCTCTTTGGCTATAACAAAAAAGTAATGTGTGAAAATCTGCATGTGAAACCAAAGCTGTTTTGTTTTGTTTTTTGTTGTTGTGAATAAAAGGAGTCCCATGTGGAAACATCTTCATCATCTCTGTTCTGTTTTTTAGCACATGACAAATACAAGTTTTCAAAGTGAAACATATTTGATACGCAAATGTGCATGTGGAAAAAAAACTAGAGCCAAACGATCAATTGGACGATATAATCGGCCGATATTGACTGATAATAAACATACATAGATGTTTATTTGGCTATTTATTTTATTTATTATCTCAGTGTTTATTTCAAGAATTGGTGTAATACATTGTATGTGTAATAGATAAAATGTTAAATATTTTTGAAAAGTTGTTTCTTTGTAAAAAGCAGCATTCTGAACAAAGCATGCACAATACACATGGAAAAGGTCTATTTTCACTCAGAAATTCACATTATCAGCTGCAATATCCCTCAATATGCCCATTTAAAGTTATTCTTTTCAACAATCTCATATTGGTCAGGCTAAAAAAAAAACATATCTTCTTTGAATTAAAAATCATTGACAAAAAAGAAAAATTCTTTGTCTGTCTAATTTTGAAAAAAGCATGTTTCTTGTGGGTTTTCAAATCTGAATTCCACCTTTTCTTCTTAGTCTTAGTAGTTTGTATGTAAAAATTTTAGTCCTGGCACCACAAGACATGCTGCACTTTAACCATGCAGTAAGCCTGTAGCAATCATTTCAAGTCACCACAGGCTGTAGAGGCACTGCTCTGAAATAAAACATGTTCTCTATGACCAAGTCAAACTGGCAGAGGCAAAGTGAAAGGCAAACAAACAGCCACTAGACATTATATTTCCACACTTTTACTCTTTTGGTTTTTTTTGGATGGATCCATGAAGCTCAGACTGAATGATGAGCTCTACAACGAGGTCACGGAGCAAATTTCTGCTCCGAGTGAAATACAAGAGCCAGAGAACCATTAGCCCTGCACTCGGGCTGCTCCGGTCGCTCCACGCAATAACCCAAATCAACCAGCTCCACTCTGTATTGGCTAATGGGACTGTGGCTGTTTCAAATGGAGGAAAACTCTAACTCTCTCTCTTTCTCTTACACACATACACACACAGACACACACATCTTCTCTCTCTACTAGATAATACAGAGTGAAAAACTAGGCCTGTCCACTGTAGACCTAATTAAAAGTAAGAATTAATGGAGAATGGAGGATTCAGAGAGAGCAAGCAGAGAAAGAGCAGGAGGAGGGAGGAGGAGGGAGAGAGATTTGTTGGTTCAAATATGTACTTTTTCTCTATTATTCAAATGAGCAGCCTGCATCTTTTCTAAAAATGCGGAGACAAATTTAGCGTCCTGCACAAAGTAGACTTTAACTCTCTCTGAGGATTCTCGCAGAGGATCATCCCTTAAACCAAAATTACACCCTGACTTTATCTTTGGCTAGATTTATGGCAGATTGCTGGTGGAGGCAAATGTGCCACACAAATTGTTAAATGTCTAGTTGCAAAACTCAAGCAAAAGTTATTTAAAGCAATAAATACTGCTGTTATTGATAGCATTACTATTATTATCAGATGCTCTTTAGTGCACACTCTGATGGTAAAGTATCAACAGAAATTGCAACACAACAGCAAAAATGGAGGCCTATTTGTCTGATTATTTTTAAGTGTATGAATATATGAGCATAAATGAAAGAGTGAAAAATGAAGAGACTAACTTTTAACAATGCACACGAGAACTGCAGAGGTTAGAGTCCTCTTGTTTGGACTTAAGGTCATTGTCTTACCTGTGACATCTGCTGCCATCAGTCCCTCAGCCCCGATGACCTTTACCTGCACCACACCGACATCTTTCAGGTTGTGGAATGACCTCCACAGGCTCTGAAACATCACAGGGACAGGGGTGAAAGGTCAAAGAGGACGCCAAATTAGCATTGAAGAGAAAGGCAGGTCAATAGCCTGACATTTTATTAAGAGAGGAAAGGGTAGAATATGTCCTTTAACAGTCCTGATTTGAAAATGTAGAGCTGGCATTTATAGTCTAACGGAGGGCAAATGGCCACGTTTAATTTCACTGAATAGCTGTGCTTGCCTGTTTGAAATGTTCCTTAACTTTGTACTTTTCAGATAAAATGGAACTTCAGTGATTTTGGTAAAGAAGATGAGGCATGAAAAATATAGTGTAAAAGGTCACAGTGAATAAATACAGTGCACAGATAAAAGTTGAACAAATAGGGGTCTCTGTATACAACAGGCAAGTTCAACACTATAACATTTTTTCATGAACCACATGAATAGATTTCAGCATTATATTTTTCCTTATATACACTGAGAAGGCTAACTCAAGGTGAGAATGCACAGAAAACTGTTTTATTAACTATAAACTTTTGCAATTAGTGCAAGGGTTTTGTGTGTTTCCCAAAGGTGTTTACACAGGGAAAACTGGTGGGACATGTTCCCACCACTTCTTAAATTAGCTGATTTGGTCCAATCGATTTTTATAGGTATTATTTGGAAAGAAGAAAAAAAAGTTCTTAAAAATAGCTTGAACCAAAATATTTAAACTAACCAATGAAAATGATTCGGGTAAGGTTCATTTGCACAGTAAGAATTCATGCAATGCAACATAAATGCAGAAGACACAAATGTGCAAATCAGTTGCGACTGGGGAGGTGGTACATATAGATGCGCGTTACTTTTGCGATCAAAATTGTTGTGCGTTATATGCTGAGTATTGTCATACTGTCTGCAGTAGCATGCAGTATTCCCTTGTTAAAGCACCATTATGACGGGGTTTTTTCAGCCAGAAGTATCTACTCTGAACTCTGATCCCAATTACATTGCCCTAAATTGCAAAGATGTTGAAGACCACTTTTATTTTACCTGATCGCCTATGGAGCGACCACTTTTTGTGAGTAGAGGAGTGTCAGTCTCAAGGTTTTGTGGCAGACAATGTTTGTATGGGATTTGGACATCCTGTCTCTGTCTTTAACAAGAACAAAATACTGAAGTTTGATTTCAGTTTTAACAGATTTTGATGTGCTTGATTGTACAAATTTTCAGCTTTTGTGTTTACTTTTTTGTCACTCCATAAATTGCTTCCTCACAATGTTGTGTGCAAGAAAAATGAGCTGTTAAGAGTGTGTGAATAGTAACATGAATATCAGCAGAGGAGGAAAGGCAAAAGTGAAATATATGCAGTTTGAAATGAGAAAATTCTTACAACAACCAAAAATCTGTACATGTGCAATGTATAACAAAATAGGAATATAAAGAAAAAATGTGTAAGAAATGACAGCATATGTGCATGGTTTATATACTGCCTAAACTTCTGCTTGTGTGTTTGTTTGCTTTGTAGAGACAGAGAGAGAGAGAGCATTAGGCCGATAATATAATAATAGAGATATTGTGGTGAGTTGACGCATCCAGTGAAGCGTGACTGGCAGTGATATCATTGTTAGGAGGCAAACACACACTGACCTCCGCACACACACTGTCCAACATCCAAACAAAAGAGGGGGGAAAAAATACTCACGATAGCTAAACAAACCAACTGTAAAACAACAAGCATACAAGCTTACTTACATACACACACACACACACACACACACACACACACACACACACACACACAATCCCCCCCCTGATATTATTCTCCTTTTTGAATGCTCACACACCATAAAGACACATTTACACAGAGCCAAGAAATGCCATGAGGGCCTGTGATCGTCTACAATGAGAAGGGAAATACTGTATGTACAAGGTTTTAATTAGCAGGAGAAAGAATAATGACTGTGTAAAAACTAGTCTGTAAATCTGTGGAATAAAGGGAGACCTGTGGAGATCAACGGCTGGGCCATGAGGCATGGGCACACACTGGCAACAACGCACAATCATAAACTCATGCTTTGTTCACGCCCAAATACTCAGGTATAAACACATGCATAGAAAACCTACACTGAGGCCAAATTGAGTAGCATGTCAGTGTGTCTTAAAAGCAAAGTGGAAATGCACTTCACTTCAATTTATTTCTCTCTCTCTGGCAATAACCCCTTCCATCCCCACAGGAGTAATTATAATTTAAATTTCAGAGTCAGGGCCAGGCTACAGACTTAATTCATTATTACCAACTCTGTCAGACTCTGCCTGTTTCCAGCGATATCATTGTCCAAAAGCTCTCTAAAGGAGATGAGAGGGGAGAGTGTGTGAAAGAAAGAGAGGGGGAAAGAGGGGATGTGAAAGAGAGAGAAAGAGAGACATACAGAGAGAGAGAGAGAGGGGGAGAGAGGGGACAACTCTCAATTTTAAGGCACGATTTCTCTGAAGATACAGCTGCTTGTTGTGATTATTGGGGAGCAGCCAAGAAGAGAGACACAAGGAGAAAAAGAGTCAAAGAGAGGGCATGAGGGAGGCAACAGAGGAAATGATGAGGGCAAACTAATGGCTGACTAGTTTGTGTGTTAGTTTCCAACAGTAGTCATCTAGCTGGGAATCGCATTTTCGGCTGTATTTTGTTTGTTGTTTAGCAAGATTCTTGTGCAGCTACTTGAGTTTGGACACTTATTGTTTGAGAAGTTTTATTTCTTTTGTTAGGTGGAAAAAAGCTTTTTTTTTTGGCTTTAAAGGTAACATTGTTCACATTTTGAGGTTCATAGTTTGGCTTCTACTAGAACACATTTGCATGCTTTAATGTTGAAAAAAAAAAATCTTTTCTCATACTGTCTGTAGTAGAACACCTGAATTGACCCTCTGTCTGAAATGCTCCGTTTTAGCACCTGTCTTTTTAAGTCCCCCTTTTATGCCCAAAATCTGCTCTGATTGGCCAGTTTTCTTCTGCATCTGCAAAGTCCCTGTAGCCTGGAAATGACTGTAACAGTACTGTAGCAGCACATTCACCTCTATATACTGAATTGTAACAACACAAACTTATGAAAGTCCTGACAGGTCATTTAAAGGGACAGTTTCTGAGTATGGGCTTTGTGCATTTGTCCATGGATTGAGCATGTTGGTACTTTCACAGTACTTAGACCTGCTATATAATCAATAAATAAAAAAGCAGGGGTGTAACGGACACAACATCCACAGATCTCGTTACGTGGTCTCATCTTCTGTGTCACGGTCTCATGAATGCAGCAATATGTGCCTGACAAAGACATTCTGCAAGGACATATTCTAGACCCAAACGTGACCATGGCCTGCTTCCGGATGGAGCAGTAAGAATATCGGGAGAAAGGTTGCGGTGCTTGTGAACAAAAGGTGGTGTAACTTCAGGCTTATTACCCTTAAAGAAAGCATCTGTACCTTGGATATCGAACTGTAAGCCACAAGTTTACACAGTTTACAAAAATAGGCTTTACTATACTACTATTATTTACTATTTCTTTATTGAATTATCAGAAAACATGTTATGTCATACTATATATTGTTCTCAAGATATTACATTTCTTGCAAGTCCTACTTTAAGTAGCAAAAAAGTAAGTTTTTGATATTGTATTATAAAACATACGAGTATCATAATTTCAAACAAAACCCAAGGCAGTGGTTTCAACATTGATACACAGGTACATTAAATGGCACTGAGATGGAATGAAGAAAATGAGACAGAATTACTTCTTTAATGTATGGATGCAGAGAGGTTTTTTTTCACCACCCCAACCCATCATCCACACTCCATCCCTTCCTCCCACCATACAGGCTTCCCTGAGGGGACATTTAAGGTTCAGCCTCAATCCATGACTGGCGGAGAGAACATACCCATCCTCCACGAGGATTCAAATCCTCATCAGAGAGATAAACCGTAAAAGATGGAGTAGACGGAAAGACAGACAGGTAGAGAGAAAGAGAGATGAAGCGAGGCCAAGACCGACCCCCATCCCTTTATTTATGTCTCCACACACCCCCATCAGCACGCAGGTGGACTGACGGGTAAGAGGAGGAGATGAAAAGGAGGGATGAACAGAGGAGAGAAGAGAAAAATGGAAGGACAGAGTTGGCTTTCATAAAACAAACCCCCGCCCTGCCTGTGATTGACATCTTGTCATTGTGACATCTTCTTCCCGTCTCTGTCACACTCAACAGACACACAAACACACAGATGAATCAGCCCCGGCATAGGCTTACGACTCGCTGTCATCTTTGCATCGTGTCACCTTTCATCAGTGCTCCATATAACATTTCACACAAAGCGTCTGCCCAGCAGCCGCGCAGTTCAGGGGGACATTTAATCAAATGCCTGTGAAATGCTCAAACGCAGACCAAATGCTAACAACTACCTCCCAATTCCCACTCCTGTTCATCAACTCAGCATCACTGTCTGTCAAGATTCTCTCTCAAAGTTTTACCCTCCTCCTGTCCCACACTTCACAGCAGCCCCTTATCTCACTTCCTGTCCAGGTTGTGTCCTTTCTCCTCACCTTAGAGCAGTGCACTGGAGTGGGTGGGAGAGGTACTGCAGGTGTGTGTGTGTGTGTGTGTGTGTGCGTGCGTGCATGTGGGTGGGTTTTGAAGTGCCACCACTTCAGCGGAGGTCGCCATGTCCTCCTTCTCTCATCCACCCATCTTGCGGCCACCTCAGGCCCATTAAGAGCCATTAGTGTGTGTGCTCCTTTGCCATCATAATGCATAAATCTCTTTCTCTCCTTTTCCCTCTCTCCCTCTGTCCCTCTCTACTTCTGGGAAACAGTAATTAGGGATGAAGGAAAGGTTACGGTGAGAAATAGTACATCTAAGGCAGTTGTCACTAAGTGTATTGCACTGTGTTGCATATAGCTCTGCCGCCAGCTGCATTCAAAGTAGTTTGCAGTAGAAAATCATGTGTACTCATTCACACGCATACATGGGGTACACATGCAAGTGTACTGAGGCACTCACAAACCTGGCAGACATACACGCGCACACACAAAGCCGTCACAATGCACAACAGCGAGAATGAGAGGGCCATTAATGAGCTCGGCACTAGCATCAGATCCCAGCACTCAGGTGTCTATTATCTGCTTTCTTCAATGGCCACAGATTGGGATGAGGAAAAAACACCTGCCAAATGCAACACAGTGACCTCATTGTGACCACATGAGGTGTGGCATGTGTGCGAGTGTGTTATGTGTGTGTGTTGGATTTAAAATCTGTAATGTCTTTTTAGAGATTGTTAGAGAGTGTTTTTTTTTGTTTTTTTACAATACCTGCACTTTGCAATCCACTGCTACACACTGCCTTAAAGTAACCTTGTGTGTGTTTTTATGATGATCAGGGGGCCCCACTCTGCTGAAGGCTGGCACGAGCAGAGGATTTCAATTGTTTTCTCTTCCTCGTTCTCATTTGTGAAGGTATCTGCTCTTTAAAGCTGTGATGATGACAGCATGGTACTTGTATTGCTCCACCAACCCCCATCTTTTTATTAGATAGCCGACGCAGGAAGGTGCTGTTTTTGCATGTGTCTGTATGTGTGTGCCTGTTTGTGATTAGCAGTCGTGGATGCTTTGTGCAGGCTTGTGCTGGACAGCTGATTTCAAGCTGATAATACCAGTCAGTAAAAATGTGCCAAGCAAAATAACATACACCTACACATGCACACACACACACACACTGGGTAGATTAGTAGGCTTTGAGCAGCAATGTTATGTATTGGTGGTGGTACTTGGTCTTATCTGTGCTCTTTGATAAGGTACATCTTTATTAAATTCTCTAACTGAAAGAAGGCCAGTCAGGGGAAAAGGAATATGTTAATCGGTAGGGACCATTCAAGTCTTCAAACCGACCTTAATGTGCCCCTCCATCTGCAACCCCCCACCTTCTACCACCCTCTATCTCTCCATCCCTTCATCGAACGGGAGGACCACAGTGGCGACAGACAAAGAGTTGAGGCTGCTGGGAGAGCGGGACAGGGATGGGGAGTGTGGGAGAGAGAAGGAGGCAGGGAAAAGAGGCAGGCGAAGGAAGGGAAATGTCTTGCCTTCAGCCGAGCAGAAAAACGGGGTCTGCACGAGTTGTGAGAGAGGTGAAATAGCTTTTTCTTTTCATTTTACACGCCTTCCCTTCCCGGTGCAACCCTCATCCTTTACCTCTCGCCCCCTATTACACACACTCACACAAACACACACACACTCCCCGCCCTCATTTTGTGGCTGTGAGGAGAGGCACAGTGCGTGTATGACTCAGTCCTAGAGCTCCCCCCTCTGATCTTGGGTGGTTGCTGCAGCGCGGAGCAGAGTGGTCAACCTCCTGTGGCTAGCCAATAAGGCACCGCCACGGTTATGTAGGTCGTGGATCCCGTGTTCGACCTGTGGAGCCTCACCGTTGGTGCCTATGCAAGCAGCGAAAGACGCAAACATACACCAGCTGGGACGTACCGGCAACTGAAATCAGAACACACTCTATAACCTCACAAACACAGACATCTACTTACTGTTCGGTACAGCGTGTGAACACACACACACAAAGTGTACCAACACATAAAAGCACACGTAACTAAGTGGTACTCATGGGGAAAATGTGCTCCAACAACTCTCCAAGACAATTAAATGTAATAATGATTAAACAAAAATGTATCTTTTTTAGTTATTAAGTCCTAAATGAATCTAAAAACATTAAGTGAATGCTTAATTAAGTGAAAAATCTTACATTTTCTATTCAAAGCCATGAGTCAAAGCAAGTATAACTGCAGCACTGAGTGATAACTGCTGATTCTGTTGATGTGCAGAGAAATGTCGCATGTCAAGGCTGTCAGTGAATGAAACCTATTGAGAGTGTGTGTGAGCATGTGTGTGAGTGTCTCTTTGTAGCCAGGAGTGAAGATGACAGGGTGTGAGGGGTTAACTAGGCTAAGACAAAGACACAGGCTGAAACCATTGTGCTGAGTAGAGGGCCTCTGGGGCAGATGGGGCCTTCAGGCTCTCTTTTTCTCTCACTCCAATACTAAGCTCAAATCAATGACAACTTGCTAACAAGCGAAGACATTTTACACACAAATAAATGAGCCCACATGCATTAATCATAAATGCACAAGTCAATGCAGCATGCTGATGCAAATACCGCACAATACTGCTGCCGTGAATCATAGCAGCAGAAACCAACCGCCGAAGTGAGCCTCCATCCTTTCCAAACAGTTAGACCAAGCCTCTCAACCCTTGTGTTTCATCCTTCCTTTCTTACCCTTTGTGAATCTCATCATCTCCCTCACTCCTCTGCTCTCCACTTCTTTGAACTTCAAAACGGCAGCTGCAGCTCGGTGGGTTTTATTTTCAAATCTCAGCACATTAGCTTGTGAAAAAAGGGGGACTCTTCTTGATGAATAAGTGAGATTCTTCGACAAATGTGAATCAATTGTGACTTTATAACAATCAGAAGTCTGATGATAAATGTGTGAGGGAGTTGTTGCTTGACACGTCAGACTGAATCATGACACAAAAGAAACAATACTTTTCTTTATCCGTGCAACTTGAACATGTCGACATGCGACATGCGTCACACAGATATCAGTTAAAGGCAGAAGCCACAGTATCAGGTATTCAGTCAGTTATACAAGGAGTGGCTGGGTCAGATTACGGCCATTTGTGAAGGAAAATTTGAGCATGTGGAGTACTCCATAACAGATTAAGGTGAATTGGCATAATAGTTATTGTGTAGTTATATTAACTTTCTCTTTTATTTATGTTTTGATACAATTTCTGGTCTTTCAGTTGAGCTCTCACACATTGGGCCTTGTGGCAAAAGTGATAAATTTAATATTATATGAAATAATATATATTCTTATTTTTGTTGGTTTCCAAGATTTGTTCTTCTTCTTAGAATGTGTATTGTTATTTGTGTTATTTTTTCTTATTGTCTGACCCACAGATTCCTGGGATTCATCAGTGTTTTAATTTTGCTCTTTTCTTAATGCAGGTAAGAGCAATTGGTGAAATTTCTTTGAGAGCCCTCTTACAAAGAGAAGGAAAAAGTCTTTCAAATGTGTTTTTGTTTTCACAAATTGTTTGTCCAATGCAAGGAAACATAAGTTTAAAATTTGAGGGGAAAAGAAAAACATAAACAGGATGGTTTAGAATGTTTGGTGCATCTGGAGTTGACTTTTCTATTTTCTTTGTCTTAACAAAACAATAAGAGAAAATACAGGAAATAATTAAGACAATGCTTTCTTTTCCTAATGTTCTCTCTCAAAAGTATTCACACAACATAATCTTGTCCTAAACTCACTAGCAACACAAGGCCACTCTTACAATAAAAGTAACTCACATATCTCTGCAGGATCTGGTGTCTCTCATTCGGGTCGTCCAGCATGTTTATTGACAGGTCTGAGATGGAAACAGCGGCGGAGGCAGTGAGTGTAACCAGCAGCACCAGCAAACCTTCACCTTCCTCCAGTGGCAGGTCCAGCTTGTATGTGTGTTCTTTACTAAGATGTGACAGGTCGATGGTAGACCTAGAGTGCACACACACAAATAAAAATAGAAATAGCAGTGCATTTTGTGGGGAAGCTGACTGTGCTGAAACACACACTCATAGTAAAAGAGGAAGCTACAGAGCACAATAAAGATCAAACTTAAAGAAATGTTAGTGTAGCCATTCTGGGGGCTGAAGTTTGCAGAAAAAAATGTCTGTGAACTAATAATCACCACAGAATGTCTGTAAAGTTAACATAGAAGTCACGCTGAAAGAGTTCTCCAATTGTGTCTACTCCATCTCGGAGTTATCATCACATCTAAAAGGTTTCATATATTGCACATTGTGTTGGAGCAACAACAGAAACAACATAGTTATAATAAAACGAGCATCATGTCTGTAGAATACAAGCAACTGCAGAAAACTCAGCCAAAGCGGACACAATTAATACCTTTAAGTAGACACCTGAGAGCATCTTCTCTTTATTGAATTGATTTTCTGGCACACTCTTAATATATCTACAGTTAATATCAAGACAGGCCAATAGTAATTACTGGCCTTGGGTCAAAACAGTTCAAAACGAAGGCTTCCTCGAGTGCCTCCATCACGCTATGGTAATGGATGTTGAATGAAAGTTAAAAAAAATAGTAAATCCATACAAAATACTGACATGGCTATTTGATCTTAAATTACTGGACATGCTGTTACTGTGTAACTTTGTCTGTAAGACCAACCCTGTCTGAAAAGGTCCTTAAGTCATAGTAATGTCTGATTCTACTTATACAACCTGACTAAAGACTGATGGCTTTTTCACACCTATAGCTTGCTCTGGTCCAGATCAGTCCATGAGTTTGTAACTTGGAGTATATTACCCTTGGTTTGGTTTCTTTTCACACAGAGAAGATCCAAGGGAACCAAAATGCAACCGGTTGTTTCAGTCCGCACCTGAGTGCAATTGCTGTCTTCCCAAAATCAATCTGGAAAACGAACCAATTTAACCATACTAAACAGGTGGTGTGAAAACCCTGAGATAGCTACATATTCAGAAAGACTGATGACCAATGTACCTTCCCATGAAGTCGTCCTTTTTGCCAGCATCTTTGTCCCAGACTGTAATGTCCACGTAGCCTCCCTGTTCTTCATACAGGTGGAAGTCAAACTGCTCTCTCCACTGGGGGTTCAGTGTTTTGGGAATAGTCTGAGTAAACAACAGAAAGAAATACATTGTTCATATGTGCTTGCACATGTATTATGGAAGGTCAGCTGTTTTCCTATTGTTCAATGTTATATACCACAATATATATACACACACACACAAGGTAACCATCAAATGAATATACTCAAACAGGAGTCTGTTTACCTTGCTCTTGTACTTCTGGTGCCCCATCCTGAATTTGACGTAAGGGTCGCTGAGGCCGTTGGCATCCATGGGCTGGAGGCTGCGACCTTCTATCAGACTGATGCTGACTATACCTCGCCACAGCTGGGCTTTTCTGTGCACATCTGACAGACGCATACTCTGATACTGCAGCAGGCACACACACACACGCAGACACACATTTACACAAACATGTGTGCATTTATACATACACAAGCATGTACACAAGCACCCACAAAATAAACACACATACGCATTAATTACACCCAGGATGGAATAATGACTTGTGTACACTTTATCAACAGGAAAATAAGCAATTAAAAACACATCAAGACAACACTGAGAGGAGCAGGCAAAACACACAAGACTTAAACAGAAAATGATAATTCAACACAATATACCCCTGAGCTCACCTGACGTGCCAGAACATCACTATAAATTACAAAATAAAAAGTATCCCACTGTTTAATTATTTAAACAAATCAAATATCCTGAACACTTCCTTGAGGATGCTGAGAAACTGAAAAAAATGTCCCAGAGTGTGTACTGAGAATCTACTAGACAAAATAAAGTCTGCACAAGACTGTGTGTGTCACTTCAGCAGCCTGGCCTGTTTGTACAAAATCTTATTATAATAAATAAAATTAATAAATAAGGGAATGATTTGTGGACTGCCTTATCCAAAACGGGCAGACCACTGAGATGCTGTTCCAGTGTAACTCTGAAAATGTCCTATTCCATCTGGCTGTACTGTAAGTTGACAGCTCTGCAAATTCAGATTGATGATTCTCCATATTTTAAGTCTGTTTTTTTCCAACAGTTTTCTCAGCACTTACAGGCCTATTTAACCTCTCTTTGAATCGTGTCAGTATCCTTCACTAAAACAAAGAGCAGGGTATTTATTTGTCAAACAAGTGCACCCCTCTCTCTCTCTCTCTTTCTGCCTTTCCCTCTCCTCCTTCCTCGTTAGGGAGAATTTATTAGCATAGCTTTTGTTTTGAGGGTGAATTTCATTAAACTCTGAACAAACCCTGCCTCGCAAGCGCAGGCCTTTGATCTGGAGACGAAGCCTCTTAATTTCCATTCTCCAGACATTAAACAATGCGAATGGCTCCCTGCAATACAGCCAACCTCCCATACTGCAACTCCCACATCTTTCATTTCTCCTGTTCACTTGCTGCTAACACACTGTATGCTAATGATGAGAGGTCGCTGTTATGTCCTACTTGAGCACAACCCTAATTGTTTCCTTGTTTTGTTGCTACATATTTCTTGTAACAGAAAACCATGGGCTATTTGGAGTGGGAATCCACATCCCTCTGCCAAAGCACAGCAGGAGAGGGAACGTGTACAGAGATGTTCGGAGGCTGAAAATCTTATAAAAGATACTAACATTCAGTTTAAGAACTAATAGAGGCTTGCACACAACTTTTGTCAGCCCTTTGGAAGAATAAAAAACGTTTGAAGTGCCAGAATAAGCATTTTGCCTGGTGGTAAAGTCAGAGAGACCTGGATTTAATATGCATCTGACTCATAATCATTATCTCAAACTACCGTACTTCTTGAATAGTTTGCATCTTCTGCTGTGGGTTCAACACTCAGACGCTTCATTAAAAAAAGAAGTGGTTGTATAAAAATAACCGTGTACTTGTGTGCCGTCGAGCATGGAGGCACTCAGGAGCAGCGCCTTTTTCGGTGGGGTAGCACAGTAACTAGTTAGTTTTTGAGCTAATTCCCGAGTCACAGGCGGGGTGGCCCAGTTTAGAGGCTTCAAAGGCTGGGTTTGGGGAAGCACGATACAGCAGGACGTCTGCCCAGCTCTGACCAACACACTTCAAATGTGTATCTGTGTCTCTTGGTCGGGTATCAAACTTTTAACTGTTAAGTAAAGGAAACAGTCAGTGTGTACACTTGCGATTTAGGAGATTGACTAAAAGTAGTTTCCAGCTATAGCCTGTTTCTGTCTCAATGACAAGTTTTGACCAAAAGTGACACATGGGCAAACAAAGCTGTGAATACACCCAGGTGTGTTCACAAAATCACCCCTGATACGAATACTACTATATTTGATAAATACAAAAGTAAGCGTTTCATGCATGAGCCAATAAAAAAAGCAGATCTCCAACCAACATGCTCTCTTTTCAACCCGACAGCCAACGAGAATCACAACAAATGAAATCAAAAAGTAGCAGTCTCTTACATATGGCAAGATGAGAACTCAAAATAATGAACATCAAAGATTTGCACTTGATACAAAGGGGTCTAAGTGTCCTATATCAGTCTACGCAGTCAAAAAACATTCTAATTTCACAGTTGATTTGCTGCACAGGACTCCTTTAAAACCCCTAAAAACAAATCAATTGCTTTATTTTCTCACACAGCAGCTGCAATACACTGTGCAGATCAAAGGTGGAAGAAGCACGAATATATCACTGCATAATTAAACAGCTAAAAAGGACAAAGTTCAATATAGATTATTTTAATTGTCAGTAAAAAAAAATACACCGTGACTTCACTGTAAATATCTCCAGTGTTAGCCAGAGTGTAAATCCTCAAAAAAGAATAATTATTGTGGCGAAAAGAATTTATGATGTTATTAACATATCTATAGAAAGTCAAATTCATCTTTGTTAATTGCACTTTTTGTCTGATTTCTGGCAAATTAATTACACTCAAAATACAAGGGTAGGGAAGTGATGAGAGATTATGTTACCATATAGTGCATTTAATGTGTTTTTTTACCACAATGCAGTGTATTTTTTATTGTACATATTGTATTATATTTATCATTCTGCCCAACCAAATCTGGCAAAGGGACTCAGATAAAAAACAATTGCCTTTAAGTTTACTGACGTACATTTTCTTTTGTCAGAATGTTAAATAATGAACATTGTCTCTTTTCAAATTACTAGAATATAAATAAATAAAATAACTTTACGAAAGCATAGAAAATAATTATCATACTTACATACAGATTCACTGATGAACATAATTCTTTATAACAGAAACAAACGGAAATTATTTATGAGGCACTAAATTATTTACACAATATTGTCATGTCTATTATTGACACGATATCAATAACTGAAATACTAATCACTTGTTTAGTACGATCACCGTTATGTCAAAACACTAAATATTTAACATAATCCAAAGAGTGAAATAAAACTTAAAAAAGAAAAGAAAAAAATCACAGTGCATGACTTCCACCCTTGGTGCATATTTATGTGACTTATGACTCGCCTTCACAAATGTAAATACAGTTCACCTTTCGGCTTAATGCACTTGCATTCCAAAAAAAACAAAAATTGTTTACATCCCCTCAGGTGATGTAAATAGCGGGTAGTATATTGCAGCTTGTGGAAAATAAGCCAGTGACAATGAGAACTAAAGAACTGATAAAAAAAAAAGAAAAAACTGCTAATACCACTGTGGAAGGAGGAAAAGGAGGGAGGAAGGGAGAGGGCCAGGGAGACTCCATCCATGTACCAGGACACAAGTGAAGAGTGCAGGAAAGGTGAGGTGCAGTGCGGTCGGTAGTGGGGTTACAGTACAGTCGGAAGTTGTGTGGGTGGGGGAGTTGACATGCTGTTTTAGTTTACCTTACTAGATCGTTTCCAGTTCCTTCTCAAAAGCATGGTCTGTAAATGAGACAAAGCTGTTACAGAGCGCCCCCCACTGTCCCCCCCTTAGAGCTGCAGGGTCAGAGGTTAAATTGCATGGGGTGTATGAAGTTCAGATGTTAGCCCTGGCCTGGTGCTGGGTGGGGTGCGGGGTTATATTAAGAGACAAGGGCAGCTGTCATTCATGCAAGTTAAGTAAGCAAGGAGTGCATAAGAAGCGCACTTACTCGTCATATGGTGTTATGAAGTGTTTGCATTATGCAGACATGCACTCCTACACACACGCACATATAGACATGTAATGCTGCTTTTTGTGCCTCTCATACAGTGCAACATCATTTTTATACTTTAACAAATGTAATTTCCATTCCTAAACCTAAAGATGGGAACAGAGCTGCCTCCTGGTTTGTTTAACTTAGTTTTGACTTCATTGGTTGGCTAAAATGATGCACAATCCTCTTGAAAAACAGTTAAACATTGTACCTAACTGTACACAAGAGTAAATACTGTTTTGTACTGGCAAGGAAAAATAGTATTAAGAGGATTACAGACATGTCCTTGCCACAAGTCTCAAACTTTGACTTCATTTTTTAGATAAATGTGGCTTATTTCTTCTTATTTGAGTTAAATTTAATCACCAATGCAAAGCTTTAAGTATAAAAATAATCATTACATGAGAGGACTATTTACATGTGCACAAACAAACACACAGTTCCCTCATGTCAACCCAACACTCAGGACCTGAAAACACACAGTATATGCAGGTCATCAAACACAGAAACACTGCCGATGCTACATGATTGCTAAAATGACCAGATTATTAGAAGTTCAATAAAGGATTTATTTAAAACAAGATTCAAATTCTGTATTTTCCCCGTACCCTTCCATACCAGTAGATGGCAACAGAGGGAGTCATCCTGAATGTACCAGTGTAACCTTGTACTCATTTTCTTCACAGTTGGAGAAATCTAAAATGATGCTTAACCTAAATAGAGTTTATTTGTTCTGTCAAATGTGGACTCTCTGAACTACAGTACTAAATAAGCAGCAGAATTAAGACATCAGATCAAAAGGAATAAAATATTTCCCCCATGACTCTGCCTTGTTCCGGATCGAGCATGCAGGGGTCCAATTAACCAAACAAATAATTGAACAGAAATAAATGCAACTCTGAAACATTGAGCACATCCGCAGAGGCACGAGCCAACATAATTAGGAGAGAGAATCTAGTGCTCTTTGAACATGGAACTTTTCCACAGAACATATTAATTACACTTGTGTTTATGCATATGCGTTTGCTGGGTTGAAGAGTTTCCAGTAACTAAGGCTGAATGAAGCCAGCACACTTTAGTTCAACACAGCCAGCGTGGGCTTCTGATGTATGACGAGAAACAGTTCATTGACCTGGAATAACACTATTGCTGAACCTCAATTAAAAAATGTCATAAAACTTAAATTGACTTGTTTTTTAAATTTGCTTTTGTTTACGACTGAAAAGCAGTTAAGGTGAGACACTACGGGAAAAAAAAACATTTAGGTGTTTATTTTACTACACTTTTGTCTATTTGGGTATGTAGATTTCATTTGTATTTAAACATACCTTTAGGAAAAAAAATTGTCTTAATGTATATATCACCTGGGGAAGTTTTGTGGTGATATCTATTAGTGGAAGGAAGGGTTATACAGACAGATTTGTCCATATATCATTCATACCCTAATTTATATAACATTTAAATTCTAAAAACATGGTAAAAATGTATTATTTTATATGGCCGTTTTCTGATTTATTGAGCAATACCAACAGATATCCAAAATTACTCTAATATGTCAACAAAATTAAACATTCATTTTGAACCTGGATTTATCGAATGTTCAGGTTTTCTGTTCTGAAAAAAATATATCCATACATATTTAATAAGACTATGTCTCATTTTCATATTAAAACATAACATTTGAGAAAACGTGTTAAAAGAAAAAAAAAGATTGTGAATGTCAACTGGGGAAATTTCATGGTGACATAAGTTGGTTGTTGTTTTTTATGCTGTAACCAGTAGTGTCTCCCCTTAAACTCAACTTTGCTCTTCAAGAGTTCCATTTGACTTCAGTTTATCAGGCATATTATTCTTTATCTTAAATGAATGATTCACCTGAGTGAGGAGGAAATTGTGTGTGCAGGAAGAGAGAAAGATGATTGAGTAATGTGATTGAAAGTTCATATAGTTTCCTTACAGCATCCCTTACGTCTCCCTCCTTCGGTGTCAGGGTGACGGATAGTTCCAGACTGCCCAGGTTATGTTCAGGGTACTGTGGGTCCTTCAGGTCCAGCGTCACATCCAGTGTCCTACAGGGAAACACAGTAAACTACATAAAAATGTAAACTGTAAGTGCTTACATGAACACTATACATTCATATGCAAAAAGCGCATGGATTCCACATATGCGCAAATAAATGAATGCATGAATTTCACAAACTCATTCTCTAACATAGAATGGACACACATAATTAGTGCAAGTCAGACTCAACAGATATGGAGAGATAAGCTACCAAGCAAGCTGACTCCTACGTTCTGCTTCTCTCCAGCTGTCTTAAATGCTGCTTTACTTACGGTTTTCAGTGAGTTACAATGACAACAAGCGTTCAACCTTGCTAACAATCTTGAATTATGCATAAAGGAAGGTCATTAGTAGGATAGTCAAGCAGGTAATTACTGTTCCAAACAGCACACTAATTAACAAAAGTATCTGGGAGCTTAACTCAGTTTAAAACCTGCTCTTATCCTCTATTCCTCTCAGGGTCTTACGATATGATACATACCACGATGTAGCATAGCAGTGACATGATTTCTGGTAATTCAATAACTAAACATTCTATATGAAAAAACAAAATAGTAGGTTTGTATAGTCCACGTGTTTATGAATGTTTTATGGTGCTGTTCATGGTTTGGTTACATCTGCAGGAGTCATCCAGTTCTGATAAGCATGATTTCATCTTTGGGAAAAGGCATCTCATAGGGAGCATACTTTATTGTCAAAAATGTCAATTTGAATAAAAGATCATTATTACAAACTAGTTTGATAGAAAGGAAAAACTCATTAAGTGGACACATAGTGGACATGCATTCTAATGTTCATATTAAAGCCTCCACACACATTCACACAGGTGGTTTCACATGCCTGAATAGGCTAGAGCCATAGTTTATAAAACTTTCCCTGCTATTACAAGTCCAAATGTCTGCTGTGAAAAAGCCCTATTTCTAGCATAGTTGACCCAACTTCCACCTGACAGGAGGTGTAATCAGCCATAGTAATTGAAAACACCTGTGTGGGAGAGGAAAAAAAAAGAATGCACACTGAAAAATGTGACGCCTACTCCAAAGTGACTGATGGCATCGCACCACACAAATTATACAATAATTACACTTAAAGAGTTGGTAACGTTTCTTCCCAACAAAAAAAAAAGTGATGCTCTTTTGTTGACTAATTACCCTTCATATGCTTCTTTGTACAATCAAAACTATTAATACAGCCCTGTTATGCTTCATGAGATTTGAGGCGAGTTAACAAAAACACCACTAGAGGGAGACAACAGACATATATTTGAGCACAATGATTGCATCTAAAGCATGGAAAGATGCTTGGAGAGGGTGTGCATCAAGAAAATAGGTGTTATTGTACGAGGGAGGGCTCAGTAACCTTTAACCTCACCATCTGCTGTCTCTTGATACATAATCATCTCTATATATGCAAATTACCGGGGCAATGCAGCTGCCAATACATTGCTTCAAATACAATCAGTGGAGTACAGTTAATAGGAGGGTAAGAGATTGAGGGTGTGTAAGGTGTTAGTTAAAAGAAGAGAAGGCAGTAATAAAGAGATAATGAGACCTCTGATGTTCCAGTGACTCCAGGTGGAGGTATGCTGAGCCCATAAAATCATCCTGAAATCCAAAGTCATAGTCAAAAACCTACAAAGAGACAAGATATAACAGCTGTCAATAGAGGATCCTCAACGTCACATTGCAAATGTTATTTGTCACACTGTTTCATTATACTGGATATAAAAAGCAAATTTGAAAAGTGATTTCATGCACACTGGCACTTAACACTCATCCAGAATACAACAGCAATTCCTACAACAGGAGGACTTTGAATTCCAGGATTATCTGATGCACCTTCACGTATAGCGGGTCCTTCAGGGTTTCCACCAGAAGGCTAACTCTCTCGTCCCACACTGGGTTGAGATTCTTATGGATGGTCTTACTCCTGAACACCTCCTTCCCTGCAATCTTAAACTTCACATATGGATCACTGGTCCCTACAGGGAAAGACAGAAAACACAGAGAAATACTGCTGAGCAATGAGCTTAAAAAGAGTATGATAAAGGGTAAAACTGAAACTGTACTGTTGGAACATCAGCTTCTTCAGTTTATGCTATTGTTTAAATAGTGCAATTTACATATTTTTGATATTATAAAGTATTAGTTACTAACAATAGTGTCAAAAAGATTAAAATTAACCTTGATAGAAAATGCTGATGAGATGTGAATGAGGCATTTTCAAAGGAAGAAAAGCATCCGTTTGCAGTTTATATATTTAATATTATACCGCGTTTTGTTTTTTACTTTTAATTTAATTTAATTTTTCATTCTTAACAGAACAGGACATAGCACCTCAAAAAATTAACAAATAATGATAAAAAAAAAGATGTTGGCAAAAGGAGGGCTTTTGTAGTAGATCAGGGTCATTTAAAGATGCACATAATGTACGCTACACAAGTCCATCCTTTGTATAAAAGTATTTGTTTCAGTTGTAGACATGAAGTGATTCGTTCCATTTCTGTGTGTAAACCTGTGTCAGACTCTGAAACCACTGAGCAATAAATAAAAGGTATCCACAGCAGATACTTAGATCTTTGCAATATATCTTTTAGAGGTGGGGGGAAATCAATACAGCATGGTATCACATAGTATTAAAATGCAGTTAAACAGTTAAATCACAATACTCACCAAATGGCAAACTGCTTAAAATCGAAATAATATCGTATCATGACTCAAGTATCGGAATACAATCGTATCGTGGGGCATCTGGTGATTCCCACCTGTAATGGATGATTTACAATCTTAACAGTGATTGTCACTACAAAAGTCCTCATGTGTTTCCATCCTGGAGTCTTTTCCTCAGTTTGGGTTAGAGACAGGTTAAAAATTCTTGTTCCATTTTGATAACATATTAAAGTCAAAGGGTTTTATTAAGGGGATTTTGAATATGTCTTTTTTTTTTATCATTACATGAATCAGAAAATACTGCACTGTGAAGAATTTCCCTGTAAAAAATGTTAGAGATACTCCATTTGTCTATTTTTTTCCTTAAAGGTTCTATATAGAAGCGTTATTTTAAGAGTGCACAGGTGCAGAGGCTTTATACACAGGAGAAATGACAGTAGTTATAGTTTGTAATTTTCTTTATATAATTCAATTACTTTTATAGTTTATGTCTGCATTTGTGTATTTATTTTTATTCAACCCGATACACAAGTAATGTCATTGAGAAGCGGGGTCTCATTGTCAATAGCGATTTATAAAACAGCTGGAATATGAATGTCAATGTTCACACATACGTGCATACATGCACGCGCACACACAGTATAATGATTAGTGTATGATGATCATTTTTACTTGTAAATGCAACTGCATACTCAAGGCAAATAAAGAAGACGTCTGAAATTAGAGTATTTCTAGTGTACATAACAATTATTAACCAGTTTGGAATGAGACAGATAGAAACGGACAGAAACACAGATGATAAGATTTAGTGGTCGACCAAAACAAGTTTTTTATTATTTTGACATGAGTCTTAACCGATCCCCGATGTGCTGCCGATTTTTTTGAGCTGATTCTTGAAGCCGATATTACCTTTTCTCCCTCCATTTACATGATAAAAATGACACAATGATAACAAATGTTACACAAGTCTCAATTTAAAAAAAAAAAAAGAAACATTTTTTAACAAAACAAACAAAACATATTAACAGTTGGATAGCAAACAATGTGTATGTTGTTATAGGCCTTAGTCTAGGTGGTGACGCCTCAGATGAGTCCACATATTTGATGTGTTTTTCTTTTTTCCGGTATCAGCAGCAGCTCACCAGCAAATGGCAGATGTTGCACCGAGCCTTGCCTGCTGTTGGCTCAGTGAAATGGGCTAATTGACCGGCGAACGCACGCACGCATCGGCCGATGCAAGTAAAAAACGCAAATATCGGCCCATATATATCGGTCTATCTCTAATAAGATTTAACTTTGGACTAAAACCTCCACTTTGATTGAAAGAGGACAACTTAAGGAGATCACTGGGAATACTGGAATAACTCCACTTCACCCAGCTGCTGAATCCACAAAGTGAATGACAGTTTTACAGGAAAGTGAAAGTAACTTTCAGAGAACAGGAAGTGGCTGGGCTGTTTGTTTGCTGTGTTTTGAGCTTCACTCAGACTAAATGGCTTCCAGATTAGAGGACGATCTCTGCTGTTCTGTCTGCCACAACTTTTTTAAAGATCCTGTCCTCCTGTCATGCAGCCACAGCTTCTGCAAAGAACGTCTGCAGAGCTGGTGGACGGGGAAACAAACCAAAGAGTGTCCGCTTTGTAAGAGAAGATTTTCAAAGGGTCATCCGACTCTTAACCTGGTGTTAAAGAACCTGTGTGAGAGTTTCTTACAGGAGAGAGATCATAGAGCTTCAGAGGCTCTCTGCAGGCTGCACTTTGAGAAACTCAAACTCTTCTGTTTGGATCATCAGCAGCCAGTGTGTCTCGTCTGCAGAGACTCAGAAAAACACATCAACCACAGAATCAGACCCATGGATGAAGCTGCACAACAACACAAGAAGGAACTTCAGAAAACTCTGGAGCCTTTAAAGAAGAAGTTAGAGGTTTTTAAAGAAGTTAAAGTGAAGTTTGATCAAACAGCAGAACACATTCAGGTCCAGGCCCGACGCAGAGTTGCAGATTAAGGAGCAGTTTTAGAAGCGTCACCAGTTTCTAGAAGAGGGAGTGGAGGCCAGGATGGCTGCACTGAGGGAGGAAGAGGAGCAGTAGAGTCAGATGATGAAGGAGAAGATGGAGGCTCTGAGCAGACAGACTGCAGCTCTTTCAGACACAGTCAGAGCCACAGAGGACGAGCTGAGAGCTGAACACGTCTCATTCCTGCACAACTACAATGCTGCAGTGGAAAGAGTCCAGCAGCGCCCCCTGCTGGAGGATCCACAGCTGCCCTCAGGAGCTCTGATAGGCGGGCCCAAACACCTGGGCAACCTGACCTTCGACATCTGGAACCAGATGAAGGACATGGTCTCCTACAGCCATGTCATTCTGAGACGAGGAGAGAAACAGCAGCTTCCTGATAATCCAGAGAGGTTTGGTTATTCCTGCTGTGTTCTGGGCTCTGAGGGCTTTAACTCAGGGACTCACAGCTGGGAGGTCAAGGTTGGAGACAATAAAATCTGGTCAGTGGTCAGTTAGCAGAGTCTGTCCAGAGGAAAGAAGACATGAAGTCTGGATTATGGAGAATATGGTTCTGTGGGGATAAATACTCATATTGGTCACCATCAGATAGAATCACTGCTCTCGTAGTGCAGAGGAAGCTCCAGAGGATCAGAGTAAATCTGGAGTGGAACGCGGGAAAGCTGTCGTTCTCTGATGCTGAAACTAACACACACATACACACCTTCACACACACTTTCACTGAGAGGATGTTTTGATTTGTTATCAATGAGGATTGGAACAATCTCCCACTGCAGGTTTTATCAGTGAAGGTCTCTGTGGCTGCAGGACAACAGACAACTAGTATTGTCAACTAATGTTCTCACCACTACTAGTACATTACTAGTCCAACAAACTTATGTTAATGATACAGACTGTAAAATTAGCACACTAAGCTAGCTAGCAATATTACTAGAAGCTTAACATAATACAGGGTTGTACGGTGATACATATATGTAGCAGATGATACAAAAAAACATTCTGTGCTATGGATGAAAGAGTGGGGTAAAAAAATTGATACACATAGTATCGTGATATTTTGCGTGGCAACATTATAACGATTCATGGCCGCCAAGTATCGATATTTAGCATTCTGACAGTCCGTCAGTGTTTTTGCCATATAATGGCCGCAGCTCACTTTTAGGAATAAACTGGATATATGGTATTGTATGAAACTAAAAGATCTAAGGAATCTATAGGATATCGTGTCGGGAAGTTGTCGAAATAACAATGCAATGCAAAGTTAGGCTTTTTTTAATGTTTCATTCCAAAAAATCCAGAGCAGTGAAGCTTAAAGTTGAGGAAAGTTTGAGAAAATGCTGCAGTTGTTGTCATCCACACATGTTTGATATCAGTTAAGTTCAATTTGACTGAATACTTTGTTGGTCAGTCTGTGGGTTTGACTGTCATTGTGGAGAAATAAAAAGACTGAAGTGCGATTAATAGACTGAGAATTTTCTTTAGTTTGACAAAACGATTCTTGATTGAATTTAATTTTGTGACACAAAATGCAGTTGAACAGTTAAATCACAATATATTGTATCACAATACTCCCCATATGGCAAACTGCTTATAATCGCAATAACATTGTATCATAACTCAAGTATCAGAATAAAATCGTATTGTGGGGCCTCTGGTGATTCACACCTCTAATATATCTGCAGGAACAGACACCATGCAGTTATTCTATTACAACTCTGATAATGTCACATGAAAATACGTCTTTTCTCTCTCATTATATTATATTTATATCTCATTATTTTTTAAAAATAGAGATACAAATATGCTTGTACACACTACCCTAAAGGCCTGATGAGAGAATCAGGCGTATCATGTGACTCATGCCCTGTTGTGATTGCCAGGATTTAAAGCTGAAGCTGGATGCTTAGATGCATGGACCTCATGTAGTGCCTCTGTTTGACCACTAGGTGGGGGCATTGATTTAAATTTGTGTTATTCTGTAGAAGTGCCAAATAATTTTTGTGGGATCAAAATATTGCAAAACTAGTCTATTTTTATAAACATTAATAATACAACTTGCATTCTTACAAAAATGTCAACCTGATGGTAGGCCTATAATACACACACAAACACTGTACTCTGTGAGAAACCTGAAAAACAAACTACAGGGTCAATAATGTATTATGTCTATGTATTCACTATTCCTCATGATGACCAAGAAGATGTAGTATTCTAAATCTACATTTTATTACCCTGATAAACGGGCATTGATCTTCATGTCAATTCCATTTCAGCCTTATTCTAACATCCTATTACCCACTGTCCATAAAGATCAAAATCAATTGGTTTGACAGACAAAGAATAGCTAGACAGAGACACGTCATAACAGAAACAAGCAGGGACATTCAAAATTATATGGAACCCATTAAGTTATAATAATCAATGACATTAAGTGCAGAGGTGCATGTCAGTGCATTTTATCCCACCATAAAAAGGTTAAAATGTTAATGTATCTAATTAAAAAAAGAAAAGCAACAACAGAGAGACTTGGTCAGACTGGGAAGAACTCACAAGGCAGTGTTTGTATTCAGAGTTTGTGTTTGTGCAGGAGATAATCAGTTTACTGGCTTGGCAGTCTCTTCACATCCAGACATAGATAACAAAATGTCCAAAGAAACCTGATCAGGATTAATCACAGCCATTTCAAATGCATTATATAATCACTGCACACATATGGTATATATAAATATATATACTATCTATAGTACATACAGGATAGATACAGCAGCTTGCTGTCTTATGAGAACTGTGTGTCTCTTTTCACAGTGCAGTGCAGAGAGACCATAATGTTTTAAAAGAGAAAATTGCAGTCACTGTATGTACAATTTGTAGGTGAGACATTAACTTGTAAGCATGAGATACAGTAATAGAGAGTTGGCTAACCTTTCAATGTTAGCACCACTAGGCTGCCAAAAAAGCTTAATGTAACATTGTAGCATACAAAATTCAAAACACTATTAAACTAATGTAAATGCAAATCACATGAAGAAAGCATATTTTCACTAAAAGCACAAGTTAATACACTTCATAAAAAGCTTGTCAATTAGAAACAAAGAAACCTGCAAGAAGGTTGCATTTAGTGTATGTATCTATTTGTACATGTACATGGCTGATAGATGTACATGTATGTAGACAGTGCTGATTCTCTCAGTCTGTGGTGTGACTCTTTACTTCTGCCTTCCTTCCCTCCATCTTTGGCATCCAAGAATCCCAGTGCCTTTCAACGCATCCTCCTAACTATCACTCCTTTCAGTGTTCGTACTGGAAGGAGTGATGGATGATGACAGCCACTTCCAGTGAAACGCTACCCTGGACTGATGCATTTGTTTATGCTGAACGTGTCGCAAATCAGTGCCTTGTTATAATCCGCTGTGACCAAAGTGATTACCAAGCAAATCGCAAAGGAGATAAGGGAATCCTATTATCAAACATTTCTCACTGTGCCTGTGGTTTATCCTTTCCGCCAGGATCTCTTGAATGAATGGAAGTGAGCATATAAAATGCACTGTACTGCACAATATATACTGTATCTGAGAACCAGAGCAGCCATAATCCTGAGGTATATTGTTTACCTCAGTATTTTGATAATCTGCCCTGTTTTCATGTAGTCAGCTATAATGAGTCTGTGTCATAGACCAGGCTGACAGTGAAGATACCGGTTGATAAAAGGATGAGCTCTCAGTGTTTGCAAAGTCTCATCAGTTCAAGATGGAGTCACGTTCTACTATTAGCAAGAGGACAATTACAAATACCTCACTCACATAATGACATCACTGATGCTCATTAAAGGCAGTAAAGACGCTAATGGCAAGACTGCATTATTGGACATTTAAGCAAAGACATATGGTTTTAATGATGACGAGTAAGTAATTATGTAGATGATTATATAGTATACTTAATTTGAGGTTATTAGAGTATGACAAAAGAGTGCCCTTTTTAATATTTAACATTGAAGCATAAAATCAGCTCTTTCTGAGTAAAAACTGCTGACTGATCCTACACTGCCAGTAAGCGCTGATGTGAGACCGCAAAAATATGCACCAACACCAGCCTGCCAGGAAAATATGTCCACTTTTTCACATTTAAACACCCTCATGCACAGCAGAAGATATACTAGAAACACGCTCTCACACACATATACACTCTTTTACACACAGTTGCCCTTGACATATCACTGCAGGAGAGCTGCAGCAAGAGGACACGGGTGACAGGATAAGGAAAATAGAAGGGAAAGAGTTACAGCTAGACATGTCTGAGAGGGCATTGCTGTGTAGCATAATGTGATGTAAATACAAACATTAAATTAATAAAAAAGGAATGTAGTTTCTTGTAAAAGAAGTGAAACACGCTGTTCCGTGTACTTGAACTATCTAATGACAAGACTAAAGACAAATGGTCCCATACCATCACCGAGGCAAAAGCCACTTATCTCTAAAACTGCAGCAACTCTCTTTCTGTGTCACATCAGGTCGATACTCTCCAGACACACATCACTGGCTCAGAGACTCTGCATCCCACAGTGCCAGCTTTATGGTGCCATAAACACAGGCAGCCCGAGAAGTATGAAATGGAAAAGGTTGGTGCTGTAGGTGGGTGGTGGCTGAATATGAGTGAGTGTGGGCAGAGCACAGAGAAGTGATCGCAGTGATGTTTTCTTGGAAATCAACCATATATGACATTTATATTATATACTTAAAATATTTCCTACAGTTGGGTAAGGTCCATAAAAGAAAAAAAAAGTGATTGCATGTCCTGCATAGGGGCTGGTGGGTGGACAGATCAATAAGCTTTAGAAGAATACAGGTTGATGAGAATGCCTAAAACCAGTTTGGGTTAAAAGACAGAAGGATTGATGGATTGGTGCATCCTGGATGTTTGTCCACCTTAGAGGCAGAAAGCTGTGAAGTGAAAGTGCTGGGTAAGGGGAACTACGTATAAAGAGCCAATGTCTCACACCATGATGAACTGGGAAAGGTAGACAGGTGCCGTAGGTGCTGAAGAGCATCCATGGAGAGCACAAAGTGATTTTCTGTCTTTCGACAGTTGAGTGGCATTACTGGTGAGCCGTGTGGGCTAAATGTAATGAGGTGGAATCTAATTCTCAACAGAAGACTTTGAAAGCTTATCAGCAGGTTTTGTAAGATTCAACTATAGATGTTAAAGCAAATGAGATCAGTTAGATGTTTGCAGTGTTACAGGAATTCAGAGTTTATGAATATACCTTGCTGGAATTCATTTTAGCATACTACATTCAGCAATCCACGTCTATACTTTAAGCTTTGTATGCTGTATGTTGGGATTTATAAAACTGTGTTGACAAGGAAAACACCTAAAACTGAAATTAAAAGCAGGTCAAAACACCCCTTACCTACCAGGGCAGGAAACAACACAGTAAAATACAATACAATCCAAACTAGCTCAAAAGTTTAAAAATAGCAAAGTAGTACGATCAAAATATGTGGATGTAAAAACACACATTTTCTCCCCCTAGTCAAATAGTGTAGGTGCAGCTGCTCCGCTTTCTCCATTGCCTGTGCACAGACGAAGACTGAACCCTGTATGAACTCTGTAAGTCTAACAGGGGCTTTTTTCTGTGAGCCCCGGTCTTGGAACCAAAAATCCAGGGTTTCCAAGTTGTTTGACAAAACAGACTAACCCCATAATCCTCCTTTCTGGAGGAGCCCCCTGGGACCATCGACTGGTGGGTGGGTGAGTGGGCAAGTGAGTGAGTGACGAGAAATTGCCAAAGACACAAAGAGATACTGAGTGGTTTATATCAAGGTGTTAATGTCTTTTATAATGCTATTAAAACAAGCCACTAAACACTGTAATCATGGCTGGGAGGTGGAATAAATGTGTTTGTGAGAGGACCCAGCGGCGCACTTAGCAGGTAGTTTTGACATGGGTGTGGCGCACAGGCAGATCTAAAAGCCCCTGACAGAGTTGTTTTTGATAGCTGCTCTTTGTCTTCCTGACAAGCAGCTGAAAACATAATGCACCACACATATATCTCTACTAACACCTAATGGGCACCGGCAACTAAAATACTGTCTGTCTGCCAGTAAGCCACGCTACCCTGCCAGACACCTGAGAATGCAGCAACAGTATGCTTGAAAGCACAAACTGTGATCCAAATGTAAACAACAGCCCCCACAACCAAGAGCTGCTATTACACTTTGCATGGTCATTTAATACAAGCGTTAACTATTTGTTAGCATTTGAGCAAACAAACATTAATTGCAGTTGATTGAGACACAAACTCAAACTCTTCAGGTCAAGTGAAAATACCTCAAATGTCATCACGTCCTGATACTTGTATCATACCAGCCAATTACCTTAAAGCTTATTATGACATTTCTAAGTTGTGAAATGGCTGCAGTTTTAAACATGTGCTTAACATATTGAAAGAAAACTACTTGGGTAGTTTTAGGCGGCAACACCTCTTGGTTAGGTCTAGAAAAAGATCATGGCCTGGGTTAAAATATGTACACGATATATGACAACTATGTTAGCTAAGTTAACCTGAGTACTGAAGTTAAAATAGGTCAAGGTTTACTTTTGGCTTTGCACAGGACACAAACATACGCTCCTGGGTCAAACACCTGTGTTTGTTTGTTTGATCCATCACTCCACTGACCTCTTCTTTGCACAAACTTTGTCGCTCTTTATATCACATCACCACCAGAGGTTGTCACCTAACAATAAACGTAAATATACGCAGGCCAATATGGCTCTTTTCTTGGTAAAGACAGTCTGCAAATGCAATCATGCTCAATTCTACTTGCAAACCAATCAATCTCACATTCTCTTTTACTGTGACTGTAACATTGGTTCTGATGTTCAACTCATGCAATGGGAATTTTTTTACTTTTCTTTTTACCTCTTCTGTCAATTTATTGTTTACATGCATAGTTACAGTATATGGATATACATGTAATGTATGTGTGTGTACAGACATCTGGCCTTGTAATGTGTGTTGGGACACCTTGTGTAATTTTGCTTAATGACTTGACATGACAAAAGCTAAAATAAAGCATCAACATCTATACGTTACAGACTCAAACCCCTTGTTTCAAAGACCATCCACAAGCAAAAGAGTAGGGCTAACTAACAGTGGAAAGTTTTGCATTTGAAAATAATTCAATTAACAAGCAAGCTAACACTTGATACATTACACTGAACAATGTTGACACTAATACTTGACATTTTCGGTAATATTCACTGTTCCTGCAGCCCAGAAGATAAATAAGCCTATCAGTGCATTCTCACATTGCAAATATGCATAATCATATTTCACTGAAATATTTGCTAATAAAGTCAAGACACTTCTGTCCAATTCATAACATACCAGCCGTTACCAATGGGAGGCAGTGTGTATCCATACACACCAAACACACTCAAGGGAGTATCTTCTTGTTGAGTTATTTTCCAACAATGTTTGTCTTTGATCTGCAGCAGCTTTTTATGATACGATCCAATTGTGTAATTTATTTGTCAAATTTGGTTTGATCTTCTAAAACACATTTTCTGTTGTCAATCTAACTCTTTAACTTTGTTGCAATTGTCGGATCAACTTGTTTTGCTGCTTTCTACTTTCCTCTCCATCTTCTCCTGCTTCATACAACAACCTCCTTGAAATTCCTTGTCTCATCATATTGCTTTTCTCTCTTTCATCTCCCTCGAGCTGTCTACATTTAATTATATTATAAAGTCTCATTACAGTAACTTCCAGTTGATTTCCTTGCTGCCACAGGTACTTAGTGAAAGTTATGGCATTGACATATTCTCACTGTATCATTCAGCAGCCTGCCCACTCTTCAGGAAGCACGATTTGCTTCATGGCAAAATGAAAATAAGATATGCAACATCAACCTAGCAAAAATGATGGAGTGTAGTGTCACATTTCTAAGTCTGTTTCAGCTTGTTGTTTCTGGTATGCAGAGAAAATGTAAATGACAGACCAGGTAACATGAATGCATTAAAAGTGATGAAATAAGACATTCCGTCACATTGTGAAAATGAATCAATAATTGAACGATCAGATGTTTCTTAATTACAGTTATGGCAGTGTCTCTAATCACTATAAATGAGCTGTTAGTTCAACAAACTCCATGCTAAGGGTGGTATAACAACAGCAACACATGAATATGTAGTACTGTACCATAGAATGTATGATAGTATAGTATAATGTATTGGAGTTTTTTAAATTCTTTATTTAAGACCAAATATGGACTTTTCATAGAGTTATGGTCTATTAATGATCTTTTTGGACACAGGCAAGTCAACCCCAAGTCAATTTAGGTAATTTAAGTTCCAGCAGTTGAAGCTGTGATGTAACAGCCATTAAATGGGCAGGCTAAAAATACACAAAAGTTCATCAAAGTCTTATGCTTATATTTAAATGCCAATGCTGCTCTGGGAGTTAGCATTAGCATAATGTCTGCAAGTATGCTTCCAAATCCTCTAATAACTATGTACTGTTTTTTTTCACACTTCACACATAAGAGGAAGAAGTCATGAGCTATGTGCCTGCATATGTGCAAATAGTGTGTGTGACATTTATTGCACACAAATGCAAACACAGAAGTGATAATTCCACTGGCAAAATCATCGCTACAATTGCGCTCTCTCTACAAAATCAGTTAGTGCTTTCAGATATATACTGTACACTACCATACAATTTAATGTGCCACAAAGAGAAGACTAGAAGAAGTCCTACTACGGAATATTTATGAATGCAGTATGACAAAAATACTAATACATCTCGTAGTATTTTGCAGAATGCAAGCTAGCATGCTTTTCTGGCTACTCTGACCCACAATCCTTTGCAGGTGATCAAGAGGGTGCATGCAACAGTGCATACTCTGTCAGGGCAGCTGCAGTAAATACAAAACATAAAATGAAAAAGTATGCAATTTGGAGCTATAAGCAAACCTAAGTGCAAAGGATTGATGCTCTTGGTCATTAGCACTCTCAGTCAAACCACAAACAAACACAAACACCTGCTAGGCCACACAGCTGCCTTGTTCATTGTTCTCAATGGTAGCAGGGCAATGAACAGACAGAACTCTCCATAGTATTGTCAGACATGAAGCCTCGACCTTGCATTAAAAATTATGGAAAAATAAAGGATGCCTCTGTTCTGTCTGTGACAGTGGGATGAACAGCAGATAGTTCTGAGGTATGTGTGCTGGGGAGAAGAGGCTTCTGCTGCAGTTAAAATGTCATCATATGAAGATAAGGTCATGTTCAAACTCTACACACTTTAACACGCACATGAAAGGGGCTTGTTAATGACTGCAGGGTGAAAGACGATAATGATGATACAGGATTGTGATTAGCTGCACATTTCTAAAATAAAAAGCTCTTTTCTGTCTTAAGGCTTCACTCTGATGTGTGGAAAAATGAATTATTCCATTTCCTCATTTTCATCATCAATCTGTAGATCCTCATTACACATTCATGATCAATAGCTTTCTGTGTCAGTACAGGGAAGACAAACGGTCCTGAATTATTAACTGATTATATATGAGCAGGTAATTACATTTCTACAGAGGACAGTCTGATATCATGGTCTAAAAATAAGTATCATACTCCATGAACAGAAGATTAACTCACTGCTTTGTATATTACATTACGCTACTGCAGTAGAACATGCTCTGATTGGTATACTTTTTTCTTTTAAAATTACTCTGATAAGTTGTGAAAAAAAACCCAAAACAGACATTCTTACACTACATATCTGAAAGGCATTCAAATGCATTGGAGTGAAGAATAGCAGGGGCAGCTGTACACACACTCAGTCCATTTAAGCATTAGATAAAAGCACAAACATTATTTCTTATTAGGGAAATATGGAAAATATGATGTAAACTGGAGTAAAGCATTGTGGAGCTGACACTAACTGGCTCAGTATTAAACAATGAATATGGATGACAAACCTCATGCTGATAGCATCAGAAAGCAATCAATAATGTATAATGTTAGCATCAAATCAGGAATGATTCAGTCCATAAAACAACCCAGTTGTTCAAAACCCTGGAAAATATTACACATCTGTTACATTTCTCTTTATGCTTTTACTGCCAAGCTAAGTCTTGGCGGTAAAAGCAGATGTTAAAAACAATAGATCTATTTTATAGCAGGCATTTTGACATATTAACAGAGAAAGAACATTATAAAAATTAACCCATCTAAACCCCAAAACCCACTGGGGGTTTTAAAAGCATGTTTTCATTTAATTCCATGTCTGATTTAACGATTTCCACTAACCAGATTCTGTAATAAAAACATTAAATTCAGTGCTCCTCAGTGCAGCTGGGAAGCCATGATTAACTCCGCTGAGACCAACAGGGACACGACAAATATTCATTAAAATCTGTCTGAACTGTATTAAGCAGAGGTTATATAAATGTATACATTGTCTAATATATGCAATATATACAAATTATCTTTATCATTTTTAATGATTTGTGGCATTATAACTGTGTTACACTGCAAAAACAACATGTTTTAGTTCTCACTACTTCCAGCCATGATCATGCTGTTTTCATAGAGGTGCAGGATTTATTTCAGTGAAAAATAAGGCCACAGGTAATAAAATGTGACACTAGTACAACATTTTCCTGAAATTGCTTGGGGTTTAGACAGTTAATAATGTTACAATTACTACTACATATTTGGATGTTCAAGTTTTTGAATGGAAATTAACCGTTGTGATGTAATTAGTTGCACCAAGGAGCTGCTTATGATTCTGTAGACATTCAGTGATTGAACAAAGTTCATGAACCTCTGAACTATAAGATAATAAAAGTGGCCCCATATGAACTTTAGTATTAACCTTAAAATCAAGTGGTCCTCCCGAACTTTCCCTCTGTCTTGGCACTTACTGCTTCAGTGATATAGAGTGCAGAGGACCTATCCAGAGTTGGCCAGCACTTTGCCTGTCAGAAAGGCTGCCATTAAGAACCACACCATGACGGAGGCTCACTGATGCTTGTCATGAGATGTGAGAACAGGAGGAGAGCAATGTAGTAAAGCTGCCCATAAAACCCTCAGTCATGCCTGAGCTGTAAACCTGGAAAAGCCTCATGCTCACACTGTGGGCACTCTTTGTGGTGGGCAATGTGAGCCTGTATTTGTGTGTGAGCTGCTGGCCTATGTGTAGTGTCAGGACTGACGGATGGTTGCAGCTCTGGGGTTTCCCATTACCCAGAATGCAATCTGCTCAAGAGGATGTATTGGCTGTAAAAGGCTGCAAAGACAAGAAACTCCATCATGGGAGGCCGACAGATGGATTGAGAGCCTGCCTCATTATAATTACACACTATCACACACATGCATGCCTCTGCCTCTTGCTGCTTTACGCTGGGAGGAGTTTGCTTTCCTGTCCTCCGCTGACATTTACACTAAATTAGCCTTCATTAATGTGCAACATGATCTAGATAGAATTAAAATGTAAAGTGTGAGATAACGTAACAGTAGGGTCTCTGGTGAGCGGAGCTGAATGAGCAGAATCAAAAATTAAGCAGAAGACTGCACAGCATGTGGGAGAATAGCATGGGAGGTGAGAAAGCAATGAAGGGGACTTGAAATAAAACAAGACAACATGCCGACTATGGTGTCATGCTCTGGCTCTCTCGTTGTTTCTATATCTTAAGAGACTGTTGTGCAGAGATAATTAAGCTCGCTGCAGACTCACTGGTCTTACTGGCCATACTAATCACTGGAAACCTACTCACTAATATTAGTACACCCACAGACACACACACACACAGACACACACACACACAAAATGTCCCAGTACACATAACCATCTAGTAATTACGTAGTCTCAGAGGAATTAAACTACAGCAGTTTGTAGTAGGAATGTGTAAGCTAGGAATCAGGGAAGTTTATAGACAATTTACAGTGGAAAATTGTATGTAATATTAAGTTTGTTGGAATATATTCCATGGAGCTTCTTTCACATCAGTTTTGGGAATAATATGTCTAAACGTAAGAATGACTAAAACAGAGTGGCCTATTTAGGCCACTCAAACACCTTTTGTTAGTCTGTGGTGAATTAGCAGATGAATCAAGCAGATGACAGAGATGAAAAAGCCGATAAGCCCATCCTGTGCCCCATATTTAGAAAGCTGCTGCTTTGGAAAGCTGTACGAATTTGTAAGTGGACCATTTTATGTGGCTGAGCAACAACGCCAGGGATGAATGGATGAGGAAAGTGAAAGTATGAATAAAAAACAAGAAAAACTGCAGGAGAGCTAGCCCGCATCATGAGAGGTAGTGATGAGAAACAGCCAGCAGGTAAAAGAACATGAGGCAAACATTATCCAGAGGAGGGGAGACAGGCAGCAGCTTGTTGTAAATTAAAATAATAGGATAAAAACTGAACATACAGTACATTTAAAATGATGTCTGAGAATACACTTTCCATATATTTTGGGTCGACGTGCAATCGGAGTGTGCTTGACCACATGAAAGTACAGGTGTAAATGCATCCAAAACACATTGAGGAAAGATGGTGATCCGACCATACTACCTATGGAGGTGGTTCTTTTCAATCTGCATACAAACCCCTCAGCAATAGCCTCTAACAGATCCAGATGCCAGGGAGCGTGCAACTGCTGAGAACATCCCCATGCAGCCAGTGCTGGTGGACCATACACCTCCAAAACTGTCATAACTGTATTTCAAACAACAGAACTTGGAACTCAGTGTGGTGTTGCATCTCCTCTGTGAGGCAGCAGCACCAGGCTCACCACTGCCTTGAAAAACAATGTTGTTGTTTACAGTTGAATACAGCCACAACAAAGTCTGCTGGTAGATTGAATCCAAGCCAAAGCTATTAGAAAAGCTGGTAGACTAATGCCCTGCAAAGAGTGGTTTGTTTGACTTAACACACAATAAGTGGGGCTCTACCTTAGAGGATATTTACACCAGATGCTGCAAGAATAAGGCTCAGAGAATCATTAAAAAGATCACAACCAGTCAGATAACAATCTTTTCTCCCTTTTGAGATCAGGAATGAGGTTTGTAAGAAGAACTGAATTAACATACTGTTTTACCAAAAAGGGATCACTTCAGTCAGAAGACACAGAGAACAAAATATATAAATTGTTGAGGGATATTCATCCTCTGTAACCTCTGTCATACACTGGCATGGGAAGAGAGATTTGAGTCATGAATTGGTCTATAGATAAGCCTCACCATGTTGTACCTCACCCAAAAGGAACTAGGAGGAGACAGAAGGCAGTGTGATTTTATCTAGGGTCACCTTCAAAGCTGCATCATATATATCATATATGACAACAAAAACAGGTCTCGGGCCCTGGGACACCAAAGGGTCTTTCCCACAAAGGATAAATGAAAATTAGATTTGAAGCATTTGACGGGTAGAATTTAAGGGCCTTGATAGAAATAATAAACATGAAAATGAAAAGGAATGGCTATCATCATGCGGCTATCACTGCTGCTCCTTATTCGCAGCTTTTTTGATGTTTCTCATCCTGCAGTGTAAATGCAATACAGTATCAACAGAGGCAGGTGGAAATGAACAAACATGATTAGATGGGAAACCACATCATCAGTGTAGACACCTCTCAGTGCACCTTGTTAAAACAACTTTGAAAAACATCCATCCACTTCATATCTACTCCATTCATCCATATCAAGTGCTTATTTTAGTTATATCCTAGTTTTAAACTATGTCAAGTATTGGCTGCCTCTCCTGGCAACAATTTGTGAAATGGTTTGTGCAGGCTGAAGAGAGACTGATGACAATGCCAGCAAATTATTGTGTCTTTTTGTACCGAAAAAGGTCCCAAATGGCTTGTGTTTTGCTTTACACCATACAAGCGGGCAAGCGATATCTCCTTATTCCTATCAAGCAGTCTTTTGAGGATGAGGGAAATCCTCCCTTAGAGGTTTGGGTACTGTGATGGCTCAGCTAGATAAACAACAAATATCTGAGAACCACAAAGAACAGGTGCCTATATGGATATGTTTTTTTCCTGAATATAGATGCACATACATTTTATACAGTAAACCGAGTCCTAAAACACTTTCAACTTTGACTCAAAGATAAACTCTGGATCTGCTTCTGAATCTGCAACGTGTGAGAAATCTGTCATCAGTGTTCTCCCTCAGTAAACATTGCAGGAGAGTAAAATACAGCATAACACATTGTATGGTGACACATGAAAATTTGTATAATGATACATTGGTGTTCCGGTATGTCATGCCAATGTCTGCACTGTGTCCCAAGCTCACCCTCTGTCCAAAGCACTCAAGGACTGAAGCACCTGCATGCTCAGCAGAAATGCATAAGCGCATGAGGGTGCAAGAGCTCCAAGATGCTTTATGAGGAGCGAGACTGCTCTCATCAACAAGAGCGGAGGCTTTTCTGTTTAATTAGTTGGAGTGCTTTAGGTGGTTTGAATCCATTTATAAGCAAAAAAAATTAATCATGTTTGATTAAATCAAATGACATCATATTTGGAAATTGTTACTGTATCATTTAGGGATGCTCCGATCGATCGGCCGCCAATCGTTATTGGCCGATATGGACCCTAAACATTTTTCAACATTTCCACGTGTCATACAAACTCGAGTGAGCATTGTCCAATCTTGTCCAAACCTCTCACATATAATCACAGACGCGGCCTGAAGACATCTTTGTGACAATAATGAGTTATAGTCACAGCGCCCCTACCTGGCCTACCTGGTCTGGACATGCTGTTGCCTTGGTGACCATAACAGTAAGTTGTTGTTACTTCACCATACATTGTCCAATCTGCCCCAAATTAATTTTGATTCACAAGGGTCCATGCCTGAATACATCCCTATCACAACATGCAGTCAAAGTCATAGCGCTCCCTACTGACAAGAGGAAATCAGACTTATACTAAAAACTTAATCCGATTTATATGACATTTTCAATGTCTGAAACCACCGCAGTGCCTGCCGGCGAATGGCCAGCTCCCCGACGCGCGTTGGGTGCGAGGGCCCGTTCACTGCTTTTTTTGTATTATTATTCTAATTAAATTAGATAAAGGACAATCAACTATATTTGATTTTTATTAAAATGAAACTAAAATGAAGAGTGCTTCCCTGGAAGACAGCCCAGAGAATGGTTGGGCACAATTTTGTTAAAATTTCCAGTGTTTTGTTACCGGTTCTCCACCGTCTGTCTTTAAAGCCACATTATTTGCTCAAACTGAGGAAATGCTTTTATAGCAACAGATCCTCTAAGTGGCTGTGAGGGCTGTTTCATTTCATTTTAAACTGATCCCTTGCCCTTGTTCCCTTACTCAGGCACAAAAAGGTTCCTTTTATGACTTGAAATCAACGGGAGACAATGCGGTAATGTGGAACTCCGTGCCCCTCATCACTGATGCACCCTTCCTCTTTTGTGTCTGGCTAGTCAACCTTGTCTCTGGGTGTATACATCACTTTGATGCATGGGTCAGAGCTGCTCTGTCACCATACCTGTGTGCTTCTGTTAGCTTCTTGTAAAGTCAAGTCTAGTCCAGTCTCCCTTAAAGCATTCTTTCTTTTTCAGACTAGGGATCAACAAGACGGTTTAACATTGTTGGCAGTAGAAATCCTAGTCGGTTAAACATATTATTAAAATCATTATTTTATTAAAGAAGACTGTTTCTGTGGAGAATCGCCGCTCCTCCTGCAGCAGTGGAATTAAACTCTCTCTAACCTTCTTTTTCCAAAATAAAAGTTTTAACTTCTCTTTAAAAGTAAAATTAGTCATTAGGAACATCCCAATTTCAAACTCATATTGCCTGAAAATCAGCCACTTGGTTTGATGCCACACTAGTTTGGGAGATGTTTTAATTAGGTGATTAGCATGCCTGTCTGCATGTTGACATGTTACTTTCAGCTCAGTTATTTTTAGTTTCACTTTCAGGTTCACTGGATATGAATATCTGAAACTCCATAGTGCAGAGGTATTTCTGAAAAGACATTCCCTCAAAATGTTTTACCGACAAAAACTGGAGACCATCTGCATCATTTATAATTCATGTCAGGGATTTTAGTGAATCAATAGGCTCCAAAACTAAATTACTTCTCCCACAAAACTACTTTTATCCGACAACCAACCTCTTCTCCAGTCTCCATCCTTGACAAGGGAGCCTTGACTGATTAGTTAATGGAAAATCCCACCAATCCTGTCCGTCTTCTGCGATTTATTCTTTGTCTGCTGTAAGACAGCAGTAACATGAGACTGTCCTGAGAGTACAACGTGTCAGGATTTGGAATCAACTGCTGCATATATAAATATTTAGAAGCCCTCTCTGAACACTGTGTGACAAAAAAAACATGTTATAACACTGATTGTTGTTAAGACATTATTGCACATTCAAATTCAATCCACTATATTTGTCTGTTATTTGACTGTCGTGTTCTCTCCCGCTCTCTATAATGAGGCGTTTTGACAGAACAGGACAGGTGAGCTCTGCACCTCACTGCTCATTATCCAGACGGACAGGTAGTCAGAGTATACGGGCAGCTTATTCGGATCTGTTGTCATGGTGACTGCTATAACTGTTAATGAGACCCCTGCATCTGTCACTATCCGAACCACTGTCTGTGAGAGTTTATAAGAAAGCCTTGCTCGTTTTTGCCGGCTGGCCTATCCACTATGCAAGACATAACTGTCAAACAGTGAAAAAAGCAGTGTGCAGGCTGTGCACTTAAAATCATTCCAGAGGAGTGTGGAATAAGGTTTAGCAGAGTGGTTTAATATGAGATGATATCTTTTATACTGGTGCAAAGAGGAGATAAACTCCATTTCACTACAATGGGAGAAATAGGTGTGTGCAATGAATTGAACAACTCAAGATAGCATGACAAAAAAAATCCCTCTCCTGCTCCACTGCCCCCTTTTTAACCAATATAAAGTGCCACTCTGCCTTCTTTTGTGTATTTGACTTTTGTTCTTTAAAAGGGACAATTCAACCTGAATATACATTTGCTCTTATCTGCAGTGCTATTTATTTATCTAGACTGATTTGGTGTGAGATGAAATCAGATAGGTATACTCAAGATAATTCACAGAGCTTGTTATGAGCAGTTTTTTGTATACAAAGAAAAAAAGTTCCTATATTAAACCGCTAACATTAAGATCTGTGGATTACCTTTAGTAACTGGATCGTGATTTCTGACATTGCTGTTGTGTTTTTCAAATGTATCTTTTTGGCACTTTGAGAACCACAAGCCAAGTACCATTTAGTTCCATTACATTGGAGAGAAGAAGTATATTGACGAAACCTTGATCACACTGGTAGTGCAGTAAAAGACCCACACTATAATTTAATCATATGACACAAAAGTTAAAAAAAGGAGAGTGTAGTAGCATCAACTGTCTTGGCTCCAAATGTGACAATGTTCTAGTTTAAGCCAAAGCTGAATTCTTCTCGTGCTTACATGCCCAGGAAATGTGTCTCATCATTCCTAGTAATTCCATCTCACTTCACACATGAAGAATGGAGTGAGCTGTGAAGACAGGATGTGTGATTTAATAAAACCCTACATGGGGAGACAGATAAGACAAAGAGAAGAAAGGGAGCGAAATGTGATAAAAAAAAAAAAAAGAACAACAACAAAGAAACTGAATAGAAGTGAAAAGACGAAACAGTGTCAAAAGAAATATTACATTTGTAAAAAGAGGGGGATATAAAAATGGGAGTGGACACAGAAAGATAGAGGATACAATAACAATGAAGCCAAGCATAAGACTATTCTGCTCTTTGGAGATGGGAGCATCCTTGGTGCTGGACTGTCTGTGCTGGTAACAATGCAATTGAGAGAGATGGACAGAGACCAGGATAAAGAACTTTCATTTGCTGGGCTAAATAGAGTCTTGATAATACTGTCCAACCCGTCTCCCTGTATAAACCTCAATGCGGTTGAGGTAACAGGAAATATAAACAGAGTTCCTACCTGTCCGGTCTCGGATGGCCAGGTTGTTCCCTTTCTTCAGAACGATATCCAGTTGATACATGGCTGGACTAGGAGGTCGAGGCGGAGGCTCTGCATTACTGGGACCCACTATGTTGATGCCCTGAAGAGAAGAAGTTACATAAGTTATATAGTTTTACCAGTACAGTCAAACGTACAGTAGCGTTAGTATTATTTAAAAAAAATCCAGGACTTCATACTCAAAAATGAGACAACTGCCATTGAAAAATTCTCAATATCTTATTAAATTATTTAAGACTGACTGCTTAATCTTGTGTTTTCTATACTATAAGGCAGAAAGCTTTATGAGTCAGAAACATCAATATTTAGAGACAATGGGCCTCATGCATGAATCGTGTTTCCTGGCATGAGAAGCTCAAACACGATTCATCAAAAAACCTGGTGGGTAAGCTGTGAGAGCGCGTTTCATGAATCCCACGTAAGATTTTCTTATTTCCTGCTTGCTTTGTGCAAAAACAAATACAAGGGAAAAACAAAAAACATTCATGCATGAATTTTAAACTTCTAATGGCTTCTGGGGATATTGCTTTTTCATTGTTTGTGTCCAAAATGTAACAGAAGAAGTTTTCTGCAGCATCACTATGCTCTGAATAAATCACACTGAGTAGATCAAAAAAAGGCTAGGGGGAAGAAGAGACTGAAAAGGTAAACAGAGAAATTGCTCACGCTTTGGAAAGTCAATACATTATATAATATGTCTTTGATGTGTAGTCTGATAAATACTCATAGCAAGCATGCAGCCTCCTCTTGAAGCTTCTGACGTTCTTGTAGGGGGTCCTCTCTGTGGTTTTACATGTCATGCTATAGCCCTGAGGTCAGGTCTGTACTCCACTTCGACAGAAAACCCCCATTGGCTCTTATCATGATTTCCCTGGGAGCTAAAGACCCATTAGCAAGCCACATGATGAACCAGGCTTTCCTCTAAGATCTACTACAGCTTACTTTCTTTCTCCATCATGCTCATTTTCTTCCTATTCCCTCATCCTCATTTCTCTCTCACACACATTAGACAACCCGTGCGTAGGCACTCCTGTCATGTCTACCCAACTATCATGCCCTGAGATGAGGCCAAGAATAACTATAAAAAGAGTATAAAATACTTGTGGGCCACTGGGGGGCTACTAACAGGCTACCAAGGCCAGCATAAGAGCAGCTCCCACTAGAGAGGAGCATAAGAGCAGAGTCATTTCTGGAGTGCTAAAACCAGGGTAAAGATGCAAATGGAAAAAGCAGAAAGAAGACCCCTGAGAAGCCTTGGTCACTGAAATGCACACTTACGAATGATGCTGTCATAGCATTTTCTGTAACTTTTAATGACACTGGACCTCATGCAGCAACATTCTTTTAAATGCATTTTATTTTTCTCTTAGGTTTCTGTTCAGAGAAAAAAAACAAGAAAAGTTCACATCAATTGCACTAAATGTCTCAGTGATCCAAATCTGCTCTTTCAGGTGTGCTGCACGATGAATCCCACTTGAACATAATTGTTTATTAGCAGAAGTAATGCCCCCTAAACACTGCATCAGCAGGACAGGTGTTCTGTCGTGTGTGAATACTCTGGCACAAGCCCAAGAATTGAAGGATGGTGGAGGATGGCACCATAAAAAGGTTGTGAGAAGAATAATAACTTAAATCAAGGTACTGTTAAATAAAGCAAACATGTATATTACATAAGACATACACAAACCACACATTTTTAAACTAACTAATGTACAATTATTACATTCTATAATATAGATTTTGCTTTATACGATATGCATGTGCACATGAAAGCAAATTCCCATGGGATTTTTTTTATGTTCCTCAATTTTTGCAAGTTTCCATGAATGGGACAAACAATTTGTGGACTGTGAAACATGTTTTTTCTCATCTTGATAAGACTCTCTCTCAACCATTCGTAAAAACTCAGATCCCAGAAATCAAAGGGCACTAACAAAATAAGAACAAATTGTGTATCTGAGACAATAAGAGGACATTTGTTCATATATCACTTTCTGCATTATCTGAATACTCAAAGTAAATCAAAGTTTCTAAAGTGCATGTTAACAGAATATGCACACTATGCTATTTTTGGAAGCAGCATAATGGTTGTGGTAGAATGATGCAGCACTGTTGTTCCAATCTTCGGGGGCAGCCCTGCACTGAGGCCACAGGTTAATAACAGTGAGTATAATTACACTGCAGTCCATGTAGTGGCATATTATAACCATTATCTTGGGTTGCCCTCAGAAATTACTAATATTATATAATGAATATCATGCTTGAATATCATTTTCTGTGCATGGGGAAACTGAATATGGTAAACATGCCACACAAACACTTATAAATGAGCTGGCATTTGCAACGCAGATTGTTGACATTTCTATTATATTATGCATTTTACTGAAACAGAGTCACAAAAGGCACTTGAAAAAACACTTATGTCTATAGAGAAAAATGGCATTAAAATAACTGTAAATGTTTGCAGTTCATAAAAGATTGTTTCAGCAGTAGCAGCATGCTGATACTTGCTGAAGGGTATCATTAATGCTGTCTCCACATTAAGAGCAATAGTTATTTTTACACCCATGATTATATATATTGAAATGTTTATGTGTAGAGGGCAGTACACACTATACACACAGCAGCATTACAAACTACAGCAGCTGGGTGAGAAATGTGGTGCTGTGTAAAGCTTGGAGCTCTCAAATCCCCAAGGAAAAGCCAGCCCAAAACAATTTTAGCTTCACAGCACCTGCTGTCAAACATTCAGAAACACAGAGGGAACGGGAAAATGGAGTCTGTCTTTTCGGGAAAAGGTAAAATTGAAACAAAATAAAATAACAAATGTAAGCTGTTTGATAACAGGTGCACCATCTCAACAAATATCTGTAGAAATTCAACGTGAACATTCAGGGACAGAGAGCTCAAGCTGTGTTTTTGGATAAGATAAACCTGAGGTCATCTGTGTATGTAAGCCACTGTAGTTGAACTGATACAACCAATATGATTGGACTACAGTTGCTGGGGTCTGACAATGAAACATTAAGCCCTTTTGTCTTTGAATGTGACAAACAAACAGTGACACAGAGACACAGAGATCAACACAATGTCGAGTCAGGTCACATCATAACACACAGCGAATAAGAAAAAGATGGAAATTCCCGGACACACTGTGCCCACGGAAAATGCCATTGTGCATGCTTTTTTTCATCTCTGAAATATGCAGTACTTTTCAGTATTTTTCAGAATGTCTGTATATGTTGTGTGTATGCCGTACAGTACTTCTGACAGACACACAAGTTGAAAGCACATTCACACACAAAGGCACACAAACATAATAGGGAGCACAGGATTTGACATGGATTTGTAGGTATATAGTACAAGTTCTTTGATTAAGCGGCAGTACACATAATCGGATCAATGAAGTCAAACAACCAGATATAATAGACAACCAGCCTGCCAAGAACGGTAAAACCATGTACAGACAGAAGAAAACAAGCAATAAAGGACTATGGTTGAGTTGTGTTGCATATCCAAACTCAGGGGTAGGGATAAGGAGGGTGCCGACCTTGATTGAGCTCACTTGCTCCATTTACATTATCAGGTTTTGAATACAAAAATGGGCTTTACCATGTGTTTATTCTGTATACTACTTATTTTATTGACTTACCATAAACATTCTATATTGTGATATATGTTGTTATTGAGATATGAAAAGACCTCTATCAGGATAGAGGATTTTGGCCAAATGACTAGGCCCTAGTTTCTAAAAATGGGTTAAATCCAGCATCAGTTTGGCTACATAAAAACCACAAGAGTAGTATATTGGTACATTCTTTATGTTTGTTTTTTTAATGAAAACCTATAAAAATATCTATATCTTTACGGGTAACTCTTTTTTGGATGATATGCCTCTTACTCTCTACTTAGTCACAAGAAAATAAAAAGTTTGCTAAAGTTTATATACTGACACAGATGCATAAACACAAATGTAGACCATTGAACCAGTGATTTTGTTCAATGACCATCACCCTGGCCCATCCTTCATGACAGACTTAGCCAAGAGAATTAGTCTCCATCCTGTCCCCAGAGTGAAGCAGACCTCAGCCCTTACCTCAGCGTACTATGGTCTCTATGGAGAGAACCACACACTTTACACACAGTGAGAGAAGAGGAGAAGAGAAGAAGGAAAGAAAAGGCAGCCAAGGTCTATCCCACTCCACCTGCTCTTTGTTCCCCTGTGCGACAGAGAACTAAACAATTGCTACCGCAACCTAATTTTCAGTCTCTCTCCATCCCTAGGGGGCAATAAACATTCTGGCAGAGGGTGACCTTACAGATCAACAGACTGCGTGCATGCCTGTGCTTATTTGCCCTACACTTCATCGCACTTTATGTGCAATGAAGGTATTCAGCTGTGACACAAGATATGCACAAAAATTCAAGATTGCAAGAGTTTCTGAGCACAAACAACAATTTAATGATTTATTAACCAGCAATATTAATTTACACTGCATATACTAAAGATAATGTAATCATAAACTAAAATAAATAAGCAAGGTCTGTGTGAATAAAAAACATCAAGTAGCAGAATGTAAATACAGGAAAGAAAAGGAGCTCTATTACAGCTGCATGTGGCACCAATCCAGGGAGATTCAGCTATCAGAGCACTTTAAATTCACATTAAGTAATCCCTGGAGACCTACACTGGAGAGTGCTCTTTGTATTTGGATACAAGCCTTCAGCATTTTGCAAAAAAGTCCTGTGACTGAATCCCAACTGAATCCAATCAAATATCAATCAATGACAATTTCCCTTTCCATTAACTAAATATGACTCTAATGGGATAAACCGAGTTCAACATTCCTTTGCAAATATTGATGGAAATGTTGCGTCTTTCCATCATCTCCAGGGCTGCTTGCATGTTTATATGATTGCATGCACAATGAGTGTGTGTGTGTTTTGCTGCCTGTTCTTTGTGTTTGTGTGAGTCTGTAGGGTTATCAACAATGAATCAGAGACAGGAAAGCTGATCCTTCATCAATAATGATGGATGATCTACCACTGTTCTGAAAACATGAGAATAAATATTGAATAGGATATTCCACACCAACAGACTGCAGGCAGACACAATGCATATCATCTGCTGTTTACAGTCTAAGAGGGAGGGCACAAGAGGTTTAGGAGTGGATTATGTGGATATACTGCATGGGCATCATTTCAGCTCCGGGATATGTTAATATGAAGCCATAAAAACTACTTAGTCAAACAGCCTCCCTTTTATTGACTCCCCTAAACTTTAATTAAAAGTTGTGCTGCACAACGAAACTCACAAAGATCCAAACACACAGAGCCACAGCTTGATCAGAGTAACAATTTTAGTAGGACAAGATCAAATTTGATGTACCCGAAAAGTAAGAGCAGGTTTGGTTTGTTGAGCTCATGAATCTTTTTACTGACACATTTGTGTAGTAAACTGAAACTGAAGCTGTGACCTTTTCAAAACCACATTGTGTTCTAAAGGATAACACTCGTTTTGGCCTTTTTGATTAACATCTTGCTTATCAAACTCGTAAAAAGGAAATATAAAGCACATTCAGGGTGCATCTCATGTCGTCTATTTCGCATCCCTGCTTCCCTCACTTGCGTCGTTCACTTGCATCTTGGTCCCGCCCACTGGGGATGCATGGTGAGATGCAAGGAAACGAAGCGAGGAGAGAGGAAACGATTTAAGAGACATGAGACGTCCTTCCCTCCGAAGCATCATGTGAAGCGACATCCGTTTCTAATGACAGTGGCAGCGGATCACAGCTGGATCAGCCCTTAGTTGGCATGCACTAATAATAATAATAATAATAATAATAATAATAATAATAATAATAATAATATCAGCTGTCAGGTGGCATTAACAGTTGTAGACATGCACTAATAATAAGTGTTTTCTCCATTTAAAAAACACCAGCAAATAAATAACAACCTGCATTCTATATTTATACTGTGAACTGTGTCCTGCTCAGGGGCACGGGAATGCCCTTATTTTATTTATTTATTATTATTTTATTCTGTATATTACGACGGCATATTACGACCAAGTATGAAAAAAAAAAAACCCTACCAGGGGTAGGGGGGTAATATTGGTCCGTGCCTCACTGGGTCCGTCCGGTACCACAAGTGCAAGCACAAATACACAAACACTTCAGAGATGAATATGAAGATTACCATAACCCAGCCATGGCGTGTGTAAAGATGCATCACACGAGAATGCCCATTAGGAATGAAGGCTGGGGACAATAAACCTGCTGCTGTGAAAAAAAGTTCAGATGAATTTTACACACTCAGTAATGATCAGCCTCACGTGGGATTGATGGAAATGGCAAACGATGTAAAAGTGTTTCTTGCTGACAGACAGACTCTCTACTGTTTTGTTCTTTTTACTTTAAAAATATCCATAATAAATCTGAATGGTGGAAATAACAGATCATGAAAGGGAAAAAAAGCTTCTAGAGCGATCTTTCTTTTAATTTATTATAAATGTAGAAATATGTTTGTGGTATTTGCCACAATAAAACAGATTTTAACTACATGGCGAATCATATAAATGAAATATAAAACTTGTGGGAATACACTTGAGAATCTGTGATCTGTCTTCACTCCCGTTTGAAACTAGAGCGATGTTGTGATGTATAATATCAGTCTGATCAGCTTCAATAAGTCAGGGAGCGGGGCCACCGCTAAAAGACTTCCGCATGGCATGCTCGCATGTATCCTCGCTTGTGGCTCCTCTGATATGCCTCCTCCATCCTTTATCGTCTATCATCTATCCTCCGAGCACAAATAACGAGCGAGGATAGAGGATAGAGGAGACATATAATAAGGGACATGGGATGTACTCTCAGTGTGGCAATGTGGCAAACATCAAGAGTTGCAATGGCAGATCAAAATGCTCCATCTCTTTTTAGCACCAAGTGTGGACAGGCACTAGTGGCTCTTCACCAAGGTTGCACTCACAACCTGCAGATGGTCCATAACTTTATTACAAAGATGCTCCTCAGCCTCCGAGTGAAAAAGGCCAGTTATGAAAGTTTAAACCAAACTCTACAAGGGAAACTCAAGTAGTGCTAAAAGGTCACATTCGTGTCAAACAGGAAACTAGTGGGTTTAATCTATTAAATTGAAAGACTAAATAAAAAAAAGGGAGATCTGGGTGTTTACGAGTGGTGCAACACGTCTTTATACTTAAACAACAGAACAGATTATTTGCCAATGACTCCAGAGGTTCAAAGGTATGAAATGAGATCGGTTTTGAAAAAAAAGTCTTCATCTGGATCCGTTTGTGTTTTTGAAAAGAACTTATGGCAGCAACTAATGTTAGAATATGTTATAGATTAAATAACCTACTCTATTCTGAAGTTAATTTTAAATTGTACTGTGATGCTCACCTGTCATATGTCTCTCTTTACTGTATTTAAACTGATTTAACCAATCCTCAGACAGATGAAAGTAGTGAGTCAGTACCCCTGAGTAAGTGAGAGCACTATGTTGCTTAATGTGGTAAGACTTCGCTGTCAGTCAGTTTCCCCTCCGACTTCCTGTGTTGCATTATTTTATCAGATCTTTGAGCATAAGATAAGAGACCCTTATCGAGAGATAGGGTTAATTTCTGAACTTGCTCACAGAAGTATATGGCACAGTTTCAGCATCAGATTTTCAGCCTTCTAGTTCCCCTCTGTTAATAATTCAGCAATGACACAGAAATGTTTGAATTCATTTTCTTTTTAGTACTTCCAAGATATTTATCCCCCCAGGCTTACTGGTGATGGTGATGGTTCATACAGACATTGTTATGAAAGTTGTACTATACGACTGCCGTGCCATTGTTTAAGTCTTTCGGCAGAGCCCTGCAGTTTAAGCTCAACTGCTGCTTGAAAGAAGGGAAATGGTCTACTGGGAGAATTTTCTGAAAGTTCACGTTCTGCATTTAAAGGGCAAATGGGTAAGTAACAGAACTACTGAAAAAGCCTCCCTTTTGGGATATCAACCAGAGTCATATATTTCATATCCTGGATTATATGTCATCAGTGGTGTCTTTATGGAGGAGGAAGCCTGTATTTAGCCCTGGGCACTGTGTGAAGCCAGACTCTCGTTTCTCACAGCGATGGCAGGTAATTTCCAGGCTCCGTGCCTCTGTTCCTGCATAACAATAACCTGTTCCTGCTTTGCTCATTAACAAGGATGTAGTGGCAGTTCTTCTGTTTCGAAGAGATGCCACTTCCTGCTACCAAACAAAACACCTATATTTGTCTCCCCTCTCGGACCATCTCCTTTTCTGTCCAAGAATTTTATTCTCTTCTTTTTTCTTCCTCCGCCAAGTAGGTAATGTTTTCAGTTCAGTGTGTTTGTTTATTGGTTTGTTTGTTTGTCTGTTTGTCAGCAGGATTTTGGAAAAAAACTTCTGGTAGTGGATCAGAATCACAGAGTGGATACACAAATTATTTTTCACTTTTGTTAACATTACGAGGTAGGGTGTGGCCTCGATGAAGGTCTGCCCTCTGAGTGCCCTTCTAGTTATTATAGTTACTTTTACCACCTTGTTGTAGGTCAAAAACCTTTATGTCTCAAAATGAGGAGTGGTGGTTGGTGTGCCATATGGTCCCACAACACGCACATTTGTGCATTTTTGTGTGCATAATAGATGACAGTTTATTTGAATTAGAGATTACTATTCCTTCTCAATTTCCTCTTGTGCTTCTTAGTGTAGAACAAATTCATACAGAGCATGCTATTTACTGAAAACCATGATCCACCACCTCCTCAAAGCTGTAACCTGAGCAGTTTAGTATTGATCTGAAATCTGATTACCCTGGCCTAGCTGGAAAAAAACCTGCTCTGCTACTGGACATTAATCAAACCACATTATGAGGCTCTGTAAGTAAATGTGGCTCTTTAATATAACTGAAATTGATCTCATAATGGGAGCTGGGTAATTTAATCGGTTCAACAATTTAAGTGATTCCACGCAGCACTTAGATAATCATTCAAATTCCCAAACATGCACATAAACACAAAGATGCATTTTGTTGAAGCACATTGTATTCTGGGTGACTTAAGGTGAGCAAACCAAAACAGAAACAAGTATTCTACCTCATTTGTTCTCAATTGTTACATCACATCAATATATCTGGATTTGGTTTCAAACCTGTCTGAATAAAACACTATAGATTGCAGCAATGCTGAGAAGCGTCTTGCTTTAAGGCACCAACAGTAACAAAATCTAATCAACTGATTTAACGCAAAGTCATTAAGTATTAAGAACTTCAGGCAAAAATCTAAGCTAGTGTATTAATCAGCAGTTCATTACTCATCATCAGCCAATAATCGTACAGCAGTGATGAACAGCCTGGTGTCATATTCAAGGATGCAATACTCAACACGGGGCTGTTGACACTGATGGATGATCATGCTAACCAATAGATCATGCTGCTAAGCTACAATGGACAAGGCAGTTTTGTTTTTCAGGGTCTTTTGTTTAAAAGTAAAAGCTGTGTATTTCATTGACTCAGGGCCCTTACTTAATTAATGCCTTCTTTAATGTCTTGATGAAAACACAAATGGATACTTAAGTTTACTTTAGAGCAACATAATGCAAGGATTTACCTTAAAATAACTGCTGCACTGACTTGTAATAGGGAGAATGGTGCCTCTGTAATTCACACTATGCTATCCAAGCCACTGTTCTTGCACTCTGTAACTCTACTTTGTGGTTTCCCTCTAATGTCCTCTGACTCCGCTGCGGTGACTCTCTGTGATAAAAAGAGTTTCCTGATGGAAAAAAAAGCTTTACACGTTGCTAAAGTAAAGCTCAACGCTAATTGTAGCTGCTGTCAGCTAGTAAGTTCTGTGAGCTGCGCTGCAAGGACTGGCAGCTCAGAGTTGCTGTTTACCGGGCAAGCGGGCAGCTACACTGGGTTTAGTAGCCTCTATGGACATCATTGCAGAGGCGAAAAGACTGAAGGAGGCCCTGACAGAGGAATCTAAGAAAAGGAGAGTGTGACCAAGCAATGGCAAGGGCAATGGACAAGAGTAAATATTGGACTGGCTAATTATTCTTTGTTAGAGCTTTGCTCTAAAAGTCTGTAAGTAAAAGACGCAACAGATGTCAAGCTGGTTTTGTTGCTGTTAGATTATAAGGTAATATTAGCTTGCTTGCTATGTCTTGCATTACTGCACTTGCTTGATGTGTGGCCATGTTAGCAAAGTTGTTAACTAATTTTGGGATCATAAGAAATGTAATCATAAAAAATGCACATGTACAGATGTTAATATTTACTACAGCAGTGTTGAAGTGAATTGCATCATTTTTCAAAAAATACTATATAATTATATAAAGTGCTGCTTTAATAAAAGCAACTGGGCCTGCAAACAAAAGTCTACAGGCTGAAAATTATCAACAATAATAAAACAAGACAGAAATCGAAATTGAAATGCATGTCTATCAGGGGAGGTTAGAAAACTGGCACATACTACTGAAGTCTGTATGTCTTGTCTAATCTTTGAAAGTTTGTTTCCTTGAGGGTATGGACCTTGGTCTCGCACAGTAAAAAAAAAAAACATAAGATGAGTAAGTGTTGCCATGCAACCACAAAAAAACCCTTCAGAAATAAAATTGCCTTCACAGAGAAAAAAAACATACCGTTGTTTCCCACGATGAACACAAAAATAGCATATAATGTGAGCAGCAAAGGTGAGTGTAGCATAAACTGGCTGAGCCTACCCCAGTTCTGATATTCCACAGACTAATGCAGAAATCCTATTATTTCTCTTTATGGATTCCTTTTTCAGTCACAGAGCCCCTCAACAAGCTATGCCTGCACAGGATACGCAGTCATCCATCAAACAGATATATCAAGGTTTCAAAGATAAAAGCATATAAGCACAGCACCTAACACATATGCAACACTTACACACATTTTGCATATGCTCATAGAAACACACAGAAACACACAGCCACTCAAAAAACAAAGAAAGACAGGAAGGAACCACTGAATTGAATGTCATTATACATAAAAACACAATTGTAATGAACACCGCCCCAATACTGTACCAATCTGCTCCCTTGGGTGTGCTCATTTCTACCCTAGCCTCTGAAATACCAGCTGACTAAAACATGAACAGGCACATAAATATATGAAAACAGACACGAGGATAGGAAAGCTCTTGAGGTCTGTCAGTGAGACCTATTGAATTCCTAGAAAAAATGTTTTTCATGTACTTGATCTAAATTTAGGACATATGGGGGAGGCAAATAGTGGAGAAGAAGAGATTCAGGCTGAGGATGTTTCCAGCTTTATGTTACAGTACACTTCAGTACATTGTAGATCTCGCCCTCAAGAAAGTTTCTACTGAAGCGAAATATCGGTGTGATGTCTACTGTGAAAGTCATACAACCACTTTTAGTTCTTTCTTGTGTCTTTTGAAACTAACACACAGCCAGCCAAACCAACAGAATGCCCTAACATTGTCTATAAGCAGCACTAGGAAGAATTGTGGTTACAGGTACTGTAATACATAGATATTATCCTTAATAAGCCAGAATTCACAGAATGTCAGCATCTCATTAAAGGTTGTATTTTGGAAAAAGAAAAAGAAAAAAGAGTGAGATTTTATTGTCTTTGTGGATTGTGTTCAGAGTATTTACCTTTAACACCATAAGGTCACCTTTTTATCGCTGTTAAGTTAAGTTGTTAAGTTCTTCACTGAGCTCAAATTGAACATTTCAAACTAAAACACTAAGCAAAATAAAACAACAAAAAAACAATAAGCATCTTTCTACATTTATAATAAATGATAAGATTTTTTTTCATGATCTGTTATTTCCACCATTCAGATTGATTATGGCTATTATTAAAGTAAAAAACAGTAGAGAGTATGAGACTGTCAGCAAGAAACACTTTTATATTGTTTTCCAATTTGGAAGAGGGATTTTAAAAGACAGGTGCTAAAATAGTGTGTCAGACAGTAGGAGAAAATTTACATTTTTTACATTTAAACATGCTCTAGTAAAAACCAAAAACAGCATAATATGTCTCCCTTCAGAAATAGTATTGCATTTTTTTTAAATAAATCCTTCCATCAGTCATTTACCACTCAATAAATACGGGAAAATCTCATAAATGTTGAACTTTAACTGTACACATTGTTGATTGAGCCATCTTTCCATTCAGCCAGCTTAAGTCATAAAAGGTAAAGGAGTTTGTCAGCAACTCAATAAAGTCGTCATATCATCAATAGTTATTAAATCACTATTCTCCACTGCCTCTTTCATCAGAATCGTTGTCAGTCCTGCCCGTTTTGATTTTTTCTCTGCCTCTTACAGTCAGACCACACAACAGTATCACAATTATAAAGCCACTTTTCCACTACAATGCCTGGGAAGCAGTATTTCATTAATTAAAATACTGGCACAATGATATCATTTTTTATGCAAATGCATGAGATAGATAAATATGCACAAATTTCTACTTTCTCATCACACTGTGGCAGGCACGAAGCCTTAAAAAATGTTCTCCATTAAACTTTCCCAGCCAAATAAGCTGTTCCATTAAGTACCACTATCTCACAGCCATTACTGGGCTGCTTCTCTCCTGAGTATGTGCAGCTTGATAATATGTAATGTGACAGAACAGAGCCAATGCAGGACTCAGGCAGGTTGACAGCCAACAGCCACTCGGCTAGATAATGAGGTATCTTTGGTGTGTTCTTTTCCTAATAACAGTCTAGCAGTGCAGTGTACAAAGAGCAAGCTTCCTCACTTTCTTCTTATAGCATCTTGAATAAAGCTGGTCTCAAACTGGGTTAATGAGTCTCTTGATGTAGCAGGTACAATAATGTCCTCCTGATAACAGCTGAAACACATAGTGATGTGTTTGAATAGGTGACAGTTAAAACCCTGATAAGGAGATGAGTCAACAGTGATAAACTATATTGCCACCTTGAAGTATCTGCCACACTTCACATTGAAATACTAGATATTGAATCTGTCAATAGGAAATAATATAATTTCGTCATTTGTATGCATTGCAGACATCTTTATGTCACTGCTCTCTCTCTGAAACAGATGAACATATCAAATTGTCCTCCTATCCCATTATCATGATGCTAAAAGATGGTTAAACAGAACAGATGGTGGTGTTACACAGTATATCAATTGTTCATGATGACAAAATAGAAACTCAGTGAGGGAGAGCGAGAGTAACAGGGATGGAAAGCAATAAAGTAATTAAAAAGTACAATGACACGGTGAATGAGAAGGTACGGAGTTCATTTGTTCAATGTCACTCCAGGAAAGGAGTATATTCATCTGCCTATTTTTTCAAAGTTGATATCCATTACATTCTGCACATTGTTGCTGAGAGGACTTGAGAAATGAGAGTTGGACTACAACTAAGCTTACAATTTTTTAAAAGTAAGAAAAATAAGATGCTATCCAGAGCAAATAGAAGCAGAGACAACTAGAAAGGAACTCAGAGCTCTCCAATGGCCATGCCCCATCTCACTGTATTAACAAAATTGACAAAGTAATTTGTGTGGTGACCCCATGATTCAGATCCGCAATACTGCTGACAAACAGAAAAAACAACCAGCAAACAAACAAAACTCAAAACATAACCTACTTGGCGGAGGCAACAAGTTCAACCATGTTATGTTTATCTGTCTCAACATCAAACAACACTCTCCACGCAAAAGGCCAAATACAATGTGAGATAACAAAATAAGTATGGTTCTCCAGTTTACATCCTTTGATAAAAGATGAATTAGCTGCAACCACAGCAACATCATCACTCACATCTTCTTTCAACAGGTAAGACCTGACAAATTGCTGCATTTTGCGAGCAGTGTGAACCGTGCCTTATTCTCGCTGTGCAGGATGAAATGGGAAAATGGGAAAAGGGTCCCACAGTTATCACCTACAGATGGAAAGTAAACCTAAAAAAAAAACGGTTTGGTACAAACTAAAAGGTGGCATGGCATTACGGTTGGGTACCAAACTGATACTTTCACTCACCAAATGAATTGCTTCAATACCATTGAGTGTCGAAAAATGCCTCGTCATGCAATACCAAATTTCAAAACCAAAGCAGTAAATTTCATCAGTGTAAGTGAGCTATATATCAGTGCTTTGCTTTCAGAAAATATAAAATGCCTGATAGTAACTTCCACATGACACAAACAAAGCATTAGCTATGGTTTTAATCAACTCTTAAATTCCAATTGGCTCATGTAACATTCTCCTGCATTGTTTTTAGACCAAGCATCATACTGAAGTGAATCTCCTGCTGCAGTTATACAGCTGACAATAGTGCTTTAACACAATGCTTTTTAAACAGGTTTACTGTGGATAAGGTCGGATTCTGTTATAGGTAGCAAAGAATCTGAGCAGGGCAGATCTCTTTAATTTATCTATGCACTATTAAGTATGACTTGACGGTTATCAGCTGATTGACTTTGAAAGGATTATTCTGCTATAGTCACAAACATGCATCCATTCATAACTGCTGTCAATAGCTCTTCATACATCACTGATATGAAATAATTACTTCCAAGGAGATAAATGAACACCCAAAGGGCTCTTAATTAAATAAATGGCTGTTCTGGAAACTCCCAAACATTAATCTTTTCTTATTTTTCATCCTATTCAGATGGCATTAATCTGGCAGACTTGAGCTGTATTGTGTTGAGCACAGTGACTGACGAGGAAAGAATAATATCTACTGCAGACCATTTTTGAGTGAACAGTGGGTACAAAATATAATGTATTTCTCTAAAGGTGGCCAATGGTGAAGCCTACCTTTGCACATCAATCAACATCCATTTTCATGGTGATCAAGATCATCAAGGACAAGACTTCCTCACCTGTCTGCAATTATTAAAGGTACAACAACACTCACAGTACATTGTCATTCATCTTTGATCAAAAGCAGTTGTGGCTCCTAACCTGCTTTAAAAAGGACTTCAATGTCTATGTGCTGACTGTGGGGTAGTCAACCTGCACATCCATTGAGTATTTGGGGACAAAGACAGAGAGAGAGAAGATCAACCGAGGACAAAAGTCTCTGTGCTGACTTGTGTTCTCTATCTGTCTCATTTGACATCCAGTTCAGAACAGCACAAGGGCTGCATACATTCCCGTCAAAGCACATTAGAATATCCCCAGAGTTTCCTCATCCCCGAGGACAATGTTGAACTTACATTAAACTGCCTGAGGACACAATGTACAAACTCAACGAACTGAATTTTATATGATAACACAGACATAACTAATGACTAAATTAAACCTAATTATGAAAAAACATGTAAAATCGGATTATGTACAATACAGTCATTAATATAAGCATGATATAATAGTAAGCTGTATTTAACATTTTTATTTTGCAGGGATGCACCAATTTTGAAATTCTGGGCTGATACAGATGTTTAAAAAAAACTATTTGGTCAATAGCTAATACCGATGTTTTTCCGTTGTGGTTCTTTTTTTATGTTTTCCCCTCTTTTGTGCCCGTAAACATAGAAATCCTTATTATTTATCAAACAACCTTTTACACAACCTTCTTTCATAGTTTTATATGAAAAATAGCTCCTTTAAACATGTTTTACAATGACCTGCTCAATGACAAACATGTTCCAGTACAAATTGCAACAAAATCAATATTTTTAAAGCCTAAATGCAATTGGATGTAACTGCAAAAGCAATTAGAAAATCAAATATAAAATCAAATATTTAAAAAAATAAGTAATAACTAAATGCAAACATGCAACTGACAGGCTTTCACCTCTTGAGTACAAGGTTTGTGTGTTTCCATTAGGCACAAACTTGGAGTAGGCAGGAACAAGGGGCTGAACATTAGCCTTTTTACAAAACTAAAAACTGGCCTCTTATTAAAAGCCTTGCCATACAGTGGGCATCCTCTTCATAATATTAATGCTAAAAACAAAAAAAACAATCCCTGGTACCTCATAGGCTACTTCTTAGTAAAAAATGACTTTCTCAATATTGTGCAATGTCATATCTCTATAATGAAATATATCACTATATAGCATGTTTAGCAAATAGGTAACACAACATTTACCCAGAGCAACAATTAACAATGGCCATTGCCATCAGTGACTATCACCGTATTTGCTGATAGGCTGATACCAATGTTCAGCTGATAATTCAGTGCATCCGTATTATTCTGTGTTACATTTGTAGTAATTAAATGCAAGTAAGAGCTACATCATGGAGGGTGTAAAACCAAGTTTAGAAGAAAAAAAAACGTGACACAATCTCGATGTGTCATACTTGACAACTTGTCTGAATTCATTAAAATGATCCACCCAGTGAACCTAAGGCTTGAGTGTGCCAACAGCAAATGCAATGATGTGTGTGTACACTGTTATGTAACAACTTCTCTTTACATTGCAGCAACAGCTTTGGGGAATTAGGGGTTACACTTCAAAGCCTGGCTCATGTCCAATAAATGTGTTACATCTTACAATAAAAAAACCCTGAACAAAGCAGAGTGAAGGAGATAGACAGAGAGAAAATAAAAAGGCAAAGAGAGAAAAAGAGATCAGCAGACTGAGAATGAGAGATGAAACAGTCGGAAGTGGAAGCATCATCTCTTTAGTGCAGTCCCTTTCTCTGCAGCACAATAAGTCACAACAAAGGAGCAGCGCCCTTATGCTGTGCTCTTTCTTATAGTGGAGACGTCACCATCATGCTACTCATTATGATCTCTCTTTGTGTTACCCCAGTGCCCTCTGTGTGAGACTTTAATCTATAGATCTGACCTCCATACCAGGGACAGTAACCCACTTTCCATTCTCCCTGCCAGCTGTAGCAAGACCCTCTCTCCTAGTTGCACCAGATGTCAGGGCTGAGCTGTGTGGCTTGGCCCACTTTGCTTTATGACCACTAAATGTATGGGAGGAGACCAGAAGAAGGGAGAGCCTATTTCATAGTAAATCCCATGATGAGCAAGATTACGTTGTAGCCTGTGAGTATGTGTGTGCGTATGTACTGTATATCTAAAGTCTCTTTGTCTGTGTGTTTAACCTCTGCCTCACGCAATCCGTGATAAGCTCCTGTTTCCCTCTACTTGACCAGCTTTCAATCTGACTGACAGCATTTTTCAACAGTTTTTCTTCACTTTTCATCTACTTCTGTAAAGGAGTTTCACGAGGCAATCCTTAAATCAAAAGATTGTTTCAAGTTTTTTATGTTCTTGATGCATTTTTCCTTAATGTTGCATTAGGCTAGGGACTGGTGACTCAATAGTCCAGTCTATGGATTGAGAATGCACTTGTTAATTAGTTTAATTCACTCAAAAGTTTATTTGAATTGTATTTTTATTCTTGTTTTATTGGATGCAGAGCACAGCAGCAGACAAGAATTGTAGTGAGAAGTGCTCAAGGGCAAGGATTTAAATGCATTAAGATGCAAATGCAGAGCAAGATGGTGAGGTTAAGTTGCAGTCCATATTTCTTAAGATTCTATGGACTTGGTTTTATTGTGTGTTAAATTATCCCTAAGACCAATTAAACAAAGCTTACTGAGTTTAACATAAGACCTTTTTTTCTGTAAAAGATTTATTCCTGCCTGAATAAACTTTAATGTCTTGATACTATTTCAGAGAAAGTACATTTATTGTCTGCATGAGTTGGAATTCTTAAAGAGACAGTTCACCCTAAAATAAAAAATACACATTTTTTTAATTTATCAATTGTTTTGATGTTAGCTGCCAAGTGTTACATATCAGCCTTAGAGATGAGTAGATGCATTCTTCCTTCTGTGCGGGGATAGTTGGCAGGTGTTAATTGTTTATTTTGTTGTGAACCGTCCCTGTAAAATACTCATGTCCTGATCATAGATATGACATTCAGCAGCACTGCTCACATCACACTTTTACACATCCATGTAATGGAGAACACGATTAAACGATCTCTTAACAGTGTTAACATCTGCCTGTGTTACTGTTGAAAATTACATTTTTTCAATAAATGTGTCTGGCTGTGTATCAAGTGTTAAATGTGTTAATACCACATCCTGTATTTTACTTACCTTTGTGACTTTTCTGCTGAGAGGTAGCATGGTGAGAATTATTACAAATTACATTGACAGGCATGTTGACAATGACGTGTTTGTTCTGAGAACATATGAGACATGAATTTGCCTGGGACCCAGTGTAGGTTAATGCTAGAGAAACAGCACGCTTGTCTTCTGCATCTGACAGCTACACAACGCAGCCACTCTCCATAAATAATGGAGAGGAAAGATCTTCCACAGAGAAAAAAAAACAGACAGGAGATGGAAGGAGGTGAAACAAGATCGAGGGGGTGTACAGAGTGATCCAGTAATGGCAGCTTGAAAGAGAAGTATGAATGGGTTCACTGAAAAAGATTATGCTTAGACAGCATGAAAGACATAAACAGAAAAAGAGAGAAAATGACCATAGACTGACCAACAAACATACAAGAAGACAACCCAATGAGTAGGACTGTAAATTGTCATACAAACAACTGCAATTAACAAATTGAATTGTCTATTTCTGATCATTTTATGCCACACAGCGTTGCTGTTGTTGTGTAGACCGACTTAATGCTCCGAAAATGTTGTTCAACACTGTTAATTAAAGCTTTTTAGGGTTTTAAAAGCTGCAGCAGGATTTCCCTACCATTATAAGACTGAAGCACTCAAGCTGTTCTGGACACCACTTAAGATGGAAAAATGTAAAATCAATGTGGAGAGCATCAAAGCTAACTAAATGACATTTCCCAAATCTAATGGCTGTAGTTCATCCCCAGTGGACTTTGTTAGCGAATTTTGTCTTCAGGCCTTCTGAACTGAGTGGGTCAAATTTTGTACCAGATACAGTGATAGCATGAATTTGAATTCTTGGGGGGGATACCACCAATCACCTCATCAAATATGTGCACATAAGGCTTCCACAAACTTGGGTGAAACACTGCAGCAATTGTTCAAAGACAAACTAAAACCATATATGTACAGTTCCTACTACTAGACATCTTTACTGATAATTTATTCTTTGCTCCAATCACGTACACCTGTCTGTTGTCAGTGCATCAACTGTCACTCTCCTTTGCTCAACCACACACTGGCTATGCTCGCACACTACTTTTATCCCACCATTATTCCTTCCAGGCATTATCTAATTAGAAAAACTGGATGGAAGGTACAACTCCAGCATAACTTTTTCCAGAACTGTCAAATACACGGCTGTACCCATAGGGAGACTGCTATAAATAAAGAGATCGGCACCTCTAACAAGCAACAAATACGGTCTCATCTGAGCTGAAACAGAAGAATGTGCCCAACAGCTACTTTTTCCCCATGTTTATTTCCTGACATTATAACATTGTGTTCAGTTAGGCACTTTATTTACACAGCTGATGAAAACACATGTAATTCCCTTTGTCTTTATTTGTACCATTCACTATTAATCCTCTTGATTGTGGCATTTTATGCAAAATGGTCATGATCAGGGAATTATGTAATAATGGTGACAGTATCAAAGAGACCAAAAAACAAAAAACTTCCCTCATACAACAAACATATTGGCGACCGCAGAGAATTAGCAGGTTTTTCCCATGTGCTTGTCACCATTGAATTCAGTGCAAACTGAGCATGGAGCGTCAAGTGTTGCTGACATCGCAGACAGACAAGCTGGTCTCCCTGCTGCCAACCCAACCTGTCAGTGCACTAAAAGCGAGTCAGTGCCAGTCTGAGATCACGCTGACACGCCTCACAAACAGAGCACAGTGCAAAGCTGCACAGTACACAGCTTCCGTCAGGAACATGTTGATCTAGGCCTCAATTTGCTGACTCAGCAAATTCCCAGCAAGATAGAAGCCCAAAACAGCCCCAAAAATATTGCTGATGTGCCTTTTTGAAGCATCACCATATCCCACTCACCAACAACTGTGCATATATGTATATATATATATATATATATATATATATATATATATATATATATATATATATATATATATATATATATATATATATATATATATATATATATATATTTGGGTTTCAAGGAATCAACAGATATAAGCATAACTTTTTGGATTACCCTCAAAACGAGTTACTGTCAAATAGACATCCGTGTTGATGCATTATTAATTGTAATCTTAAAATATTGAAGACTATCGCTCATTAATTACTCATTGAATTTCTCTCTAATACACACACAAGTCTCAAAAATTCAGTGTCGTAAATCAAACCACTCAGCACAGGTTTGATCTTAAAATCTATGCTTTTTGCATACTCAATCAATATGTGCATAATAAAAGCAGCAATGTGATCAGAGTTATTAATGTGAGTAAATCATGTTACTGATCAGGCTGTTCTTATTGACTATTAGTAGTTACACCTACAAAAAGAAATGCACTCTTATTCATAGACAACCTACATGATCGTTACGCACGAGGCGCAACTTGTTACAATCGAGCAATTGAGAGGGGAAAGAGAGGGAAAGAGGAAGTGAGTTGACATAGTATAAAGTCAGTTTTGCTATGTGTTATATAACGGTCACATTTATAAGATATACCAACTGTTTAAAAATAAATTATGTATTAACACTCATAATAACAAAGACAGCTATACTATTATTATATGATACATGATTGTTGTTGTATTATGGTCTCCTTCTGCTGCAACAGAACATTTAATGTATATGTAAAACCAACATTAGACACTAATATGAATAGACACTTGAGAATTATACATATGATATTATAAAGGCTAATTAGCAGTGCCATAGTTTAACAAGTCATCAACTGAGTGTGTAGAAGACATTAATCACAGAGTAATCGGAATATATTTGACTGGACAACTGCAATCCAATGCATTCAAATCTAGCTTGGTTTTATGAAAATGAACTTGTACTCATAGGCAAGATATGCTTATTGCTCAATGGCATAAAAAGTATGTATCTAACTGAATGATGAGTTAGGTAAATTAATACCTACAGGTCTTCATTTTTTGTTTAGATGAAAAAAAAAGTCTCATTTTTTTCTTGAGTTTTGCTTATTTAGTTTATGGCCATGCACCTTTGATTAACCTAATACTTGCTTATACGCCACTTCACACATAGTGAAGAATGATAATTAACTGGAAACATTCACATAATTTAACAGTTTTATTAGGTCCGAGACTCTGACACAAGCGTTTATACCTAACAATTTGTAAAGAAGCACCAGTGCCAGAATGCATCTAACATCTAACATCTAACAGTAGTTTTTCTATTATTCCTTTCTTGCACCACTACTGCTGCTTGTTATAAGCAATCCTCTCTGACTTCATGTTCCAGTGAGATGCCATTGTGAACTCAAAGAAGAGTGAAAATAAAAAAGGCTATTATCATCTCATTTCAAATGCACTCCTGTGTGTTGCAGTTCCCCTGTGAACCATTTAAACTCTTACTATACTGAAAAACAGCTTACGGAGCCAGTCGTGGTATTAGCATTTTGTCTTGTGGTACGCTGCACTTTCTCCCATACATACTAATGGGACGATTCTGTCCAAGATTTTACCCATTTTTTCCTGTGTTGGACTTTAGGCTGTTGTGATGTGTTATGAGATGCTCCCCCTTTTTTTAATTACATCTTCAGGATTTTATCGACTATATGTGACAAGGCATGGCCTCTCATCAGTAGCACTGCAGCGGCGAGGGGAGCACACATTCCCTCGCCGTCTCAGTCGTGATGCTTGAGTATAGATCTCGTCTGAACAGCTTCTTTTCAGATACTGTTCTGTGCAATGTCTAAATACAGTATTTATTCATTTAATTTGATTTCTAAATTCATCTTCATCAGCTCCTGCTATTAATCTGAAATGCTGTGAAAACTTTACATGTTATAAAAGAGTAGTTCTTGTGAAATAATACCAAGATTATCCAACATATAACTGAATCAGTGGGAGCAGTGAGAGCTGCAGTATTTAGGACAATGAATAGTGCTTAAAGCACAGCCTGCTGTGTAAAAGGTTAGGAACACTGACCAGATGGCCTGGCATGACTCTGGGTGTCTATTTATCTGCCAAATGTATACAGAAGATATTTCTTTGCAAATTGATTAACCAAAGCAGTAAATCAATTTCTTTGGGACAAAGTTTCAAGCAATAAATGTCTACAATATGCCTGCAAATTGAACATCCAATCCAATTAAACTTGATTTTCACAACATAAAGCAGTTTGTCTCCGTGCCAGCTAGTGCCATCCCTGCACACTGTGAGGGCGGTGCTGATCAAAGACTGTGGTACCACCTCCACACTGGCAAACAACCCAACTGGCAGAGTGACAAGAGCGTGCACCTTTCACACCATTACCTTTGCTGAAAAAATGATAAGACTGAGAGGTTAGAGGCATTGTTATTTTGTTATTGTTAACTGATATGAAGGAATGTGCCAAGTGATGAAAAGAGACGTACAGAAACACAGAAAGGCAGGGGGAGTGTGGGTGAGATGGAGAAACTGAGTGAATTTATCTTGATTCATACATAGTATGCATACATATATGCATACAGTAGACAGGCCTGGCAGATCTTTTTAAGCACACTGTGGAGTTCATTGGAATGAGGAAGCTTAATCGAAGAAATCCAGGGAGTGTTTTGCCACTATATGAAAAGTGTATGAATATCGTAGGTGCCAGGAAGCTCCTGACTAATAACCACTTGCATAACAAGCCCTTTATGTACCTCTATTTGCATACAGAGTAAGGTGGCTATACCGATATTCCTCGCCCCCCCAAGATAAAACAGATCGTGCCACTTTATCCGGAACTAAGAAATGAGAAAGTCCAAGAGAGCATCTTCAGCAAGGCTCAATTTACTGGAAATTCTCAATCTTAAATGTGCTTATTTTTAATAGTTTAGGAACCAAAAGGATTTTTGCAATTTCCATGTTGAGCTACTACAAAACCAGCAACCAACCAGCCAAAGTGTGCAACTGTAAGTAATCTTTCACACAAGCAAAGACTAAGCCTCCTCCTCTCCATGTCTCCCCGGCTGGGACATTTACACCAGCCAAGTGCTGCAAATGTTGCCCGTTTCAGAGCTCTGCCAGGCATGATGACAGGTGATCTGTCATAGTTTGGAAGTTCCTTTAAAATTCGGAAACTCAATTTGGAAGCCCAAGTAGCATAAGTGGCTGATGAATGTTGTAATCTTGCAGCCTAAACTGGTTTGTTATAAAACGTAGTTTGTTTCCCAGGCTGGGTTTGCTTTGCTATTAAATGAAAGAAAGACTCCTACACACTGTGAGGATGATGCTTATACAAAAACTAAAATCTATACTATGAGGAGCCCGTTAGCCAGCCATGTATGTCGTGGTTTCTTTCCCAAAGTCATATTAATATTTTTTTTCTTCTGTTAGTGTCGTTTATGTGGTCTCATTTACGTATTGAAGATTGTTTGCATAGTATCTTGTAATGCACTATGTACAAGTCACATGACAAAATGAATGATTCAGTCACACCTCAGAAACATGACTTTCTACACAACACTCTTCTGCGGACACAGCACTTACTTCAAAAACACATCAGTCTCTCCCAGGAGAACTTCATGGTGTGCATTATGCATGTACTGTACTGCAAGCAGTAACAGGAAATACTATTCAGGAATTAAGCCAAGAGTTGACATTTTTCATGCTGTCATTTCTTGGAGGAAAGTGAAAAAATGTGATTCTTTTTAGATGACACACATTTGGAGTGGTGTGAAAATTATTGGGTTTTTCCAAATGCATTCTCACTATGAAGAGATTTTGAAAATTGATGAAAAGTGCACTTAAAGATGCCAATGGTGCCTGAAAATGTACCCAGCATATGATGAGAGATACATCAGTGGAGAGAGACTTGCTCATATCTTCTCATCAGACCATTCCTCTTTACCCTCCTCAGGCTATGCCCTCTATCTTCCCCTGCTGTATTCTTTTCTCAAATCCTCTATGCTTTCTGTTACCTTGCCTCAATCTTACTCTTCCAGTCTCTCACTTCTTATCATTTTCCTCTTCTATCTTTTTATTTCCTGTCCTCCTTCTCCCCCTGGTCCAGTTATTTTGCTCTCATTCTGAGCACGTTCAGCACCCAGCCCTTGAAACAGGAATTAAGGGAACAAGACTGCGGCTGGAGAGTCAGGCAGAGGGGTGTGGACCGGCAGGGACATGAGTCGTCGTAGAGGTGGGGGTAATAGTAATGTTGTCATACAAATTCAGCAAATCTATCCTTATTTTACTCATTATCCGGGCACAAGCGTGAACGTATAAGTCTTCAACTGCATCATCATTGCCATTATTTATCTCTTGTCACACTTCTGTTTTTCACCCCTGTTTTTTTCCTCTGTTTATCCCTCTCTCTGTCTCCGTCTCTTGTTTTCACCCCTCTCTTCCTAGAGTCTGACTAACAGTCCCATGTCATGTCACACTAGCAGGCAGCTCAAGTTCCACACTATTGGAAACTGGACACGACACACCCACTGCACCTCCACCCCGCCATCAACTGCCACACTCAAACACACACACAATAAAACCTACACAGTGTAAAGCTGGCCAGTGCATTCAGTTGGCAACACAGAGTGCACAAGTGCAATTCACCACATACACAAAACAGGTGCTCAGGTTTATGAAAATACTGTATGAAAATCTGTTCTGCATGCAAATGTGTGAACGTGCTGAAGTGATGGAATCATTCTTCTGATGAGCGGCATATTTTAATCCCTTCATCACTCAACTGTCACAAATCCTCTGAACTGAAATACTCCTGAAGGAAAAGAACACTCCTGTACCACCAGCACTCTTTGCCTTGACAATCAATACACATAAGAGGCAAGAAACATCAGCATACAGACATGTGTAGCTCACAAGAAAAAACAGCAGGTAGACAGTCAAAACAGCATTGTGTACACATGTGTGTGTGCATCTGTGTGAATACCTACAGTAAGGCTTCGTCCCACAGCTGAGAGAGGCAGCGCTAACATCCAGACACTGAACACGCTCCACTGTACTACTGCTGCTGCTGCTGCTGCTGCTGGCTTACTCTCCTATATGTGAGAGAGACACACACCGGCTCGCTCCTTACCTTGCTCACACACATACACTCACACACAGCAAAGGGCAACCAGCTGTGAGGTTCTTGCATACCCCACAGGCAGTCACTCAGCATCACAACTCTGCAGATTTTATCTTTCTCACTCCCTTTTTTCTCTCTCTCTCTCCGTCTCTCTCTTTCTGTCTCTCTCTCTCCCTATCTCTATCACTCTCTCTCTCTCTCTCTCTCTCTCTCGCTGTCACTCACACACATACAACTGTGCGGAGATGCTTACTGTCGAATTACTAATCCACCGAGATGGAACAATATTACGAAAATGTGACCGAAACACGACCATGAACTCACTACCAGCTGCTGTCTCAAACGTCTGCAGATGTTCAGCCAGTGAGAGAGCTGGTTTTATTTTCGTCAATCCTCTCAGCTGGACATCTGATTACATATCCCCTTTATTGAATAATACAACAAAGAGGCAGTGACTGAAAGGACTAAGAGAGAGGTAGCAAGAAAATTAGGTTAAATGTGGAACTGAGTTACAGGGACAAAGAAAGACTTATTGTACAAAGGATGGGATGTCAGCAGCAGTTGTACTTGTAGTAGCATGTGGTTTGGTAAGAGTTGATGGACTACACATGTAGATAGTGCTTTTATACCAAAGTGCTTTCATCGTGCCCCATGCACACAACTGATGCTGCTGCTAGCAATCAGCAGCAGTCGAGGATCAGCATCTTTAGGGACTGGACCACCAACCATGCAATACATAGCTGCCCACATACATACTCTATTTAAAGATTTTCTCCTTCCAACTTCTTCTTTTTTGTCTCACTGCAGAGTATAAACTAAGCTCAAATATGCGCTGTATGTGGTATTGATGTGAAGAGTGGTTCATTAGGATTTTGAAAAAGTAACTAAAAATAATTTGGGAAGTCTTAATATTATGATTTAAATACACTTCTAATATACCGAGTTCAGTGATATCTTCTATTTCACAGCATTAAACACCCAACTTCAACCTGATCAGAAGCTTAATTAGCCAGAAAAACTGAAAACACCTGTGTGAGTGTGCAAGGCTGGATTAGTCATAAGACTTGGATCCCTAAAAAGCTGTTGATATTGCACAAAATCATGTAATCACAAAATATGACACAATTTTCCAATATTTGCCTCAAATAGTAAACACTTCTGTTACACTTATTCTTCATGTCATTCTTGAAAAACCTAATTTGCTCTCCCTTCTGCAGCCGTCTGTTAAAAGTGGGAAATGCTGAAAAAGCAATTTCGCTTCATTTCTGGTAGTGTGCAATCCCTTTACAGAACATAACAGGCATGTGACTGAAGACCAAGTAAAACTTGAAGCAAATTGGAAAAAACATGGCTTTGCTGTAAACCACGGAGGGACTAAACCTTACCCCTGAAAACAATTTCCACCACAACTTTCCTGCTGAGTGGGTACTTCCCCTTTTGGACATAGTGGCGAGGTAGTTCAAGTTTTTTCACTTAGGCTAATCACTGTTTAAAAAACAATGAATGTGTGGGAAAATAAAATGGCCTGACGTAAATTTGCTGTAATGAGGCCATTTGTATGCACTGTAGCCCACAGCAATACAGTAAACAGTCAATAAACAAGACATTACATACATGCTCGTATGTACAAGATACAAGATGAATATGCACAAATACGTACGTGCATACTTCCCAGCATGCTTTGCTGTTAACAGTATCATTTATTCTTCTCTGGAGTATATGAGTAAACTCTAAATAATGTAAAGACCAGCCTCTCTTTCTCTCTGTCAGTCCTATCTACCATGCTTTTCTGCCTACTAGCTATTCATATCACACATGTGAGATATCAGTCCAGAGGAAAGGGGGAGGGGGGACCTGGGAGGAACTGTGGAAAGGTTCACTTCACAAGTCAGAAAAAGAGATGTGTTATGGTAAGGTGAATCATAAAAGAGCTGCTATAAAATAGTCTGAAAATGTACAGCAGCCTAGTTGACTGAAACCAGTAGGAGAAAGAAGAGGAAGATGGTATATGTAACATCAGACAAGAAAACATTTTGACAGCAGAATAGGGTGTCACAATTCCAAAAAAAAACTCCGGTGCAAATGTGAGAAAAAGTAGCGTAGCAGCAGAGATTAATATCATACAGAAAAAGTGACGGAAATACAAAAAATAAATAAATAAATACAGCAGCACAAAAAGCGGAAGGAAATGCTGGGAGGCTCACACCAGGGAGCATAGGCGTTTCTCACTCTTTTCTGTAACATCTTTCTGATGTCTTTGCATTTAAGAAGCAAAACAGGGTGATTGCCAGGCCAGACAGGGGGTCACAACAGCAGGGAGGTGCCACTCCGCTTCCTGGCACCGACAGCTCTGCAGAGTCACGACAAAATGTGTCTGTGTGTTCGTGTGCAAGCACAAGTTCTTATATTACAACAGAGTCAGACCCCAGGACACGACAGCTGTCCCTTTCATGTGTGCTGTTGTATGAGGCTTGTTCAGCGTTGTGTCTGTCAGCAGGTCTTATGACTTCAGTTGCTGAGTTCACTTCAACACAACACACCTCATCCTCACAGCCTAGGGCGTGACAGGAAAACGGATCAAATTGAAATTCTATATTTCTCAAGGAAAAAAAGCAACAACCACAAAATAGTCTTAGATGCCTCAGTGCATTCAGTAATAAAGCAGTTTTTCCTCAAGCCAAAGCAATTCTTTAGAAATGACAAAAGCAAGAACAGTGAGGCTCGGAGAAAAGGAACTGCATGTACAGTACAGTACGTGTGCATGCATGTGCAAATGGACTGGTAATTGAGCATATTTATATTTAGTGAACATGTGGAGATTGAGGCTATAGTCTGTGCAGTTTTACACTTTCATAAACACCAACACCTCCCAGCATTGCCTTAAATATAACAGATAACTGTCTTGCCCCAAACAAATCTATATGCATACATATAAAATGTGTTTTTCTACACACAATCATACTTGTGCATACACATATATATCAAATTATATCACATATATATCAAATATTATCAAATAAACAAACACACCAATGCAATGCCTATCCGTGCCCACATGTCCTGTGTTGGCATGTCGACTCTACCGAACCCTGGAGTGTGCACCATCTGTCTGCTTATTAACTCACAGTGCATACACATACACACACAAACATGCACAGCATAACATCAGTAAAACAGATACACATGCATACTTCATGTTTCAGCCATAAACACTGCATCAAATGACTGACAGCAGCACTTACACAAGCTCTGCAAAGCATCTGCAAGCCTCTCCTCTCCTATCATTCTTCTACTACTGCAGTGTTATCAGTGAAAGAAACGGGAAGAGGTACAGGATTTATCAGTGCTGGAAGCAGCATGGTGGCCACAACAAGCAGACAGACAGATGGACAGGGAGAGACATAGAAGAGACAAAGGAATAGGCAGGCAGACAAGCCCCCACACATACTGATCACTGAAGAACTGATTTATTTCTTTTCATACCACATACCCCGTAGGAAGAGCGACAGTTATTCTAGAATACATACAAATCAATAATAAATTAAACAAATGTAAGGCAGACACAGAGAGTAGGCTCTGCATACAATTACAGGGATCAACCAATCTCAATCCTCACAGGAAACCAAGGAGCTCACCACAAGTTGCTCGGTACAGATGGCACACACATGATGCTTAACCCAAGCTCTGCTGTTTTTCTGTTTATTGTTCCCCTCTCTCCTCACCAATTTCCTTTTTCCTTTATTTCTGTCTTTTTTGCTTCTTTTTTATTTTAGATTTAGATTTAGTCATTTAGCAGATGCTTTTATCCAAAGCGACTTACAGGAAGAATAGAAGCAAACAATCAAGGTATAGTGCAATAAGAGTCATATTCCATCTCTTGCCAATATGTCTGTTTTTGTGCATGTTGATTTCACCTTATTTGACTGTGTGTGTGTGTGTGTGTGTGTGTGTGTGTGTGTGCGTGCGTGGGTGTGTGTGTGTGTGTGTGTGTGTGTGAGACAGAGAGAGATACTGCCTGGAGTCCTCTGCATGTTCACCCACACACATTGTTTATGATACATCCTTCTCTTAGATCAAATTTGCAATATTAGATGACTGTAAAAGCTTTGTTGAAAATGTACAACTGAAATAGGTGCGTATTTGCAAGATTATGTAATTGCCAGGAGTTTAGAGATTAAACTATACACTGATTATTCAATGTATGCCTAATCCTTTTTTTTTCTCCATACATACCAATTCCAACTGGGGGTATCTGCCAATACTGACAACCCAGTCAATACCAGTGCTCTCTTTATCCCAAATTTAAGATCTGTTTACCTCAAAGTACGTTAGAAAACATGAAGATGGGGATTTATATGTATGTTATATTGTCATTGAACTATTAACTAATCTTAAGAAAAGACAGACAAGCAAACATCTTCTAAACTGCTTGTTTTCTGAACTGAACTTGAATCAGGGATATGCAGGAGAATCTCAGTGCTGAAAGGCTTTTGCAACGCATCATGATGCAAATTTCTTGCAAATTTTCAAAATTCCAAAATTTGCATTATGGTTTAAAAAACCACTGTAGTCAAACTGAAATAATAAACTTCTAAATTGGATAAAATTTGAAAAAAAATGGAAGATGGCAAAACAAGAACAGAAAAAGAAAAGTCAAAACGGAACAAAACAAATACAAATGAGAAAGAAGATCAATCAAAGGACCCACACGCTGAAATGAGAGTTTTGATTCAGGACAGAGCAAGGACGAAGGCATGCAGTGATGTACAAAGGGCATGGTCTAGTCAAAAGCTGAGTTGCCCAAGTGGCTGCCAACAGAGGAGACACACACACACACTGGGAGCCAGGCCAGACAAAGAATACCCCCTTCTGGGAGAATCACTTCTTCCCTTGGATCTATAGATGGATCCATTTAACTGCTCTGTTTACTTTTGTCTTTGTCCGTGTCTCTCTCTCTTCCTCCTTGACTTTGCTCACTTTATCACTTGCTCCTTGTACCACTGCCACCAATCTGACTGTGTCGATTAGGTGCCCAACACTCTGTCTCCTCTTTGTCTTCTTTCTCCTTGGAACTGTCAGTATCCTTGGACTGGTTCTGTTTCAGTCAGATTGCCAATTTGCATTCAGCATCTCAAAGACAAATGTGAAGACAAACTTGAAGTAATTGGTCACCCAAATTAAAGGACATGAGGAGGAAAACTCTGACCTTAAGATAATTGGCTGATTTGAACCTGCATTCGTCACTCTGAATCGCCTCAAGTAATTTGAGACGGTTAATGAATATACACACAATACAGAGTAGAGTAGTATGCATACAGAATGAGAAAAAGTAAAAGATAGAGTTGAAGCCAGCCCCTTTTATGAAATCAATATGTGAGTAGTACAAAATTCCCCCAAAAATATTACAATACATTATATAATATATAATATAATTTGAACTTAGTACAGTATTTTTCCTTCTTGTGTGAGCAGCAGGTCACTGTAATTCAAGCAGAGGCAACAGGCAACAGAGGTCATGACCTCATTAAAACAAAGCTAATTCTGACTTTCAAATTAAACGAGCAGCTGTCTTTTGGCTGTGGATGTGTCTGTGCCTTTAAAGATTCCTGGACCAAAATGGTGTTCGGTTCACAATGTGATTTAGCACAATGATGACATGATATTGTGGTACAATTTCCAAACTCTAAATCTAAAAATTGAAATAAGGTAGTTAATGAGGGAAGTTTAAAGCACCTATTTAATGTCTCATTGAGTTATTTGTTCTTGCTGAACTCTGAGTCACACAATCGAGTAACTGCAGATGCATCGTGACTGAGCTTGGTATAAGACTTCAGTTCATCCATGCGCTAAGATTATAATCTGTAATTGACCCACAGGTTATGAGTAAGTACTATAGGCTAGACAAAGAACCACTTGTGCGTTAAAAACAGCACAGGCCAGGCCAATAGTATTCAAATACTCCTCTGTTCTACTTATGAATGGAAAGCCTAAAAATAATCGTAATGATATCTATTGCATAGTGATGGCCGTTAAGGATCAATGAAACTAATATAATGCATTGTTAAATAGTAATGATTTCTTAGAAATAAAGTTGGAAAATATCTATAACCAGTAGCCATAACACTACAGTATGACTAAATACCTGGGGCCACCTGTGTTTCCATTTTGAGGAATTTGAGATAATCATTTAAAGGCAGATTGACTAAGATTTGTCAACATGCAAGTTGGCCACCCTCCACAGTTCCAGGTTAGCTATCTTCAGTTTAGCTAGCTTTAAGGTGTATTTGTATCCAAAAAGAGTCAAACAACACTGATTCTAGTGTCAGCCAGGCCAAGCCTAGAGACGTCACAAAACATAGCAAAATGAATAGAAAAGAGTTAGTTAGAGAGTTAGTAGTTAGTTTTTTAGGAAATCCTACTCATTGTGCATTTGAAGAAAACCTAAAATGTGAACTCCCAATGGCAAAAATACATTTTGAAACAACACCAACAACACCTCCATCCACAGGAAAGTGGGTGCAGGTAAAATATAGTGTCCTACTGTGATTGGAGATGCCAGTATCTCTGACTCCTCTTTGAGGATTTCTCCCTGTGTGAATGTTAAACAATGGTGCCAACCTGCAAGCTAAGAATGAAGCCATCCTCCCTCTTTGATTGTGTGGGATAGTTCAGCGTGACATCACATTATATATGTACTCTCAAGAGACACCAAAATACCCACATTTGCACATTATCCACAAGAATAGAAATAAACACTCACAACACACAAATACATGCCTTAAAATGAAATATACATCACAAGTTTCCGGATAGGAAAGGCTTTTCCTTGAACAACCGGGGATTCTTCCCCCACACAATGTGTCATCACATCAGCCCACACTCCAGACCTGGAATGAAGCCCACACTCCAGACCTGAGCGATTGTAGTAGCAAACCTTGCAAGTTCATCCAGTGATTCATCCTCTTTCATTACAACAACACCCACATGTTCACTCATACTGCCACATGGTACTTTTCAAACCAATGAGAGCTTATAGTTCACTGATGTGAGGTCTTCAATATTTAAAGGAAACGGCTGCTTCTACAAGAGCCTTAATTATAAAAACTTTGCTTGCCTCAGGTTTCTAACATTTCATGATGTCTTTCTAATTAACAATACAATAATTCAATTCCTCTCCTGGCGAGAAGAAAGAGTAAAGAAGAGAGTGAGGTGAGAATGACAGAGTGGTTGTGTTGTGGCTAATTCTTGTCTCATTTGTGGTCTAATAAAAAGTTAAATCCATCACATTCAGTGAAACATTGCTATTTTTTTTAAAGTAGCTGGTTTAACCCTTAACTTGGTCGGAAAAATTGTGCAATGTTGCTGCCATGGCCATTAACCACGCCCCCATTTTCTGTTTGAGAAAGAACAATAACCACTAAACAGGAAGTAATACTGGATGACAAGGGGCTTTAAAGGCTAGGGCAAATGTTGGTGTACACTTATACCTTTACAGTGCAATATTGTATTCATTTATCTTCCACAAGCACAACTGAGCTTGAAGTTGTAGACCTGTAATTATGCATTGTTTGTATCTAAATATAAATGGATACAATGAAAGTGATCTCTCCCAATGGGAAAACTGGCATGGGCTAATCGTTCCAGATGCACATGTTCAACTCCTTTGTTTACTGTACGGCTATGCATTTTATGGTCTCAATGTGGCCTGATTTAAATGGTTCTTTGGCATAGGTCCTCTCAGTTGCTCTAGATGCATTTATAGCCGGGCCATAGATACACATTTTTATATATATATTTATAAGAATTCCTACTTGAATTGTCTACTCTGCCAATGCACTGGTATGCAAAGAGAATAAATGAGTATGAGCAGCAGAAGAGACTTAATGATTAGAGCACATGAAGAGACAGAAACACAGGAAGGAACAGATGGCTGATAGAGTGACATTCCCAGTTTCCAGACTATGACTGACACCTCAGCCCCACGGATCAGAAACATTACAAAGATGTCTAATGGGTATGACTGTCTCGACACTGCATGTTTTCATTCCGGAGCTGACAAACACTGATTTGATCAGTCTACTTGGTTTCATATTACCCTGCACAACAGCTGGGTTCTCACTATATAACTAGATAATTTAAGAATCATGGGATCAAATATCACACAAAAATATGTGGCATCGGGCTTCAGGTAATGTTTGTGTCCCAACCATGGTGGATCTGATAATCAGCGTCCTGTGAGGCACTACTGGCAGCTACTGTTCATTCAAAACAACAGTGACGGCTCAGAAAGCGTAGCGTAGATGCTGCAACAGTATAAATTATATCCAAACTGGAGATAATTTTTTCACTGAAAGAGCAAAAAAAAACTGCACTAAATGCTTTTCTCAATGTAAAATATGTTTTCACTTTTCTCCTGATATTGATTGACAGATGGTTAATGCAATCACCTGCCAAGTATTTTTTCAAAGTGCCTGCCCTTTTTTTTCACAACGGTTTCCAGATACAGCTTTTCAGATGGTTCTTTGTAAGAAACCCTCTGGCTTATCAGGTTAGGTTACATAGTCATTTTTATATTAATATTCATATCGGTTTTCAGCATTCTCAATAGAAATGGACATTTCTCGTTATAAGAATGAAATGATATGCATGAGCCTGCCCACACACACACACACACACACACACACACACACACACGCACACACACACACACACAACAACAACAGATTATGAAGTTTTTCTTGCAGTGACATTGGGGCAGATAGTATGTAGTATATCATTACATGCACAATATCTTCTACACACTCCAGCTTTGCTGAAGGATCTCTTGAAGGCTGACATCTCTCCACACTGATGTGTGTATTTCTGAGAGGGTGCATGACTTTGCACACAACATAAAAAGATCACACAGCCGGGTTGGGGTGTTCTGTGTCTGTGGTGAATCACTGCTGTCATGTGTTGTGACAAAGTGCCATGCATATGCCTTTTCACATAACTCTCTGAACATTTTCACATGACTTCATATCCATTTTAATTAATTTTATATCATTTTCATGCGAACACAATCCGCCCTGTTCATCCTGTAAGATAACATGTCACAGTTGCTTCTACTTGTTCTTGCGTAGGATGCCTGCTATCTCAAGTCCTCAAGGTTGTAAGGCTGTACCTCCTTGACCAATACACACACACTCATTGTAACTCTATAAAAACTGTTAGCTCTCTTTGTCTGCAGATTCACTCTGTGCAGACCTTTTTGACTGTACCTTGTGCTCTCCTAATTGCAATTAGAATAAACCTTTTTTGCTTATACTCCAACGACTCAGTGATCTTTCCTCCTTATAACGATTTTTGCCACTACACATGTCATTAAGGTAATGCCGAGTTAACTGATTAACATATCCACAGCCATCATCTGGAAGGCTCTCGGGTGTGTAGCTGGCAATTTGATGTCAAATGTGTGAAAACAAAGAAATGTGTTTAACTAAATGTCAAACTTTGATCCAAACAGAAAATGGCTGAATACAATTTAAATGATTTCTGACAGTAGTTAAGTAGTAACACTGCAGACAATAACAGTAAAATGGTGACATTGAATAAAATAAATTAAAATGCTGTATAAATAGTGATCATGCAGTTCAGCAGGTTTATAATAAATCACAATCAGTGCAAGGTATTATAAAACTCACCCCTGAATCTGTAGATTCCATGAATGAGTGTGAACAGTCCGATGTCTCTCACAGCAACATAAAACAGTCAATGGGTAATACAGTATGTGTGTCCAAAGGTAATATGTCAGCTGGGGTGTAAACAATAGATGTGCACACCATTGGGAACAGGAATCATAAGCTGACAGCTCCAGAGGTCACCAAAGACGATGTAGCACATTGATGTCAGACCAATGAATTAACACATTTGTGGATGGACACGCCACCCTTTGAGAGCCTGCCAGGTTAGGACCCTCCTCACACTTCTTAGTATAGAATTACAAGTCAGCAACACATCAACATCTCTGCTATTTGTCCTTGAAATGAAGAAAATAAATATCGAGAGGTGGGGAGAAAAAGACAAAGTGACAAATGAGACTGAGAGGAAAGGCAAGCATACCAATGGAGGAAGAATGAAAGTGACAGGCAGCAAAAATGGAATGAAATGAAATGAAATGGAAAATAATGTTGTGACGTGACAAGCCTTTTTATAGAGACCACTACGACCCATGGTCATAATCATGACTTAGAAATAGCAGCCACCTGTTGGTGGTTGAAAAAAAGCAGGACAGAACACAGTGGCTGACAGGCCTCTGATGGGAATAGGAAACAAGCCATCATATGGCATGGTAATAAACAAATCACTATTAAAATGTGTTTTTATTTAATTAAAGAGCTTCTCTATCATTGTTGGGCAATGATATCATCCTCAGTCCAAGCTTCGAATAAGCGCCAAAAATGGTATTCAGGACAGTCCTAGAAATAACCAAGTAAAAATACCAACGTTATATATGCATGTAGATATTTATATAGGAACTGTGGGAACATTGGGAACTAAGTTGCATTTGAAGGCTTCACATTTTCATAAGAAACTAGCGGAAAATCACTAAGTAAACAAGGAATTTTAAGATGAATATGAGTTTTTAAAAATATGTCGTAAAAATGGAGTGTGAGAACGAAAGACTAAAACTGGAAGAAATTAAACATTTGCACATTAAAACAGTATCCAAATCTATCCAAAATATAGGTATTTGTTGATCAGTTTAGTAATTATTTAAAATCTAATGGCATGCCATGGAACAACCCAAACAACACAAAACAGCCCAACACAATCTCATGTAGCACAACATTACATTAAACAAGAAAGAAAAAAATGTTTTTGTGTTTGTTTAAAAGTTTGAATGGGAGGGAACATAGCAACAGAGTTCCGAAGAAGATGTTGCAAAGGTCTGAATTTCAAATTTATACAAAAGCAAAAGTCTAGTTGGTGCAGCTGCATAACGAAGAAGAAAAAAGACATTTCAGTTACTTGTTAACTGTGGTAAGTTGATTTCGGAGGATATTATTTAGAGGAAATATTTAATGTTATTATTCAGCAGTTCAGGGAATCCAATGACATTCATTAAGGAGTGAGTCCACAAGGAAATCTAACCAGCTAAAATGATGGCACCAGCTAGTCATCTACAGTACAGATCTAAACTACTGTAGAGTACCACTTTATACAGAAAGGAGTATCTGTAAAGACAGAAAGAGGATGTGGTTATTAAATTACTTCCTGAAGGGCAGGTTTTAAAAATATATTTCATATTTTTCTACCAAATCTGAAATTTAATCATTACAGTTACAGTAACCTACAACCTACTATTTTTGTTGATTCGGTCCATTAAGAGATAAAACCCACCTTTTTGTGAATTGTTTTTTGCCCCCACTCTCATCCATTAATGTTACAGTAGGGAAATGTACAAACTTGGGAGGATATTGTCCCCCAAAAAATAATGTTTTTTTTTTAAATATCAGCGATGCTAATTTAATCTTGCTTTATTGTTTAACATTTAGCTAAACCTTAAAATATACCGTTAGTTACTGGGCCTCAGAATTCCTACTGCTGCACTTTGATACACAATATTATGAAACTTGAACCTTTAAAAAGCCAATTTAGAGTTTGATGTATTCATTTTTAAATGGAAATAAACAAGCCTGTTAGTGTCTGGTTGTACTCTGGTAATTAAAAGTTAATCCATTCTTGCAAATCAACAAATCACTTTTGTTTTTCCACACAGATAATGAAGCAAGAAGATATCCCGATGACAAAATCTGGTCAAAAGAAAAGTCTCCGTTTCTTACCCTTCAGGTACAAGGCAGACACATGTTCATTATTTTTGGGCTACACATATTGTTGTGCTTGTTGTGTCTTTTAAATTCATCTAATTTTAACGCAAATCATGCAGAGAATACAATGCAATCAATTGCTTCTGAAACATACATGAATAACACAAGGATGTAATGTGTTATTACTGGAAAGATGACTGTTGTCTTAATGACAGTTTAAGGAGGAGACAACAGGCAGCGAAAGACAGAAGGTTTTGCATGATCTGGATCAACAAGATGGTGAATAAAAGGGTGGAGAAACGAATCGCAGATCTGCGTTCTGAGCTCCTTCTCTTGCATTACACCATGAGAGTGGAGATGGCGGAGGAGCTTCAGGATCAGCTAAGAGAGCTGGTGGTGGAAGAAGAAAGAGAGAGGTCCCTGCTTTATGGCAGGGTGAAACGAGAGCAGAGGGTGACATCAAGGTGGAGAAGAAAAATGGAGCAAGAATACAAAGAGAAGAAAGAAAAAGATGAGGCAGATTCCCCGGACCTGCAGACATTAAGCTTCAACTTTTGTCAAACGTCCTCTGATACTGACAGCATCTGCATAATGAGGAAAAATTATGTAGGGGAGAGCTTGAGGATTCCGTTGGGTGTCCCTAGTGATGGGGACTCCCATAATAGTGACACCAGTGATGGGGGCACCACTGATGTCTCTTATGATGCTGATACTAGCTCACAAACAGCTAAATGTGACCAGGAGGAAAACCAACAGGTTTTATCAGATGTTGCTGTTGCTACCACCAGTCAGTTGAAGGAATCAGCAGAGAAGGAAAAGTCAAGGACTCCCTTTCATGTAAACCTAAGCTTCATGACCGAGGAACTAAGACGCGAGGACCAAAGGGTGCAAGTGGGCAGAACCAAAGAGGAGGAGGCTTTGCTGATGGACAGACAATGGAAAGAATGGCTAGACAAACAGGAAATAAGAGGGAATCATACCAAACTGAAGCCAGTTGAGCAACAGATTACTGAAAAACTGGGAGAGGCAGCACCTCCTCCTGTGCCACAGATAGAAAAGAAGCTAAATATGACAGAAGTGGACACCATGACAAAATTTAAGATGTACATTTTTGACCTTTTTAATTCCCATAAATTCCATAAATGGGAGAGGTTAGAAGATGAGGACTAACAGAACCTACACAATAAATTCATGCATCTGTTTGCCATGCTATATAAATAATAATAAAAAAATTGACTATTGAGTGTTATATTCAATAAATAAAACATTGTGCATAACAAGTACAATTTCCAGCTTTAAATTATTAAAAATGGGCTCTCCCTCTCTGCAGTGTGTTGGTGCTGCAGTGTGATTCAGAGTGATTTATGAGGTGGTCAGTGGCCGAAAATGATATTGGAGCTTTTTGGTAATCTTCTATGCACCATAGAAAAGTGTCTTTTCTACTACCATCCTCATCCAACTCCTACCTCAAAAATATGTGGTACGCTTAAGGTCTTGTGTTCTTCAAAAATACATTTTAGATTGAGAGATATAGTCAATAGTTCAAACAAGAACCGATTCCAAACGCCTACATTAGCTTTCATAAGGGCAATAAAATCGTAACACACATCCATCTGAAAGCATCCCAACTTCATCAAACCCTCAAATGTCCATGTTCAGTCACTGGCGTTACAGTAACAGCAGTACAATCTTAGTCCTACAGCAAGCAAAGTGTCCTGAAAGAGGTTTAAAGGCTTTCAGGTTTCTAAAACAAGGATGTTTAATTCAGATTCTAATAACAAGAAAATACCACTTGATTCAATAATTCTTTTTTTAACCTAAGGTAGCTTTCATCAAATGATAAATATAATTGCTCATTTAAATGACTTCTTAAGAAGGGATGATTTTCTCGTGGGTGCTCTGAAGACAAAAAAAACATCAACAGCAATAGGCAAGCTAATTACACAGGCTCTTTACAGTGGAGAAAAAACACGGCATTAAAGCTGCCAGGCTTCTGTAGTACTCAGGATACAGTCCAAGATATGGGATTAGTGACTGCGCTCTGGTGTGAATAAGAACACTCACTTATTTTAGCAATTACAGAAAATCTACTATCTAACTAACAATTTTACATATTAATACAACTTGCTTGTTTGCACAGGGCATGTGAACATACACAGATGCATTGTGACTTAAATTCAAAAAATTCAAAAAATAAACATGCAGTATCCTTAAACACATACACAGGTGTAGCTTTTGTAACTCTTGACCTTGCAGCCTGTAAGACCACAAGCTAGTTTGATAAACAAAACACCAAGTTGAGGTTGCAACCACATTTTAGAGAGGAAAAAAACTGAGTGCAATCATGCTTTCATATTAATAAAAATTACTTAACCTCACCTGTGAAGAGAGTATGATTTATGCATGAATGATTTCCAATCATAATAACTTTTTTACAAGTGCCTTTTAATCTCGAGAGAGTGCAGAGTGTGCAGAAAGTGGCCTTGGTTTGATATTAATGGAAGGCTAAGCATCACATCCATCTAGCCAAAAGCCTCTCTAATCATTCCCTGCCAGTTTCCTCTCTCTCTTTTCCAGTGATCCACATCAGCACCAGTAGATGGCACTAAGTGCCTTCCAAGCTTCAGCCAAATTCAGCAGCAGTACAGTATCAACAGCCAACCATCACTTCTTTCTCTTCAGTAAGATAGACACTGATTTCATGCTGTCAGATTCAGGCTGAACTGACCATCAGCTGATCTGTAGTCTGCATGCAAAGACAGACTATTGGAGTGATGTTGCTGTCTGTTTTTTTCTCTGCCTTAGATGGCACTTTCCTAATCACATGCCAAAACGATGTTGATCTCACACAGTCAGAGCCTTGAATAAAACCATACCCCCGGAAAGATGACAGCTTCACAAGACATGGCCCACTGAAACTACATATTTGAACTGATGGGCTTACTGTACTAAAGTACTGAATGACTCAAAAAAATACCAGATTATCCATTCAAGTGCATTCATAGGTTAAAAAACATTGTACGGCAGCAACTGATTTTTTCTGTCATAGCCAACTCTAAAGGACAACTTTAAAGTTATGCTCCACCCAATATTTGTCTTTTTACTCAGAGTCATGGCCTTTTAAACCCTTATGACGTACTACAGTGTCACCGGCTAGCTACAAAACACACTATTCTTGTCTAACTAAAGCACCAATTTAGAGCTACATAAAGATAAAATGTTTCTTTGTCGTCCTAACATGGCTAAATGCTTTTGAGCTGACCTGCTGACTCTGAAGTATTTCCGGTATCCTCATGTTCTTTGATTTCCTTTAAACGGACTGAAAAAGGCAAATGTTTCTGCCAATGGCTGCCTGTATTGCTCATTGGCCACTGAGGTTAAAGTGTCCCCGCAACACCACAATCCACACACATGCATGCACACTTTCTCTCAAGGCTTTGTCATGAGTCACTTTTCACATTGTCATGAAAAAAAAAACACAGCAAGGTAAGAAATGTCACAAACTGACGGGACCACATCTGTATCATACTGATCTCTCACACTATGTCACACATTATCAATCTGTTTAAATGATGTCACTGAACATGTGCTTTGTGAAAAACTGTGCAGAACAGCAGGCTTTCGCCGTCTGTCACCACTGCTATTTTCATAACCTCCATTGTCATGCTGGATGCTTTAAATAAACAAAACAGGCCTTGATGTGAATATTTTTCTATATCTAGCTCTGCTCAGCCATGATGAGGTTCATCCTTCCACACCGATGTGTCAGGACCGCAGCAGTCATGTCTGCAGGCTGTTTGTGTGCTCCATGTTGGGATGGCAAGCCAACAGGCAAGGGAATCTAATAGTGATTTGAGTTGAGTTCACCTGAATCTCTTTTATCACAAGGAAATTGAATTTGCCACGTTGTCTAATCTGTTGTGTTTGACTTTTATATTTCATGTCAGTAATAATAGAAAAACAGGTTGGGCTTCAAGTTCACCAACTCTCACAGTTGACTGTATTCTATGCAAAATGATTACCCTGCGTTACTTCCAGTGGCATTGCAATATTTTGTAACATTAATATTCTGACCATTATTACTCTGACCTTAATCCAGTTTTACCTAACGTTAATGTTGTCAACCACAAAGTATACTTTATTTGGTAAAATATAATCCATCTATTGCCTAGCCCAGAACTGTACAAAAAAAGGCATGCTTACATTTCCCTAAAGCAAACTAAACCTTACTGTGGAAACACATAAACTTTAACATACACCTTGTTGAGTGATGAAATAATGGATGTCTCTCAGTCAATCAACTCAAAAAGACGTAACCCCACAGACACTCTCAAGGAACGGTCGCCCACTGATCGGAAGGCTGGTGGTTCGATCCCTGACCTTGGCAGCCTACATGTCGAAGTATCAACCCCAAATGGCCCACCGATGCTGCGTTCATCAGTGTGTGAATGAATTCCCAATGATGATAGGTGGCACCGTTGTAGGATGGCCTCGGCCACCAGTATGAATGTGTGTGTGAATGGGTGAATGAGCGCAGTCTGTAGTGTAAAGCGCTTTGGATAAAAGCGATATATAAGTGCAGTCCATTTACCATTTGAATCACCCCATTCCTTGACTTCACCTCAGACAAACAGACAATACAAAGGAAATAAAAAAAATGAAAGAGAGAATAAAAATTACTGAAGAAACAGTGTACTTTTTCCCTCATCACTTGAGATGCAAATGTGTTGAGTTTGGTACTTGTCGTCTCACACCCATGGCTGCATTCTTGTTAAAAGAAAACCCATAGAATACTGAAATTAGTACAGCCAAATCTTAACTTATGTGCCCATTTGTATTGGAACATTCTTAGCAGTTTCTCACAGCAAGTGGCACTGCAGTAAAAATTGGCAGGCGTGAAAGTTCTACTCTAAATTAGTTACAGCTGCTCAGGTCCACCTTTTGCTGTAACTACAAAATTCACTGATTACTAGGCTTTACTGAAAAGAAACCCCAATGGAAAACATATGGGATAGGAGTAAATAAATGACTCCCTTTGCAAATATTTCCCTAACTCACACTCCTCAATACCCCAGTATCAACTCCCTTGTTCAGTCTCTGTTGCTCTCTCTCTCTGGATCAATACAGTGGCTTTTCAGCTGATTACTATGACTTCCCAAGAAACCCCATAGACACATAAAGATGTTCCCTCGAGTTCAAAAGGCTCAGATCT